>NW_028327174.1:157643920-158323920 GCF_987537825.1 Furipterus horrens
CTCTCTCTCTCCTCCCTCCCCCTCCCTCCTTCTCCCTCTCCTCTCTTCTCTCTCTCTCCTCTCTCTCTCTCTCTCTCTCTTCTCTCCTCTCTCTCTCTCTCCCTCCCCCTCCCTCCTTCTCCTCTCCTCTCTCTTCTCTCTCTCTCTCTCCCTCCTCTCTTCTCCTCCCCCTCCTCCTTCTCCTCTCTCTCTCTCTCTCTCTTCTCTCTCTCTCTCCTCCCTCCCTCCTCTCTCCTCTCTCTCTTCTCTCTCCTCTCTCTCTCTCTCTTCTCCTCCCTCTCTCTCTTCCTTCTCTCTCTCTCTTCTCTCTCTCTCTCTCTCTCTCTCTCTCTCTCTCTCTCCTCCCTCTCCCTCTTTCTCTTTCATCTGAAGGTGGGAAGATAGCAGCTCCAGGCCAGGCAGGCCAGGGTATCTCTCACCTCTCACTCCCAAGTCCTCTACTCTCCCAATTTAGAGGCTCCATGAAAGAGTTCTCAGTTTCACCGTAGAATGTCTTCCATTGTGTGACATTCTACGAAAAAACAACTGACCTGCTGCTTCCCTGCAGTTTTACAATTTGATTGTTCACTGCCCAATTTGCTATGGCTTATGCAATCACAGTATGGGACTCTATAAAATTACTATCAAGTATTGCTTTAAAGATAAAATACTTCCTTTGACACATCTGCTTCTTCAGTTGTATTTCCAGTAATTGTAATTTGGTCAGAATTTGTTTTGGTTTATAGTGATATATATATCAGATCAACATGTTGTATACCTTAAATTTACACAATGTTGTGCGCCAAATATATTTCAATAAAGATTTACATAGGCATGGTTTTTAAAAAGAAAGACTCAACTTCTCACTTCATTTGATCTTAGCATTTTGAAAACTCTTATCTATTGCTATGTTCTCACTTGGTGCTAATAATTCATCCTCCTTTTTTTCCTATTAACATAGATTTATAATAATTATCTACTATTATAATGATTATTGAGTAAAGGAGACACACACTTATATGAAAAATTATATTTCCTGAAATAACAGGAAAAAACTGTAATGGTCATATTTAAAAAACAGTTGTAATTCAGAATTGCAAGTAAAAGGTTATTTTCATTCATTAATAAGAATAAAATTAATAAAATATTAACAAATTAGTAAAAATTGCTCTTTGTGAGATCTATGTAGAAAATATTTTAAAATGATAACCAAAAAAATTATTTTACCTGTACAACTTCAATTCAGTAAACCAAAAACTGAAAATTCCATTGGTCATAGGACCAATCAGTTGATTTTCCCATTCATTTGGCCAGTCTTACTAAGCTTTATAATGGACCAATAATTTAATTAATATAATTTTAATATACTTATGAATATATTGTTTACTTATAATTGCTAACTATATACCTATTATGCATATAACATATTGTATCATGCTATTTCCTCCCACAACAAGTAAGTCTTCCAAAAGTCTTTTTCACATTTGTTTCCCCTGTAGCATAAATTTTTATTTTGTATAGAGTGGGTGCTCATTAAAATGTATATCAAAACAAAATATTTATATCCCCAAATCTACCGATAGGAAAGGTAATTTTCACTTTGACAGACATCATTATAATTCGACACTCCAAAAACAAAAGTATAAGTTTCAGTTATTCAGGATAAATAAGTTCCAGATATCAATTGTGCAGCATGATGACCATAGTTAACAATATTGCATTATTAATATATACTTAATATATTATAAGAGACCAGATCTTAAATGTTCTAACCACAAAAACAAAAATAGTAACTATGTGAGATGATGGATATGTTAATTAGCTTGATTGTGGTAATCATTTCACAATGTATGTTATCTCAAAACATCATGTATATAATTGTATATATTTAAGGTAAGTTTTATACCTTAAATATATACAATTTTAATAAATTAAAATTTTATCAATTATAGCTCAATAAAGCTGTGGGGGTCAGGCAAAGAATGCAGTGAATCTTCATATATTCTGTTCCTTTGTTTGCCAGCAGAAACTCATTACAAACAGATAAGTATTTGTTATGGATTTAAAGGCACCTTAGAGAGAGCATCTTTCACCACCATCTTCAAAATGTTGTTTAGTAAAGACTTAACAAATGAAACTGTTATTTGAATGCCTGTGAGAAGCAAAAGAATGGCCTCCCAAAGTGGTCCACATCTTAATCTCCAGAATTTGTGAATATGTTGCTTTAAATTGCAAAGGGAGTTAAAGTTCCAGATGGAATTAAGGTTGCTAATTATCTGACTTTAAAGAGGCTGCTGTAGATTATCCAGGTGGGTCCAATGTAATCATAAGAGTCTATAATATGGAAGAGGAAGGCAAAAGAGAAGGTCAGAGAAAGCAAAGTGGTGATGGGAGCAGGAGCCAATGAGATGCAATGCAATTGGACTGCCATTGAACAAAGAGAAAGGAGCCAGGGGCCAAGGAATGTTGGAATCTTCTATAAGATGGAAAAGACAAGCAAATGGATTCTCCCTAGAGACTACAAAAATGAACACAGCCTTAACGACACCTTATTTTTAGTCTAGAGAAATCTGTGTCAGATTCCTGAACTCCAGAACTATAAGATAATACATTCATGTTTCTTTAAACCAAAAACTTTGTGGTAAGTTCTTAAGGCAACAGTAGAAACTTAACACAATGCTCAGGATTTTTTTTTTTTTTTTAATTCTGAGAGCAAAAACTTTAATATAGTTAGACAATATATTTTTACATATTTTATTTCTTAATGACAGTTTAATTAGCCTTCATGATAAATGAGCCAAATATTTTTTGACAGTCAACTGAACACAATGACCCAATTAAAGTCTAAGGCCGGACAGCAAACAAATGGATCAACGTCATAAGATAGCTCCTATTATTGTTATTAGTTCAACTCTTCAAAAATTGTCTCTCTTAAACATTTATCTTGACTTTACTATAAAATTATAATTCAGGGTAAGCAAATAGTTGATGAGGGGCAGTTACTGTTTATAAAATTAGTTCATGTAATAAAATAAAAAGGAAAGAAAGATATGTAATATCACCATTTTTCAGTGCCCCAATGAAGAAATGAAAATGGCCAGGGATCAGCAAACTCCTACCAAGAGCCATATCCAGTCCATGTGAACTGGAAATGATTTTTACATTTTTAAATGATTTTTCAAATCTAAAGTACAATAATATTTCACAACATGGAAAAATCATATTAAATTTTAACATTTGTTTATAGTTGTATCAGTACACAGCCATGCCTATTTGTATACATAATGTCTTTACTGCTTTTGAGCTGTAAAAGCAGAGTTCAGTAGGTGTAAGAGACCTTATGATGCTCAAAACCTAGTTACTATTTGGTCCTTTGCATAAAAAGGCTGTTAACCCCTGTGGTAATGATAATCAATGGTAGCTAATACCTAAAATGAGAAGCGAACAGAATACCTATTAAGTATTCACGTCAAAAAAAATCAAAACTGATCAAGTGTGCTTGTCAAACTACCAGTTCACAGGAAATACAATGGACAGAGAAACATGTAAGATAACACCATTGGGATGTATTCAGCAAAATATGGAATGTGGGAAACAGTATAGGACAGAGAAATTTCTTTGACAAATAATTTTCAATAGAAAAAAAAATCAGGAAGTAGGGGTAACTATAGACTTAAAAAAAAAAACCAATTGCAATGTGTCAATTCAAACAAGCCATGGGTAAAAAGAAAAAGACAAATTATGAGATTATTGAGGAAATGTAACCTAATTTAATATATGAGAGTATTAGGAAAACATTGATTTGTTTAAATTTCATTTTAATAAGGAGGCTTTATCCTTCATATATATTTTTAGATGAAGTGATATTTACCTGGCATTTTCTTTTAAAAACATAGTGGGGAGGGAGAAAACAAGGGCATAGGTAAAGCAAGATTTGTCATGACTTAATAATTGTTGAAGCTGGATTATAGGTAAATGGGGTTTATTATACTACTCCCTCTACTGTTACATATGTGTGAATTTTCCTTAATAAAACTATTTTGAAAAGCTATCTTTCCCAAAAGTCATAAGGTTTATGAAGAGAATAATTTTATAACCATAATTTATTTCATAACATAAAGAACCCAATGATTAAAATACCAGAAGCAATGAGTATCTTATATGTTAATATGGTATAGATTTCACATTTTATCTCAAACTGTCAAAATCACCTCCAATAAAAACATAAAATGATAGAAATTTCAAGGGCCAGGACCTACTGTGGAAAACAGTCATCCTGAAGGAGACAAGCTGATTTTATTTTGGATATAGGGGAGATAAATGGTAATGGAAAAATACAATAATAATGAACTATTAAGGAAAAAACATTTTTAAAACCAGAAGCCTAATACAATCATTAGCCTTATATTACATCTTGGCTGTAAACAACATTCTAAATTCAGAAGAGTTAAAGACCACAAATAGACTTCCCCATCAAACATAGGCAACTTCTGATTTTGATATTTGCTGTTAATACCTCCAGTTAATACAATAGTCAGGTAACGTTTCATTTAACGAGTAGCTCTTGCCAGACCCCAAACTAGGAGTACACATCAATACACAATGTTCATAATTCATCCTGGCGGCAAGTATTCCCATCTTCCTATTTATGATTAAGGCACTGACATACAGAAAGACTAAGTTTCAAAACCAGTTAATGACTTAAGTCAAAGTGGAAATCAAGTCTGTCTGATTTGAGTGTCAATACAGTCTTAAAACAGAAAGGCAGAACCACTTTCCTTCAGCTCCTCACAAATTTTGGCTCTGTTCAGAGGTTAGGACCTAAACAAGCTTAATCTTTCTCTGACGCAACTCTAGAGAAGAAGTCTTGGTCCTTATGTCTTCCAAAGAGCAAGCTCAGTTCCTAATTTCCTGAGTTTATAACCTGTCAAAAGTATTTGCAAGTTAAGAACCAAAAAGGCAGGTATAAAGATGTTCATGACTATTGTTTTAAACAGAAAAAAAAGGAAATAAACCAATTTTTTTCCAGTAGAGCAATGAGTAAATTACCTGTGGTATGAACAGTTACTGAAATAGTAAGCAACATCTACATGTAACACCTTGATATACCTCAAAATATATAATGTTGAGTGAAAAAAAGTAAATCACAAAAGAATATATACTATACAACATAATTCATGTAAAAGATTTTAAATTACACATCTTTATTAATACATGTGTAGTAGAGGTTTTGGGTTTTTTTAAATAAACCTATATAAGAACAATAATTCTGGAATTCAGAATATTTCTTACCTTTGGGGAAAGAATTAAGAGAATGGTAGGGAGATATTTAAGCTGTATCTATAACACTTTATTGTTTAAAAATGTATAAAGAAAATATGGCAAATTGTTAACAGTGATTTAATGTGTGTTATGAGTATGTGGGATTTTTCTATTTTGTTGTTTATGTATATTTAAGACAATTGAAATCTTAAATACAATAAATACTTTTTCTTTGAAAAGAAGATCACTTGAAGCAATCTTAAACATTGGGGAAGGAAAAAGGAATTCTCCAGATGAAACTGGTGAGAAAAGAGGCATAGAAATATAACTTGGCTATGGTCACGCAGCTAATAACTGACAGAGCCAGGTTTCCAGCCTAGATCTACTTGATTCCAAAGCTACCATAGTCTTCTCTGAAATTAAATCCAAATTCCATAGAACTCCCAAAGTAAAGAGACCTGCATTCAAATTGAGCCTCTTGGGAACATTTACCCAATATAGCCCTCCTTCCTAATCACTCCATTATAAAGTTCATCCACAGAGAAGTCCTAGAAAACTCTACCTTCGAAAGGAACAAAACCTAGCTGGTTACTATCATAAGTGTGTGCCCGTTTATGTGGCTGTTTTGTGGTTGAAGTTCTGATATTCTGGAGGCATTTTAAATTAATATGCAATCTTATGACACTGAATGCATGGGTTGGCAGTTTCTCATGACAACTGTGACCTTAAATATCTTGAGAAATTTCCCAAGGCTCTTAAGGTAGTTGGATAGGTCAAAGATACAAAGTAACACTTAAGCAATCTCTGAATTAACAAACACAAGTTTTTATAAAAATACATATTTTTTCATGATAACATCGAATTATTCACTAATGTTATAGACTAAACATATACCAAATAAAACCTGGAAAGAGGGCAATAATGAATCTCAAAAAGGTATTATTGACCTCTTTCCAAATGCAAACAACTTTTTTTCTTTCTCGTCTTTTAAGATTTAGTCACCAAGTCTAGGAAACTTTTAATCTAAACTCCTTATCCTCACCCCTTATGAGGCATCAACTACTTTAACCCTTGCTCTATTGCATTCTGACTATAAGGCTAGACTCTTATAAATCTCCATTTTGTTGTTTTGCATATTTGTCTTGTATTAAATCATCAGTTTTATTAGGGAAGTTGTCCGGTACCTATCATTTCCTGGCCACTGAGCAAGTGTTAGATAAGTCAAAGTTTTTTTTAATATCGTTCTTTGCAATCCTTCCATTTTTGCTTTACCAGCCATCTTCTGGCTTTGCAAATAAAAGAAACAGAAAGTAAAGCCAATGCACAGACCATCACATCTGGTCAGAACAGATGACTACAATGTTTTGCTGCTATTTATAAGTGATTTTAATGATTCAGTTTTTAAAAATATCTCCATAAAGAATGGCAGGAGGAACTGTTCTATTATATTTTTAAATAATTGAAAACATTTTAAAACCTCATCATACAAATATATTTTACATCTCAAAACAAAATATTTTAATTACTCATTTGCCTCCCAATATATTTATGGCCCTCAAATTAAAGATGAAACCAAATTAAATTTTAATTCACTATGATTGATGAGAAAGAGCTTGTTGGTTGTTATATTAATTACCAGGAAAAAGGCAACATTTCAGAAATGCCTGAACAAAATGAACTATGATCAGAAAATAGCTTTTTTTCCCCATCAAAAAAATCACAATGACAAGAGAATAAGTCTGTACTCCTCAGTGATAAAATTTGTCCCTTTTTTAGTTTTTTAACACAGTGAGTAAAAGTCAGTACACAAAAATCAACCTGTCAAGAAATGGTTTATTCAGTAATGGACTAGCACTGCAGGGGATTCATTCTGCTCTCGCCAAGAGAGCCCTTTGTGTAACAAGAACAAACTAGGAAGGGTTTAATGACCTGCAATAGCATATTAGACACTGAAAAAGGAAACAAGGATTCTTTTCACCAACTTGCTGTTGTTTCTACTACAGCCACCAAGGGATCTACCATCCACACAGTGCTCAAGTGGGCAATTGGTTTGGAGATGAGTTTTTCTGACTTTACCTCTGCCTTTGACTCAGTTTTTCCTTATTTATTTTAAGATCTTCAAGGACCCTACTTCAAAACTAGATCTTGAGGAGCTAGAAGTCACCTACTAGGCTCAAAGGAGCAAGTCAGCTTCAGAAATGGAAACAGGTTTGTTCATGGAATCCTCCTGCACACATAGCATCTCAAACATCTGTGGGAAGAGTGAATCTGGTAACTAGCTGAACTGGACTTGTCTACTTTGCAGCACTGCTGTTGCTTCTGTACACTCACTGTAGTTTCTATACACTCTCAGTTGCTCACCTGTCTGCACAAGGTGGGATGTTCTGTGGTGGGCAACTGCTGATAAGGGTAATCATGCCATTAGTGGAAGTAAACGTGCCATCTAAGGTTGAAAAACAATTCTAATTACAACTCCATCATTTCACTCCCTCAGAACTGTTTCTTTTTGCTCTTTTACACAGCACTTACTTGGAGATTAAATTAAATCTGCAACTATTTGAAAACAAGCCTTTAACTAGTAGTGGGGCTAGAGGAGAAAATCACCTTTCAAAATAAAAAATACATACATGCTGAGGTGAGCATTTGATATTTGTAATACCAGACAGCACTTGTTGAATCACCTTTCAATAGCTCTCCATGAATTTCTGTGTAGATAGAATTGAAAAAATAATAAGAATTGTTCTTGTTGAACAATACATCAAGTAGAAATATGAAATTCAGACCATATAGAATGGAAGCAAAGAAATATTAAATTACTTTTATGCCTACTGACCAATTCAATAGACATTATGTAACACACTATTATCCAGAAGCTTAATTTCATACCCCAAATTCAAATATGTAACCTTTCATATTATATACCTATAAAACTGACATTATTTTAAAAACACCATTTTTAGACTTAAAAATCATTGTCTATGACCCACTTCCAGAGAAGAAAGAACAAATTCCAAGGAGTAAATATGATTAAATCCTCCTTCACTCTATCAGAATTTTATGATTTGAAATATAATTTGAATATTGTAGATTACTAGATTAAGGCTTGCATTGCCAACCGTAAAGGCAAGAAGGTTGTTTCTTAAATTACAAAGAAAGGAAAACAATATCCTTTGAAATCATCAAAAGCTGATTTGTGACCCTGGCTGGTGTGGCTCAGTGGATTGAGCGTCAGCCTGCGAACCAAGTGTCACTGGTTCGATTCCCAGTCAGGGCACATAACTAGGTTGCATATCAGGTCCCCTGTTGGAGGCGCGAGTGAGAGGCAACCACACAGTGATGTTTCTCTCCCTCTCTTTCTCTTTTCCCCTCTCTCTAAAAATAAATAAATAAATAAACAAACAAACAAACAAATCAATTTTTTTAAAAAATTGATTTGTTTGGCAAATCCATGACTGTGGCCCAGCACGTAAAAACACATCCTTTAAATCCCACTGTTGTGATGCAGAACAACTGCCTTTTCCTTCAGCTGCACAGAGTGGAGTTGAACAGAAGCAGACCCCAGAAAGCTGTGGCAGGGACAGTACAAACTCTCCTACCAGAGTCCTACTTTACTCCATAAAGAACACCAGGAAACCATTTTCTGAGTACCAAAAAGAGTGCCAGAAATGCAACTTTTTGATTTCTAATAGTGGCATTAAAATCACAGGACCAACCTTTAAGAAATCTCCAAGAAAACTACAATATACTTAGTGATAAGTAGGTTGAAAGTCTAATTAACAAGGTTGATTCAAGTAGACCTCCCCTATACTTCACACCCCCAAACCCCCATGACTCAGATCATAGAAGAAAAGTATTTTCTGCTCTGGCTGGTGCAGCTCAGTGGATTGAGCAATGGCCTGTGAATCCAAGGGTCACTGGTTTGATTCTCAGCCAAGGCACATGCCTGGGTTGCGGGCCAAGTCCCCAGTTGGGGGCACCCAAGAGGCAACCACACATTGATATTTCTCTCCCTCTCTTTCTCTCTCCCTTCCTCTCTCTCTAAAAAATAAATAAAATATTTTTAAAATAGTACTTTCAATGTGACCAAGAATATGGCAGACCTCTCCTTGCTAGAGAAAATTTTTCCCATTATTTATGATGTATTTATGCTTTGTTGTTCATTAAAATAAAAAAACAATGCAATCATTCCCATTGGGAAGAAAGGCATGAACTGTACCATTCATTGTGAATATCTTTAACTGGAAGTCATTTCAAGACTCTAACTGTAGCAAAGAAAAGCGTAACAAAGGCCACATTAATAAAACAACTATATAATAATTTTACATTTTTAAAAGAAAGCTCCTAATTTTTTTATTAACTAAATTTTTACACATTTATCTATTTTGTCTTCCAAGAAAAGAGTAAACTCCTGATATGATTTTTACCAGGATGAATGCCACAATATTTCTGAATACAACACAAAATAGATAAGATCAAAACCCACATCACAGAATATCTTATTTATTCGTGAGAATAAATTAGAAACAGTATTAGTCATATTAGTTGCTTTAATCACTTCCTACTCTATAGTTTCAGCTACTTCTTTATATGAAATACAGTAAATTGAAAATAGCACCAGCTCACCTTAAGAGAGAAAAAAATCTTACCCTGAAGATTAAAACTTGTACAAAGTGTATCTGCTGCAAGCATTATTATTCCCTCTCCCTGTTTGCATATATAAGTGGGGTTTCTCTTTTACAAATGAAGTAAAAAGTCTTTATTAACAATTAATGGAATTGAACCTTGGTTAGAAACCTCATTATCATGGCTAGGAGCACTTATTAGATTGTTTAGAACAAAATCAGTATCAAAATTGCCATGCAATATGAGAAGAAGCTCAGGCTTTTGCCATAACTGGTTTTTAACTGAATTACTAATGTTTCAATTAACAAGTACTGCAGAGAAAAACAGCATCTTCATCACCCTTAGTAAACGAGGACACAGTTACTTTTCCAGATGTCTTCTGGTTGTCATGGTATCCTATCATGCCCTCTTTCTCACACTCATCTTTATTCTAGGTAACAAACCTGAGAGTGATTTAACCCAACTTATAGTTATATGAAGATTTTATATGTTCCTGATAGAGAGTCTGGACACACCTGTTGAACAGAATCAAAGAAGCAACATAAGTTACTTAAAATAATACTTAGATTTTCTAGTAAAAGGGGATAAAGTTAATTCTTAGTTCACACAATTGATAGAAACCAGAAGTCATCAATGTTATATCTTTTACATAATTGATTTCAGGAATATCTATCTTCAAAGTAGTAATATTCTTTTAAAAGTATTTTGAGTCTACATATCTAAACAAATACTATTTCAATTCCTGCAATAAAATTAACTGCATTTGAAGTGTACTATATCCATATTTAAATAAAAAATCACAAAACACACTAAATATTACAGAAGATATTTCAAATTTAATTACATTTTCTGCTAGTAGTATTTGCGAACATGCTAACAAAATAAACACCATGTATTTTAACGTTTTATATTTCATTCTGTTGAAATAATGTTTTAAACCGCCTGCTTTTCAGGGGTTAATTTTTGTCCCTCAATGACAACCCTGCTCAGAAACAGAGCAGGGTAACATTATTCATACTATGAAATACAATGCTTATGTACCATCCTCTCTTTTAATTAATTCAGTTTGTCTTCACCATGCGATATTTGCTATCAGATCCTCTGCATGTGAAACATAAATACACACACGCACGCACGCACAGGCTGATATCTTTAATATTTTGGAAGTTAAAAGTGGTGTGTCCTTCTTTCCTATGAGCAACAGGAGGGCTCTGCACTCTCTTTTAGAATAGAGTTCTCTCCCTCTGGGTGGAAGGAAAACAACTAATATTTAAATACTAAAAATGCAAATGCAGCTAAAATTTTTTATCAGCTGTACTTCTCTACACATTCGATGCCTATATTAATTTCACTTGTGTGTTTCTATTGCATTAATTAGACATTGAGAAGGAGCTGACACATGGGAAAACTGTTTTCCGAATGATTGCATGTTAACAGTAGGATTAAAAGCACCTAGGATATTTTGGCTATTATCTTCATGCAAATGATGTTCTGTGAACAATTAAACGCACCATTAACATAGTGGGGTGTGGTATGGAAAAGAGCAACTGTTAAGAGAGTAAAAATATGGCATGCCGCTCCTATTCCGCCCTAATTCAGCAGTTGCCGAGTACCTCCGAACATGCTGCACAGAGATGCCCAGGACGCTCACAAGTCACAACAATACACTCCACATCTGACAGTTCTGATAATTGCAAAACTAACGATGACAGCGAGTCCGCGCCTCTCAAACATGTTATCCATTTTTTCAGAGACACCAGGAGGCTCTCGTGACTGAATAAAGGGAAGTCATTTCTTCTTGCCCCTACTCACAGACCCCACTTTTTTCATTAGAAGCCACTGCACAAGTTCCCTGGCTGGAACCCCTGAGGAGCCAAGTTCAGCACCATGGAAAGGGCTCTAGTCGCTTGTGGAGGGAGAGGGGGAAGGAGAGACTTAGGGTTCTCTCCCGACTCACCGGTGTCTGCTGTGACGGGAGTCCCGAGCGCTTGGTGGACCCCTGCTTGGAACTTAACCTTTTCCACGACTCGGCAAACCTGCCCCTGCTAGCGCTCCGGCTGCGCCTGCGGCTCTCTGCGCTGTCCTCTCGGTCCGAGCAGCCCCGCTCCATTTCCGCCGCATCCCTCCACTTCTTCCCCATGCTAAGTTCGACCTTCTTGGCCGGGCAACACCTCAGCGCCAAGCACCCTCGCTCGCTCCTCTCGCCTCTCGGTCTCACCAGCCTTCCTGCAGCTCTAGGTTGGCGCCGCCTTTGCCTCCGGAGGCTCCAGGAAGAGCCAAGCGCTCGGTTACCGCCGCTGCCGCAAGGCTGCGCTTGCACCCGCGATTGGCTACACTGGGCTGGGACTGCGAGCGCCACCTGCGCTGGAGCCAGCTCCCTTTCGCTGCCTAAATTTCTCTCCACCCCACAGCAGCAGCCGCCTTCCCTGGGGGGCGCACGGCCCACGCCTGCGACTAGGCTATTGTTACGCTGCCGAGTGGGTATCTCCAGCCACCCGACCCCGCCCAGTCCCCCAGGCCTGGAGACCAAGCTCACCCTACTCCAAGCTCCAGGTGCAAGCCTGGGTTACCCACACTGGGTGGTGGAGACTCCATTGACTTGGAGAAAGACAGGAAGCGTGCAACTTTGTCATCCTTCCTTTCTCTTTCTTCCCTTTCTCCTCTTCGCAGCAACAATTGTCCCCTAATATCCTTGGGGAGAGTAGAACTTCATCTTCTTGTCAGGCGCCACGTTAATACCATCTCACGCTTGCTCAGACTAGCCCACTGGTTCTTAATCTTGGCTGCACAACTCAGACTACCTAAATCTTTGTTGTTGTTGTTGCTGTTGTTAATACTGATATTCCTGGGAGTCTAATTTAATTGGCCAGACTGTGGCCTGGGAATCGGAGTAGTTAAAAATTCCCCAAGTGATTGATTCTTGCTGTTCTAACCGCAATTAAGCACCTTCAGGGACCCATACTATGGGGACAGGGCAGAAGATCGCCCTTGTAGGGAAGATAGAATTGATACTTTGTAATCAACTCAGTTTTCTCTCCAGGGTAGGAATGGGATATTGAGTTTACCCTCTCACTCCTGGAGCAAGGGTGGTACAGCAGTTAAGCAATGAGAATGATACATGAGCTCCCGTGTATTGTATATTCTTTGACACTTCCACCTTGCACTAGGTTCACACACCTGCCGTCTCCTCATTTAAAGGAAAGCCCTGGTCTCTCATAAGCGTTGTGTCAGTTATCTTGCCAGACTGAACTGTCCTTATGCTCAGAAATGCCCTTAATCAGACAATAGAGAGCCTTTGGGGCCATCACAAATTTACAAAAGCTGAGACAATCACCTTACTCATTATTAAAGGGAAGGAGGCCTAAAATTGCTCCTGATTGAAAGGGCTGTCTGCTTGCTTATCTGTTGCAATGGCAACAGACATATCTTCATTTTCTTTTTTCTTTTTTTTTCTGACATAGAGCATTCTCCCTGCTATTTGAAAAATGCCAGGTTCTCCCAGGAGGAAACTGTATGAAGGGATCAAGAGGGAAGGGGAGTAATGAAAATACTGTAGGAAAATTGATATTGTGGTGCCAGTTGTGAAAATCATAATCTGAGTTGTGAGTGGTCAGTCTAATTAAGCAGAGGTTTTGGAATCAGCTAATTTACGGAAATGAAATACAGAGCTCCAAAATCGCACAGCTGTGCACCTGTGTGTAGCACTACTTTAATATTAATCTTGTCATTTTAAGCAAAGGGAATCAGAGAGCAAACTTCCTACCTTTTTAAACAACCCTCTGTGTCCAAAAATCACACATCCATGTTAAACAAAATGAGGATCTAAACCATGTTTGCAACACACAATGCCATTTAATGAGAAAACCACAGGCTCCATTTTGCAGTTTCTTACTTCCTACCTAAGTTCGTGGATTTGAAATTATTAGTAACATTTCATGGAAATATAATGATTCAGTCCAGATTTCTCCTCCTCGCAAAAATAAATCAAAACTATTATGTGTAATTTATAAGTTAGATGGGTATGAGAACTAAATATCAGTTGAGAAATAGAATAAAATTTAGCAAATTATGAATATGAATATGAAAAGTAAATATTTACCTTTCCTTTACTTACCAAAATAGGAGAAAGCTCTCTAGGAAATGAAAAGTATATCTGTTAACCTAGATACCTTGAAAGTTCCCTTCTAAGGTATAATGATAAAATCCGTGATAAGGAGCTAAGAGGGGCCTTCACTGATATATTAAGGAATGTTATCCAAGAATGTTCACCTCACAGAGTCATGAGACCCTGGCTCATCCACATCAGCCCACGAAGGGGAAAAAAACCCTACCATCAAGGGCATCTGTCATGAATAATGGTACCAGCATTTTATAAGTGCTCACAGCAACTGATGGTTTTTTTAGACATACTTAGAAAAATATAATGATGATTGGTGACTGCACATGTCCTTTTTTTTCCCCCTGTTTAGTCTAAAAAGTAGCTTTCCATTGCCCTTATCTAACAGTAGTGTTTTTAAAGCCTTGTTTGAAGATGATCTCTGCATTTCGTTTTTGCACACAGCACATACCAAAAGTATCTGGGAACTGTACAAGCAACTAAATTAGGTGTGATTATAGGCAAGCAGAAAATTGGCCCTTTCCACTTCTGATGTTCATTTGTCTTCTCCAGATTTTCTAACAGCCAGGAAGTGGAAAACTAGGTTGAAAGACTATCATATTTTCTTACAAAGTTAGCACAGAATGGCAGCACCAAAGCTAAGAATACATTTAAAATCACCAGCACTGACATTCTGGGATCAGAGTTGAAAGCCATTTCCAGAGTAACTTGACTTTACTGGGAGAGTTACTGCAATTACAAAGGTAGATGTGAATATATTAAAATGCAAATGTGAAGTATGACATAAATCTTTTGTCCTCCATGGTTTCTAGGCATTAAAGAATGTGATCATTAGTAGATCAAGAATAAGGCAAAAAGTACTTATAATACTAATAAGAAAGATTCTACATAAAATAAAAATGTAAATTTATCACCTGTCCAGGTGCTCATTGTTTGGAGCATAATCCCATACACCAAAAGATTGTGGATTTGATTCCCAGTCAGGGCTCAATGGCTGTACAAAAGGCAACCAATCGGTTTCAGTCTCTCACATCTCTCTCCCCCATCCTTTCTTTTCTCCCTCAAATTAATGAGCATATCCTCAGGTAAATAGATTGAGATTAAGGTAAAACTTAATTATATTGTTAAATAATAGGTATTCTGTGTAAAATAAAAATGTAAATATATATTTTTATGTTTGAATAAATCAAAATATATTCTTGTGCAAAGTAACTTTATCTGGAAAGTAAATTCTCAAGAAAATATCAAATGCCAACAGTACTCTATTAGCCCTAGGAACTCTATGAAGCTTACATTGCTCTACTAGCCTGTTAAGTATGTTATGAGTCAATAATCAGAATAAACTCTCTCCAAACCCCCTTTACCCTAGGTCATATGGCCATGCACTTCTTGTAAGAGAGTTAATAAGAAATATTTTTTTTGCTTTTGGTTATATCTAGCACTTGTTACCTTTCAGACATACCCTGGGACTAACTAGATCAGGCAAAGTACAAGTGATTGGGTAAACAGAGAAAGTGATGAAAACTACAGGGCCATGCTTGGTCCCAAACCCCTCATCATAGATAAGAGAATAGAAACAATATTTTTAAACCATATTTTATCAATTCTACCACCATCCATTTTTTACACTTTTAACCTCTCTGAAACAGGATGCCTTTTATAATAGATGGTATCTCTGATCCAGTGTAATATGTATCATAGAGCCTCAGAGACAGATAGACTCCTGGAGTTTTGACCTTAGAAACCCAACATTCAATCATTCACCTTCTTCTAAACATTCATTCTTCAGCATTCCAGTCTTCTTTCTCTTAAGCAGGACACTTCATTTTTAAACAGTTTTATCGGTAGGAAACCTGTCTTTATAAATTAAGCTAAAACCCATGCTTTCCGCCCTTATTTTAAATTCTGGAGTCACACTAATTTAACGTATGTTCTCTTTCTTGTGATAATCATCAAGTACTGAATGATAGCCTTTGGAAGTCCCCTACAATTTCTCTTCCTTTAACCTGCATAATGTCTAGGTTTTTTTTCACCTCCTTACACCATGGGGGAACAAAGTTAAAATCAGCACTCTTGCATACTAAGAGAAATGTGAAAATGGTGGGTGTGAAGAATTTGGAGCCAAGTGCTTTGTGGATTCACTGAAAGCTTAATCACTATGACTAGACACACAGCAAACTGGAATTAGTCCATACCTATGAAGCAGGAGACAGGATGTAGAATCTGCGCTTAGTCATTATTAGGTTCCCTTCAGTAAACATGAGAGCTGAGTCTCACACAAGCCAAACAAATGTGAGGGTTGAAACAATTGTTCCTGTAACGCAAGCAAACATCTCCCAATGCCCAGGACTGTTAATAGAGAAAAGGAGCAGTAGGGTTAAGCAGGTTTACGGAAATTGGCCATTTATGTGGATGAAATTTACTGGGTGATAACTTCATGAAAAATTCTCCTCTTTCTCAGTGAAAAACAATCTCATATCTTCCCTGAAATACTGGCCAACAACCCTTTCTGGTTACACATCCTATCAAGACCTCCCTACAAAAATCATTGCAGGTCAAAGAATCAAGCTACGTATCTGTACTGTTTCCTTTTTTCCTTGTGTCCTACCTACCTACCATCCCACCTCTTTCCCCTCCTCTCTTCCCTCTGTCTTGAGTGCACTCTTTCTCTCTCTGTTTCTCTCTTTCCTTCCTTCTCTCTCCCTCCCTCTCCTTCCTTTCTTCTGTCTTCCCCTTTCCTTTCCTTCTTTCATTCCTCCTTTTAATTTTTCTGTAGACCATTCCCTCAACATAGAAGAAACAAAGTCCTGCAGTTACCCAGCCTCTCTACTCTTTAAGTGCTATTGTAATTTGTAGAAATCTTTACTATAAACCCTCATTATATTTCACTGATGCATTAGTATAAATTTATATGTACATTAACAATTTTTACTTTTTCTAAATCTACATATTTTATAAATGGTATAAAATTATAATGGCAAATGATAATATTGGGTTGGCCAATATTATAAACGTCCATTTATTTTTTTCCTTAAAATAAAAGACACATTTTTTCATTTTCACCAATAACTTTATTGATTTGGAGTATGGTGGCTATTTCCCACTGTTGGCTTCTGTTGGGTAGAGGCCAGAGGTGCTGCTAAACATCTTCCAATGCATAAGACAGCCCCAAGGCAAAGAATTATTTGGCCACAATGTCAATAGTACCAAGAAACTTCACAAACCACTACTGACATGCTTGATTAGTCATAGCACTTTCTCCAGACATTGCACTTTTTTTTTCATTTCAGTTATGTTTTTATCTTTCTTGAAATAAACATAATAGACTGAAAATACTGCTCATTCTCTTCCATCTTCAGTACTAAAATAGCTACACAAAAATTCAAATTTTAATAAGATTTTTAAATGCACTCTAGTATCAGAGCTGTCACAACACAATCTAACAAAATTGTTTCAAATGAAGTTAAGGACAACTAAGCATTACTAGAGCCACTGTAGAAAAAAAAAATTAAACTAAACTAAATAAACTTTTTGGCCAACCCAACAGAATTGAAAATAATATAACCATTACAATTGGGAAGAAGGGAAAGAGAACAGAAAGGGGAAGAAAGGGAGGTGTAAGTGAATTAAATTCCTACCTATTATAAAGTAATGTCTAAAATAAATGAATAAAGAAATATTGATATAACACCCCCATCAGAATGGCTAAAATTCTGCAGATAGAAAATTTAAGTAGAAAAAATATATACCAAGCATTTTTAAGAATGTAAAACAACTGGAACTCACATCTCTCTTGGGAGTATATTGGTACAACCATTTTAGAAATCTATTTTATTGCTATCTACCAAAGCTGATGATATGTACACTATGACTCTGCACTTCTAATCCAGGTATATACCCAACAGATATGCATAAATAAAAGACAAGAATATTCATAGCAGCACTATTTGTGCAAGTCCCAAATGCGAAACAACACAAATGCCCATCAACCTCAAAATAGATAAATGAAATATGGTATATTAAAACTATAGAAAGCCCTGGCTGCTATGGCTCAATGGATTGAGTGTTGGCCTGCAAGCCAAGTGTCACTGGTTTGATTCCCAGTCAAGGTACATTACTAGGTTGCACGTCAGGTCTCCAGTTTGGGGCGCATGAGAGGCAACCACACAATGATGTTTCTCTCCCTCTCTTTCTCCTTTCCCCCTTCTCTAAAAATAAATAAATAAATAAATAAATAAATAAAATTATTAAAAAAAATTTTTTAAATGTAAGCAACAAAATACCTAAAAAAAAAAAAAATGGAATTCTATACAGCAATGGGAATGAATGAACCTCTGTTATATGCAAAACCAGGGATGGTGCAACAACAACATGTTATAGACAACTGTAAAAAATAATAATAATAAAATAGGAAAAAGAAAGAAGTCGGCTTCTACCAGATTGCTGTGCAGTTATCAAGATCTCTCTCTATTTTAAAAAAACTAGAAATTAGATCCTGCATGATGGATGTAGTTTATGTAAAAAGAAATATCAGAGGTTCAATTACTAGTAAAATAGTCATAGAAAAGACTATTCATATCAAAAAATAGTAAATAAACAATCTGTTTTAAGTTAAATAAGAAGCTTAAGCTTATCCAACATTTCAACTGGTAGAGGATTCTGCTGTCCCTAGGTGGAAACAGTCTTGTTAACAGTCAAAGAAAAAAGTCTCTACCCATCTAAAATGGCTAAATTTTTCCTCAAATTGCTTTTCTGAGATCATCGATACTTGAACATCTACCTTTACAATTTTACTACCTTTACTTCACTGAAAATACAACTTCAGTTATTATCAACCTTTTGTGGTCAGGATTTTTTAAGTGTGTAACAATAACTCTAGGCAATTGGTAGAGAAGGATACACAACACAGATGTGGCAAGAAGAGGACCAGGATCCAGTGTCTGGAGGTTTCTAAAGGTAAACTATTATTTCCTTCTTACTCTTGAGTTAAAACACTAAAACAGAAGGCAATCACTTGTGCTAAAGCCCAATTATTTCTGTTTGTCCAGTATAAATGGCAAGAAAACATCAAAGGTCATCTTGAAAATGAACACACATTCTTAGAGGCAGGGTCTAGTCATTAGGAGAAGTCTTTTTTCTCTCTCTCTCTCTCTTTTTTATTTTTAAGAAGGAATGGATTTTTTCAAAGTATCACAGAGGTCAAGAAAAATATTTAGTAGTAGGTAATAAATCATTAGGTCCAGCACTTAGGAATATTTAGTTTCCTAAATGTGAATGCATTAAATGGCCTTATAAAACCAGAATTGTTAACTGTCCTTTTGAATAATTTTGTGCAATTTTGTCATTTTGTGTGGAAGGACAAATAGTATTGTTATCTGGCCCCTTAAAAAATAGAGTGAAAAGGAGTATGGAAGTGACCATATAGAACATTCATATTTCTAAGAATCACAATTTCTACTTGTCATGGAAAAGAATTATTTAAGTGTGATTTTAAATCTGAACATATTAATTAGAATTCTATGAAGCATTTTTCACTGCTCAAAAGAGAACAAATTTGAGCATTTCTCCCTTCTAAAGTACAAAGTGAATAAAGTGAGAGCAATTAGTTAAGAGGTAACAGTTTAGTTACCTTTTCATTTTTTATTACCCTTTCAAAATTCATTTCCTTCAACTCATGCAAAATCATTATTGGAGCATGAAAAAAGTCTGAAGGCAGAGATTCAATGAACTAACTAAAATTCTCAAGTGCTTCACATGTCTCCTTGCACTTCTACAAAAGAAACAAAGCCAACAATATGCTTAAAAGGAGACAAGACATTTTCATTAACACGATGTGTTTCATGGATCTTATCTTTGTCATGTGAATGGGGTCTTGAGACATTCAGTAGAGATGTCAATGCTTACTATGATACTTGGGATTAAAAGGTGGTCTGTATTAAATTGGGTGGTTTTAAAGGAAATACATTGTACCAAATTATTCAGCGTTATGCCAATTATTTAGTTGAAAAGAAACCTGATCTGAGTGGCTAAAATGGGTGATCTATGTTACGACAATAAAGGAGTTTAGCAAAGTTGCATGTCCAGGTTGGTATCACAGAAACAAAACTCATCAGGGTGTTGAAAGCATAAAGATATGTAAAGCAATGCCAAGCTGCTTGAAATAAAAACTTACCCAAAATAAGAAAGTCAGATGGGAAAGTCATAGTCTTCCTAAATGCTTACTTTCAAATAGGCTTTATAGATAAATGTTTCTTTTACCTAAAGTGAAAAATTAATTGATTCTTAGGATCCCTACCAACATGATACCTCAGTGTTTGTATATAAGTTAGTCATCTTCACATCTTACTTTCTACCAGTACTTTTCAATCAGACCTAACATGGAGCCAATGGCGAACGCATCAAGTGCTCCTA
The DNA here is from genome assembly GCF_987537825.1 of Furipterus horrens. Lineage (NCBI taxonomy): Eukaryota > Metazoa > Chordata > Mammalia > Chiroptera > Furipteridae > Furipterus > Furipterus horrens. The sequence continues at coordinate 157,664,313 of NW_028327174.1, forward strand.
CTCATTACTTCCATCACACCCACTGATAAAGAGTCTGCTGGATGCTACACACTGTCCACCTGTGTGAACAACTTTGCAAGTTGGTTGAAAGTTTCTCTCTAGCCAGTTCTGCCACAGTGGTATGCCTTAGCCAGCTGGGTTTCAAATATTACAAATAACTGCAATTTTTAAAAATTGTTCTTAGAATCTAAACTTTTTGACTGTGTCTATGATGAAACTGACTGTGAAGATAATGGGTAACATAAAAATGGTATGTGTCTGTCATGACCATGTTCTTTTCAAGTTGTTTTATGATGCTAGGCAAGCATACTGCTCAAGAATGTGGTAGTAGTTTTAGTTCTGTCACCAATTTATTCACATTGCATTAACGAGTGTCCCTGGAAATCCAAGTGATATGTTTAAAAACATTCAAATGAAAAGAAAAAGCAGTAAATGTATAAAAGGAAAAAGAAAATATAAGAAACTAAAGACTAATAACAGTTGAATTAAAATGGTTAACATTTATTAAGCAGTTACTATGTTCCAGGCATTGTCTCTCTACATGAGTTAATTTGCTTCATTCTCACAAAACCCCCATTTTATAGATGAGGAAACTGAAACAAAAGAGGCTAAATAAATTGCTAGAAAGCAGAAGACCTTACACTTGAACTCAGGGAGTCTGGCTCCTGAGCCCATGCACTTTAACGTTATGCCGTTATATGCAGAAAAGCAGACAGAGGGAAGAAATAATTTTAACATCTGCCTGACATGGACTGCTTCCTCTGTGCCAAGCACTGTGTTAAGTACCCTGAATGAGATCACTAATGCCAGAACTCTATGCAGTAGGAAATATTATTCTCATTTTGCAGATGAGAAAACCAGACATTCACACAGAATAATAACATGACCTAAATTATTCAACTTTTAAGTTTCAGCATTGAGATTAATCTCCAGTCAGCAGTTACTGTTACTGACCTCTTCACAGTAACAGTACCAATAACAATAATAAACTCCTGGTATTTATTATTTACCATGTAACCATCACTGGTTCTCACTCACCCGTTTTGGAATAAAATCACTCAAACTTCAAAATATTCTGAATCCATATTTTATGTTTCTGCTTACTTTTTTAAAAAGAAAAGTATACTGAGTGTTATTTAACTCTATTTGTCAAACTGGCTATTAAATATTTACTTATTCTTTCTCAGTAACACCTGCTCTCCATCAATTTCTTATTAATTTGACAGAGTAAATGATTATTTCTAAGTGTAGGGGCACCTCTGAGACTTTTACTGTTTACAAAGTGTCCTATACTAACTGTGGCAGTGCATTTTTCAGCAACTTAATGAGAATATACTCAGGCACAGTGTTTATTACCTTGGAGAGAAAAAGAAAAGTATTTAAGTCACCCAATCTATTCCTTTATATTTGAATTTATTGCAACCTATGCTTTTGTATTAGGAAGAGATATTTCCTTTTCTGTTTGTAGTATTTGTAAGTAGTCCAAAAAGTAGAGTCTTTGGCTTTCTTAAAAAATTATAAAATCTCCTTTTGAAAAGCCAATTATTTCCTTCATTATTTCCCTTACTTTTTTGCCAGATGTATTTAATTCCCTTTACCCTAGAATGTCTCCTGGCTCTAGGAGTTATAGCTGAACCTTTATAAACAACTCTAAAAACAGAAACAGAGATCTCCACAAAGGACCTAATAATTCTTACTAGAATTATATGGCGGGTGTGTGTGTGTGTGTGTGTGTGTGTGTGTGTGTGTGTTCAACTCCAAAAGTAAGCAATACATACCATTTAAAAGTTTGATTAAGGGTGTGTCTCAGACATCACACCACACTGCACATTCAACTTGCCTCTCATATCTTATGGGCTTACTATATTTCAAGCCAAACAATGCAATTTGAGAACCAGTTAGAACTATGCATGGGGAAGTCAGAGCTAAAGAAGGCTCAGGGATTCCCAACTCTTCAGATGCATCCTAGAGTTTTACGAGAATAAATCTATCCTCTTGACTCCTCCTGTAGTCCAGCTTAAGAAGTCATGGGAACTTTAAATTTCGTTTCCTTTGAGTCCCTTGCTGTCTGAATTCTCACGCTTGGAGATCCTCCAGAATTTGCCATGTCTTTGGAGGAGGTAGTAACTTGAAGGTTACACGTGCTTATGGATTAGAGGAGGCTGGCAATCTCTTCCCTGACTATTCCTGGCTCCATGGTCCCCTAACACCAATCCTACTCTTTTACCCAGTACTGTTATCCAGATGATAAAATAGCATAGCACTTCTCACAGCTGACATACCATATGGTACTCATTACTTTCTCTCTCCTAAACAAAAGGCCTGGAATTATAAAGTTTCTTCTTGTAGCTGCAAAAGATAATAGAGGATAGTGTTTGCATTTGTTGTATATATATATACACACACATATATATAATATTATACCAATCCCTGTTGACAAGTATATATATATATATATATAATCTTGTAAACTCAGAAAGTTTCTGGGGAAAAGACTCCTCCCATGAGAATAATACTAGGTGATCCAGCACTGACACTACAGTTCATCAAGTTTTCCTTTATAAGCTAAACTTTCAGAAATTAATGTTTCATAGGTAATCTTTCCCTTAAATATCACTTTTTTTTTTTCGAGAATAACAGGCTTTTACTCGTAGTTAAATCTTGGACTCAAGAGAGGCGAAGAAGTTTGACCTTTATATCAGTCTTTTCTTTGAAAAGAAAATGCTTTGTCTATGAAAAAAAAAAAAGATTAAGTCTAAAGAGCAAAATCTGGGGTTCAGATAGATTTGTGTTCAAACTCCAGCCCTGACTTGCTATGTATGTGATTTGGGGCAAATAACTTCATTTTTCTGACCCACAGTGTCCTTGTTACATCACATGGCATATAGCATGGGAATAATAACATCAATCTCGTAGTAATTATAAAACAAGAGTACCATGACTATTGGGTAAAGAATAGCTAAATAATACCTATTATTTCTATATTTTACAATAACGACTTATTCAAGGTGTACTGTTTTCACAGTTTTATACATAATTTAATATTATTTGAAACTGACTCAATCGTTTCACTGGCATTGTTCTTTTTCTGTTCTGTAATCAAACAAATCAACAAACTCTTTTCCCCTTAAAGAGATTTCCATTTTTTAATAAGAAATGTATTTGCTTTTTTATCTGTGGCCTGAATGAGTCATAAAATTGAGATATGAAAGGAAACCCCCTCCCTAGAAAACTAGAATTTTCTTCTGGAGAGTGGGCCCCTTAGTATAGGCTTCTCCCACTAGGTGAGTGTTCTGGGAACCCATCTGTATCAGTTTACCAGCTGGCATTGTTGTGAGGGGCTCCATTTTTTTTTAATATCCTTTCAACGAATTTGCTCATTTCATGACAGATGATTTACAAGTGCACCTGCCCAAATTGCACGAGTGTTCAGCACTTTTTGACCAAAAACGCATGATTCCCCCATGCAGCACCCTCCCTATTCACTCGATGCTGCCCCAGTGATTTTTTTTTTTTGTTTCCCCAGATGAAAACGTCCTCAAAGGGAAACATTTTGTCAATGTTGAAGAAGTGAAACAAAAACAGCAAAAGCACTAAAAAGCATCAAAACTGAAGAGTTCAAAAACTGTTTTGAGCAGTGGAGAAAAATGTCTCAATAGATGTATTGCATCAAATGGAGAGTATTTTGAAGGTGACTGAAGTTTAAACATGTAAGAATAAATACACAATTTTTAATAAATAAATTCTTTTTTTTTGGTCCCACTTCATATGTAAGCTCTAAAACCTCTTTTCCTAAGTTAATTAGTCAAAATACAATAGAAACCACAATAAGCTGGTAGTCACAAGACTGCTCTCTGCACCCTGTTTCTATATAAAGGGATTTTGCAATGATGCTGATTGTATCACAACACTATAACTGCAAATATAAAGAAAACAATACAGATCAGAATTACATTAAGCATGCATATGCATGCATGTGCACACACACACAAATACACAATTAACTCTAAATAAAATGGCAATTAGACCTGTTTAGAAAAGTAACCACAGAAATCTAGAACATGAAAGAGCTATAACATAAAACTTAGAAGACATGAGAAAATCATTACAATGTTTGTCACACAATTCAACAGTGTTGCGAGAAAATCAACAACATTTAAGGTTTTATTGTAGGTTGGTTTAGGTGGCAGTTAAAATAGCATATACAAGGCAGGGAAAAAGTAGGTTTACAGTTATTCATATGGAAAATAATACAATAATTAATAAATAACAATACAAGAGTAAGCTTTGTTTCATGTACTTACAATTAAAAACCTAATTTTGCCCCACCTTGTATTTTGAGGGTCTATCTGGAGAAAGGATAAATGGTGATGGAAAGAGACTTAATTTGGGGTGAACACACAATACAGTGTACAGATAATGTTCTGTGGAATTGTGCACCTGAAACCTACATAATTTTGTTAACCAGCGTCGCCCCAATAAATTCAATAAAAAGGGATAAAAGAAGAATTTTAAACTTGTATTTGTTTTACTGTGAGGGGAATAAAATGTTGAATGAGAATGAGAGAGCTACCGCAACATTGTGCATTAGGAAACGTCAAGTGGCAATCCAGGCAGACCACTCCCCCGATCATTCTTGTCAGGCTCTTTCTCTGGCTTGCAGTCAGTCAGAGCATGCAGGTCCCGAGGGTGCCCTTTAATTTCTATGTGAAGTAGGAAAATGCTCTCATTCCTCACTGGACGGGGCCAAGATCTACCCAATGAAGCCTGTAGCTTCAGGAAAGAGAGAAATAGGATAGGATTATGTTGACAAGAGTAAAACACAAATGTTCATATCTCCGAGGGTTATTGACTCATCCACTTTTTAAAATATTTTAAATATTCTTTAAATTATAGTTGATATACAGTATTATATTAGTTTTAGGTGTATAATCCAATGATTAGACATTTTATAACTAAGGATCACCCTGATAGATATAGAACCCACCTGGCAGCATATACAGTTATTAGAATATTATTGACTGTATTCCCTGTGCTGTACTTTACAGCCCTGTGACTATTCAGTAACTGTCCATTTGTACTTCTTAATCCCTTCACCTTTCTCACCCATCATCTCAAAGCCCTTTCCACCTGACAACCACCAGGATGTTCTCTGTATCTATGAGCCTGTTTCTGTTCTGCTTCTTCGTTTTCATCTACCTTTTATTTTTAATACTAAAGTCTCATTCTTTGAAGAAAGGTTATTTTGACTAAACTGTTTTATACAAAATTCTGTTTAATTTTAGCATTCCAAGGCACTTCCTTGTTTTTTTCAGTAGAGATTTCTGAACTGTGACCTTGTTTTGCTTTTATAAATAATGTTATTGAATTTATTAAGGTGACATCAGTTAATAAAATCATATAGGTTTCCAGTGTAGAATTCCATAATACATCATCTGTATATTGTATTGTGTGTTCACCGCCCAAATTCAAGCCTCCTTTTGTCACCATTTATTCCTCCTTTTCCCTCTTCTACCCTCCTTATCCCCTTTCCCTCTGGTAATCACCACACTGTTGTATGCATGTGTGAGCAGGTTTTTTGTTTTTTGTTTTTCTGTTTTTTGCTTAATCCCTTCAACTTTTTCATCCAGCCCCCAAAACAGTCTCCCTTCTGACAGCTTAGCTGTCAGTCTGTTCTCTGTATCTATGAATCTGTTTCTATTTTGTGGTTTATTTTCTTCATTAGATTCCACATATAAGTAAAATCACATGGTATTTGTCTTTCTCTGGCTGACTTATTTCACTTAGCATAATACTCTCCTTGTCCATTTATGCTGTAACAAAGAGTAAGATTTCCTTAATTTTTATGGACAAGTAGAATTCCACTGTGTAAATGTACCACAGCTTTCTAAGAGCTCATCTACTGATGGGCATATGGGCTATTTCCAAATCTTAGTTATTGTAAATAATTCTGCAATGAACATAGGGATGCATATATTCTTTCAAATTAGTGTTTGGGTTTCTTCAGGTATATTACCAGAAGTGGAATCATTGGGTTATAAGGTAATTCCATTTTTAATTTTAGAGAAGTCTCCATTCTGCTTTCCACAGTGGAAAATGTTTTAGTGTGATGTAGTCCATTTGTTTATTTTTTTCTTTTGTCTCCCTTGTCCAAGGAGACATATCAAAAAGAAAAAAAAAAAAAAACATTGCTACAAGAAATGTCCAAGATTTTACTGTCTGTTTTCTCCTAGGATTTTGTGGTTTTGAGTTTTACATTTTAGTCTTTAATCCGTATTGAGTTTATTCTTATGTATGGTGTCAGAAGGTGGTTTAATTTAATTTGGGGCATATATCTGTGCAATTTTCCCAACACCATTTGCTGTGAGCTTATTTTGTTTAGCCATGATTTCAGTGTACTATCCTAGCCTACAAAGGATCAGTTTATACTACACTGAACACAGGAGAAGTTTTACATAAACCAAAGGACAATGCAAAACAATAACATTTTCATGACTTCCACCAATAAAGTGAACATTATCCAAGTAAAAACTATATTTTTAGTCATACTTGTAAACAGAAAGACACCCTCTGTCAGTGAAACATGTAACAAATAATAAGTAATCTTTATTTGTGACTTACTATTGATTAGAAACTACTCTCAATCCTTCAATAATTATAATATGTAAATAATAAATAAAGCTAAGTAAAATACTTTAGAGTTGTTATTGTGTGCAAGACTCTGTTGCAAGTGTTACCTCTATTAGCTCATTTAAGCTGCACAACAACTCTATGATATGGGCACAATTATCCCCATATTGCAGAAAAGTAAACTAAGGCATTAAAAGTCAAGTAACTTGCCCTTGGTCATACATCAAGTAAATGGCAGAACTAGGATTCAAACCCCAAGCAGTCTTATTCCAGGGACCTCACTTCAAGCCGTTACCACATTTCCTGTCTATTTAATGGTAACCTATTTGTCACTGCTTCAAAGTGGTATTTAAAAAGTATACTTAGGAAGTATGTGTCCTGGAGATTAAGAAATAAGTAGCAGATGGCTCAGGAAGCCTAGGTTGTACCCTCCACGAGAGAAAGGAACATCTCCATTTTGGTCATCACTATGTTCCCATCACCTACTATAATATTAACCACTTGGAAATAACACACAGCAGAAACTCTCCTGGTGGGAACAAGCTGATTCACATTTAGAAAGATCTAAGAATTATTTTACTATGAGCCTGGAATTTCAGCTAAACCTGAGCCTTACTTTGATAAAATTCCAAGCCTTGTCTATATAGAGCCTTTGGGAGATTCAGAAGTATCTTTCTAAAGAAAGAATATGAAAACTCTAAGGAAACTGTGAATCTCAATCCATATACAGTCATGTGTTGCTTAACAACAGGGATATAACATGACAAATGTGCTGTTAGTCAATTTCATCTTTGTGCAAAAATCATAAAATGCACTTACATAAACCTAGTTGGTACACCCTACTACACACCTAGGCTAAATGGATAATCTATTGCTTCTAGGCTACAAACCTGTCCAACACGTTACTGTATTGAATACTGTGGATAATTGTAACACAATGCTAAGTAGTTATGTATCTAAACATAAAAGGTAGTAAAAATATGGTATAAAAAATTTAAATGGTACACATGTATAGGGTACTTGCCGTGAATGGAATTTGCAGGACTAGAAGTTGCTCTGGGTGAGTCAGGAATAAGTGGTGGCAAATGTGAAGGTGTAGGACATGGCTGCACACTACTATTGACTTTATAAACACTTATGCTAAACTAAATTTATATAAAGTATTTTTCTTTTTCCAATAATAAATCAACCTTACCTTGCTGTGGCTTTTTTACTTTATGAACTTTTTATTTACTTAAATTTTTGGCTTTTTGGTAATAATACAGCTTGAGACACAAACACATTGTACAGCTGTACAGATGTAGTTTCTTTCTTTATATCCTTATTTGGTGAGCATTTTTCTTTTAACTTTTTTTTTTTTTTTACTTTTGAGACATTTTTTGTTAAAATGTAAGACACAAACACACGTATTATCCTAGGCCTACACAGAGTCAAGGTCATCAGTACCACTGCCTCCCACCTCTGCATCTTAGCGCACTGGAAATAAAGTTTCCAGGGATGATAACAAGCATGGAGCTGTCATCTCCCATAATAACAATGCCTTCTTCTGAAATTCCTCCTGAAGGACCTGCCTGAGGCTCTCCTTGGGGATGTATCTCTCTTTTCAGAAATGTGTTCATGGTGGTTAACTTGATTTATTTCCTTTTTTTCACCATAGATTTGCTCTCTACTAGTGAAAATATTACAGTACTGAGGTTCATATTTTCATACTTTTGAAGTAGCTTCAAAACCTTTAACTGAGAACTTTCTTGAGGATTTTTTCCCTTCCCTTACTATTTTATTTTCTCTTGTCTCTTCTTCAACTGTATATTCTTGTTCCAGTTCCAATGACACCTTATTTGTCAATTCCTCAGGAGCCACCTCTGGGAGCTCCTCAATGTCATCCTCATCCATATCCCAGAAGTTATATGCTTTTTAATTTTAGAAGATTTATGCTACATTTCCTTGCAACCTCATAAAAATCTATAACTATTTAAAACTAAAATTATTCGTTTAGTTCTTACCACCTATCTAAACAATTAAACCTATAATTTTTGAAAAGAAATGTTTTATTCTTTTAATATAATTATACTTAATAATAGCAAAAGAATTTACTGATGCCACTTGCACCCCCCAAAAAATATACTGAACACATGGAACATATAAGACATCCTGCTGCATCTGAAAATAAACATTACTCTTGTTATTCCTTTTAGGAAAAAAGGGGGGTTCTTATTAAAAGTAGTTTTAAAATCCTTACTCTTAATTTATCAACATATAGTACTCTTAAATTTTATTTTAATAAAGATAATCTATGTTAAGTGAAGAATGAAGAAGTCATATTCATTTTGCACCTCAAAATTTCAGCTATTCATTGTGCTTAAAATGCCATCACTGATGGTAATGATTATCTTCAGAGCAAATTGGAGAAAATATAATTAATACACATTTTAAAATAACATTTGGCACTTGTATATTGTTTCCATTTTTACTTATGTAATCAATTTTAGCTCTGTGAGAGTCGGAAGCAAATAGTAATAATAGATAAAAATATACATATTTAAACTGCTCTGAGGCAAATGTTGGCCATTTATTCAGTCTTCAATGGAGAAAGTCAGTTCTTGACATCTCATCTCTAGTATGATGGTGGTGATGGTGTTAGGGCTTATGAACGATAATAGTGATATTACATTTATTTCTATAAGGTCCTACTACTTTTATCTAATGTTTGGTTTTGGCCTAATCCAGAATGATGTCATCAAGCATTTTAGTGTTTTGGGAAACACTTCCCACCAGACAGATTTCTAGCCAAACTTTTCAGCTAAGCACTGATGCTACATAAGGTCTATCACCAGCCACCCCCATTCCTGCTCGCCAGGACTGAGGGAGATGGCCCATGAGTCATGGAGGCAGTTGGTGGGGGGGTGGCAGCTCTACCCACCAAAGATTACTTTTTTAAATAATTGAAGGCTCTTATTATACCTTCAACCTACAATTTCTTTGCCCCCACTGCAACCAAGCCAATATAGTGAGGTACACATCATCAGGGATTTTTTACTACTCATTTTTAAAATTTGTTTTAGCTGCCTTTTTTTAAAGCATTCAAATATTGAAATGGAGGGGAAGGGAGCAAGTGCAGAATAACTGGCCCTTGTTCTTTCTCTCTCTAGCAAATGTCAGGGTACCTGAATTGTACTCTTGTGTCTGATAATCTCAGTATACTTTCCTAGATGAAGGAGAAGTATAACAAATATTGTTTGTATGCTTGTTAGGTTAAGTTCCAAGATCCAGCTGTAAACACTCTTGGCTTGCCCTTGACAAATGGAAACATAAAAACTTGGAGCTCCTTTCACAAGTCACCTTTTTGAGCTTGGGAACATGTACAAGGTATCTCTTGTATATATTCAGGGAGTTCTTGATGGATAAACCACTCAATCTGCTTATAATGCTCAATTCCCATCAACATCCAGATTTATCTACTTATTAAAAGTAATGCAATGCAAATCCAATGACACTTACTATTTTTTAATCTTCACACCTACTTGCTCCCCCTCAGATATATCAATCTGCCACTTTGCTCAAAGGTGCAGAACTCTAGGACGCATTTGACATTCATCATAACAGGTGAATATTTACTGAATATAATTAAATGTATAGGTTATTATGTTTTTCATATACACAGTCTTCCTCTAAGGGAATAAAAATTAACTTAAACTTTTTATTAACTTTTTGTGAAGGAGGAAATACTTATTTATAAATAGATTTGTTTTTCATTTCAACTCTTCCCACTATCTTAATTATTGCTTTTATTTTTACTCTTTGTCATCAAGAAATCCCACCTTCTGTCTGGTTTAACCATAATTAGCCTCTCTGTTTGGTAAGGTTATTGTGTTTTATATTTATAGCTTAATCTCTTGCAGTAGTTTAAAACTGCGACAAATAAAGTTTTAACATACATGACACAAAAAACCAAAATAAAATATTTGACACATTTCTCATTTCTTTATTCTCTAGAATTTCTTATTTAATTTTCTAATCTCCGAATTACTCTACTTTGCACATAGATTGTATTTAGTAAATATATGCTTATTTTTTTAAATCTGTCTTCTAATAAATAAAATTATGAAGGGTGCTAGTGAGCATCAAAGACACACTTAAGTAGGGAAACAAAGTCACAAGACTGAAGTGTGCATCATGACCTTGGGGGAGGATGGCTGAAGGGAAAGTCCTTGAGGTAGAACAGGACCCAAGTAATTGAGTTGATTGACTATAACAATGATGGCTTAAAAAGACAGCGTGCATGAATTCTTTGAAAACACTGAGATAAAAACGAGAAAAAGTAATTGTGGGGAAACAATATCCTATATGGGAAATATAAAAACTACCATATGCTACCAAGCTGGCCTTTTATATCTACTCACCTTCCATTTGGCATCTTTCTCTTCAATTCATATTCATATTCATATTCTCTCTCTTTTTCCCTCCCCACAACCACTTCCCTCCCAGTATCTCTGTATCTTATACACACTCACACACTCAGACCATATGAGTTTCTTGCTATTGAGTCATCATTACTTTTTTAAACTTTATTTTGAAATAATTGTAGATTTACAGGTTTTTACATAGAGTACAGACTCGTCCCATGAATGCTTTACCCAATTTCCCTCAAGAGTTACATTTTGTGTAACTAAAGTACAATATCAAAGTCAGGAAATAGACATTGGTAAAGGTATGTGTATCATTCCATGCCATTTTACTACATGTATAGACTCCTGTAACCACCATGGAAGAAAAGATACAGAACTATTCCAAAAATCTACTGGTGTCTACACTTTACCAGAGTGAAAACTTGCCTTCATTTAAGGCCCTTTACTCTCTTTTATTTATAATATAATTATCTTAAATGCCCTGGCTGGTTTAGCTCAGTGGATTGAGCGTCGGCCTGCGAGCTAAGTGTCGCTGGTTCGATCTTCCAGTCAGGGTACATCAGAGAAGGAAAACTCTGACTCCAAAAAACCTCCGCTGCCTTGCGGCATACCTCTTCAGGGGAAAGGCTAAGGGAGTAAACCCCGACAGAAAATCCGGAGCCGGAGTCCCTAAGGCGGTTTGACGTTGTAGTCAACACCGGCAACTCCTGCGGCGCACCTGAACCCAAGCTGTATCGACTCCGTCTTTCCCTTGGACCCTTCAGCTGCGAAGAGAGGGGGGGTCTGCTGCATGGGCAACAGCAGACCCTCCATATTACCCTGCCCAGGCTCTGTAGCTTCAGCGTCATCGCAAGATGTCGATTCAACACGGGAGGAGACAGATACCATGTCACTCCCGAGTCGGACTGCACAGCCATTCTTGGCGGTGCAGATAGACTCTGAAGAAGCTACACCATCGTCTCTCGAGACGGACGGCTGCCGACGACGACGAATTATCTTAAATATTTCCCCTACACATTTTGAGGTCCACATGAGACAATGTTTTACTTTTTGCTTAGACTATCCAATATAATTTTGAAAACTTTGGAGGAAAGTAAAGTCTGTTGTATTTACCCATACTTCAGCTTTTTCCATTGTTCTTTCTCCCATCTTGATGTTCTTAGATAATAGTTCCTTTTTCAAAACCTCTTATTTATCCATAATTTTGTCAAAACCTCTTTTAGCTATTCTTTTAGGATAGATTTGTTGGTGAAAATTCTTTTTGTTTTCCTTTGCCTCATGATTCTGCATTTCCTCTTCATTCCTAACGGAAAACTTGTGTGATGTAGAATTCAGAGTTGACAATTCTTTTCTTTCAACACTTGAAAAATGTTGTGCTACTCCTTCTGGCCTCCATGGTTTCTTTTCTGATGACAATCTAATGCTGTTTGAGTTGTTATTTTGACAGTGTGGTTTCTCTCTCACTGCTTTCAAGATGTTGCCTTTGCCTTTAGTTTTTTTTTTAAGTTTAATTATGATGAGTCTTGACATGCATTTCTTTGGGTTTATCATTTTGAGTTTGTTCAACTTTTTTTTTTGACAGCTTAATTGAGATATAATTCACATACCATAAAATTCACCCATTTAAAGTGTAAAAGCAATTATTTGTAATATATTCACAGACATGTGCACCTATTACTATGACTTCATGTTAGAATATTTCATCACCTTAAAAAGAAACCCCACATCGATTAGCAATCACTCCCATACTACTTACCCTCTCCTAGTCCAGGCAACCATTAGTTTACTTCCTGTTTTTATGGCTGTATCTTTTCTGGACATTTTATATAAGTAGAATCACACAATATGTGGTCTTTTATGCCTGGCTTCTTTCACTTAACATAATGCTTTCAAGGTTCATCCATGTTGTAACATGTATTAATAAGGCATACTTCATTTTATTGCATTTTGTTTTATTTAGCTTCACAGGTGTTGTTTTTTAAAAACTAAAGGCAAGACCCTCCACTAGCAAAAAGATTATGACTCACTTTATTTAGATATTCACTTTATGGTGGTCTGGAACAAAACCTGTAATATCTCTGATGTATGCCTGCAGTTCATTTACGTTTATTGCTAAATACTATTTCATTGTACGGAATATACCACAATTATTTATCCATTCATCAGCTGAGAGACTTTTGGTTTGTTAACATTTTTTTATCTAGTATGAGTGAGGCTTCTAGGAACAATTGTGTACACATTTTTGTATGTATGTACGTTTTGACGGGTATGTATACTCAGTGAAATTACTGTGTCATATAGTAAATCTCTAACATTTTGAGGAACTGACAAATTGCCAAAGCACCTGTACCATTTTACATCCCAATTAGCAATATATGAGGTCTCAATTTCTTCACATCTTTGTCAACACATTATCTGTCTTTTTTATTATAGTCATTCTAGTGGGAATAAAGTGATATTTCCTCTTGGTCCTGAATTATGTTGTTCATTCCTACATGAGTTTATTGATCATTTATATAACTTCTATTAATGTCTATTCTAATCTTTTAATTATTTTAATTTATTTTTATGTCTTTTTATAATTGATTTGTACATTATTTATATATTTTATACACAGGTCTCTTATCAGATACGTGATTTACAAATATATTCAACCATTGTGTGGATTGTATTTTCAAATTTTTGATGGAACCCTTTAAAGCATAAATGTTTTAATTATAAGGAAATCCATTTTACCTATTTTTTTGTTTGACTGTGCTTTTGGTGTCATATCTAAAAAATATGTTGTCTAATTTAAGGCCATGAAGATTACCCCTATGTTTTTATCTAAGAGTTTTATATCTTTTGCATTAGGTAGATGATAAATTTTATTTAACCTTTTCGTGGTGTAAGAAAGTGTCCAAACTTCATTCTTTTGTATGTGGACATATAAGTGTCCCAGCAACATTTTTTGAAAAGATCATTCTTTCCTGCATTAAATTTTCTTGGTAACTGTTTTTAAAAAATCAGTTGATTGATAATGTAAGGGTTTACTTCTGGAATCTCAATTATATTTCCATATTTCTGTCTATTCTTATACCAGTACCAGACTGTCTTGATTACTGTCACTTTTTAATGAGTTTTCAAATTGAATAATGTGAGTCCTCCAACTTTGTTTTTTAAAATTATTTTGAATATTCAGGGTCTCTTGCATTCTATATGAACTTTAGGATCAGCTTTTCTATTTCTAAAAAATACAGTCACCGCGATTTTGATGGAGATTGCATCAAGAATGTAGATCAACTTGAGGACTATTGCTGTTCTAACAATAATATTATTCTAATGAGACTACTAACCCATGAATGTGAGAGTTCTTTCCATTTATTTAGACCTTATTTAATTTCTCTCAACAAAGTTCTGTAGTTTTTACTGTACAAATTTCAAGTACCCTTAGTTAAATTTATTCCTAAGTATTTTATTTGTTTTGATGCTACTTTAAATAGAATTGTTCTCTTAATTTCATTTTTTATTGTTTACTCAGTGTATAGAAATACAAATAATTTTGTATATTAATCTTATAGTCTATATTTATGCTGAATATATTTACATTTTAATAGTTTTTAAATTATATTATTTAAATTTTTCTACATATAAGATTGTCATTTGCAAATAGAGATAGTTTTACTGTTTTCTTTCTGATTTGTATGATTTTATTTTATTTTATTGCCTAATTGTCCTAGTTAGAAACCCCAGCATGATGCTGAAGGCGAGTGATGAGAGTGGATATTATCATATATTTTCCTGATCTTACAGGGAAAGCATGCCGTCTTTCACCATTAAATATGATGTTAGTTGTGGGTGTTCTGTAGCTGCTTTTTACCATATTGAGGAAGTTACCATCTATTCCTAATTTGTTGAGTGTTTTTTAATAATAAAAGGGTATTGATTTTATCAAATGCTTTTTCTGCATCTATGGGTTTAATTGTGTCTATGTCCATGAAAAATTGATGATAATATTCATTTCACAACTTCTAAACCCTACCTCCTCCAAAGAACCACTTGCATCTATGCTTGTACTGACAGTTTCTGCCAGGATTTGGGGGATAGCTGATGTTCTGGTTTTCTATACTATGTCTATAGTGACTACCCATGACTCTTGTCTCTTTGTTCATAAATACAGGTTGTTATTGCAGAAGTAAAGACATAAGAATATTGTGAATGATAGGAGGAGGATATGATTGTCAACCTAATTAAAATGAAGACAAGTTATTTATCTGAGGATCTTACTCCAAGCTCAAACAAATAAAGCAAATTTCATTTTTATGCATACTCTGAGGACATAACCAACTTTATGAAATGAAATGTAATGTTTTCTAAAACTCATAACCATACACACTCCCCCAGCAGACCGAAAGCACAACAAGTCTACCCTTTTTCACTATGAACAAAGATGAGAAATATAAGAAAAGAAAGTGAAAGAACATAAATATATCCACAGGAAGGATTAATTATGGATAAAGTCAATTCTTTAAAAACCAGTCTGGTTTAAACCTTCCCCTGTTCTCCTTCATCTATGCATGTTATTTTTCCAAAAATGAGATAAGCATTTTTAATTCCAAAAGTATATCTTGTGAGTTCTGCAAATAATTGTTACCATGGAACTCTAAGTATTCCATAGCAAACTAATATGTTCTTGGGGCTAATACTGTTTTGGCATTTAATGTGCTTGCTACTTCAATAGAGAAACCTGGGAGGAAAAAAACTGCCTCCATTCCCAGTTATTCCCTTTTAAACACATTGGTGTTTCTATTTCTTTCACTAAACTGTGTTAAAAGCTCATAGATGAGAAAAATTAAGAAATGGTTTCTTTTTTTAAGAAACTTTATTTAGATGTATGCTATGCAAATCTGAGTGTGGTAAATAAAGCAGATATATAACTAAAAAGATAAGTAGTAAGTTAACTTTCCATTGTGCAATTTGTTGTTGAACATCTCAAGACAAAAACAATGTAACAGAACATACTGTTATTAAATTGCCTATAACATCTTTCATCTGAAGCTTTTAAATCATGTTACAAATTTATCTATCCCACAAATAAACACAGGTGGGAGGATGTAAAAGAAAAACAGATTCAGATGTTGGACATTTGCCCTTCTTCAATAATACTATCATTTCTTAGATGGTACAACAGAAATCTGATCAGCCTCAAGAAAAAATCCCCAAGATTGTCATGTTAAAGTGTGAAAGATTACTACAACTATATTATAATTGGAACTTTAGGGCAAAGAACATATAAAATTTTTAAGGAGTTATCAGAAAGTGAACTCAGCAAAACTTCTCTGTGCTTTTATTGTTCTTCCTGTTATTGATAATGTCTTAAATAATAATACCTTGCTCTACAGTGCAGAAAGAATTTTCAAATACATCCTAACTTAATCCTGAGAACAATCTTATGTACTTAATCCTGAGAACAATCTTATGTACTATGTTTTCATTGCATGGAGTTCAAACTGGAGTTTAAAGAAGTTGTATCACTTACCTAGAAGCACACACCTAATAATAAGTGAAAAAATAGAAGTTAAATCTAGACAGTAGGACATAGTAATTATGTACATAGGTTCAGGAGCCATGCTGTCTGAATTCAAATCTCAACTCTGTCCCTTGCTGTCTGCAGCAACAAGGACAATTTATTGACTATCCCTGTGCCTTAGTTTCCCCTCATTAAAGTGAATCTAATGATGCTACCTGCTTGAAAGGATTGTTATTAAGGTTAGATAAATTTAAAGTGCATACAGCAGTATGAAACATGGCAAATACTCAATGTTAGCTCTCTTTATATTCTAACAACACACTGTTTTCTAGATTTTGTAAGTCTTCATGCCTACAGTGTCCCAGATCCCTTTTAAAGGAAGCAGGCTTACCTATGGCACCAGCTTTGGGCAGCCATTGATGGATGATGGATTAGACCAAGATATAAGCACATAAGTAGAGCAAATCTACGGTGAACAGCTAAGCTGGGCCAATATTACCCCCATGGAATTTGTATTCTAGAAATGGGGAACAGATCATGTAGTTTGCAGATAAGCCAACATGAAAGGCTGTCATAAAGAAGAGAAGTAGCCCTGGCTGCTGTGGCTCAGTGGACTGAGTGTCGGCCTGCGAGCCAGTGTCACTGGTTCGATTCCGAGTCAGGGCACATGACTAGGTTGCACATCAGGTCCCCAGTTGGGGATGCAAGTGATAGGCAACCACACAGTGATGTTTCTCTCCCTCTCTTTCTCCTTTACCAACTCTCTAAAAATAAAAAAAATAAAATAAACAAAAAAATTAATTAATTAAAAAAGAAAAAGAAGAAGAAGAGAAGTAGCCATAAGAAAGAGAAGCAGAGCTGGAGTTATGAGGGAGAAAGGCACCATAAGAAAGAAGATTATATGGGCTTAAAGTTCCTTTGGTTCCTGACTTCTCACTTCCATTCCACTTAAGAGTTTTAAAATATTTTCCAGTATGCTTTTCAAAGGATAAATGTCAGGTATGGCCCCAATCTCAGGTCTTTCAAGACACTTGAGGCCAGCTACTTTCCCTGGTAGTGTCTGTGTTTTCCTGAGTCTATTCCATTCATCTATTGACTTCATTGTTTCTATGTTATTTACTATATACCTTTTACTTCTGAATCATAATTTCTGTTACTTCATAACTTCATCTTGTCTTATGAGCTCCAAAAACTTTATTAGTATTCAGTTGTTGAATTAATAAATTAATTTATTAAGAATATTTATTCAGAGAAACCCACCCACCCTTCCTCTCATGACCCACCCACACACACACACCTGAACCTAAAAGATATAATGCACTTATTAGGTAACAACATTTTTTTCATAATGAGAATTAAGATTTTAAAATGTAAGAGGATAATGCATATTTTTTATTTTCTACAAAGTCATAGGTGCTTGCCTGTGAGCAAATTTTGACAATCAAATGGAATTCGACACCCAGAGAACAAAGCACAGTGGGGAAAATACAGAGAAAAGGTAAACTGGAGGCCTTTCAAGCCACCATGCACTTGTTGATCACCTTCTTTCATCCATGGCTCATGAGAAAATTGTCTTCTGTTCATCTGTGTATATCCAACTTCTGAATTTTGGGTTAGGTTAGGGCAGAAGTGTGTTACTTTATAGCTAATAACTTAGCAAGGAATAATTTTATTATTAGAAGTTCTGTGGAATATTAGCAATAGTTACAGAGAAGAATCTGTTGGCAAATTTAAGGATTTTGCAATAGCAGTCTATTTTGAAATCTTACATAAAATATTCCCTTTTGCATGATTAATAGGCCTCTCAAGTACAAAGGTCTCTACAGGGAAGTAAAGTCAGGCAGTATGGATTATAAATAATGTATTACTTATTATTTCATTTATTCACTTATTGAATACCTCCTTTGAGCAGGTCAGCATTCTGCTTGCTCAATCATTAGAAATGGCATTAAAGAGAGTCCCCAAGTCCCCTGTTGCCAGAGCAGAAACACAGCACCTGTATCTTGTATTCCCAGCACCTAGCTCAGTGCCTTGGCCAGAGGGTTGGGGGTCTTTATATATCTTCTAAAATAAGGGAGGTATGCAGTAAAAGAAGACCACACTCCTGAGAATTACATGAATAACAGAGCCCTTCTGTTTACTTAATATAGTAGAAAAGAGAAGTATCTTATTAGGTCCATTTAGTTGATGAAGCTAATTTTCCAAAAAGCTGGATCTTTTCCTGCTGTGCCAGTGCCATGAGCATGTGCAGAGGCAGCCTCTGAGCTCTGGCCACCTTCACTCTTAGCCCAGGGATGCTGCCTGGTCGTTGATTATAGCCCTGAAGGGATAGCTTGAAGGCTCATTTTTTATACTTATGCTTTCAAAATTAATGTTTAAATTTACCATTTTAAAAGAATAATGTTTGCAAGTTCAGAATTGGGCTTTTAGTGCAGATGCAATGAGCCTCTTGGGTGAATATTGTATGTGAATTCAGCTAAGTGTTTGAAGAAAATCACTCCCTGAAGAATCAAGCTAAGTTGAAGTTCCATCCATCCTCATGTATGAGACATCTGTGGCTTTTTCCTGCATCTATTTACTTTTTAAAGCCTTTACAGTTGTACAATTACTGTGTTTCTAACAAAAGAATAGGTAGCAACTCCTATTGCACTAGAGCTAATAAATTAACACTTTGTTTAAATAGGGCACTCATTCTTTATGTAAGAGATATGAGATGATAAAGTAAAAATGATGGATACTTTAAGTGGTTTTCTAAATGCCAAATTTTGATCTCATAGAATGTTTTAAAATGCTCTCCCTATGTAAGCACTGACTAAATAAATGAAGCATTGACTCAACAACTCAGAATGCAGACAGGCTCTCAAATAATGATTTAGCAAGCTACAAATGGATTATAAAAATTGTTCAAGTATCACTCTCTAAATCTACATGGATTCTTAATGATAACCTTAAACTTGTCATAAATTTGGTGAAAGATTAATTGCCTGATTTCCATTGTGTTGTTACCATTGTTAAGTCTCTTGTCTGGTCTAATATAATAACTCCCCAACAAATTACAAATACACATACATGTATATCTATATGCACCCACATACATGCATAGTTTCCCTTCAGTCATATTTCAGTCATTAATTCTACTATGGCCCACTTGCTAAATTTAGAAACCAAGGGAAGTCATTTTGACTCCTCCCTTTTCTCCATCCTATATGTTTTATCAGTCACCAAATCATGATAGTCTCATCCATACACTTTAATCCAACTACACCTGACTGTCCTATTACAACAGCCTTAAACCAGGTCACCTTACTTCCATTTTTAGTCCCTTCCAATCCGTTCTGCCCATGGAAGCAATATTAAAGCTTCTAAAATGTAAATCTGACTATATAATTTTGTTACCTGATACCGTTAGAGACACCCCTTTTCCTTTATGAGTATGTTCAGACTCTTAAAATAGAGCTACAAAGTAATTTATGATCTGACTTCTGCCTACTCCTTCAACTTTACACCTTTCTACTCTCTCCTTTTTCACTCTACACCCCAGCTTCACTCAACTTCTTCTAGGTCTTGGAGTGCTCGGTGAAAGGTGTTGATCAACTCTTGTTCTCCACATATGTCTCGCTGTCACTCCTTTGCCTACAACACTCTTCATGTTCCTGTTTGCCCTGGTGACGCCTACACATTATTCAAGCCTCAGATGAAGTGCAACTTTCTCTAGTAAATAAGTCTTCTCTGATATTTTTCCTAACCCTAAGCTAGGTTATGCTCCATTACTGTGGATTCTATGTCACCTTTCATTGTACATATTTCACTGGATTGTGTTTGCTTATTTAATTAGCTACCCTATCTGCTTGATTACAAGCTTTGAAGAACGGAGGTATTCTTTACTGCTTTCCATTTTAAATCCTCATGAAATACAACACATACACTCGGTAAATAATGTTACCTAAACAAACACATGCTTGCCAGAATGTTTCTTTCAAAGTACAGTTTTCCCCATTAACAAAAACTTAGTAGATTCAAAAGAGCCAATAGATTTACCCAGGCTATTACCTTTATGCCACCTTATACAGTGTGTTTCTAGAAAAGACCATCTTCCCCATACTTAGTCTTTACTTTCCTGCTTATTTCCTTTGCTCATGTTGAAATGCTAGTCTTGACCACCTCTACCTGTTAAAGCATACCCATTATTCAGTAGCTAACCAAGGTTCATTCACATTTATAATGATTATTATTTTCTTCTCCTACAATCCTTGTAACTCCATGCAAAGACTAACTCTTTTTCCTATGGAATTTAGTACATTTTTTATATTATATGTCACATTCTGGTCTGTAGTGTAGTTATTTGTCTATATGTTTGCTATAGTTGTAGTCTGTAAGTTCCTTATAGGATAGTTTTTTTTGTTTGTTTTGTTTGTTTGTTTTGTCTGTCATCTTTATCAGATGAGATCCTTGGAGAAGGCATTTCAAGTCAGGCAAATTTGGATATTTGATATTGATTGTGTTACTTAATATCTGTCAACCTTGGTTTTGTCATTTGCAAAATGGGAATAAAAGGGCTGCTAAGAATTAAAGTAATATTTCTAAATTCTTTTTCATTCAATAAACATTGACCATTTACTATGTATCAAGGATTAAGTTTTCAATAAAAATTAATGGGACACCTACCATGTGGAAGACACTGTTCTAGGTGCCTGAGAAGCATCAGTGAAAAAATAGACAAAGATCCCCAATGTGTGAAGCTCACATTCTAGTGGGGAAGAAGAGAAAATCAACATAATAAATCATTAAATTTCACAGTATTTTAGATAGTGATAAAATGTTATTAAAAAAATAGTTTGGAGGGGTAAGGGGAGGATTTCAGAAATGCTAGGAATGGGTGGGAGGTAGGGTCATTACAATATTAAATAGGGCAGCCAAGATTGACCTTACTGAGAAGAAAACAAAGACAAATTTGAGCAAAGACTCAAAGACAGGAAGAAGATGTGAAATGAGCTATGTGGATACCTGGGGAAACAGTGTTCTAGGCAAAGTGAACAGCTAAATAAAGGCCTACATGCAAACATGCCAAATGTTTTGCAGGAAAAGCCAGGAAATTGTGCAGATGTGACAGAGAAAACAAAGAAAGAAGAGCAAGAGATGAGGTTAGAGAGGCAATGAGAAATCACTTCTCACAAGGTTTTGCAGTCCATTGTACTTTGGATTTTACTCCAAATAAAATGGGAGACACAGGAAGTGTTGAACTAGGGAATCACTTCACCTGATTTATATGTTGACAGTCTCTCTCTGACTGTTACATTGAAAATAGACTGTAGGGGGCAGGGATGAAAGCATAAAGATCACTTAAGAGGCAATTGGCTGTAATTTAAGAGAGATTAGATAGAGTCCTGAATCAGGGTGATAAAAGTGGAGGTGGCCAGAATCTGGATAGAGTTTAAGTATGAGAGTGATGGGATTTCTAACAGTTTGGATGAAGGATAGGAAAGAAAGGAGTCAAAGATGACCCCATGGTTATTCATTTGAACAACTGGAGGAATGTGTTTCCCATCAGTTGAGATGGGAATACTGAAAGTAGAGTAGGTTTAGGAAATAAGCAGAAATTTAGTTTCAACATGTTAAGTTTCAGATGTTGACTAGACATCTGTATGGAGGTATTAAGTGGGATATGAGTCTGGAGTTAGAAGTGGTCTGGGCTTAAGATACTCATCAGGAACCATGAGCATATAAATGGTATTTAAAGCCATGAGGCTGAATGCTCTGGTGGTAAATTAAAAATCAGAGTTCCTGGGGGTAGGAAGCTTATGTTCTGCTTATAGTAACTGCTCACAAAATATTTGTCCTTTTCCCTTACTGGTGTTACTCATAGTATGATTTATAGAGCACTCGTGTTAGTTAGCATCACATGGGGGACAATAGTTAAAAATATAGGTTTCTGGGTCTCACTCCTAACCCAATAAATTAGAAATTCTGGGAGTGCAGTCCTGGAACCATTTTATTTTTTATTGAATTTATAGGTTTCAGGTGCACAATTCTATAATACATCATCTGTATATTGCGTTGTGTGTTCACCACTCCTGGAATCATTTTAAGTAAGCCTTTCAGACAATTTTTCTGTTTGATATTTGAGAACTACCCTAATGGGAGCTTAAATATTTGTTGAACTCATTCACATCTTTAAGTTTTAATTTCTATTTAAGAACAATGGGACACTCATTGGTTTAACATGATTTCATATTTAATCATCATTGTGAGGCTGAATTTCAATCTATATCTTACAGATTAGGGCTAATATTTCCAAGCTGTTGAGTGTCATGCTGTGAGAGCTCAAACTCAACTGGCATCCTGATCCTCAGTTCTTCTGCTAACATGAGAAGGCAGTGCTGAAATTATACAGTGTGTCAGCAAGACGGGAGAACATCAAGGCTGCTTTTTTTTCATTTCCTTGTTTTCTCTGTCCTGGGCTCTCCACAGGAGGCAAGGCCAGATGATATCTCAGAGGTTCTCCCAGTTATATCATTCTATGATGCCTCCCCTGAGGAAGTCACTGTGAAAGCATCACCTGTCACCGAGTGTGATCATCCACACAAGCACACATTTCTGATCCCAGCCCAGGGCAGTCAGACACAGCCTGTAAATAAGTGAGCAATCCCAGCGGCTTCAGCTGCCACCAGACACAAATCGTGTTTGTGTTGCTGGCCTTCAAAAGAAAATGCTAAACCAAAGTAAAAATATGTTTCCATGATACCTGTGAATCTGTCAGCCAGGCTCACAGAGCAGCAGGCTAATGGAGTAGACAGGATCAGAGGTGTTTTGAACTGAAATTGATTACACTTTGTCAAAGAGTTTGTGTGAGTCTACCCAACATCTTCGTCCCTACTTTGCCAAGCTCTGTTCAGAAGGAAGAATGAAAACTTCCTGTCTTCATCATAAGTTCCAAATTAATTCCAGAGTCTGTCCACACCTGGTCAGGAATAAGTTTGACTCCTCCAGGAAATGAACCTTGGACACGTACATATCCACAGAATCACAGGTTTCCCTTGCCTTCCACTCATCTTGCCCCAATGTATGATGGGATTCTGTTATGATTTGCATTTCCATTCCCTCAAGGGATGAAAATCCTATCCCCAGTGCCAGGTGGTTTGGCAGGGATGGGGAAAGGAAGGAAAGAGCAGAGCCTACCATTTGCCTATCTCTTGCCTCCAGCCTCCTTCCCTCAAGCATTGCACCTTTAGTACTTTTAGCTGATGACTGGAAGCCTCTGCTTTATTTGCCAATTCCCCAGAACTGCACTGTGATCACTCCCTATTTTATTGTAAATGTTACCTTAGCAGGTTCACTCAGGTGGTAGATGATGGATCTAGTCAGATCTCATTTTTCTATAACAACTATAAATTATGTTTCCTTGTCTATTGTACTGTTAGTCAATGCAACGGTCGGGAGCCAAGGCTGCCCCAGCCCATGTCCTGCTCACTCACCAGTTCCTTTCTTCCTTCACAATCATTGCTGCCAAGGGCTCAGCATGACTCAAAGATAGAGTCACCCAAGCTATGACCATGTTCTGCCCTTCAAGACTTCCAAATTAATACAATGACCAACAAACATGCCTGCAATGCAAGTCATTTCATTTGGTGACCATACTTTAAACCACTGTATAAGCCCATATAATTTAGTATTAGCCATTGCTGTACGAACTATAATACTTCCATTGATAGGCATAATGCTTGTCCTTCAGGCACATTCTGTAGTTAGCAGCTGAAAGGATAGACATTCTTCATCCTGAAAACCCAGTTCCTTGAGCATTGAACACGCAGCTTCATTCACTGTAACCTGTACATACTTAAACTTACTAAGAGACAACAGAATATCAAATTAAAGGACAGAGGCTACTAGAGAAGCACTCAGGATGAGATGAGGGAATTATCCAGGGCAAGCAAAACATAATGGAGTGTGGGAGGCAACTGTGTCATTCCTCAAAGGATCTATCATAATACAAATGCATATTAATGATTTAGGGTGCAACCATTATAGTTTGAGCACAAGTTTGAGGACAGAATCTATGTTTGAGTCATCTTCTCTCTCCCTCTATAATCTTGAATATTGTTTTCACTTATTAGGATCAAATAAAAATCTAGGGGGTGATAATAAGGAAAGGAAAAAGAAGGGAAGGGAAGGGAAGTGATGAGAGGGGAAGAAAGAAGAGAAGGAAAAAATGGAAGGGAGAAGGAAACTGTTTGGGCCTTTGGTGAGATTTTTTTATTAAATCACCAAACTAAAAATCATACTACTTCTTCTAAACTATGATGTCTCTTTTTGCCTATGCTGGTTAATAATCCATTCCTATTTTTCAAGATTCACATTACAAAAAAAAAAGATTTTCTTTCCTTTGATGCACATAACTGACTTCTATTTTAGTCAGTTAGACTGAAGTTGCACATGCAGAACCTGTCTTTATCATTTTTAGTAAAATGGGGATAATATTCATCTCCAGATAAATTATAAAGCAACTATTTTAACCTCTCCATCTCTCTGCAGCCCACCTCTGCTCTCTATCATTGTAATCTCTTAAAAATATTCATTATACAGAATGTCAGGTGTAGGTCAGTGTAGTTATCCAGTAAGAGGAGCAAATAAAAAGAAACCTCACTTCTTATTACATGCTTGTTAGTGTGAATATACAATAGATCTGCTTTCTCTCTCCATCTCTCTCTGTCTCTCTGTCTCTCTGTCTCTCTGTCTGTCTCTCTCTCTCTCTCTATCTGTCTCTCTCTCTCTTTGATAAACCAGCCTGCAAGTCTGGTCAGCTCATATTGGATGTGAACTTGTTTTCTGACCAGGTAATGAGTCATTCTAATTAGAATCATTAATTTATTTGTACTTCTCAGAGTGAGAGGGTGGGGCCAGGCATTCCCTATAGAAGCAATGATCAAGAAAAATCTATATGAAAATGTTAATACAGGCAACCCTGCCCTATATCTTTGTCAAAAGTAAAATCTCAGAAATTTTGAGTCAGACAGGACGGGAGAAAAATATATTATAATGTACCTCTCTTCTTGTTTTATTTACATATGCCTCACACCATAAATGGCCTCCTCAATGATAGCCGACCAGAGCAGCAGCTTCACCTTGGAACCCAAGAAACAAGTTAGAAGTGAGATCCTCAGACTCCAATCTTCCATATCAAAAACCCTGGGGAGGAGAACCAGCACTCTGTTTTTCTACAAGCCCTCCAGGTGATCCTGAAGAAACACTTCTTGGATGAGTTCTACTTTTATAAAGAATGGAATATCATCACCCTTAACATGAGTTAATGAGGTCTTATCTGTCTGGCTTGTGTTAGCAGCTCTATTGATTTATTTTGTAAAATTTTTTACAGCTCTATTGATACTTGATAAAAGTTGTGCAGACCACCAGGAGGTGACCTAGCTAGAAAGCTCCATGATGGAGCCAAGGCCATAGAGTTCCACAATATGATTGGCCACCAGATGGCTGTTTCAGCCTTCCAGCTTCATATGACAGCATCCGAGGCCAGGACTGAGGAACTCTAAGAAACATCTTCACGTGTGGGCGGCCAGCCAGCCACCTGGTTTTGATTTTGCTGTGGAATAAAAATGAAGCAATTAGCTTCCTGTTGCTAAATGGACTCCTCCTGATGCTTCTTACACATGTATTTTTCCCCTGTTGAGATTTGCTGTGATGAATTTGTGGTTTTATTGTCTCACCCGCATTCCACACTCTTAATAAATACAAAGATGGCTCTGTTGGAAGGATCTGAAGCTACAAACATGACACCACCCTATGTCTGGCCAACACAGAGCTGCCCAGGTCTAATATCACAGCCTGCAAAACTCACAAAAATAAATCTCTTTTTCAAGTTCCTTTCCATTTAAGTATTTATTTAGCTACTTCTCCCATGTATTATTTTTATTTATTTTGTTTATGTTATAATAAACCGATCACCTTTGTTAAAGAAAAAAATGATATTTACTTTATTACTTCAGTAGGTCTCAGGATCTGGGAGAATTTGGACACAAGGTCTTTTATTTCTTTATTGCTCTACTTTTATCCATAATATGCACAGGTTAAAAATATCATCTATATGTCACTTCAAAAGTAGCTTGTAAATCAATTCCACAAAATAGTACTCTGGGTCTTCAAATATGAATTGATTTCATCCACCTCTGAGATTTTTAGGCATATCTCTTTTTGCCCAACTTTTTTACTCAGTCTTAGATTCTGACCCTTTCTGCCTTTGCAACTTATTTCTGTACAGAAATCATAACTCTAAAGTGATAAGAATAAATTTCACTCTTGAATATAAAATCAGCCTCAATACTTCAAGATCATAACTCCCATGTACACCTATCTATGTGTTTGTAGAGCAACATTTCTCCACATAAGACATGTTTCCACCAGTCTCTATGGGTTGTGTGCATGTGTGTGCATGGTTGCACAACAGGCAACCCTAAAATGTCCTAATCTAAGTATTTTTCACAAGTTCTAAAAGTAATAACAACATATCTCTATGCTTGTACACCTGAAAAATTTATATCATTGGCACATTCGTAGTCAAGTCACCTCTTCTGAGAACACTGGGTGACTAATTTCCTGAGAATGTGGTGCTGGAAATCATCCTCAATCCATAATAAATATTTGTTTGATTAAATTAATGCCTACATGAATGAATTAAGAATATATGAATGGAAAAATGAATAAATGGAATACTGGCAGCTGAATTTGTTGCTAAGGGTCGAGGCCTCCCAGGAAAACATCTTGAAATAGTTTATTTTCCTGCACTGTTAACAGTTCTGTCCTGCTTCATGATACCACCCAGAAGCTCCCAGGGATGGCTGCTCAGAACTCTCTCTCTCCTAAATCTCTAATCTACTCCCCACCCCCCACCTCACCTTGCCACAGTATTTTAAATGGCCAGCTTTCCTGAGAGTAGAAACAGGCATAAATGACATAAGAAACTCAAAACATTCCATGATAGGAAGATCAGGAACCATGGGATGCCAAGAATCAACAACATATGAATGTCTTCTTCCCTAGAACATTCAGGAGAATGATACTTTGAGAAAAGAAATTTTCTTCACCTTTAGTGTGGGTACAAAATGGAAAGAATCAGGAGGAAGTTAACACAGATAATAAAGATGCCTTCAAATATCATGGAAGAGATTAAAAGACTAAAATGATGGGGAAAAAAGCTTTAGAATGGATTATTTTATCTTGGAGGCTCATGAGAAAAAGTCTACAGAAAAGATATTTAGAATTTGACTACAGAAAACTAAATAAAACAATATTAAATCAAATTACCAAAAACAAAAATCTGATTTGGTGTTGTTCTTGGCATATAAACTAGTATCTGCCTGTTATGGAAGAAAAAAAAACTTGTATTAAAAGATCCAAAATTAACAGGTTCCAAATTATCAACTTCTTAAAAACAGAAGAAACAATTATCTTGCAAGTTTAAAACAATGCAGTAAACTCGAGAACCACCAGAGATGTCCTATTAATATCAAATGTCATGTTACTGAAACATGCACTTGGAGCAGCTTTTCCTTTTGAAATCTTTCAGAAGAGAAAAGGACAGAAACCAGACTTAGAGAGAAATTGAAAAGTAAACATTTTAGTTTCAAAGTAGCAGAGCTGACACTCTTGATGATGGTGGCCTTTTGACGTCAACAGATTGTAATAACGTACTGTCACCTTTACTCTGTCCGCGTAACTCTGCCGAAGTCTGTGAGCAAAGAAATCATGTAAAGCCCATGAAAAATTAACTGAGAACATTACTTGTGATATTTATCTGGAGCCCTCTGTGGACTTTTGGTCATGGCCTCCTTCCCCTAATCTTAACACCAGCCTAATGATCCCAAGAAGAAAGGCTTTAAACAAGTTGTACCTTTTTAAATTTTTCTGCTTTCAGTCAGAGAACTTCCTATAAAATATTATCACTAATTTTGTTTCTGATTCCCAGTGAAAAATAATGCAAGACTGGTTTTCTCTACACAGTCTTTCAGAACACAAGATGTAAGAACATTCACATATTCTAGACTACGGCTTCTTAAATATATACATATAAACACTTATATTTGCATATCTTGTAGAAGACATATAAATGTAGAGAGAACATTGTTTTTGGAGACAAATCCTGGGTTTTGGTGCCAGCTTCAATACTGTATGACAGGAGTAACTCTTTGGGCTCTCTGTGCTTCAGTTTTTATACTGACAGCCACCAGAAGGGAGGGGGGAGGGGGAGAAGGGGGGAAAGGAGGGAAAGTGTCTAGTCAAGGAACAGGAATCAATCACCCATGGACATGGACAACAGGGTAAGGATTGACTGTGGGAGGGGGGTAGGTGGGGTATGGGAGAACAAAGGGGGTGGATTGGGACAACTTTAATAGAACAACAGTTTTCAAAAAAGAATGCTTCTTCCAACTTAACTTGGCTGTGTTAAGACTCTAGTATTGAGGAATAGAAATTGCTTAATATCCTATAGAATGTATACAAAATAACAGTATTACTGAAACAGGGTACAGATATTTCCCACAGTCCATGGTTTGGGGAGTGAGAGAAGGGAATAATACAGCTTTTAAGGTACTTTGCATATCTGTGGCAAGCTGGTACTTAGATAATATCTGTGCTACTGCCCCAGGGCAAAAGGTGTGCTTGACTTTCAGGACTTAAAAAGAAGGGTGGCCAACCATAAGAAGGGGAGCCATGAGAAAGGGGGCCATGTAATTCGAAAGGTTGTAGAAGGGCCCTTCCATCTGCCATGAGGTCTGGTGTGAAAAAAGGGTGCTATGAGGTTTTGGATTAAGAGCTGAAGTAAGGAAGAGGAGGCCCACTGGGAGACCTGCCTGGAGAACACAGCAGCAGGACTAATGAGGCTGGAATTGCGGGGACCCGCCTAACCAAGCATGGGTTCGTAGAAGATGCCTGAAATGCTGAACTGTGACTAGGAATGCTGAACCGTGGGCTTCTGCTATTCTGAAAGATGGTACCTCTGACTGGCATAATCTGAAACTGGCCTGGTTAGGAATGGGGAGGCAGGACTGTGTGTTTAGGGGTGTTTTAAAGGGAGTGTGACTTAAGGGCAGAAACCCATCATTATTCTGAATCTGTAAAACTTTAAAATAAATCCCCTTTCCTTTTTCACTAAACTTTTGTATTGGGACTCATGCTTCTTGGCGGTGGGCACTCGGACCCCACAGCTGTTCCAGGGGTTCTGTAACACTACTATGTTTATTTCTCACTTGTCTTGATGCTCTGTTCATGTAAGAGTGACTGGCTTTTTTGTAGTACATGTGTCTTTGACATACGTGTTTTTGTTGTTGAGTGAAACTTAAAGATTATCAGAGTAGAATATATAATATTATCTATTAATAAAAGCATTTGGTAAATGCTTATGAAGCAGTCACCTGTCTTTCAATCTGTATTTTCTTGCACCTACTTAATGCACAATACCCTAAGATTTATGTCAGCACTTTTGACATTAACGGCTAGATTATTATTTGTTGTGGGGACTGTCCCATGCATGGTACAGCGTTTAATAACATCTCAGGCTTCTACTCCCTGGATGCCATTTAACAACCTACACACACACACACACACACACAGAGACTGTAGAGAAAGGAGGGAAAATAGATTTTCTTCAAATTCAAGAATTCTGGTTTCCAATCTAATCTCAGTCCTGCCTCTGGCTATGCAAGCTTGAACTAACTTTTCTAAGCGTGATTCCACATCTAAATGACACAATAAAATAGGTAAACTTTAATAAACACCACAGGTCTAATGTCATGTTTTGATTTCCTCCATGAATGAATTTGTCTTTTCTTTTCACATCTTTTTTATTTTTATTAAATTTATTGGGGTGAAATTGGCTAATAAAATAAAGGCTTCAGGTGTACAATTCTATAATACATCATCTGTATATCGTATTGTGTGTTCCGCCCAAAGTCAAGTCTTATTCTATCACCATTTATCCTGCCTTTTCCCTCTTCTATCTGCTCCCACCCCACTTTCCCTCTGGTAGTCACCATACTGTTGTCTGTGTCTATGAGTTGTTGTTTTTGTTTTTGTTTTTTTGCTTAATCTCTTCACCTTTTTCACACAGGCCCCCAGTTTCCCTCCCCTCTAACAGCTAACAGTCTGTTCCCTGTATCTATGAGTCTGTTTGTATTTTATTTGTTAACTTATTTTGTTCATTAGTTTCCACATATAAGTGAAATTATATGATACTTGTCTTTCTCTGGCTGGCTTATTTTCTTAGCATAATAGTGTCCAGGTCCATCCATGTTGTCATAAAAGATAAGATTTCCGTCTTTTTTACAGCCGAGTAGAATTTCATTATGTAAATGTACCACAGATTTTTATATCCACTCATCTACTGATGGGCACTTGGGTTGCTCCCAAATCTTGGCTATTGTAAAAAATGCTGCAATGAACATAGATGTGCATATATTCTTTCAAATTCATGTTTTGGGTTTTTGAGGGATATATTCCCATAAGTAGAATCACTGGGTCATAAGGCAATTCTTTATTAATATTTTTAGGAAACTCCATAATGTTTCCACAGTGGCTGCCCCAGTCTGATTCCCACCAACAGTGCACAAAGGTTCCCTTCTCTCCACTTGTTGCCAACACTTGTTGTTTGTTGATTTATTGGTGATGGCCATTCTGACAGGTGTGAGGTGATATCTCATTGTGGTTACAATTTGTATTTCTCTGATCATTAGTGACATCGAGCATATTTTCATATGTCTATTGGACATTTGTTTGTCCTCTTTAAAAAGTGTCTATTTAAGTCCTTTGCCTATTTTTTAATTGGACTGTTTGTCCTGGTGTTGAGTTGTACAAATTTATTTTTTTTCTCAAAAATACATCTGTATTTAAGCACAGTCAAAGACCTAGAAGCAGAAACAAGTACAGCAACAAGTATATTTTGAAAATTAAGCCCTTCTCAGATGTATCATTGGCAAATACATTCTTCTATTCAGTGAGTTGTCCTTTCATTTTGTTGATGGCTTCCTTTGTTGTGAAAAATGTTTTTAGTCTGATGTAGACCCTTTTGTTTACTTTTATTTCTTTCCCTTAGTTGAGGAGATATATCAGAAAAAATGCTGCCACAATCTGAGATTTTACTGCTTCTGTTCTTTTCTAGGATTTTTATGGTTTTGAGTCTTACATTTAAATCTTTAATTCATTTTTAGTTTATTCTTGTGTATGATGTAAGAAGGTGGATTAATTTTATTATTTTTTTTGCACATATCTGTCCAATTTTCCCAACACCATTTATGGAATAGACTATCTTTATCCCATTGTATGTTTTTTCCTCCTTTGCTAAGTATTAATTGGTCATAAAGACTTGAGTTTATTTCTGAGCTCTCTATTCTGTTCCATTGATCTTTATGTCTTTTTTTTTATAGCATTACCATACTGTTTTGTAGTATATTTTGATTTCAAAAAGCATGATTCCTTCAACTTTGTCCTTCTTTCTCAAGATTGCTGTGTCTATTTGTTGTCTTTTGTGGTTCCATATAAATTTTTGAATATTTGTTCTATTCTGTAAAGTATACCATTGTTAACTTGATAGGAATTGTGTTGAATCTATAGATTACTTTGGATAGCATAGACATTTTAATGTTGTTAATTCTTCCTATTCATGAACATGGTATATGCTTCCAATTATTTGAATCTTTATTTCTTTCTTTAGTGACATAATTTTCAAAGTATAGGTCTTTTATATCCTTGGTTACACATATTCCTAGAATTTTTCTTAATATCCCTTTCTGATAGTTCATCACTGGGGAATAAAAATGAAACTGATTTTTGGATACAGAACTTCTCTATATCGTGGTTCACTTATCACAGCCTCACTGTATCATGGGATTTCTAAAAATATTATATTTAATTATTGATTGCGGATTTTTCACTATATTGCGGGATTTCGCAGTATTATATATGTATGTTGTTAAAGTTACTTAGGTTTAAGAGTATAGAATAAATGTAAGGTTCCTACTTCACGGGGGAGTCTAGAATGTAATACCCGTGATAAGTGAGGGAATACTGTATCCTGCTACTTTACTGAATTCATTTATCAGTTCTAGTAGTTTTTTGGTGGAATCTTTAGGGTTCTCTATATACAGGATCATGTCATCTTCAAATAGTGACAGTTTAATTTCTTCCTCTACAATTTTCTTCTTGTCTGATTTCTATGGCTAGGACTTCCAGTACTATGTTGAATAAGAGTGGTGAAAGTGGACATCTCTGTCTTGTTCCTTATCTTAAGGGAAACACTTGTATTTTTGCCCATTGAGTATGATGTTGGCTGTGGATTTGTTATATATGGCCTTTATTATGTTGAAATATATTCCTTCTATTCCCACTTTTACAAGAGTTTTTATGATAAATGGGTGCTGGACTTTATCAAATGCTTTTTCTTCACCTGTTGATACAATCATGTGGTTATCTTTCATTTTTTCCATGTCGTGTATCATGTTTATTAATTTGTGGATATTGTACCAACCTTGAATCCCTGGAATAAATCCCACTTGATCATGGTGTATGATCTTTTTAATGTATTGCTGGATCCAATTTATTAATATTTTTATTGAAGATTTTAACATTCATATTCATCAGGGATATTGGCCTATAATTTTCTTTCATTTTAGTGTCTTTTTCTGGTTTTTGAATTGAAATAATAGCTGACCTCATAAAATGAGCTCAAGAGTCTTCCTTCCTTTTGAATTTTTTGAAATAGTTTGAGAATGATAGATGTTCATTCTTCTTTGCATGTTTGGTAAAATACTGTGAAGCCATCAGATCCAGGACTTTTGTTGGGAGGTTTTATATTGCTGCTTCAATTTCATTATCTGTGATCTGTCTATTCAGATTTCCTAATTTTTCCTGATTCAGTTCTGGAAGACTGTATGTTTCTAGGAATTACCCATTTCATCTAGATTGTCCAATTGTTGACAGATAGTTGTTTGTAATATTTTTCTTACAATTCTTTACATTTCTTTTGTATCTGTTATTGTTTCTCCTCTTTCATTTCTAATTGTATTTATTTGGATCCTTCCTCTTTTTTCATTGATGAGTTTGATTAAATATTTATAAATCTTGTTTAGCCTTTTAAAAATCAGCTCTTGGTTTCATTGATCTTTTATATTGATTTTTTACTCTTTTGTTTATTTCTGCTCTGATATTTATTATTTCATTCCTTCTATTCACTCTAGGCTTTGTGTTTTTGTCCCTAGATCCTTTATGTTAATTTGAAATTTTTCTTGTTCTTTCAGGTCCTGTAATGCTATGATTTTTTCTGTTAGTACTACTTACTCTGTATCCCATAGATTTTGGGCTTTCATGTGTTCATTTTCATTTGTTTGGTTTGCGGGCTGATGCTCATCCCACTGAGCCATACCATTTTCATTTGTTTGAAGCAATTTTTTTATTTCTTTCTTGATCTCATTGTTAACCCATTCACTGTTTAGTAACACATTATTTAGCTTCCATGTCTTGGTGTAGTTTTCAGTTTTTTTCTTATTATTGATTTCTAGTTCCATGCCATTATGGTAAGAAAAGATGCTTGATATGATTTCAATATTCTTAAATTTATTGAGACTTGTTTTGTGTCCTAACATGTGGTCTATCCTAGAAAATGTTTCATGTGCACGTGAAAAGAATGCATATTCTGCTACTTTGTGGTGAAATGCTCTGAAGCTATCAATTAAATCTATCTGATCTGTGTGTCATTTAAGGCCACAATTTCTTGGTGATTTTCTGTCTAGAAGATCTATCCATTGATGCCATTGGGGTGTTAAAATTCCATACTATGACTGTGTTACTGTCAATCTATCTCTTTATGTCCTTCAGGATTTGCTTTATATATTTAGGTGCTCTTATTTTGCGTGTATATATGTTGACAAGGGTTATATCCTTTTGTTGGATTGATAACTTTAGCATTATGTAGTGTCCTTTCTCTCTTATTATGGCCTTTTGTTTTGAAGTCTATTTTGTCAGAGATAAGTATCACTACTTTGTCATTTGTTGGAGCATTTAAGCCTTTTACATTTAAAGTGATTATTGATTGGCACATATTTTTTGCTATTTTATTCTTTATAACTTGTTTCTTCTCCTTCTCTTTCCTCTTCCTCTTCTTCTTCTTCTAGAAGACCCTTTATTATTTCTTGTTATACTGGTTGCCAACACTTGTTGTTTTGTTGATTTATTGGTTTGATGGTAATAAATTCCTTTAGCTTTTTCTTGTTTGGGAAGTTCTTTATTTCTCCTTTAATTTTAAATGATATCCTTGCTGGGCAATGTAGTCTTGATTGTAGGTGCCAGTTTTACATCAGTTTGAATATTTCATGCTTATCTTTTCTGGCCTGAACTGTTTTTATGGAGAAATCAGCAAACAGTCTTATGGGAGCTCCCTTTAAAGTAACTGTCTTTCTCTTGCAGCTTTTAATATTCTCTCTTTTTCTTTAATGTTTGCCATTTTAATTATGATGTGTCTTAGTGTGAGTATCTTGGATTTATCTCATTTGGGACTCTCTGTACTTCTTGAACTTGTGTGTCTTTTCTTTCACCATGTTAGGAAATTTTTCAGCCATTATTTCTTCAAATAGGTTCTCAATCCCTTGATCTCTCTTGTCTCCTTCTGGTATACCTATGATATAAATGTTGTTATGCCTCATGTTATCCCCAAAGTCCCTTCAACTGTTTTTAATTTTTTCTTTTTTTTCTTTTTGCTTCTCTGATTAGGTGTTTTCTGATACCTTGTCTTCCAATAACTGATTCAGTTCTCTGCTTCACCCAACTTACTGTTTATTCTTGTTAGTGTATTCTTTATTTCAGATATTGGATCCTTCATTTCTAACTGTTTTTTTTTTATGGTTTCTATGGGTTTTTTGGTGTTTTTTTTTTCCACGCTGTTGAAGTTCTAAGTTCCTTGAGAATCCTTAGAACCATTTTCTTAATTCTATATCTGATAAATGCTTCCATCCATTTCATTTAGCTCTTTTTCTAGATATTTCTCCTGTTTCTTTATTTGAGGCATGTTTCCTTGTCTCCCCATTTTGACTGCCTCTTTGTGTTTGTTTCTATGTATTAGATAGATCTACTATGACTCTCAGTTTTGGTAGGATGGCTTTATGAAGGTGTTCTATGTGATGAAGCAGTGGCACAGTCTCCTTGATCACCTGAGTTAGGTGCTCCAGAAATGGCACATATGTGGGTTATGTGGGCCCTCTTGTTGTATTTGAGTCTTGATTACTATTGGCCCACTCATGTGTGCAGTCAACCTTCAGGCTAGTTGAATGTGAGGATCAACTCTAGCCACAGTGTACAAGCTGCTCTGTAGGTGCTGACCACACAAAGCAGAATTAAATTTAGCAGGATTTAGTGCCTTCTAAAATCTCCCTTTGGATACGCTGCCTGTGGAGCTTATTGGATCCTGCTCTAGTGTTGTCTGAAGCTGGTCACTATGTGTGTGCAGCCTCTGGTGCAGGTCAATGTCAGATGCTGCCTGTGATTAGCTTAGAGAAACTTGTCTGAAGCTACAAAGTGATGCAGTTTGTGGCTTCCTTTTCTGGTCCTGGGTTTATGGGAGAAGATCAAAGCTGTGCACTAAGGCTGGCTTTTCCCAGTGCCAGGCCTAGGGTTCAGATCAGCAAAAGTCCCAAGGCACCTTGAGCTCCACCTTCACCTGCCTCTGTCTGCCATCTGCCTGTTAGGCTCAGTTGATGAAAGAATCTCCGGTCATACTTAAGTTGCATGAGGTAGATTCTCAATGAATGATCAGGTAGGAGTGAGTGGCGTTCACCAGACTGATCCAGGTTCGAACTCAATGTCAGTGCTGGTTCTAAGACCTTTCAGCAAATGTCCCAGGATATACCAAGTCTAGATGCCACCTACTAGGTGCTCAATCACCTTTGTGTTAGGGCAGGGTCTCAGGGAGTCATCAGGGTGAGGCCAGCAGAGTTTAGAAGGCCCAAAAAAATCAAGATATGGCTGCTTGTAGGGAAAGCCCTGTATGCTTATGTGTGCAAAAGAAAAAAATGACTCCTATCCTAGAGCCACATAATTCAGTCAGTCCCAGATTCTGCCAAGGACCTAATCTTAGTCCAAGGGACCCATGGGAAGTCAGAATTAAGAGACCTAGACTCCAGGTAATACAGTGATCCCAGGAAATGGGCCATGATGATTAGAATTGAATTGGGCTATATTATATGTTCTGTCATGACTGATAAGAGGACTTAAGAACCTAACTTCTGCTTACATCATTTTGTCTATGGGTATAGTTGTTCAAAGTCCTAAACTATATATTGATATTAAAATAAAAGGACTGTGAATATTTAAATAATTGGAATTGCTCAAATAATAATAAAATATACATTTTTAATTTATTTTTAAAAGTTGAGCTTTAGCCCACAAAGACTTTTAAGATGTTTGTATAAACACAAGGATTACGTAGGTACTTTGAAAATAGATTTTTAAAATATACCAATGGTGTATTTTTTTTTTTTTAAAGCAAAAGAAAATGATTTCTTCTCATTATCCCTCCATGAAAAGTTAATGTACTTTACCTTTCTGGTGGGTAATTGAAATGTTCTCAAGACCAGTCACCTCACTGGACAGTTTCCTGTTATAGTTAGTAGCATTCCCTCAGGTTAATCTTCAGAGAGGTTGGCTTATTTTCATGTGCAATGACAATTACAACTTACTGTGCTTTTGCCAAGGTTTTGCAAGAATATTAGGCATCAGTAGTCATAACACAATCCTTGCCATATTAAATAGGGACCAATAATTAAAAGACCCTCTAACAATGTCCCCTCCCTGATAAAATCCACTCCAGATCTGTGAATTTCTACAAGTGGAATCAAGTCTTGCTACATACAATTGAAATAAGAGTCATCTGGGGGAAAAAATTCATACAAGGTTCTCATTTGGCATCAGCTACACTCTCCTATTCATACTTCAGTTGTTAATTATATTTCCTCTGGCCCCTTTTAAATACATCAGCACTACATGTGTGAATTTTAACAAAAGCATCCCTAGCATTAAAGAATTTCCTATTTTCTAGATTATTTCTCCTCTATTAATATAAGTAGACCTCATGGCACTTCACAAAAAAATAAATAAAGATAAGTTCATTTCATTCCTCTAGAATGTGGTGGGCAAGAATAGCCCTAAATAAAATTATGAGATAGATAACTATGTTTAATCTGCTACACTTTAATATTCATGCTCCCTTTGTAAGGGACCCCTGCTCAAAGCATCTCAGGGTTCTCAATTAATCCTGGTCCTTCTGCTACAAAGAAGATTGAGCTGATGAATGTACTCATATTTAATCATCCTGTATGCTTTAGGATAGAACCAGCACTGAAAATTTTAAACACAAAGGAATGAATTGGCAATGATGGAATTTCAAACCTATACTATGTATTATTTGGAAAGATTATTTTATTGCATGGCTTTGTTTCTGCCCCTCCAATCACAGCGTCTAGATGACAGCTCATTTTACCACCACCTAAGACCAGCAGGAGTTTCAAGATGTGAGCATGCTTTCCAGACAAGATCTAAAGCTGCTTTCAAGATTTCTTCCCATCCTACTCAGTTCAGTAGCAAGAAACAGCAACGAGCCTATGTCAATCCTGATGTTCCCTATTCAGACCAAAAAGTTGATTGAGAACTGAGGCTGATGGGCAAGGTGTTATGATTCCGGCTCACATTATGTTTTTAACAGCAAGGACTCCATACTGCATTCCCCCTTAGATAAAGTTGAATAAACTTAGAAACAACCATTATCTGGATGGAGGGCTGAGTGGAGAGGGTAGCACATGTGCAGGATTATGCTTACTGAATGAACATGATTTCATGGCAGGAGAGTAGACTAGGATGAAAGTAGACTTTCCAACAACCATAATGGAAGGGTGTTTTCAATTTGCTGATATAAAGTAAAAACTGACCTAGAACTCTATAACCCCAAAAACTATTTCTAAAAAGTTAGATGAACAGGGAGAAAAAGGCATTTACACTCAACAGATATTCATCAAAGAGACTTCAGAAAGGAAGTATAATCCCAGAAGAAAAGTCTAAGATGAAAGAAATAATGGTGAGCAAAATGGGAAATATGTGGTATGTTTAAACAAACAAGGTTGGTATAAAATAATTACTTTCAACTAACAAGGTTTTTTTAAAGAATAGAATTAAACTACTAAACAATTCATCCTGATGAGAGTAAAGTCTCTGGAATTCTTATAATAGGATAATTATTAAGATAGTAACTATAGATTTTGTTACATTAAATGCAAATAATAAAATTTTTAAAGTAACCACAAAAAGAATAGAAGCAAAATGAATAACTACTAAATTACTAGGAGGAAAAATTAAGTAAGGAAAGGTAAGCAATAAAATAAAAACCTCAAATAATTTTTAAGGGCAAGAAAAAAACATATGAAAGAAGGCAAAAGTCATAGAAAAAGAACTATGCATATATGGAACTTTGATACATGATATGGAAACAACAACAACAACAAAAATACAGAAGCCACAATGAAAAAAAATGTATTTGTAGTGCATACATACAATAAGAAATCAATTCCTAATACCACAATAAAAGACTCTAAGATATCATTTAGAAAAAGACAATCCAGAATATTAAATATGTGTGGGACTTGGCCTGAACATTTTCAAAAGATGGAACATAGAGATTAAAGATATAAAATATTGTTTAGACTTACTTGTAACCCAGAGCAATACAAAAAGTGAAATCACAATGAGGTCCAACTTTATAGCCACCAGAATGGCAACATCCATTGTTGCGAAAGATTTAATAAAATCAACTCTTGCACACTGCTAGTGGAAATATAAATAGGTTATACCACTTTGAAAGACACATTGGCAATAATCTTGCAAAGGTAAACATTCACATATCCTGCTACTCATCAATTAGACTGAGAGAATCTCTTACATGCAGCAACAGGAGACCTGTACAAGAATATTCATAACAGTATCAGCTGTCATAACAGAAACTGTCTAGAGCAGTGAAAAATAAATGAACTAAAGTTATGCATGGCAATGTGGCTGAAACTTAGAAATATATTCCCGAATGAAAAAAAAATTTCCAGATTATTATTACATTATGCCACTTTTAAAAACCCATAAAGAGTGAAACTTAATAATATAGGGAAGCATATGTAATATATTACATCAAATTATATATTTAAAATAAGGTAATAATAAATACAGGCAGGAGAGGGAGGAACTCTAAGATGCAATAGGATAGGTAGGCTTCTTGCTGTTAAGTTGGTGGTGAGTTCATGAATATTTGTTATGCTCTATAACTTATAAATATTTCATATAGATCCTGTTTTATATATCTAAGAGAATATAATAAACTGAATGAATTAATAAGAGTAATGATACTATAAGGCAGGGTTCCTTTAAAGACTGAAGTTTAGGGCTATAGCACGTAATTGAAGTGAGGCAGATGTGTGAGATTAGGTAAAA
The DNA here is from genome assembly GCF_987537825.1 of Furipterus horrens. Classification (NCBI taxonomy): domain Eukaryota; kingdom Metazoa; phylum Chordata; class Mammalia; order Chiroptera; family Furipteridae; genus Furipterus; species Furipterus horrens. The sequence continues at coordinate 157,704,366 of NW_028327174.1, forward strand.
TTGTTCAGCCGATAATTATTAGTAATTATGAGTTAAATAAAGTCTTTGTGCTAAGATATGAGTTAAAGGCTATCCAAGGGCAAAGTCAGGAAATGTCTACATTATTTGCCAGTACGTTACAGGTAGAGAACATTGCTAGCTCAAGAAGTATATAGATGTGGCCTTTGACCTGATACAGAGTCGTAGTGTGATTTGACTTCAACTAGCATTATCTGCTAATTCAGAGGGAAGGGGAGCTTGCTGAACATGTAAGGACCTTTTCTGGAACAAAGGATTTTAGTCATATCTGGCTGAGATGCCAGCTATGAACCCCAAACTATAATAATGGGTACAATGTAAAAATCCAGGAACATGTGAAAATTTTGTCATTATTGAGGTATCACTATAAAGAGTGGGGAAACATCTCACAATAGGCAATGTAATCATTTAATCATACTGGGCCTCTTTTTCCAACTGGAAAATGTTATACCAATAATACTTACCTTAGAAGATTATTATGGAAAATATTTTCATGAAAAGTAAATGCACATCTACCATATAGCCTAACCATTCCAGTCTTAGGAATTTATCCAAGCAAGATGGAAGTTTACATCTATACAAAAAGTTGTATCTGAAAGTTCATAGCAGCCTCATTTATAAAAGCCAAAAACCAGACACAACCCAATAATCCATCAATAGGTGAATAAATGAACAAATTGTGTTACTTCCTACAACAGAATACTACTCAGCAATGAAAAGCAATGATACTTACATCAACACAGATGAGTCCTGATAATTATATTGGGTGAAATATGTCAAATCAAAGAAAGTACATATATATAAAACTCTAGACACTGCACTAATCTATAGTGACAGAAAGTAGATCAATGATCATATGGGAATAGAGTGGGGAAAGGGCTGAGGGGAGAAATGGGAAGAAGGTGATTACAAAAGCGCAGAAGAAAACTTTTGGTGATGATGGGTATGTTCATTGTTTTGCTGTGGTAATGGTTTAATTGTTGTGTACAAAATTTATATACACTCTAAACAGGTAAATCTTACAAAGCTATTTTTAACGAAGGCAAGTGCTGATGAGAAAGGATGATGGATCAAAGGTAAATGTTAACTCCTTAGAATGGCCATAACTAGTGCTTCTCAGTCTTTATAAGTATACACAACTCCGTCGGGGGGTCTTGTTAAAATGCAGATTCTGAGTCAGTAGGTCTGGGGCAGGGCTACCTGTGTTGCATAAGGTAGGTGGACAGTTGGATAAGTGAATGTCCATGCTGCTATCAGTGAACCAGAGATTGAGTAGCAAGGCTTTAGAACCACAGCACAATGTGGTTGTCCATTATAATTACCTGTGGGTCTTCAAAAAACTGATTGATGACTGGAGGTTCTGATTTAAGTGATCTTGGGAGAGTCCTGGGAAATGGATGTTTTTAAGCCCCCACCCACCTCACATGATTCTAATATGCAGCCAAAGTTTAAAGTAAAACTTACTGGTTTAAGCTGTGATTGAAGCTGTACCAGATGGCATCTCTGTGAGCTAAATTGCATACAGAAGAGGCACCATGTCATTTTCCTGAGAGGTTAACAGTCCTGATAATTATAGTAACAGTCTGCTTGAAATGGCAGACTCGTCGTCGGCAGCCATCCGTCTCGAGAGACGATGGTGTAGCTTCTTAAGAGTCTATCTGCACCGTCGAGAATGGCTGTGCAGTCCGACTCGGGAGTGACACGGTATCTGTCTCCTCCCGTGTTGAATCGACATCTTGCGATGACGCTGAAGCTACAGAGCCTGGGAAGGGTGATATGGAGGGTCTGCTGTTGCCCATGCAGCAGACCCCCCCCTCTCTTCGCAGCTGAAGGGTCCAAGGGAAAGACGGAGTCAATACAGCTTGGCTTCAGGTGCGCCGCAGGAGTTGCCGGTGTTGACTACAACGTCAAACCGCCTTAGGGACTCCGGCTCCGGATTTTCTGTCGGGGTTTACTCCCTTAGCCTTTCCCCTGAAGAGGTATGCCGCAAGGCAGCGGAGGTTTTTTGGAATCAGAGTTTTCCTTCTCTGATGTGCCCTGACTGGAAGATCAAACCAGCGGCACTTAGCTCGCAGGCCGACGCTCAATCCACTGAGCCAAACCAGCCAGGGGGAAATTAAATTAATACTCTCCTATAAAGGATATGCTTGCATATTCTAGTACCTGTCCCTCACAAATTTACTCTGCAACATTTAGGTAACCCAAAAGGTTCTGTCTGTATTTAATGCACCACTAACAAAATGGGATCAGCAATAATAATGGCACACTATTGCTTACAAAATCATAGCTGGCATATATCTATTAGGTACTCCTATAATGCCACCCAACTCCATGGTTACAAATGAATTCTTCATAGCTACCCAGGGAACTCCTAGTACAGCATGACTCCATTTTCCTTACTGAGCACAAATTCTTCCCTTTCTTCACTCATACACAAATCCTGAGCCTCCTGTTGTCTCACCATTCATAAGGCTCCCTGTGGCGACCTCTTATAAGTGAGAAGCTAACCATTTATCTCAATATTTCCTCTCTCAGGCACCTTGGCAGACAGGGACTGTACTGCTTATCAGTCAGAATTCAGTCATGAAAACTGCAGCCACTGTACATTGTCCAAATTTAGAAGTAGAGATATACATAGCCTCTGAACATGTTGAGAGAGCAGAAATAGGAAAGCTGTCACTGATGAGCTCAACCCATGACCCTTTTGTTGGAAAGTGGCTATGAATCTCCAAAATTTCTGAGATGCTCCCAACAGCTAGCCCAGGCTTCAACATGAAGTGGGTTGTTCTCCAGAATTTGCCTAGAAGCTGCTTAAAACTGCTTGTTCAGGCTAACATCTCTCTACCACTGTCCAGGGAAAATAATGATCTCTCCTCCACCTCTTCCTGCTAATCTTTCACAAGTGGCTTTCAGTGGCAGGCCCTAACAATGAGCCCAATGGGGAAGGAAATTCTAAGGAAAATCGTTCTTTGAGTCTAGAAGGAAGTGGTCAGGATGCTGAGATGACAACGTGTAATATAGCACATGCTCAATATTTTCCATCTGTGTCTTCAGATCTGATCTCCACAATTTTCTACTGACCGTAGGCCCTTGGAGGCTCCCTTGCCTGTGGCTGACAGCTGGATTTGGCTAATTGGAAGAAAGAGTAGGAAGAGAGTGAGCCAAGGAATACCTTGTCCTGGCTCCCTCCCTGCCAGGCTGTCACAGGCCAGCTGTGTCCATCTTCTGGAGGGCACAGCTCCTGTCAGGAGGCCATCTTTATATAGCTTCTCTGTCCAGGTAACAGGTAACTGCTCTCTTCCTAGCCCCTTCAGTTCATAGAAAGTAAAGGCACTGGAGTGGTTTCCCTAAACTCTGGCCACATCTTTTGCTTCTATTGAATGTTCAGTTACTCAGTTTGAATATTCTATGTTTCCTGCTAGGTCTCTGACTCACAGATTAAGAGAAAAAAAAGGAATCATGGGAAAAAGCAATAGGTGGAATGAAAGGGTCTTTCCCAATAGGAGCATACAAAATTTGAAAGTACAGACATCAAAATACCTTTCCATCAGAGATAAAGGCATCAAGATTGGGCATGCCTAATCTTGCATGAAGGCAGCAAATTTCTCCAGGAGAGAGTACTTAATGTTTTTGTTTTCCATCTTGTCAAAAAAAAAAAAAAAATCAAAAAGCACAAAGAACTTTGACATACGCTCCGAAATTTAGGTAGCCATATTTATGTTTCAGCACTTATCATATTTCTGACATGTAATTATTCCTTAGTTTTATCAGGACTGTACATTGTGATATGGGAGTAATATAGTCTGGGAAACACAGAAACTTATGCATTAATTAAACTTACATTATTAATTTTACATCATTCAATTAAACAACACTACATTAAACAGCATCTTTGTTCACATGTATTGCATAACATGGTATTTTACATAAAGAAAGTATTCAACAAATGGGTATTAGAAAAATTAATATATGAACCAATATGTAAGTAAAAGAATGATTAATTTTAATGACTCCAAAGTACAATAAAATACTGAATTATCTTTTGACTTATCAAAGGAAGGCCAGACCTTATGCATATTCCACCAATCAAGATATTTATTTTCTTTTTTTTTTAATAATTTCTTTTATTTTTTGGTTTTTCAATTACAGTTGTCCCATTTTACCCCCATTGCTCTCCCCACCCAGCCCATCCCCTCTCCCGCAATCATATCCCTCCCCGTTGTCCATGTCCATGAGTCATTTATACACGTTCCTTGACTAGACCCTTCCCTTACTTATCCTCCTTCTCTCCCTCCCTGCTCCCCTCTACTGACTACTATTCTACTCTTTGTTCTATTTAGTTCGTTTCTTTGTGTTGCTCTTTAATTTCCTGTATTAGGTGATATCATATGGTATTTTGCTTTCTTTGCCTGGCTTATTTCACTAAGCATAATTCTCTCTAGTTCCATCCATGTTGTCGCAAATGGCAGGAGTTCCTTCTTTCTTTCTGCTACATAGTATTCCATTGTGTAAATGTACCACAGTTTTTTGATCCACTCATCTACAGATGGGCACTTAGGTTGTTTCCAGCACTTAGCTATTGTAAACAGTGCTGCAATGAACATAGGGGTGCATAAGTTCTTTTGAATTAGGGTTTTAAAATTTTTCGGGTATAATCCTAGCAGTGGAATCGCTGGTTCAAAAGGCAGTCCCATTTTTAGTTTTTTGAGGTAATTCCATACTGTTTTCCATAGCGGCTGAACCAGTCTGCATTCCTACCAACAGTGTGGTAGGGTTCCCGTTTCTCCACATCCTCGCCAGCATTTGTTGTTTGTTGATTTGTTGATGATGGCCATTCTGATAGGTGTAAAGTAGTATCTCATTGTGGTTTTTATTTGCATCTCTCTGATGGCCAATGATGTTGAGCATTTTTTCATGTGCCTATGGACCTTCTGTATGTCCTCTTCAGAGAAGTGTTTGTTCAGGTCCTTTGCCCATTTTTTAATTGGGTTGTTTGTTTTCTTGATGTTGAGTCGTATAAGCTCTTTATATATTTTGGAGATCAGTCCCCTGTCTGTGATATCATTGGCAAATGTATTCCCATATGGTTGGTTTCCTTTTCATCTTGCTGATGTTTTCTTTTGCTGAGCAGACACTCTTTAGTTTGATGTAGTCCCATTTGTTTATTTTTTCCTTTATTTCTCTTGCCTTAGGAGATGTATCCGTGAAGATATTGTTACGTGGGATATCTGAAAGTTTCCTGCCTATGTTTTCCTCTAGGGCTTTTATGGTGTCACAGCTTACATTTAAGTCTTTAATCCATCTTGAGTTTATTCTTGTTTGTAGTGTAAGTTAGTGGTCTAGTTTCATTTTTTTGCACATCCCTGTCCAGTTCTCCCAGCACCATTTGTTAAAGAGGCTCTTCTCACTCCATTTTATGTTCCTTCCTCCTTTATCAAATATTAGTTGACCATAGAGACCTGGGTTTATTTCTGGGCTCTCTATTCTGTTCCGCTGATCTATATGTCTGCTCTTATGCCAGTACCAGACTGTCTTGATCACAGTGGCTTTGTAGTATTGTTTGATGTCTGGTATCATGATTCCTCCTGCTGTGTTCTTCTGTCTCAAGATTGCTTTTGCTATTCGGGGTCCTTTTTGGTTCCATATGAATTTTTGGAGTATTTGTTCTAGGTCAGTGAAATATGTCATTGGTATTTTAATAGGGATTGAATTGGATCTGTAAATTGCTTTGGGTAGTATGGCCATTTTGATGATGTTGATTCTTCCCATCCAAGAACATGGTATTTGCTTCCATTTATTTGTATCTTCCTTAATTTCTTTCTTCATTGTTGCATAATTTTCAGTGTACAGGTCTTTTATCTCTTTGGTTAAGTTTATTCCTAGGTATTTTATTTTTCTTGTTGCTATAGTAAATGATATTTTCTTTTTTGCCTCTGTCTCCGATATTTTATTGTTGGTGTACAGAAATGCCTTAGATTTCTGTATATTTATTTTGTACCCTGCTATTTTGCCAAATTCACTTATTATATCGAGTAGTCTTTTAGTGGAGTTTATAGGGTTTTCTAGGAATACTATCATGTCATCTGCAAATAGTGATAGTTTTACTTCTTCTTTCCCAATTTGGATGCCTTTTATTTCTTTGTCTAGTCTGATTGCTGTGGCTAGAACTTCCAACACTATGTTGAATAGAAGTGGAGAGTGGACAGCCTTGTCTAGTTCCTGATTTAAGGGGAGATGCTTTCAGTTTTTGTCCATTGAGTATGATGTTGGCTTCGGGCTTCTCATATATAGCCTTAATTATGTTAAGGTATGCTCCCTCTATTCCCATTTTGCTGAGTGTTTTCATCATAAATGGGTGTTGTACTTTATCAAATGCTTTTTCTGCATCTATAGATATGATCATGTGATTTTTGTCTTTCATTTTGTTTAGGTGATGTATTATATTTATTGATTTGCGAATATTAAATCATCCTTGCATCCCTGGGATGAATCCCACTTGATCGTGGTGTATGATCTTTTTGATGTATTGCTGGATCCTGTTTGCCAAAATTTTATTGAGGATTTTAGCATCTATGTTCATCAGTGATATTGGCCTGTAGTTTTCTTTCTTTGTTGTGTCTTGACCTGGTTTTGGGATTAGAATAATACTGGCTTCATAGAAAGAGTTTGGGAGTATTCCCTCTTCTTGGATTTTTTGGAATAGTTTGAGGAGGGTAGGAGTTAGTTCTTCCCTAAATGTTTTGTAAAATTCGCCTGTGAAGCCATCTGGTCCAGGGCTTTTGTGTGCAGGGAGATTTTTGATTACTGTTTCAATTTCCTTCTTTGTTATTGGTCTGTTGAGACTTTCCACTTCTTCTTGATTCAATTTTGGAAGGTTATATGTTTCTAGAAATTTGTCCATTTCTTCTAGGTTGTCAAATTTCTTGCCATACAGTTGTTTGTAGTAATTTCTTACAATTGTTTTGTATTTCTGAGGTATCAGTCGTGATTTCTCCTCTTTCATTTCTGATTTTGTTTATTTGGATCTTCTCTCTTTTTTTCTTGATGAGCCTGGCTAAAGGCTTATTGATTTTGTTTATTTTTTCAAAGAACCAGCTCCTAGTTTTGTTGATTTTTTGGATTGTTTGTTTAGACTCTATGTCGTTTAATTCTGCTTTGATCTTGATGATTTCCTTTCTTCTTCTTGACCTAGGCTTTGTTTGTTGTTGTTGTTCTAGTTCTTGTAGCTTTAGGATTAGATTTTTTATTTGAGCTTCTTCTGTCCTTTTCAGATATGCCTGTATTGCTATGAACTTCCCTCTTAGGACTGCTTTTGCTGTGTCCCATAGGTTTTGGGCTGTTGTGTGTTCATTGTCATTAGCTTCTAGAAATTTCTTGATTTCCTCTTTGATGTTATGTTAACCCATTCATTATTTAATAGCGTGTTATTCATTCTCCTGGCTGGTTTGGCTCAGTGGATTGAGCGTCGGCCTGCGAGCTAAGTGTCGCTGGTTCGATCTTCCAGTCAGGGCACATCAGAGAAGGAAAACTCTGACTCCAAAAAACCTCCGCTGCCTTGCGGCATGCCTCTTCAGGGGAAAGGCTAAGGGAGTAAACCCCGACAGAAAATCCGGAGCCGGAGTCCCTAAGGCAGTTTGACGTTGTAATCAACACCGGCAACTCCTGCGGCGCACCTGAAGCCAAGCTGTATTGACTCCGTCTTTCCCTTGGACCCTTCAGCTGTGAAGAGAGGGGGGGTCTGCTGCATGGGCAACAGCAGACCCTCCATATCACCCTGCCCAGGCTCTGTAGCTTCAGCTTCACTGGAGAGGACACTCCAGCGTCATCGCAAGATGTCGATTCAACACGGGAGGAGACAGATACCGTGTCACTCCCGAGTCGGACTGCACAGCCATTCTCAGCGGTGCAGATAGACTCTTGAGAAGCTACACCATCGTCTCTCGAGACGGACGGCTGCCGACGACGACGATTCATTCTCCATGAGTTTGGGTGTCTTTGATTTTTTTCTCTGAGGTTGATTTTTAGTTTCAAGGCATTATGGTCTGAAAAGATGCTTGATATGATTTCAATTTTCTTGAATTTGTTGAGGCTTGTTTTGTGTCCTATTATGTGGTCTATCTTTGAAAATGTCCTGTGTGCCTTTGAAGAAAATGTATATTTTGCTTCTTTGGGGTGAAAAGTTCTATATATATCAGTTAAGTCCATGTGGTTTAGTGTGTTGTTCAATGCCTGTATATCCTTGGTGTTTCTTTGTTTGGATGATCTGTCTATTGTTGATAATGGAGTGTTAAAGTCCCCTACTATGAGGGTGTTGTTGTTAATATCCTTCTTGTGGTCTTCTAGTATTTGCTTTATGTATTTGGGTGCTCCTATGTTGGGTGCATATATGTTTATCAGTGTTATATCTTCTTGATGGATTGTTCCTTTAAGTATTATGAAATGTCCTTCTTTGTCTCTTTTTATTGCCCTTGCTTTGAAATCCATTTTGTCTGATATGAGGACTGCTACCCCAGCTTTTTTTTCAGGTCCGTTTGTTTGGAATATTTTTTTATATCCTTTTACTTTCAGTCTATGTAAATCTTTTGTTTTGAGGTGTGTTTCTTGTACACAGCAAATATGTGGGTCCTGTTTTCTTATCCATTCCATTACCCTATGTCTTTTAATTGGAGCATTTAATCCATTTACATTTAAGGTTATTATTGACATATATTTATTCATTTCCCTTTGTACCTCTGTTCTTCTACTCTTTTTTTGTTTTTTCTCTTTTTTTTTTTTTTCCTTAGAATATTCCCTTTAGCATCTCTTGCAATGCTGGTTTGGTGGAGATGTATTCTTTCAGTCTTCCTTTGTCTGAGAAACTCCTTATTTCACCTTCTATTTTGAATGAGAGCCTTGCTGGGTAGAGTATTCTTGGTTGTAGGCCTTTGTTTTTCATTGCTTGAAATATTTTTGACCATTCCCTTCTGGCTTGTAGTGTTTCTGTTGAGAAATCGGTCGATAGCCTTATTGAAGCTCCCTTGTAAGTTATTTGCTGTTTTTCTCTTGCTGCTTTTAGGATTTTCTCTTTGTCTTGGAATGTTGCCATTTTAACTATGATGTGCCTTGGAGTGGGTTTTGGGGGGTTCCTCTTCATTGGAACTCTTTGTGCTTCCTGGACTTGCATAACTTTTTCTCTCATCAGGTTGGGAAATTTTTCTGTCACTATTTCTCCTATCAGTTTATCTATTCCTTGTTCTTCTGATCCCTCCTTAACTCCAATTACTCTTATATAGTTCTTCCTTATGCTATCCTGTAATTCCCTTACCTCCTCTTCATACTTTTTCAATCTTTTTTCATTTTGCCATATCATCTGAGAATTTTTTTCTACATTATCTTCTAACTCACTAATCCGATCCTCTGCTTCGTTTAGTCTGTTTTTGACTGATTCTACTGTGTTGTTCAGTTCAGAGACTGAATTCTTCATTTCTTCCTGGTTTTTGTTGATAGTTTCTATGTCTCTTTTTATGCTGGTGTAGTTCTCTACAAGTTCCCTGTAATTTTCTTGGAGCTGTTGGTAATTTCCTTGGAGGTTGTCATAGTTGTTTTTAAGGTTGTCGAGTATATTGAGCTTCGTCACCACCATTGTTTTGAATTCCATGTCTGACATTTGGGCTATGTCTACTCCATCTACCTCTCTTTCTGGGGATTCCTCTTTTCTTTTCATTGAGAGGTTATTTCTGCATCTTATCATGTTGGATTCTTCTTGTTTGTTTTTGTTATTTGGATTTATCTGCTCTGCCTTCCCACCTTTGTGGTATGGGATTCTATATTGGAGATCTGGGGGTTTCAGTGTGCAGTCTCTTTGATCTCCTGAGCCTGATGTTCTTGGGATACCCTTTATGTCGTTTGCTTATGCTGTCTGGTTATATTTCAGATGCTCTTTGTTAGGATCTTCCTTCTGGCTAGTTGATTGAGAGTCACTTTATCCACTTTGTCTTGAGTTCTTTTGTGGAGATGCTGTTAAAAACATAAACACACAGCCCCGGCAGGAGACCTGCACCCTCAAAAATATCCCCCACCCTCTATCTTGCTATCGTCAGCCAACGAGCCAGTATTAATATAAATGTAGAGAGATTAGAGCTTTTACACTATAGGAAGAATAGATAAGAGTTGTTTTAGGGGAGGAAAAATATGATTTTTGAGATAGGGGATAATAGGTTAATAATAGTTGAGACTGTGCAAGACAGTAGGTAATATTTACATTGTATGTTAATAACTATAGAAGAAAAAAAGGGGAAGAGTGCAGAATATAGTAGGAAAGTGGAATTGTATAGTATTGGATTTATATAGTAGTTATAGTCTATTTATTTAGAGTGAAAGGGAGGCTAAACTAGACCCACAAACAAATAAACAACAATTAAAGAAGAAGGATAAGAAGGAAAGATTATATAAAACAGATTAGAGATATAGTTTTTTTTGTTTTGTTTTGTTTTCTTTTTCCTTTCTTCCCCTCCTCCCTCCTCCCCTCCTCTTTCAGGAAGAAAAGAAAAAGGAAAAAGAGAAAAAGAAAAAAAAGGAATGTTTTTACTCAGTTCAGCCTTTGTGTGTTGTCTTCTTTTTCTGTGTCCACGGCTGGTCTAATGTGGCGGGTCAGAGGTTCCTATGCCTTGCAGCAGCGGTGTGCGCGAGGTGGCCGGCAGGACGCAACGCAAGGCGTCCGAGAGCCCCCCTCAGGTCTGCCACTCTGCTCTCAGGGAAAGCAGGCCACGTCGTGCTACAGAGAAGCCGGCAAGGTGTTTTTTTTTTTTTTTCGCTCAAGCGCCAGTGTGCGCCCAAGGCGTCCGGGGAACTAAGCTCAGGCCTGCCGCGCCGCGCTCCGGGAAAGCCCTCCAAGATATTTATTTTCAAAGCATATTGTTTCCTAACCATTGGTCTTAGAGAAAAATTGCTATACCTAAAATTTCATATTAATGAATAAAACATAGCTGGGGGAAGTAAAATTAGACAAATACTAGTATTAACACCAAAAATAGCTCATTTTTATAAAAAGCCTTTCTTTCGTTGTCCTAAATCATCACTTTGATTTTAGGAAATACAGAAAACTGACTTACATACAAGGTGATGTTAAAGCCCCTCTATGTAGGCATATCTCTGAAGCATTCACCACCTTTGACTCCAGTGCAGAAAACTCTTCTGCCCTGACTTATGGACTCATTAGGAGCCAGCAGTAAAGCCACCAGAGTTGAATCCCTTTCATTCATTATTAAGTATACCAGTACTGATATGCATTCAAAACCTCCCTTTGAAATGAAAAATGCCCACAGGTTTTACAAGTGCTCAGCCATCTTCTGTTCAACTGTATGGCCTTCTTAAGAGACTTAAAAGTGACACATGTGAATGAAGAATAATATGTTTTAAGAATTCTTTTCTCTTTGGAATATTTTATTAGCCAGATACTTAAACATTGAATCTCTTTTTCTGGTCTTTGGGTACTTTATCACAACTATTTAGCTCAAAAAGAACTTGCTCTAACTTAAAAAAAAAATGGTAAATTTAATTATGAAGTTCTGTAACCTGGATATAGTATTGCTACTATATTTTTCAGTGGATTAAAGTAGTAAGGCAAATAGGGTCTGTGAGTATTTTAAAGTCAAGTACCAATATGTAAACATTATTGTAGACCAAAATAGCAAAATGGGCAGTACAGTTTTGCCTTCAACAAATAGACACTTATTTTCATGAAATCAGATTCATTCTTTAAGTAAGGAACACACTGACTGTGATTTTGACTCAATAAGATATATATTTTGGATGCCCAATGATAGACAGTTTTGGAGGAGATCAAACAATCATTTCGTATATAAGTATATGGGAAAAAATAAATCAACCCAAGAAACCAAGGCTTGATTAGGTATTATTTTTCCTCTAAATTGAAATTTTAAAATAAAATTCAATTTTCTTATCTGAAAATGAGCAATGTTTATACCCAAGAAATATAAAGGATATACTGAAATAATCAACAATAGAAATATATAAGTAAAAAACTCATTAGTTACTTTACTTGTGACTAAAAGTAGGAAGACTCTGGGGCACGAAATCGGGTCAGAAATTTTGGAAAAGGGAACAACAGCACTAAATTTCCTGATTTTAAGTCCTTTGATCTAAGGGCAGGTCCCTTCTCTCATCATGCTGATGAAAACCTGCAGTTTTACTGGCTTGATAGAGAGGACAGATTTCAGGACAACTACAGCAACTGAAAAGTTAGAAGTCTCAGAAAGAGTGATAGCCCAAAATTTGGTATGACAACTCTGTTCAAATCTTCACCTGACCTATAAAATACTCATAAGCTACTCAAACTCCAAGAAGCTAGACTAAGGCTAATAAAACTGACCTGAGATTTTAGTTCCCCACACAGAGAAAATTGAGTTGAAAGTATCGGGGTTGCAGAGAGAGGAAGACCTGCAGAAAAACATAACAGAATGTAGTCTCTATAATAGATAATCAGCAGTCAAGATGGAAGCACAGGTAAACACACCTCCTTCCTCCCACAACTATAGCAAAAAAATACAACTAGACTACAAAACAAATATCACCCAGAATTGTCAGAAAATCAAGCTGTGTGGAAGTCCAATATCTAAGGATTTAAAGAAGTCACATTCATCCAGATGGGTGGGAGGGGCAGAGATGCAGAGTGGTGCAGAGGCACAGAGATGGGAATGGGAAGTCCCAAATTAATGTGTGGTGGATAATAATTGGGTAGGATACCTCAGGAGTGAGGGATTCCAGCTCCAGATTATACAACCCAGCCCAGAGTTCCAGCACCAGGAAGATAAGTCTCAATAACTTCTGGCTATAAAAACCAGTGGGGGTTGGGGTGATGGAAGAAACTGCTGGGTTCTCAAGAGACTCCTCTTAAAGGGCCTGTGATGGACTTAGGACTTACATAGACACACCCCCTTCTGTAATTCAGCACCAGGGCAATAGCTTGAAGGACACCAGTAGCATATAGGGAGAAAGTAAAATAACTGGTTAGAGGGCAAGTGCCAGAGACAGCTTCCTCCCAGGCAAAATTCCAGAGTCCAGGCAGCAGCATTGTTCTCTCTATGAGCCCTCCCCAACACAGAGCAACAGGGCAGTGACACAGGTTGCCCCACCCTGGCAATTACCTAATGTTCCACCTCATACAACTTAACAGGTGTGCTTTTCTACAATAGGCCACACTACTAAGACAGGGAGTCAAAGCAGCTCTACCTACTGCACAAAAACAAACACAGAACAGCTGCCAAAATGAGGAGACAAAGAAATATAATCCAAATGAAAGAACAGAATTCTAGAAAAAGAAATAAACAAAATGGAGATAAGCAACATATCAGCTGCAGAATTCAAAACACTGGTGATCAGGATGATCTAAGAACTCATTGAGTACTTCAACAGCATCAAGGCAGAAATTAAGATTGCATTAAGGGAAATAAAGAAAAATCTACAGGGAACAACAGTGTGGGGGGCGGGGGGGGTGTGGATGAAGCCAAGAATCAAATCAATGATTGGAACACAAGATAGGAAAAAGTATTCATTCAGAAGAGCAGGAAGAAAAATAATTTTTAAAAATAGGGATAGGCTTAGGAACCTCTGGGACATTTTTAAATATACCAACATCCTAATCATAGGTATGTGAGAAGGAGAAGAGGAAGAACAAGAAATTGAAAACTTATTTGAAGAAAATAATGAAAGAAAACTTTCCTAATTTGGTGAAGGAAATAGACACACAAGTCCAGGAAGCACAGAGAATTGCAAACAAGATGGACTCAAAGAGGACCACACCAAGATACATCATAATTAAAATGCTAAAGGTAAAAATAGAGAGAGAACCTTAAAAGGAGCAAGAGAAAAGTAGAGTTACATACAAGGGAATTCCCATAAGACCAACAGCTGATTTCTCAAAAGAAACTTTGCAGGCAAGAAGGGACTGGCAAGAAGTATTGAAAGTGATGAAAAGCAAGAACCTATGACCTAAGTTACTCTCTCCAGCAAAGCTATCATTTAGAATTGAAGGGCAAATAAAGTGCTTCCAGACAAGGTAAAAGTAAAGATTTTCATCATCACCCAGCCATTATCATATAAAATGCTAAAGGGAATTATGTAAGAAAAATAAGATCAAAATGATGAACATCAAAATTTCAATAAATTCACAACTATCAATAATTAAATCCAAATAACAAACTAAGCAAACAAGCAGAACAAGAACAGAATCATAGATATAGAGATTAATTGGAGGGTTATCCGTTGGGAGGGGGAAGGGGGAGAATGGAGGGAAAGGTACAGGTATTAAGAAGCACACATTGTTAGGAACAAAATAGACAGCAAATATTAAGAACCATATAGGTAATGGAGTAGACAAAGAAATTACACGCATGACCCATGGAAATAAATTAAGGGGGGTGGATTGCTGGAGGAAATGGGAGTACCAGGTGGAGGTGGCCAAAAAGGGGGAAATAATTGGGACAACTGTAATAGCATAATCAATAAAACATATTATATATATATATATATATATATATATATATATGTGTGTGTGTGTGTGTGTGTGTGTGTGTGTGTGTGTGTGTATATAATCACAATGTGCATGATACAGTTCATAATTACTAGATTTATAAAGACTCTGGAAATGTGGCACATATTCAGGGTGAAAAATAATCATTGGAGATGTATCTCCAAATTAGCAGATAATAAAACTACCAGAAAGTGTTTTTAAAGTAATTACTGTAACTCAAAATTTTAATATTTAAAAGTTATAAACCAACATAATAAATCATTAAATGGAATGTGTTATCCCTCCTGCCTTGAGGGTGAAGAAAATGCCTTCGCCTTGACCTGAAAGTCCAGATCCAGATTTCAAGTTCATGAACTCCTTGAAGTCCTAGACAAGATGTTTTACAACCAAGAAAGCATGGCAGCACCTGGGCTGTAGTTATGCAGCCTCCTCCTTTCATCATCCCCAACTTCATTCTATACTTCATGGTGCCTATGTAGCCACCTGTGAACACTCCATTTCACTCCATGAAAAAACTGTTAAAACTAACTGATGAATTCAATAAAGTTGTATGATATAAAATCAACAGACAAAAATCAGCAGCATTGCTATACACTAACAACAAACTATCTGAAAAATAAATAAATAAAACAATCTTATTTACAATAACATCAAATACTTAAAATACATTTAACCAAAGAGGTGAAAGATCTGTATATAGTAAACTATGACATTGATGAAAACATTTTAAGAAGATAAATGAAAAAAATATACATTTATGGGTTGAAAAAATTAATGTTAAAATGCCCATAGTATATAAAGCCATCTTTGGATTCAGTACAACCTTTGTCAAAATTCCAGTTAATTTTTCACAGAAATATAAATAACAATTCTAAAATTTGTATGAAACCCAAAAATACCTTTGATAGTCAAACTAATCCTGAGAAAGAAAAACAAAACTAGGTGCATCACATGTCCTGATTTCAAACTATACTACAAAGCTATAGTAATCAAAACAGTATGGTACTGACATAAAAAACAAGCATATAGATCAGTGGAACAGAATCAAGAGCCCAGAAATAGCCCCACACATATGGTCAACTAATTTTTAACTAGAGATCAAGAATACTTGGGGAGAAGATAGTATTTTCAATTAAAGATGTTGGAAAATATGGATATTCACATGCAGAGGAATGAAACTGGAGCCCTGTTTTACACTGCTCACAAAAATGAACTCAAACTAATTAAAGACTTAAATGTTAAGACCAGAAACCATAAAACTCCTAGAAGAAAACAGGGGAAAACCTCCTTAACTTCGTTCTTGGCTATAATAGCAAAAGCACAATAAACAAATTAAAAAGTAAACAAGGCGGGGGGGGGGGGGGGGAGATGGCCGCGGAGTAGGAACAGTGTTCTCAGCTCGCTCCTGTTAAGGAGAGACTCCAGGAACGAATGCGAAGAGGAGTGACTGAGTGAGTGTGGATCTCCGATAGCGTGAACAGGGAGGAGAGTGTGGGAGCAGCGTGGAGGGGGGTGGAGGGGTTTACCACACACTGCAGGCTGAGTCATTCAGGGATTCTGTGCGTCTGCAGTACCAAACCGGAGAGCTCACTAGCTTGGAGGCTCCACCTGCTAGGGGCACACCGATAAGTGAATTCTTGTAGGGAGTTAGGGAGAGGATTTGGCCGAAAAAGCCAGAGGAGGGAGAGAACAGTGAACAACCAGGACTGGGAGAAACTGTGTGATCTGAGGGAAACCTCCTCAGCTGCAACCTCCAACCGAAAGCTCGGCACTCCGGGCGCGCACAGAACTTGCGCTAGGGCCCTACAGAACAAAGGGACAGTTTTGGGTCAAGGAAACTGGCTGCACAGAAAAACTGCTGTGGAACTCCGGACCAGGGGTGAGCTCCTAAGCAAGAGAAAAGTGCATGCCCCTGGCGCTTTGAGCAACTGCGCTAGAATCCCACAGAACAAAAGGCGGGTTTGGGGCTAGGAGAGAAATAGGACATGCAGGGTGTATAAGTAGGGAAGAGAGCGGAGGCGGAGGTTCTGGAGGGGAGACGGTTTTAGGGCGGGGAGAAGGGCCCATAGGGAAAGGCTGCTGCGGAGCTCCAGACTGGGGGAGAACTCCTGGGTAGGAGAGCGCTGCGCTGACCGACCACACTAGAATCTTGCAGAACAAAGGGACGGTGCTGGGGCAGGAAGAGAGATAGAGCGCACAGGCCTATAGACAGGGAAGCCAGCGGAAGCTGTAGCTCGGAATAGAGACAGTTTTGGGGCAAGGAGAAGAGCCCACGCGGGAAAGCCACTGCAGAGCTCCAGACTAGGGGAGAGGTCCTGGGCAGGAAAGTGCCACTGGGCCCGGTGCTTTGACCGACTGTGCCAGAGTCCTGCAAAACAAAGGGATGATCTTGAGACAGGGAGAGAGGTAGGGTGCGCAAGCATATAGACAGGGCAGAGAGCAGAAGCTGTAGCCTGGGAATAGAGACAGGACTGGAGGCAGGGCGGGGATTGCTGGCAGGCACAGGCTGGACCAACAGAGGGAAGGAGTAGCTGGACAAGCCTGAGGAGGGCTGAGGGTGCCTCAGGAGGGGACAACTAAACACAGCTCACAGCAGAGCGGTGGTAGGCCCATGAATAAAAGACTAGCAACCCCAGAATCAAGCAGAACCCTCCCACAGTCAGCCAACAAACCAGAAAAGATTTGAAACCCATGGAATTTTGAATAGGGGCGGACTCAGGAAGGAAGGAAGGAAAAACAAAAAAACAAACAAACCAAAAATACCCAGAGACTGTGCCTAAAAGTTGAATTGAGTTAAAATCCTCTTTCTTTTATCTCTCACTCTCTCTCTAACTGCCCCTCCCATCCTTTCTTATTCTCTCTCCTTCTCTCCCCTCCTCTTCCCTCCCTTCTCTCCCCTTAGCATGTCTCCCCTGCATCCTATTCTCAGTTAACTTTTTAAATTTAAGTTCTCTCCCTTTCTCTCTCTCTCCTTTCTCTGCGCTAAGCACCTTCAATTTTATTAAATTTCTTTCTTTATTTTGTCCCCCTTCAGTCTACATTCGTTTTTCTTTCACCCCTTGCCCTTATTTTCCTTCTCTCCCTATAAATGTTCCCTCTCTTCCTTTCTCTCCCCCTATTCCACTTTATATTCTAATCTTTTAATATTCAAATTATAATTCTAATCTATCCCCCTCTCCCTTCACCCTCCCATTCTTACCCCTTCTCTCTTTCCACCCCATCCCCTCACTTCTTTCTCTCCCTCTTGTATTTCTCTCCTTCATTCTATATTTTGTCAACTCTTCAATTTCAATCTTTCCCTCCCTAATATCTCCTCTTCCTCCTGATTTCCTTCCCTCCTCTGTGTTCTTTCCCTCCCCCATCCTCTTGCTTTCCCATCTCTTATTCCTCTCTCTATATATTCTCTCTTTCTCTCTATCTTGCAATTTTACATCATGTTTTAATCTCCCAATCTTTTTTATAATATATAATTTTTAAAATTTTTTAATCCAGTCCCCCTCTTCTTCCTCCCCTTCTTCTTGCATTCTCTCTCCTACCCTTCTCTTCTTTACTTTCTCTCTCTCTTTCCTCTCTCCCTTCCTGTCTTGCTATTTTCTACTCTATATTTTTATTCTTGAACAATTCTTTCTCAATCTGTTTCCTACCTTCTAACCTCCTCAGACCTCTCTTTCAATTTCTGGCTGTCTGTCTGCCTGGAGGTTTGTTGTGGCTATCCTACCTCCCACACTAATCATATAGCATATACCGATTATATAATCCTAATACTATACACTTCCACTTTCTCACTCCACATTGTAACCCTCTCCTCCTTTTAAAACATACACTGTAAATGTTAATTGCTGTCTTACATAACCTTGATCCCAATTGCTAATATTATTACCCTATCAACTTCCTGCTCAAAAATTACCCTTCCTTCATTTAAAACACTCCTATCTGTTTCTCCTACGAAATAAGAGTCCCAATATCTCCACAAGTATATTAATACGGGCTCATTTGCAGCCTATAGTGAGATTATAGTTGGGGGAGATATTGGAGGGTGGGGGTTTCTTGCCTGGGTTGTGTGATTATGTTTTAGCAGCACCTCCACAAAAGATCTCAAGACAAGGTGGGCAGAGTGACTCTCAACCAACTAACCAGAGAAAAAGAACCACCAAAGAGTAGCTGAAATACAACCAGACAGGTTAAAGAAATAACATCAAGGACAATACAGACGGAGATCCAATACGGCGGAGGAGTAAGTGGAAGCTACACTAACCTCCTCCAAGGACCAGCCAGTGTTGACTCAGCCCCAGTACAGCAGACAGACCATTCCCCTCCAAGTGGCGTCAGACTAAGGGGAAATAAAAACCCTGCCTACAGGAATTAAGCTGCCATACCCACGGTCCTTAAGCCTGATGGCTAATCACAGATTGAGTAGATTAACAACTAAAGAAGACAGACAAAGGCAGTAGATCACTGGAAGTCTCCAATAGGCTGCCTAGGGCCAGTCTGGTACATGATCTGACACTACCAGACGCAGATCCAGGAAGAGCAGATCATTCTAAGAAGCACCAACAAACAATAGGAATCACAAAAATAGGGAGACAGAGAAACAACCCCCCATCAAAAGAAAAGGTAGAATACCCAGAGAGAGTGCTAAATTAAATAGAGGGGAGCAAAAAATATCAGATACAGAATTCAAAACATGGATTATGGAGAAGCTGAATGAGCTCAGCGGAAACTACAAAGAACTCCAGGGAAACTACAAGGAACTCCAGAAAAACTACAATGAACTCACAGAGAATTACACAAGCATGAAAAAGGACATAGAAGCTATCAATAAGAGCCAGGAGGAAATGAAGAATACAATCTCTGAATTTAAGAACACAGTAGAAGGAATTAAAAGCAGGCTAGAGGAAACAGAAGATCGGATCAGCGAGCTGGAGGACAACGTACACAAAAACTCCCAGACAATGCAACAAAATGAGAAAAGACTGAACAAGACTGAAGAGGTTCTAAGACAGCTGCAGGACAACATGAAACGTAATAATATCCGTATCATAGGAATTCCAGAAGGAGAAGAAGAAGAGCAAGGGATAGAAAACCTCTTTGAAAAATTAATGACAGAAAACTTCCCTCACATGAGGAGAGAAAGAGTCACACAAATCCAGGAAGCACAGAGGGTCCCAATGAAGATGAACCCCAACAGGCCCACCTCAAGACACATCATAATTAAAATGGCAGCATTCAAAGACAAAGAGAGAATCCTAAAAGCAGCAAGAGAGAAACAACTAATAACGTACAAGGGAGTTCCAATAAGGCTATCTTCAGATTTCTCAGCAGAAACACTACAAGCTAGAAGGGAATGGCAAAAATATTCCAAGCAATGAAAAACAAAGGCCTACAACCTAGAATACTATACCCAGCAAAGCTCTCATTCAAAATGGAGAGTGAAATAAGGAGCTCCCAAGACAAAAGAAGGCTAAAAGAATACATCTCCACCAAACCAGCATTGCAAGAGATGCTAAAGGGTCTGCTTTAAGAAGATAAAGAAACAGAGAGAGACAGAGAAGAACACGAGTACAAAGGGGAAAAATGACAGTGAATAAGTACCTATTGGTAATAACTTTAAATGTAAATGGATTAAACGCTCCAATTAAAAGACATAGGGTAGCTGAATGGATTAGAGAGAATGACCCACATATATGCTGTCTACAAGAGACCCACCTTAGAACAAAAGATCTACACAGATTGAAAGTAAAGGGATGGAAAAAAGTATTTCAAGCAAATGGACATGAAAAAAAAGCCGGGGTAGCAATACTTATATCAGACAAAACAGATTTCACAGCAAAGTCCATAAAAAGAGACAAAGAAGGGCATTTCATAATACTTAAGGTAAAAATCCATCAAGAAGATATAACCCTTATAAATACATATGCACCTAACTTAGGAGCACCCAAATACATAAGGAAAATTTTGAAAGATCCAAGAAAGATATAGACAGCAACATACTTATAGTAGGGGACTTTAACACCCCATTATCAATAATGGACAGATCTTCGAAGCAAAGAAACACCAAAGATATTGAGGCACTGAACACCACTCTAGATCAAATGGACTTAGTCGATATATATAGAAGTTTTTACCCCAAAGAAGCAAAATATACATACTTCTCAAGTGTACATGGAACATTTTCAAAGATAAACCACATGGTAGGACACAAAACAAGCCTTAACAAATTCAAGAAAATTGAAATTATATCAAGCAACTGCTCAGATCACAATGGCTTAAAATTGGAAATCAACCTCAAGGAAGAAACTCAAAAACATACAAAATCATAGAGAATGAATAACATGCTATTAATAATGAATGGGTTAACAATGACATCAAGGAAGAAATCAAAAATCAACAAGCAAAGCCCAGATCAAGTAGAAGGAAGGAAATCATCAAGATCAGAGCACAATTAAATGACATAGAGTCTAAACTAACAATTCAAAAGATCAACAAAAGTAGGAGCTTGTTATTTGAAAAGATAAACAAAATTGACAAGCCTTTAACCAGGCTCATCAAGAAAAAAAAGAGAGAGGACCCAAATAAATAAAATCAGAAATGAAAGAGGAGAAATCACAACTGATACAACAGAAATACAAAGGATTATAAGAAATTATTACGAACAACTGTATGGCAAGAAATTTGACAACCTAGAGAAAATGGACAAATTCCTGGAAACCTATAGTCTTCCAAACTGAATCAAGAAGAAGCAGAAAGTCTGAATAGACCAATAACAGCTAGTGAAATTGAAGCAGTAATCAAAAAACTCCCAGCACACAAAAGCCCTGGACCGGATGGCTTCACAAGTGAATTCTACAAAACATTTAGGAAAGAACTAACTCCTATCCTTCTCAGACTATTCCAAAAGATAGAAGAAGAGGGAAGACCCCTAAACTCGTTCTATGAAGCCAGTATAACCCTAATTCCAAAACCAGGTCAAGACACAACAAAGAAAGAAAACTACAGGCCAATATCGCTGATGAACATAGATGCTAAAATCGTCAACAACATTAGAAAGATCATACACCATTATCAAGTAGGATTCATCCCAGGGAAGCAAGGATGGTTTAATATTCACAAATCAATAAACGTAATACACCACATGAACAAAATGAAAGACAAAAACCACATGATCATATCAATAGATGCAGAAAAAGCATTTGATAAAGTACAACACCCATTTATGATAAAAACACTCAGCAAAATGGGAATAGAGGGAGCATACATCAACATAATAAAGGCCATATATGAGAAACCTGAAGCCAACATCATACTCAATGGGCAAAATCTGAGAGCATTCCCCCTGAGATCAGGAACAAGACAAGGATGTCTGCTCTCTCTACTCCTATTCAACATAGTCTTGGAAGTTCTAGCCACAGCAATCAGACAAGAAAGAGAAATAAAAGGCATCCAAACTGGAAAAGAGGAAGTAAAACTGTCATTATTTGCAGATGACATGATAGTGTACATAGAAAACCCTATAGACTCCACAAAAAAACTACTCAACCTAATAAGTAAATTCGGCAAAATAGGAGGATACAAAGTCAATATTAAGAAATAGAAGGTATTTTTATACACCAACAATAAAAACTCAGAGATAGAAACTGAAATAAAAATTCAATTTACCATAGCAACAAGAAAAATAAAATACCTAGGAATAAACTTAACCAAGGAGGTAAAAGACCTGTACTCAGAAAACTACATAACACTGAAGAAAGAAATTAAAAAAGATACAAATAAATGGAAGCATATACCATGCTCATGGATGGGAAGAATCAACATCATTAAAATGTCCATACTACCCAAAGCAATTTATAGATTCAATGCAGTCCCTATTAAAATACCAGCAACATATTTCACAGACCTAGAACAAATACTTCAAAAATTTATATGGAACCAAAATAGAGCCCGGATAGCCACAGCAATTTTGAGGAAGAACACAGTAGGAGGAATCACAATACCTGATGTCAAACTATACTACAAGGCCACGGTAATCAAAACAGTCTGGTACTGGCATAAAAACAGACATATAGATTAATGGAACAGAATAGAGAGCCCAGAAATAAACCCAGGTTCATATGGTCAACTAATATTTGACAAAGGGGGAAAGAACATCAAATGGAGTGAAAAGAGCCTCTTCAACAAATGGTGTTGGCAGAACTGGACAGGGACGTGCAAAAAAATGAAACTAGACCACCAACTTACACCATACACCAGAATAAACTCAAAATGGATCTAAGATTTAAATGTAAGCCATGATACCATAAAAGTCCTAGAGGAAAAAATAGGGAGAAAAATTTAAGATATCCCACGTAGCAACATTTTCACTGATATATCTCCTAAGGCAAGGGAAATAAAGGAAAGAATAAACAAATTGGACTACATCAAACTAAAAAGTTTCTGCTCAGCTAAAGAAAACATCAGCAAGATGAAAAGGAAACCAACCATATGGGAAAATATATTTGCCAATGACATCTCAGACAAGGGATTGATCTCCAAAATATATAAAGAACTCATACGACTCAACACCAAGAAGACAGACAATCCAATTAAAAAATGGGCAAAGGACCTGAACAAACACTTCTCCAAAGAAGACATACAGAGGGCCCATAGACATATGAAAGAATGCTCAACATCACTAGCCATCAGAAAGATGCAAATAAAAACCACTATGGTGACCTCACACCAGTCAGAATGACCATCATCAACAAATCAACAAACAACTTGTGCTGGAGATGATGCGGAGAAACAGGAACCCTGGTGCATTGCCGGTGGGAATGCAGACTGGTTCAGCCACTATGGAAAACAGTTTGGAATTTCCTCGAAAAACTAAAAATGGAACTGCCTTTTGAACCAGCAATTCCATTGCTAGGATTATATCCAAAAAATCCTGAAACACCAATTCAAAAGAACCTATGCACTCCAATGTTCATAGCAGCACTATTTACAATAGCCAAGTGCTGGAAACAACCTAAATGCCCATCTGTAGATGAGTGGATCAAAAAACTGTGGTACATTTACACAATGGAGTTCTATGTAGCAGAAAGAAAGAAGGAACTTCTACCATTTGCAACAACATGGATGGAACTAGAGAGAATTATGCTTAGCGAAATAAGACAGGCAATGAAAGAAAAATACCTTATGCTGTCACCTATTACAGGCAACTAATGAACAACACAAACAAATGAGCAAAATTGAACCAGAGCTATGTAAACAAGAAGTAGACTAACAGTAACAAGGGGGGAGGGGGAAGAGAGAGAAGGGGGTAAGAAGGGGAAGTGTCAAGTCAAAGAACATGTACAAATGATCCAAGGACATGGGCAACTGAGTGGGGACTGAATGTGGGGGAAGGGAGGGGCAGGGTGCAGGGAAGCAAGAGGGGGAAAAAAGTGAGACAACTGTAATGGAAAAACAAACAAAATTTTTTTTTTAGTGGGGGAAAAATGAAAATATGGAGAATGGAAATGCCAGTTCAGTGAATATTAGGACAAAGATTTTCCTTCACGTTGTATATTTTTCTCCTTATTTGATCCCTCCAGAGTTTGGCATTCTAAACAAAGAAGTAATGACATAAGTTTCTTTGCATAGAACTAATAAGACCAGTTGTTAATAGAGGTTCTTTTTTTTTTCTTTTTTCTTTTTGGATCAAGTCTTTGACTGGAATGTCAAGCCTAAAGGAGACATACTTGGGCTCACGTTGTTACCAAAAAGCCCCGAGGAACTGAGAATGACTCAAAGGTAATAAAAGCCCATGAGATAAAAGGCCTGGTACCATGGTTGGTTGTGTGGTCCACAGCAATCATTCCAGGAAAGGAACGAAGGTTGTTTTCCTGAAAGATGGCTAGAAGGGACCTTAAGGCACAATGAAAAACCAGAAAGACTTGGAAAGGACAGGTGTGCACAGGCAAGGATGAATGCCAGGTATGTGGCTCAGCTTCTGTGCCATTAAGAGCAGACTGAGGGTCACCCTAAATGTTCCTTGGGTAAGTTCCAGCAAAGCAAAACTAAAGATCATAAGTGATCATTTGCTGCTCTTGTTATGTTTATGCAAATGAACAGGATAAATTAAAAATGGACTTAATGTAGTCCCTTTAAAGACAAGGAGGGTAATCTTAGGGAGAAAAATCATTATTCAAGGAAAATCACAATGATCAGTAGTAGACTATAAAGTAGGGCAACTAACAGTCTTAAAAGTTTCCTCTCATTTAAAAAATGGTTTCACTTGAAAATTAAACCATGTCTGTGATATCATCAAAGATATTCAAGTTGCAGGCAAGTAGAATGTCAAGTGCCTTGCAACTGGATGTCTTCCCAATAAGGCAGTCTTACAGATTTAGAGACTTGTTTGTGGGTTATGTTATATAAATTAACATGTGTTTTCTGTTTTCAAAGGGCATAAGCCTATGACCGCATTAACTGAGTGATTGTCTGTACGCATAAGCCTCACTTAATCCTCTCTGCAGCGCTGCCTACTGAGACTCAACGGTTTGGCTGAACTAAATGGCTGGGTTGGTGAAGAATGGGGTGGTCTGTGGGCTTCACTTTAAAACTGGTTTCTCTTTTCTATCCTAATGGCTTGGACAGAAAGGGCCCAGAGGTCTGAGAGGGGGGAAACCTAAACT
This sequence comes from Furipterus horrens, assembly GCF_987537825.1. Classification (NCBI taxonomy): domain Eukaryota; kingdom Metazoa; phylum Chordata; class Mammalia; order Chiroptera; family Furipteridae; genus Furipterus; species Furipterus horrens. Next base: position 157,729,566 of record NW_028327174.1, read on the forward strand.
ATTCCCTCAGCCCAAACTAAGTATGGTGGGCAAAAGAGTTTTGGACAGGTGACAGGTGCCTAGCACACCTTCCTCCAAAGAAGCCCTTGTTTTCTTTTTTTTTTTCTTCTTTCTCCTAATGTGGAACATTGAAAAATTAATCCCTGCATTTTGTCACCTAGTAGTTATGGATTGAATGATGTCTTTTAACCCTTTTCATCAAATCTGTTGCCCCCAGAACACAACAAGGATGCCAGCCTGGTAAACCAACCATGCCATTGTCCAGGGACAGCCAACTGACCTGGAGTCTGCACGATCTTTTCCCATGTGGGAAGGGCACCCTCCCCTTCACACCCCCACTACTATTAGGGTTTTCTGGACCCAAGGGTAGGTAGGACGACAACCATGTCCAGCTTGAAGCAACTAGAGGAGCTTGAGACCTTCGCCCATAGTCCTTTACAAGATTACAAAGGGTCTTAATATCTGAGAGGGAGGGATAGTTATTTTTCACAAACCATGGGTATGGACTTGGGGGGGGATTGCTGGGGGAGGGAGATGCTGGGTGGAGGGGAGTAAATGGGAGAAAATTGGAACTATTGTAACAATATAATCAATAAAATACATTTAAAAAAAGCTTTATGGGGACAAACCACTAATAAATAAATAAATAAATAAAAATAAAAAGTAAACAAGGCTATATCAAACTAGAAAGCTCCTATGCAACAAAAGAAATGTTCAATAAAATGAAGAAGCAGTCTACAGAATGGAAGAAAATATTTTCAAATCATATATTTGATAATGGGTTAAGAGCCAAAATATATCAGAAGCTCTCTGAAAAGGGAATCCCTGTGAGCTGTTGGTAGGATTGCAAATCGGTACAACCACTGTGGAAAATAGTATGGAGGGTCCTCAAAAGATTAAAAGTAGTACTACCTTGATGATCCAGCAATTCCACTTCTGGGGCTATGTCCAAAGGAAATTAAATTACTACCTTGAAGATATCTGCACCCCTATGGTCATTGCAGCATTGTTTACAATAGCCAAGACATGGAAGCAGCTACGTGTTCATTGATAAAGAAAATGTGATATAAGCACACACACACACACATACACACAATGGAACGTTATTTATCTATAAAAATAAAGAAATCCTGCCTGTTGCAACAATATGGATGAACTTTGAGAGTATTATGCTAAATGAAATAAGCCAGACAGAAAATAACAAATACTGTGTGATCTCATTCATATGTAGAATTTTAAAAAAACTGAATTAATAGAGAAAATTGGTGATTGGCAAAGGCGGGGGTGTGGAGGAATGGTAAAGGTGGTTAAAGGGTACAAGTTTCCAATTAAAAGATGAATAAATTCTTGGGATCTAATGTATAATATGGTGACTATAGTTACCAATAAATATTGCAGCAATTTTCAACCTTTGTTTTTAATCTCATGGCACACATAAACTAATTATTAAAATTCTGTGGCACACCAAAAACTATATTTCTTGCCAATCTGTCAAAAGTGGATATAATTTCGGTTCATTCACACTGATGGCTACTGCTGTGTTGGCTGATGTAATTTTCTTTCATTTGACAATCTAAGGGAAAAGAGGTCAGTGTCCCTGACTAAATAGCCAGGTATTGCATGTTTTAAAAAACTCTGGCAGCATAGCAGTTGAAAATTGCTGCTGTATTATAAACTTGAAATTTGCTGAGAGTGACACTTAAATATTCTTATCCCCTCAAAATAAAATATAATGGTAACTATGTAAGCAATGGATGTGTTAATTAATTTATTGTGGTAATCCTTTCACAATGTATTTATATATCAAATTATTTTGTTGTGTCCTGGCTGGTGTGGCTCAGTAGATTGAGCACCAGCCTGCAAACTGAAAGGTCACTGGTTCAATTCCCAGTCAGGACACATGCCTGGGTTGCAGGCCACGTCCCCAGTTGGAAACGCGAGAAGACAACCACACATTAATGTTTCTCTCCCTCTCTTTATCCCTCCCTTCCCCTTTCCTTAAAAATAAATAAAAATAAAATCTTAAAAAATATTATCTTGTTGTAAACCTTAAACTTACACAATGTTACATGTCAATTGTAATTCAATAATGCTGTAAAAATGAACATTAAAACCAGAAAATTATGAAGAAACTACTCAAATGAAAAACAAAAAGGTGTGAAAAGAAGCGGAGAGAGGAACGATCAGTACCCAACTCCTACCAATGTGAGTGCCTTTGCAACTATACTGCACAATGTAGTAACTGTGATCTTAGCAGAGAAAAAAAAGACAACTGATCCAGTATCATTGCTAACTATCCCACCCTTCCCTTCCAGCAGCATAAGTACTCTTCAGTCATCGTCTTGCTATCAACCATCTTCTCTTGCAATAACAGTTGAAGAAGTTACTAGAGGGTGACAGTGAGGCTGCAGTGAAGAGAAGAGGATCCAGAACACCCCAAAGTCCTAACTGTCCGTAAGTACAGAGTACAGTAAGGTCCTGCAGTAAGGTGCCCTTTATTTACCTGCATCACTCTCTCTCCCTAAAACTCAACAGACACCATATCACATCTAATCTCATTTTTTACTTATCTGTTACATACGATCTAACCATTTAATACAGCTTACGCTCTTTGCTTCATTTTTGGTTTTTGGTTTGCATACCTTGCTAGGCTAACTAGAATGCAGGCCTTCAAGTGCAAGTGCTTTGACTACAACTGCCCTTGTACCATGTGTGCTTTCATGATATTGAATAGTTGAGCTGATACGCAAAAAATCCAAATGCAAAAAGCACTTAGCTGAATCAAAAATCAAAAGCAACTACATCTAGTCTACCTTCTTATTTCTCTTGGCTTCCTGATTTTCTCAGAATTCTATGTTTACTCACTTCCTTGCTTATCTGTTTCCCTTCTCTCCCACCAGACTTTAAGGTCTAGGATAAAAGGGATCTGGTCTGTTTTGTTTACCATTGTTTTAAAAGAATATATAGTGATCCAGTTCATAGTGATCACTATTCGCATACACATGTGTTCAATTCAGGGAACGAACAGGTGGCTGGATGGACGGATAAAAAGACTCTGATGCCATATTCTGTATGCAGATTTCTGAATTCCCTTCAACCCAACAATAGGGGCAAACTAGAAGGGATGTGACACCTCATTTAGCCAGCTTGATCATGGGTGTGTCAGATGGAAGTTTTTCAGTTGAAAGGGTTGTTTAAGAACTATTTTTAGGGCTATTGGGTTTGAGAAAGAGTGGGCTGGGCTAATGACCTGACAGTGGGGCACTAGCATATTCAACAGAGGACTTACTACACATTTACAAACCCAACCTTGCTGATATTTGGCTTGTAGGGCCTTGAGTGAATTTTTTCTTCTTCTTAGGTTTTCTTAAAGTTGTTTAAGTAGTGTGCTCTTTGAACTGGGGTGGGGAGGGAATGAGTCATAATTGTTCAAATTATTTACTGAGCACCTAGTATTATATATGCGCAGTTCTGCAAAAGGCAGAATTGAGAAAACACAAAGAAAATTAGAAGCATGGTCCCTGTCAAAAAGAGGATCACAATTTAGTTCTAGCCTTAGAACAGTCCAAGACTGTGTTTAGTTGTGTATATTGTTGAGATCTCTGCAGGGCCTTCTCCTCTCCTTCCATCAGCATTAATCTAAAGTTGATTTAAACTCAGTTTGGTAGTATAGGAGCTGCAGAACCCAGGCAAATAGCCAAGAAGCCTCTCTCATATTTGGAAAACTGAAAGGCAGACCACTCTAAAATCTGGGGCATATTATTTGCTGATCTCAGGAGTGAAGAGAGTTTTGAAAATGGATTATTATTAATGTTTCCTTAAAGATGTATCTGCTTTTTGGTTTAAAAATGTTCTTTGATTGATAGTCTCATTTTTCAAGTGAAATTTTATGTTAGTTCATGTTGAATTGGCAGTTTTAAAATCCATGGCTCATTTGATAAGAAAGCTGTTCTGTCTTTAGTTACTCTGTCTTAGAGTAGCAGGAATCTAGGGGTGTCTGGGGAGTGACAGAATAATGCACTGCTACTTTGGGAGATGGAAATACAGTTGGAGAAAGTGCAGCCATTGACAATGAGCTTTCTGCTTGCCAGTAGTGAATAAAGATTAGATGCCAGCAATCTTAAACTATTGTCATTACAGGGAACAGGATGTTTCTCCTGCAGCAGCTGCTGACCATTGCTTCAGACAGCTACATTGATTTGATTGGATACTATTTGCTGAAAATAGAAAGATGTGAATAATCATAAATGGTCACAAAAACAGTATGGAGAATCTTACAAAGCTGAGAGGTGATAATGACATAACTAACGGTTTACATATTCTGAAACTGGTAAATAAGAATCTCCTTTTATGGAAAAAAAAATCTATCTATAAAGGTATGTCAGTGGGAAATGTAGGCCTCTTTTACCTTAGCAATGGATGAGTCTGTTTTTATACAACTCTCTCTCTCAGGGTCTTCAAGGAAGTTGAGCAGAGGTAGAACTGGTGTAGGTTAAGAATAAAGGGACACTGAAAAATGGAATATCCCTGACCCTACACATTTCATGGCACATGTTAAGCCAGGTAGTTTCTCCTTTTGTTCTCAGGACTAACTATGAAAATATTATACTATTTGAACCCAAATAATAGACTCCAGTGATGGAAATGAGCAATTGAATTGAAATACCATTAAACAATAGAAAGCATGAGTACATGTCTGCCTAAAGGATGTTTTTAATATACGATAGCAAATTATGACAGCAAAATTATGCCCTTATCACAAAGAAGAAACAATGCCTTCTTGTTTGCAATGGCAAAATGATCCATCTATGGGTCAAAAAGCAGAATTAGGCTATTTAAGTATACTTATGCAAAATCTTTATGTCTGGCATTCCAAGGATTCAGGCTATTTTGAGTCTCCTGATGTTGTTAAAATGTAGGTTTTTATAAGACTTAAGAGACAGAGATTAAGATTAAGCTCAAACATTAAGACAAACTTCAATTAAAATAAAATAAAATTATAAGACCATGCAAGATAAGTAAAATCTACAAATGGAATTGTATCTTTGCCATAGCTAGTGTTGCTGGTTTTTGATTTGCAGTCAGGGCACGTGCCTGGGCTGCAGGCTAAGTCTCCAGTTGGGTGTGTGTGAGAGGCAACTGATAGGAGTTTCTCTCACCCTCTTTTTCTTTCCCTTCTTCTCTCTCTAAAAATAAATAAATTATTTAAAAACAAGAATTGTGTTTTTTCTTGCTTTAGTCTCATAAAATGGGAGAATAATAGTTAATGACAGAAGTTTCACCTAAAATGCTTTCTCTCCCTTTAAAAAATATTAAACCCAATTAGAGACAAGTAAAATTTTTGTTTGATTTGTTTTGTTGTTATTATTGCTCACTTGCTTAGTGTTTTAATTTGGTTTAATTTGAAAGTTTAAGAGGGAAAAATATAAAGGACCTTTAGATCACTGAAAACACATGAATGTTGCCTTGTTTGGTTGATGCAGCGTGAACATGATCCTCTTAATCTCAGGAAATAAATTAGCACTTGTCAAAACAAAATGGAGGCCTTCCTACCCCCTCAGCACTTGTTTCTAGAAATGCTATACTGATTTTTGTGCTTGCAAATCTATACTAAGAGCACCAGTACAAATAATTCAGATATTCAAATGTCAGCTCTTGGGGGACTTGAAAAAGGAGCAGTTTCATTTTCAGTTTCCATTGCATATTTTCCTCCACTCAGTTTCTTTGAGATCAATAGGCAATCTACAGGGTACAATCAGAAATAAAAACCCATCCAAAATGTAGAGAAATGCATATTGGATTAAGGAAATAGCACTGGGAATGTCTATTAAATTCCCCAGCATTTAGCATGTGTAATTGTTCAGTAAGGAATGTGCCTTAGGGACTGTGCAAAGCCAGGGTTTCTCCCCACACACTCTTAAAAAAAAAAAAGAACATAAACATATTTTCCTTTGACTGACTTTAGAGGAGCTTCATGAGCAAAGGCCCAAGGAGGTCAATGTTGGCTCCAAATTCTAACCATAAGGATTGTCCAACATTTACATTCACTCAGGCTCACTTAAAACCTTTGGTTCTGGAAGGTAAAAAAACAACTTGACAATCTGGTTAACATCAGGTTTTCTGGCAACAACTTAAAACTTTGCTGTAGCTCTCAGTTTCAAGACACTATGGAACTCCCTGTAGATAGTGCCTGATCTTGGAAAGTTTAGTGCAGCAGATGGTTCTCCTAAATAGAAAAATCTAACTGTAGAGGCAAGTACCCAACAAGGTCCCTCAAAGGAGCAACTGTTCTCTTCCCTAGCTCTCACTCTGCCAACACCATAGGAAATTACTTTATGACTTTTTGCCAATTTTTTAAATGAAATAATATTTAAAAACCAAAATAGTCAATTACAGCCTTTTCTCTCACTTCCAATTCAGAGTCTTTACCAGGATAAATATTTTATTCAGTGTTGGTTTTTTTTTAAAACAAGAGAGCATCCCTTTAAACCTCTGTTCCTCAGACTACTTTGTACACTAAAATTTTATATTTTTCAATCAATTATTTTCATTAATATATCAAAAATCCCTCATGGCTTATGATGCACACATGAGGAAGTGCCTTATAATTAGATGTTCTGTAGTAAATAAATGTCTCCTTGGAAGTATCCTCTAGAACCTCAAAGGAACAAGACAGCAACTGTGACTAATCCCTAAAATCAACCACAAATAGTCGGAGCATTATATTTTTCCCCTAAATAAAGATGAAGAAAAGAAGTATTTCTCCTTGCTTGGTACAAGAATGAAATTCTAATATCTATGGCATGAACAAAACTCTAGTCCCTTAGGATGTCCATTTCTGGTCATTCCAATATTTACTGAGAACCTATATGGCAGGGACTGTGCTAGTGGCTGGGCATACAGTAGAGAATGAGGAAACATGGATCTTGCCTCACATAGCTTACAGCCTAACGTTTTCCAGTCCCTCAATCATATTCTACCATGGTAGATGAAGCACACATGTGCCACACACTCCCAGAAGAAATAAAATCGTAGGTAATTCTCACCATGCTATCCCAAACTCCACCCATTCTTTTCCCACTAAGGAAAATGTTGAAATGCAAATGAATGACTGTATCATAACTACAGGCATAACTTTGAATATACTGTTGTTAAAAGGGCCATATGAATATTAGATCATTATAATTAGTAATAAATTACTGGCAATAAATGCCCTGGCTGGTTTAGCTCAGTGGATTGAGCGTTGGCCTGCGAGCTAAGTGTCGCTGGTTCGATCTTCCAGTCAGGGTACATCAGAGAAGGAAAACTCTGACTCCAAAAAACCTCCGCTGCCTTGCGGCATACCTCTTCAGGGGAAAGGCTAAGGGAGTAAACCCCGACAGAAAATCCGGAGCCGGAGTCCCTAAGGCGGTTTGATGTTGTAGTCAACACCGGCAACTCCTGCGGCGCACCTGAACCCAAGCTGTATTGACTCCGTCTTTCCCTTGGATCCTTCAGCTGCGAAGAGAGGGGGGGTCTGCTGCATGGGCAACAGCAGACCCTCCATATTACCCTGCCCAGGCTCTGTAGCTTCAGCGTCATCGCAAGATGTCGATTCAACACGGGAGGAGACAGATACTACCATGTCACTCCCGAGTCGGACTGCACAGCCATTCTCGGCGGTGCAGATAGACTCTTAAGAAGCTACACCATCGTCTCTCGAGACGGACGGCTGCCGACGACGACTGGCAATAAATTATTTACCCCTTGCAAATTATGGTGACATTCTAAGATACTTACATTGGGGAGGATAAGCAAAGTTCTAGTTACTATTTCTTTGGAATGGCCTTGTAAGTGACATGTCAGTTTTACTCCCAGAATCTCATTCAACCCTTATAATCACCTTGTAAGATAAGTGAGGCATGCATTGTTAGACCCATTTTATGGGTTAGGAAATTATAGCTCAAGTCACTCAACCAGAGAGTGACTAATTCTCTTCCATGGTCCTCTAGCTTCAGACGACATGCCCTTAGCACTAAGTAGAAGTTAGCCATAAGTATCTTCTGGGTAACAAAAATATACATGGTGAGGGCTTTGCAAGTACTAAAAACTGCAAATAAAATATTGCCATCAGAGAAAAGTGGAGAACAGAACTCGGAAGAATTTGATAGTTTGGTCTACATGTTGTATAAATTAGGTCTGGTGCATATACAAGGTGGAACAAAAGTAGGTTTACAGTTGTTCATGTGAAAAATAATACAATAATTAATAAATTATAATATAAGAATTAGCTCTGTGCTTTGCATATTTACAAATGTAAACCTACTTTTGCCCCACCTTGTATATGGTATCCAGCTTAGTCCTGATTAATACATATACAAGTCAATTATTTTTTTTGCCCACTTCATTGTTAGAGAATGTATTCACATCATCCTCTGAAGTTATCGGCCAGTCTACTTTTTACTGAATGGATAGCAAACTTCTCTGAGAACTGCCAGATGAACCAGGGCAGACAGCAGACCCAACCTCAGCCAATCAGATTTTCATTCTCTTAAATTTGAGTATTGCATGTGTAAGAACATGCACAAGAAGTGAGATCTAAGGTGGCTGTGTTCGAGAGATGAAAATAAGCAAATAGAGAAAATCAAACTATAAACACAGAAGGATAAAATGAAAACAGACAAAAAGAGAAGAGAGGTTCCAGAGAGAGAAAAAGAGAGCAAGAAGATAACTGCTTTTTACCACTTGGGTATTCCTCATTTTAGTTTTCGATGTGGACAAACTATATGTCTTGTCTTTGAATTCTCTGAGACACTCCTGTATCTTTCCACTAAATTTCCTTTCCTCTTCCTCCTCCTCTTCCTTAACTTCATTTCCTTGTAGTAGACTTCTATTTCTTATGACCAAGAAACAGTTAAGGCTATTTTTGCATGTGTGTTTTCCAGACCAGCTTTGCTAGAACCCTTTCTTTCATTCTCAGGTTTCAAACTTCGGGAAGGAGCACGGGCATTTGGAAGTGGAGTCCATACCTTCTCTTATGATCTAAAATAAATCTTCCCCCCACTCCAGAAAACTCTGCCCCCTTAAAAAGAAAATTGTATTGTGCTACATTCCATAATCCCAGACATCTATCTATTATTCATACTTCCTAGGTTTACAGCCTAGATCAACCTCCTCATCAAACATTTGTGATGAGCACAAATCTTTTCTTCTGATAGTCATTACCATCTCTTTTCCTTTTTAGTGTTAATCTTTATCAGCTCCATTCTCTTATTCTCCACTACTGCCAATTTCAGTAAGGAGTGTAGGGCACCATTTTCTCTGTCTTATATCATTTTATTTTTTCTCGTTTATTATAACAGTTTCCAGAATTATAGAAATTAATATTGACTCTTGGCCAATGTAAGATAGAACTTGCCTAGTGCATAAGGTGGCTATAACTATGACACTATATTCATTGGGACACTTACTGCATAAAATGGAAGTCCCACTCAAAAAGATTAAAGCAAGAGAGGGATTTATTGGCTCACATGATAGTAGAAAGGACAGTAAGGTAAGTACTGTCAGGACTCTTTCATTTATCATCTTTATTTCTTTCTGCCTGGTAGCTTAATTTCCCCCTGCCACAGAAGGGTCTTCACTTGACAGGGCACCTGACCACTGATAGCATCTAAGCTTCACAGCTTCACCAACAGAAAGGACTGAATTATTTCCTCAAGCTCCACTCTGAAAACTCCCAGGAATGAACTCCTACTGGCTTCTCTTAGGTCAGGTTTTCATCTGTCAGTCAGTCAACTGTGGCAAGAGAAAGCATAGTGCTGTGTTTGGATTGACACCCCCCACCAGAGCTACATGGTTGGAATGGGAGTAGAAGCAGTATTCCTTAAGGAAGGGGAAGTCTTTAAAGATGGAAAGCAGAGTCTTTAAGAGATATCTGTACACCATTTTAATAGCAGCATTATTAACAATCACCAAAATGTAGAAGCAACCCAGTATCTATTAACAGCTGAATGGATGAAAAGAATGTGATTTATACGTACAAGGCAATATTATTCCACCTTAAGAAGAAAGGAAATTCTGACATAGGCTACAATATAGATGAACCTTGAGGACAATATACTAAGTGAAATAAATTGGTCACACACACAAAAATACGGTATGATTCCATTAATATGAAATACCTAGAATAGTTAAATTCACAGAGACAGGAAGTAGAATGGTCATTGCCAGAGGCTGGAAGAATGGAGGAATGGGGAGTTGTTTAATGGTGCAGAGTTTTAGTTTTGTAAGGTGAAAAGTTCTAGAGATTGGTTGCACAACAAGTTGAATGCACTTATACTAGTGCACTGTACATGATTACGATGACAAATTATATATCAGGCATCTTTTACAATAAAAAATAAACTTTCAAAAAAATTTAAAGGAAGAGGAAGTACTATTTCCAGAAGAATGACAGGATGCTATTAAGATAAAACAATGCATGACCACTAGATTTACAGATGGGCAGGAAGATAATTCATCCTACTACTAATGGTAAAGAACTTGGGGATGCGTGAGCACAGGAACCATGGTGTTACACTAAGGAATAGAAGGAACTTTGTCTAGACTAATTACAGACAATCAGAATGGGCAGAAAACAACTATAACTATATGCCAGGGACCATTGTTTTAGCATGTGGGGGAAATAAAACAGAAATTAACATCATATGCAATTTTTTTTTAATTTAACAAAAACCACATATGGGATAGCCATATCAAGTAAAGTTAAATATGCCCTTGTTCTACAATTCAGTGATTCTACTCCTAAACATATAGTGTAGAGAAACTATTACATATAACCACAAGGCAACAGAGACCAAGAATCTCTAGCAATGCTCCTTGTGATGAGAAAAAAAGCTAACCCCTGCCATGCTATCTGTTTCTGTAGTACCACTTTTTATGCTGTGTGAAACAAAAAGCATTGAACAAAACAAAAGATGATGTATATCTATGAGAAAATCAACTGTACAGTATCAATCCAGTATATTTTGCTGTACATTTTAGTCTCGTTTACTTTCTGTTGTTCATAAAAGGATGTAAACTGTACAGTTTCCAACCAGTTACTCACATTAAAGAAGAAATAAAAAGTGATAATTAGAAGAAAACAGGAGAGAAAGAACATTTTTAAATTACAGTTATCAAAAAGAAATAGCCTAGCTGGCCTTATTTATGAGAAACATAATTGCTTTTAGCATATAAATGTATTCTTTTTTTCATTGTTTTTTGTATAAAATTTGTATTAAACTTAAAAAGAAAAGAAAAAAAATTAAATCAATTCAAAATGTCCTCTGGAAGAAGAACAGCTAAATAAATAGTGGATTTTTTTCATACAATGAAATACTGCACAATAGTGAAAATCAATGAAAGGATGGATCCTACAAGAATAATGCTGAGAAAACAAACATGAAGTACATGTTTCGTTTAAATAAAGTTTAAGTCCTGCATGCTAAAAATTACTTATGGGATCATGCAGATAAAGTAAAGCTTTAAAAAAGTGATAATAACTTTCAGCATAATGGTTATATCTGAGTAGATGGGTGAGATCCATCTACTAGGAAGGATCATACAAAGGGCTAAGGAGGTACTGACAATTTTCAGTTTCTTAAACTGAGTGGTGAATACAGAGATGTTCAATATATTATTAGTCTAAACTGTACATAAATGTTACACATAAATGTTTTGTAACCTTTTAAGGATACTTAGAAAGCTAAGTAAAGAGAAATCTTTTTCACATGTCTCATTGTGTTGATGCTGTGGGACCTAATTATTATTTAAAAGACACGGACTTCAGAGTGTGTTGGAAGTCAGCTACCCAGTGTTGAAATGTGCAATGCACAAGGATAGGTTTTATTTTGCATTTGTCTCTTCAATACACTTGTGTTTTTATATCATCTTCTCTCATTTGGAAGACAAAAAAAGAAAAAACATAATGGAAAAAATTAACTGCGAATAGCAGTTGACATTTGAATGTATGCCCAACAGGCAGGTAGAGTTATGCATTTGCACAATTCATAATGAAGTTTTACATGGGCAGCTGTGAAAAGGATAAACAAATATGGATCTAGGGTTGTGATTAAAATATGTCCTCATTTCAGTGCTTTTTTGCTTGCAATGGGTGGTTCAAATCACAGCTCCTGGTGGTCACATAAAGCGTTATCCCATGAGTGAAAATATTTCTGATTAGAACACTCCCCAGGTTACCTACTGTGTTCTGTTTATTCAGCTTATTTCAAACATTTGCAGAGGAGGGGGCACAAAATTTACACAGTGAAAAAGGATGAAAGCTGTGACATGGATTTTTGGTTTGACTTGGCAAATTGGAACAGACCCATGGACATAAAATCCACAAATTAAAGTTCACAGACACTGAAATTGTCTTTGACTCTCAACCAAGTAGTGTGATTAATCACTGCTGAAATTTTTGACATATGGTCCTGGACTTACTGATCTTTGTTGGAACTTAATATGTATTTTTAAAGGTCTCCACATAGGAGATTAAAAAATAAGTAAACTAGTGGCCTGTATAATATATACTATGCAGAGTGATGAATATCTTTAGCAAATGTCCTTTATCAACCTCTCTGAGCAGATAGAGCAGTTTACTGATCATTCCATTCAAAAAGGAGCATTCTTTTCCACAACAGAGGTAGGATAGATTAAATAAATAGTCTCTGGGCATTTTTAAAAGGAAAGTTTCATTCGCAGAGAGCTATCTTCTGCTTTTTTTTTTCTATCAAAAGGAAAATATAAGTGGGAAAACACGTGGGGGATATGGTTTATACAACATCTGTTCCCTCTGAATCTCTCTGAGGCCACAGAAAATTGTCCAAGAATATTGGATACCAAAGGGAAAACAAAATTGGTGACCTTACAACAACTAAAAATGAAAACAGAACACATACAAAATAGTATGTATAGGAAAAATTAATTTGAAGCCTATGTTCTTTTTGGCAGGCCCAGAGACATGAACAATAGCACAGGATAAAATTACTCAGGACTATATAAATGAAATTTCATTATACAGAGCTTTATAAAAAGGTCCAACAGTTGCAAAACAAAACAAAAAGCCAAAACTATCCAAGCTACACTCCCCAATCAAGTCAGTCCAAAGAGAAGAGGCCAATATGGAAACATTGTGTGGTTTGGATTCCAGAAATGTCCTTTAGGAATATCTCCTCAGTATCTATTTGACACTGTCATCATTTATTAATTTCTCTTATAGTTTTCCCAAGTTAAGCTCTTTAAAGTTTTGTCCTATCACAATACTTAGAAATATATCTGTATACAGGTGAGAGAGAGAACCTTTTAATTTAGTGAGATGTATTTTATTATCTTTGTATGTCACACCTGACCCAAAAGAGAGGAAACCAAAAATTGATTCTTCTTGACAGAACCTTTCTGTGAATGAAATGAGCTGATCCATTTGGAAGCTTTGATTAACAGGGTGAAAACAAGAAGTATGTCCTTTAAAATATATTGGAAGTTATTATAAAGAACAGTGATCAGAGAAGAACAGAAAAGTTTTCCTAGTCAATAAGTATTTTTAAAAATTATGATTCTAACAGGGTTCCAATGTGATTCTTTTTTCATGCCACTGGTCTGCATAACAGAGAACTTCCCTGGGGCCCAAAAGTGCTATGAAATGGTGGAAACTAATGGGGTGGATATTTTTAATTGATATTTTTGTACAACCTCTCAGCTCTTCTTTTTATTATTAGAGCATAAAGAAATATAAGGCACCTGAACAGTGGAAATTTAGAGACAAATTGTGATGTCTGCCACTGTCCCAATACACATTTTTTTTGTATTTGGTTTTCCTTTAACACTATACCCTTTTAAAATCAGGGAGACATCCTCTTTCCCCAACTCCCTCCATTTACCAAAAGGTGAGTATTCTAATAACCAATGACTACATGATTGCTCTCTGATACATCAACTTTATAAACTATTCAATCTATGCACTGAAAGTAAATTGATTTTATCCCAAGGGTCAATCCTAATTGATTGGTAATGCCTCCTGGGGTATGTATTGGAAAGGATTCTAATGTCCTATTTAAATTTAGTGTCAAAGAGTGTCATTGATTTGCAATGTGTGCCACAGGGCAGGTGTCACTCATGACAAAGCCCATGATACCAAACCTAGACTTAATACCTGGCCTAATATTAGTTTTCACCTTCACCAGAAATGTCATCTTAATCAAACAGTCTGGAATTTTCCGGTCAAGCCCCACATGGGCCCTCTCTATCCCCCAACAGAAGAAAAGGCAATTTTCATGATAAAACCCTTCCTTGTTTGTACCTCCTCTCCCCCCAACCCCTCACCCTCCACTCCTGTAAAGGAGGATATCCTGGCCTGAAAAAAATCCTTTTCTTGTGCTAACAGCTTCCTTGCCCCACCCTTGTCTCTATAAAAACCCTCCATTTTGTGCAACCCCTCCATGCAAGTGCCCTTCTAATTGCTAGATGTGATGCTGTCTGATGCATGATTACTTAATAATTCCAAGTAAATCTTCAAACTTACTAGGTCAAGTTTTGTTTATTAATGTAATTTAATGTGTTAGGTAGCATATATTAATACATGGCAGGCACTGTTTTGAGCACTTTACATAAATAAATTAATTCAATCATCACAATAACTATATGGGATACTACTATTCCCCTCATTTCACATATGAGGAAACTGAGATGCAGAGAAGTTCAATAACTATCCCAAGGTCACACAGCTAATTGGTGTCAGATCTAGTGCTTAAAAGCTAAAGAGTTCATATAAACTATAACTTCAGAGAGGGAGAAATCCCATATGTTAGAGTGGTTTAGGAAGACATCATGGAAGGGAAGGACATGAGACAGTCTTCAAGAATAAGCAGGATCTGGCAAGAAGGCATCAGAAAATGTCATGGGAAAGGGAAAGTGCCCTGCATGCTTAGAGAACATGATCTGAGCAGGTTACCTAAAGCACAGACATCATCACTAGACCATAGCAATAGGAGGGCAAGGACCAACAGTTCCTTACCAGTCTATGGCACATGTAGATGCTTACTAAATACATATTTTAGAATGAATGAATGAATAACATTAGATGTGTGGAACTAATTGGCATAAAGGCAAAAGGGTAAATTAGGGTTCGATTTTGGAGTCTCTTTGGAGGAAATCTAGCCTAGCAGTTTAAAGTTATAATCTTTGGAATCAGCTGGATAAGTTTCAAATCCTAGCTCTACCACTGACAAGCTCTTTGACCTTGATAATATCACTCAAACTCAGCTTTTTTGTCCCTCTTCATAAAAAAGGGGGGAAATGACATCTACCTCATAGGGTTATTGTGATGATTAAATACAATAATGTACATACACAGCCCTGGCATCTGGTAAATATTGAATAAATGACGGGTAGTTTTGATTGGCAAGCCAAGGAGATTACATATCAACTATTGGCAGAATGAGCCATTGAAGGAGCGTAAATGATGATGATGGCACTCAAAGAAGATTAAAGAGGCAGAATGAAGTGAAAAAGGGGACAACCAGGGAAGAGTGACTGCTTTATGTGCTATCACAGTAGTCCACCTACAAAAGGAACATCTGAATCTGGTTAGTGGCAGCAGAAATGGAAAGAACGACTGGAACAAGACTCATGATTACAATAATTTGTTATAAGTTCTTCTCTGTCATGCATTGGGACTAATATCCCAGGTTATTAAGGAATATATGTTAAAACTTCATCCTAATCATTAAGTGGTAAATTGATAGCAAAAAAAAAAAAGGTGGAAATCAACAAACAAGAAAAAACCTACACAAATATTAATATCTAATGTGCCAACCCATCTTTATCATTTGCAGGCTCATCTATTTCAGTAAAATTACATGATTCACATCCAATCCCCCACCCTGAAAGCATGCCACATTATGGCAATTTGTGCATTATAACATGAACTTATTGTACGGATTGCCTTCTAATAATACATTCTTTTAGAGGGTTTTACGGACCTTTGTGAAAAATTGCTAGTTTGGGAGAAGAAGGAAAAGTTTGAAGCCTGAAACTGTGGGCTAAATCTGTGCAAATTGAATGCACTATAATTAAAACTTAGTTAGTTTTGGGTTACCTACAGTAGCATTGTTGGCACAATTAGCTCTGTCAAATGTTCAAAAATAATTTTGGAAATTACTCATGTAATTGTTTTCATCTTGTATATAGAGACATTCTTTAATTAGGCATGAGTCAACTAACTGTTTCACAGGCTGATATGAGCAAAGTTTATACAAGAATTAGAGTGCCATCCTGGAAGATATTTAAACTTTCCAACCTTGCAAAAATGCTCTGAGCATTGCTTCTTCAGTATAAACGCCATTTCCATGTGAGGTGAACTACTCTTGTCAAAGTAAAACATTAATATATGAAGGACTGCCATTTTCTAAGAATCTACAAACACATGAGTTACTTTTTGTGGATCTTCTTATCAGATACCAAAGCACATTAGTGTGGTTGACCTGTTTAAAGAGTACTCACTTTCTCAGAACTATCCAGAAATGTAAATGAAGAATTAGTAAAGAATTCCTCTTTGCCCACCACAAGCTTGCCTTTGAATTTATGTAATTACAGTGCTTGTGTTTATGACTACCTCTTTGTACAGGTGAACAACACCACAAAGCCGTACCACTTGATCCCCCTTCCCCTCTCCTGTTCCAAAGCAGCAAGCCCTTTTCTTGAACTTATTCTTTCTTGTTTTCTGACCTTCAAGTTCACAGAACTGGAAAAACTAACTGGTTTCATTTTAGCAAGTTTGGGTTTAAGCCTTACAAAGGAGAATAAAGGGATCACTCCCATCATCATTTTCTTTCCTGTGTGCACCTGATTTTATTCCTCTGTGCATTGAACAGTAAGACTGATGTTCAATTTTTTCAAGAAATTTTTCAATCATTTTACTTTTGGTTCCATCTGTATGGTTGTATTAAGATTCATTAAAGAACAAAATAAGACACCAAACAGCAATCTGCTAGGTACAAAGACCTGAGTATAAATCCTGGTATTCTGTGAATAGAAATTTACCTTATGGTTATGAAGGGAAGCAGAGCTTTCCACTTCAAAATATAATTTTGGGAACAGTGATTATTTTAAGCTAGTTATTTTCAAGAAACAAAAGACTCAAAACAAATCTTTGACTTTTTCCCTAACTGCCTCAAGGGATTTAGATAAAGGACCTGTTCCAGGAAGGGAGCTATCAACATAGGTAACTATAATTTAATATAAATTAGGTATGATACATAGGGAGGAACTTAGCAAGGCCCCTTTGATCCAAGTCCTCTCTGTGTCCCATTGTTGAAGATGGCCCAACCAACATTTGCTTTTCTATCTCCATGTGAATTGCCTTCCTCCCTCTGAAGTCCCAATCAACACTCCTATCTCTCCTCCTTAGCTCAAGATGACATAAAAGCCTTAACTATCTAATGTCTCCTCAGGACCCCATATTTTTTATTATTAAATTTATTGGAGTGACATTGTCTTATAAAATTATATAGATTGCAAGTGTACAATTCTTTGATACATCATTTGTTTATTGCATTGTGTATTTACCTCCCAGAGTCAAGCCTTCTCTGACCTCCTTTACTTTTTACTGTGGCCCTCCAGTGCCCACCCTCTGGTAACCACCACACTGGTATCTGTGGCTATGAGTTTTGCTTTTGTTTTTTGTTTGTTTGTTCATTTGTTGTTTTCAGTTTTATATCCCGCATGAGTGAAATCACATGCTTCTTGACTTTTTCTGCCTGACTTATTTCACTTAGCATGATAATCTCAACATCCATCCATGCTGTCACAAATGGTAGCATTTCATTCTTTTGTGGCTGAATTGTATTCTATTGTATATATGTACCACATCTTCTTTATCCAATCATCTGTTGAGGGACACTTCTTTCATTTCACAAGTAATAACAAATATTGGAAAGGTTATAGGAAAAAAGGAACTTCATTCACTGCTGGTAGGGATGTAAACTGGTACCACCTCTATGAAAAGTGGTATGGAGGCTCCTGAAAAACTTAAGAATACAGTTACCATATGATGTACACCCCTCTTCTGGGTGTCTACCCAAAAAACTTGAAAACATTTATTTGCAAATATATATGTGCCCCTATGTTTATTGCAGCATTATTTGTGGTGACCATGACAGGGTCTCATATTCTTATGGAACCCTGACATTTATATGATTAATAACTTTAGTTATTTTCTCCTATTAGTCTCTCTCGTGATAATTTGATTATTAGTCTAGCCAGAAAAACTTAGAAGGGTAGAAGGAAAATTATTTTTTTCTCCCCCAAGCTCCCAAATAGGGATTAAAAAGATGGGGTGGTGGGGGTAAAAGTGTATATGCTTTGTAATCAGTTGGACTTATGTAATAAATTGGACTTAGCAAGTTTCCCAGAGATGTGTATGCTTAGACCCTGACAGACCCAATCACAAATGAGTTGTCCAGACCAGAACATTTGAGTTGCCTAACCAGACAAGACCATATAGGTTCTTCATTTCAGGTACCTTCTCCATAATGAGATTCATTCACTTGAGGAGTTACTGGGCCCACAGTGGTTCCACGAGGCAGGGGTTGGGGGTGGCACATTTGGAAATATGTGGCAGCCATTGTGGTTAACACACTAATAGAGAGACAAGAGGCCCAGACAATAAACACTGTGAATGAGCCATTATAAGTACATCAAATGGCCTTCAAAGGTTTGTGCTAAAAGAATCTTGGAAAACTCTTATGTACCACTCATGTATTTTAAAGTTAACATTTAAAAATTGTTATATGTTTAATAGTTGCTACAGGTGTACTTTATAGCACATGGTAAATGGCATATGGGATTAATTTTTTTTTTTTTTCCAAAACCTGAGAGCTGAAAATTTAGCTCATTTAATTCAGGGACTACATCTGCCATACAACCTGATAGGAAGCACTGGTCCTCATCAAATCCATCAGCCAAATCAGATTCGTATTCCATCCTAAATAGCCACATTTCATTTTAAGTTTAAATAGTTGTTACTATACATGCTTGTGACAACCATCTCACTTCTTAATCACAATTTTAAGCTGGAGAGGAAGAGAGAGAAGCCACAGGGAGTCACCATGAGTTTATTGCACGGGTGACATAGAGTCCCACCCCTTCCCTGTTTCTTATTGTAAACCTTTGCTTTGCTATTACTAGTTATTTCCTAAAGAGCCATGCATTCTCAACTGTCCCTTTGTTTGTGATTCAGAAGTGTACCCAATTTAGGATTATTCATCACAGTAAGGATCAGGAGAGAGAAGAGGTTTGCCTTCCTCTCATAAAATGGTAGAAGTGTAGGGTAACCATACAATGCAGTTTTGTCCAAAATAATCCTGGTTCACACTTGTTTCCATGGCATAATTACTTATAGTGGCCCCATTCACTCTCAGCAGTGTTCCAGTTTGAATGATAAATTATATATTAACCAGAGAAAGGGCATTTGTGGAGGGTGGGGTTGGAAGGAAGCAGCAAACCTTAAGCCCATCAATATTAGAGAAAAGTATTTATGAATGTTAAGGGTCTGGGAAGTCTTCATGCACCTCCAGTGTGTGTGAACCCCAATGTGAAGACAGCTGTCTTGGAACATTATTTCACCTGACCAGGACTTTAGTTAAATTTTTGCTTAAAAATATAGGTAAGGTACAACTGTAACCTAAGCAAACACTGAAGCCAATTATTTACTTAGAATCACTTGGAAGGCATTCTGTTGTCATCCCTGAGGTGAAATAACGCCCAATATCTTTTGTGAGAACACAAGGAGGACAACAGGGTCATTCAAAACCCAAATGAAGCCCAGTCAATAATGCTATCTATAACAGCTACGTAAGCATTCCTTACAGGTGTGTTTTTCAACCTCTTCCAGGAGGAGTCCACTGTCCAAATCCACATGGATCCACCTCCCTAGAAATCAAGATTCCTTGTCTGGGAGGTCCTTGTGTTGGAGGGAATGTCCAGTATCCCCAAACATTGGTGGAAAAATGAAGCCAGGCAGGAAAGCTATGTTGAGGAGTCCAAACCAAAGTTAGCATATGTTGTTTGGTTTTTCTTCATTTTTGCCACAGAGCAAAATGGCCCTCAAAAGCAACTTTAGGTCTAGAATGGTCTTATTTGACACTGCAGTTTGGCATAACTTGCACACACATTTCCATAGGCCACACATATATCCCAGAGTATCTATCCTGCTGAAGACACAAAGTTTAAAATACATACAGCCCCCCACACATACACAGACATACACTGTGATAAAGAGGGTTTGTGGTATTGCCAAAAATAATACTAGTGATAATAACATTATTAAGCCAGAATCTCCAAGGACTAAAAGTGCACTCTGGCCACTCTTCTTGCTGGTTATGGGTCTTTGGGAAATTGAGTTAACCTCACTGACAAGCAGTTCCCCATTAGGAACATAGGCACAGTCATGCCCACTTCATGGGATGTTGTGTGGCTTCCATGAAATGGATTGTAGAAAAGTACTTTGCAGCCTGAGCAAGGTGGCAGAATTCCAAAACTTTTCCCAAATTATGCACTGGACATTCTCCTGGCTTCATCAGAGCATGCCTACCTGCTTTCAGTGAATGATGGACAGTGACTAGTGGATTAGAGACTTTTTTTATTAGCTGCAATATGACACTCTGTTTTGCAACAGCTCTAACTAAATAGGATGGACTTAAAAACATTACGCAGTAGAGTAATTTGAAAAAACCAACATGAGGATCTTCACTAAATGTGCAGAGTTGAGGACTCTGTAAGAAGTTCCTGGGATATTCCTGACCTACCACTTACGGCTTTAGTAATGGCTTTTGGTGATGAAGATGCTCTGTGAGAGATACTCCACTGGAGAAATGTCTTAAGATCAAGAAGTTTTACGTCATCAGAAATATGATACCCAAAAACAGACTTCCAGTCAAGACGGAGGCATAGGTAGACATGCTTTGCCTCCTCACACAGCCACAAAAAGAATTACAACTAAATCTCAAAACAAATAATACCCAGAATTATCAGAAAATAGAATTGTATGGGAGTCTGACAGCCAAGGATTTAAAGAAGCCACATCCAGCCAGACAGGTACAAGGGGTGGAAGAGTGGAGATGGGTGGAGAGGCAAGGGGACGCGGTGTGGTGGTGTGGTGTGGAGAGGTGACAGTGGCAGCGGCATAACAGGCACCGGTGGTCTCACAGTCACATATGGTGGATAAAAATCAGGAGGAATATCTTGGGAGCGAGAGATCCCAGCCTCAGGCCAGACAGCACAGCACAGGGTTCCAGAGCTGGGGAGATAAATCCCGATAACTCCTGGCTGTAAAAATCAGTGGGGGTTGGGGTTACAGAAGAAACTGCCATATTTTCAGGAAACTCCACTTAATGGGAGTCTCCACAGTCTTAAAATGTGTATAAATCCATCCACTCTGAGATTCAACACAAAAGCAACAGCTGGAAGGGTGCCAGTTGAATAAGGGAAATGGATGAAGTGACTAGAAATAGGACAAGTCCCAGACAAACTTCCAGAAGCCAGCCAGCAGCACAGTCCCTTCTCTGAGTCCTCCCCCAATACAGAGCTGCAAAGGGATGAAACAGGTGGCTCCACCCTACCGATTAGCTAAGGCTCCACCCCGCACAATTTGCATGTGCCTTTCCCATAATAGGCTATGCTACTAACACAAGAAATCAAAGCATCTCTACCTAATACACAGAAACAAACACAGGGAGGCTGCCAAATTGAGGAGACAAAGAAATATGGCCCAGATGAAGAGATTAAAACCCGAGAAAAAGAACTAAATGAAATGGAGATAGCCAACCTATTAGATGCAGAGTTCAAAAAAACTGGTGATCAGGATGCTCAAAGAACTCATTGAGTACAGCAACAAAATAAAGGAAGAAATGAAGGTTACACTAAGTGAAATAAAGAAAAATCTATGGGGAACCAACCGTGAAGGGAAGAAAGCCAGAATTCAAATCAATGAGTCGGAACATAAGGAAAGAATAAACATTCAACCAGAACAGAAAGAAGAAACAGGAATTCAGAAAAAAGAAGGATAGTATAAGAAGACTCTGGGACATCTCCAAATGTGCAAACATACAAATCATGGGGACACCAGAAGGAGAAGAGGATGAGCAAGAAATTTAAAACCTATCTGAAAAATAATGAAAGAAAACTTTCCTACTTTGGTAAAGGAAATAGACATTCGTGTCCAGGAAGCACAGAGAGAGTCTCAAACAAGTTGAACCCAAAGAGGACCACACCAAGACACATCATAATTAAAACACCAATGGTTAAAGATAAAGACAGAATCTTAAAGGCAGCAAGAGAATAGCAGAGAGTTACCTACGAAGAAGCTCCCATAAGACTCTCAGCTAATTTCTCAAAAGAAACTTTGCTGTCAAGAAGGGGCTGGCAAGAACGATTCAAAGTGATGAAAAACAAGGACCTAAAACCTAGATTACTCTATCCAGCAAAGCTATCATTTAGAATGGAAGGGCAGATGAAGTGCTTCCCAGACAAGGTAAAACTAAAGGAGTTCATTATCACCAAGCTGTTATTACATGAAATGTTAAAGGAACTTATTTAAGAAAAAGAAGATCAAAACTACAAACATAAAAAAGGCAATGAAGTCACAGCTGTCAATAACTGAATCTAAAAAAAAATAACTAAACAAACAAACATACCAAGAACAGAATCATAGGCATGGGGATCATTTGGAGGGGTGTCAGCTGAGAGGGAGAAGTGGGGGAATAGGGGGAAAGGTGCATGGATTAAAATGCATAATTTGTACATACAAAATAGACAGGTGGGTGTTAAGAACAGCATAGGAAATGGAGAAGCCAAAAACTTATATGCACCCCCCATAGACATAAACTAAGGGGGTATTGCTGGAGAGAAGGAGGGTTCTGGGCAGAAGGGGGAAAATTTTGACAACTGTAATAATATAATCAGTTAAATATAGAAAAGAAAAAAGCATCCACAGTACAAGATGGAACAGATTTGTTTTTTTTTTTTTTTTAAGAAAAAAGAAATCTGATACCCCAGAGCAGATACAAAAATCTCCAGGCCCCACCTTACAACTTCTGAATCTTCAAACATAAAACAGAGACTAGGGGTCCATATGATTTACAGACCATTATTTCTAACATCAGGCAAATAGGAAATATACTGCCCTAGGGGATGGCAAATTAAAATAGTTACCCTGAAACCTGTACTCCAGGTGGGTGAGTAAAGGTGGTTAACGTAAGATAGAAGAACATGATGGAGAAGGGCAGACTACCAACTGGTACTTAACAAAAGATCTTAGGTCATCTAACATAGTTAGGCAGGAATTAGATAGAGAGGTATTGGGGATGGCTGCCCAGTTGCAGTTCACCTAATAGCAACCACACATACCACTCTGATATGTTACTGAATTTTTTAAATCTTCATATAAATGATTATTATAATTATATTTTATGACTTCGAGTATTGTTCAATATGTTCACATAATCTTGGCTACCAAGCACAGTTGTGCCAGTTCTGCAGCACACAATCTAGGGGTTAATATTCACTTTCATAATGGTAGTGTCTCCCTAGAGTTATATGGTGCAAAATCTGTACAACTTATATGGTAACCCTGCATGGAAAGTAGGAGTACCATGAAACCCATACATATCTAGAACCTAAAGACAAAACCATCACTCTTATTTTGCACTAATTTTAAGGGTTTTTTTTTTTCAAATTGATAGTTCAAAGCTACAGAGCATCAAGAAAAGAAAATGGAAATTGAAAAAGAATCTCAAACAACATACCTGCTTTGAGAATGTGAATTACCTAGTTGAAGACTGCATTGGTTGGAGAAAGGTATCTAGATGTTTGCCAGGTAGAGGAGTTATAAATATAAGATTCTGTGGTGGTGTCTGGCATATAGTCAGGAATTCATTTTCATTCAAATGTTTGTTGTCTCAATTAGCTAATTTTGTGTTCTTGACTTTCCTCCCCAATACCTTGCAGCTCCTCATCCTTGGCCTGGAGCATGCGCAGAATTCCATCAAACTTGACTCAAACCCTTAGGCCCCTCTCCTTTCCTACTCTCAGCTTTATGGACCACTATCTTGTATGTCCCAGTTTCATAGGCAGGAGCCATTATAGAACTAGACTTGAAACCTAAAAGAAATAAAGATAAACCCCAAAGAAGGAATGTTAGTAACGTTATAAAAATATTTGCACCAATCACACAGGTGCAGCCATCAGAAGCATAATCCTATGAAATTTTAGAAGGTTAATCCTTCACACCTATTTGAAAGACTATATTGTAATATTATAGCACCTTTTTTTCCATCTGTTCTAAGCATCACAGTGTGAAATGTAAGGCACAGTCCTCAGATATTATTAAAGCTATATTTGAGCTCAAATAAAGAGGCCACAGTAACTGATTTTTAATTAGAAAGAAGTCATAAATGTAAATTGTCTGCAGATAATTCTTGGCAGACTTTCTGATTTTGTGCATGCATTTATATATGTAGCCTCTGATTATTAATGAAAAATGTATTTTATATGAAAATACCATTATGCCTTCATGTTAGTTTAAAATGGTGATTCTCCCTTGTGTGAACAAATATTTCAAAATAAATTTTAAAATGCTTTAACACTACATAGTTTATTAATTGAACTATGGAAGATTTAATTCTATGTCATTGTTTTCAATATCTGCATTAGGAAATCTGTAGCATTTTGAAACCAAGAAAGAAGTCTGTCATCAACATTTAGGACACAAATACTATACAGAGAACTATATAAAGGCTGGGATATATACAATATCAGGGTTGTGGGCAACAAAAAGAAGATTAAGAATGACCAAGAAAGGGAAGACAGCATCCCTGACAAAAACATGTGAAATATAACTCTAGACCCAAACTACAAAGTGATGAAGCAAACAGATTTGTAATATAACCATAACTGCCAATATTCTTAATGTCCTACAGAAGAGAGATGTGGATCTGAAGAGTGAACAGCAACAACAGGGAGCAGCAGGCAATGTTTATGTGTGGAGACTTAATCTTAACCCACAGTGTACAGTTGAAGAAACAAGAGCTCAGAAAGCCAAGTATCAGTATGCAATGGTTGAGTTAGAATTTTAACTTAATCAGCCTAACTTGCCTGCCTATGCTCTGTACTCTAGGCAATACTACATACTCAAGAGATAAGTGAATTTTAACCAAACAGTTAAGGAATAAAGGCACATGAGAACCTATGGGAGACAGAAAAATGGACATATCTTGTGGGGTTTGGCCTATGTGATATAGAAGCTGACTGTATACCTCATTTGGGGGGAGGCAGTTGCAGCAGTAGAATGGCTGAGGTTGTCAGGACTCTCAGTCAGAGCACGCCACATGAGCAACAGCAACAGCTGACCTATCACCGACAAGGTCAGGTACCATCTCCCTCACAGTCTTTCCATAGCCTTGCTCAGCATGGTATTTGCAACCTTGGTTTTACACTTGGAACCACCTGAAAAACTTTTTTAAACTACAAATGCCTAAGCAAAATACTCAAGAATTCTCAGTAAATCCATCGGGGGTGGGTTTTTATTGTTGTGATTTTTAAATTGTTCAGGTGATTCTAATACATATCCCAAATGACACACTGACCTTAGTGTAATGTTTTTTAAACTATGTCAAAACACTGGTATTCACAAGAGGAAACGGGGAATAGTTTTCAATAAAAATAATGTATTAATATATTTTTCCAATTTTCAAATGGAAACAATGGGTTAATGAGTGAAACATTGCTACATCAGTATCATAAGTTTTTTTTTCCAATCTTTGGTTGCTGCTATAGCTTGTTTATAATAATGCACAAGTTCCAAATATATATACATATATTTAGTAATTCTAAGTTTGTTTTATTATTACTATGTTGTACCACAACTAACTCCCCAGTGCCCAGGTTCTCAGCCACCTGAACAAGTTTGGAAGTCATCATTACAACATATTTAGGCAGTACCTTGTAGGGCATACCTTTTCTGTGCAGGAGCTAGGTTGAGGAAATGGCAGGAGGGATTGTCTGTATGCGAATCACAAACAAGAAAGACACAAAACTAGAACTAGTACATTTATCACTTTCAAGAAATCACTAATAACATATCAAAAATTCAAAACAAAACAAAATTCAGGGTGAGACTCCTGGGCAGGGCACAAGCCTGGGTTGCAGGCCTGGTTCCTGGTTGTGGTGCATGTGAAAGGCAAGCGACTGATGTTTCTCTCACACAGTGATGTTTCTCTCCCTCTCTTTCTCCCTCCCTTCCCCTCTCTAAAAATAAATAAATAAATAAAATATTTTTTAACAATTCAGGGTGATATTTGGTTGCTCACCTCTCAAAAGAGATTTGTCTACAAGATGCCTAATAGTCCACTCAATTCACCAAGTGTGTCAGCTCTTCTATTAGAGAATTCTTAACAGTGAGGTGAATGAAAAAGAGAATAGAATTCTGTTACTTTATGGCTTAATGGCTAAAATATTTGAAGATTTATGCAAAGAACCATACTTAAAAGAGTATATTTTGCTTTGGCTTTTACTATCCTGAGTTTACTTATAGGAAATTTAATTTCCTATAATGACAAAACAATGGTTAATCTATAGAGTCTGATGGTATGTCAACTGATTAGAAATTTTATTATTAACACTAAAAATAATGTAGATGGGAAAAGGGCACAAAAGTAGTGACAGTTGCAAATAACAAGAAAAGAAATAGAGAGCAAGCACAGTTACTCATTTATTTCTTGCTAAAGATTTGTTTTGCCTTGAGAACATCAGCCTGCTTTTGTGATTCTATGTGCTGTATATCATTGACTTAATAAATACAGAAAGTATTTTCCCAGTGACTGACAAAGAATTGACATTCTCCTTTTCCTCTGAAACTTAATAATGTCATATGCAATTCTACTCACCTTTCAAAAACTATATTTAATTTTTTTCTTAGTATTCAGTGCTTTATATTTAATAAGAGCCCATCAGTGAAAGACATTTTGCCAACTAAAGAATTTTTTTCCTAGCTTCTGCTTTCCAGAGATTTCTACAATCTTTTAAACCATATGATTCATATAGTATCTTTTAAGAAAAAGTAAGATATTTCCCACCACTTCTCTGTTGTTCTATGTAGTATTTACCACTTTTTAAAAGCTCCTACTTCACCTTAAACTGAAATTAAAACTGAAATTTTAATATACCACCATTAGGTGTTAAGGCTGCCTCCCTTGTATAACTCATATCCATGGCAAGTTCCTTTCCCAAAACATGGATGACTCTAGTGAGATCTTCCTCATAAAAGGAAGAGGTTTTCTACCTGTTAAAATGTAAAATTTGGCAAAGGCAAACAAAATTATTCATTAAGTAAGCATCAGTTTAAAAGTTGGTATTAGAAAGCAATTTGTAAAGAAGATAAATTTGTTTCTCATTGGTACAAAAGATTTCTTTTAATCACAGTCCCCAGACTTTTCTTAGCTGTAGGGAAACACTGTTCCAGGAGATTCATCCTAACTTTCAGCATGGTTTAACATCAAGTTGGCTTCAAGCTGCTTCTCATTCTAAGCCATGTTTCACTCTAATTGGCAGTTAAAAGTCTAAGCACCTTACCTGGGTTGCTCATTTACTTTTTTTCTTCATTCCTTTTCTAGCGACTGAAGAAGAAATGGCTATGAGGGAAATAGTTAAAGAGAACCCAACCAATCAGCCCTCTTGATGCCACCAGCTTTTCCCAATAGGAAGACACACAGCACTGCTATCAGATATAACCGTCATCTATTCAATTATTTTTTATCTCAAATTATCCTTTAAGTATAGCACATGTACTTGTATGACATCCTTTCCCATTCACAATAGCTGCAACTCAGCACCCTTCAACACCATTTACAGAGCTATTTGTGTAAGGCCCTGGATTTCTAAAACTGAAATGTATGTTGAACAGCATAATTAGAGATATTTTATCAAGGCCCCAAATTGGTTTCACTGCTACTTCTGCTATGTTTACAAACAGGAAATAAGCAAGAAAACTGAAATATCCAAAGCCATAGACTATAAAGTTAAACTAAAGCCAGTGAAAAAGTAATCTAAAATATATCTGATTACAAGGTCAATTGTCATGAGGATTAACAATAACGATGCTATGCAAATATTTCTTGAGCCCATAGTATCTATAAGCAGCACTGGGGTCATCTGTTCTGACAAAACTTCCGCAACCTCCCCAGGCAAAGTTCAGAACTCTGCCTCCCTTCTCTTTTAACATTTGTACGTCTGAAGTGGTATTTATCATATTGTATTTTATTTGTAAGGTTACTAATAGTTGTGAACCCTCCTGGAACATTGTTAAATACGATTTCCCTCACAAATCACTCACTTCTCTACATGTATATGAGTTAATTTGGATATTTTATTTAAAATTTATATGTTTTATATCTCTTCTCCTACTGAATTATGTACATATGCCTGAATTTTATACTATTTGACTTTAGTTTTGATGTATTGACATAAAAATATTTCTTTGCTGTAAGTCATCAGCTCTAGGTCAAGATCTTCATAGTCTGGAAACCATTTAGACCTCATAGCTCAACTTTAAAATCACAGCATTTTAAACTATCATTGCTAATGATGACAGTAATGACAATGACTGACAATAATATTGAAGAACTGACCCCTTATTTTTAAAAATCGGGAAATGTTCTGAAAATTTCCCTCCATAGCTATTATACCTGCATTCATCATTTAGAATTTTTAGGCCAGTCCTACTAAATCATCTCTGCTTTAACCTGTAGTGCACTGGATAAACTAAAGCCCTGGACAATCCAATGTTAGCTATCCAGGTTCATTTTTTCCACATGAAACCATTTGTCAAAATGCTACGTAAAAAGAAAACTGTATGGAGGTGGGAAATGGGAGGGAGGTATATGTATTTCCTCTTCTTTCAAAGCATCTGAAACACCTAAGGCAATGACTCTCAAAGTTTACCTGAAGGATGCCTATTGAATAGACAGATTCCAGGGACCTACCTCCAGCAATTATAATTTCGCTCACACACTGCAAAATGAGTTTTAGCAGGAAGAAGCCTATATAAATCACAAACTAAAATAGCAACCTAAAAAAAAAAGTGAAAGGATCTTCTCCCCTTTATTCAATTGTAACTATTGTGCTATAAATTCTGTAAAAGATAAATTCATGATTAATAAAAGGTGAGAAATGCAAGTATGGCTTGAAGAAAACAGCAGCCATAGTTTGGCAGATTATGCAACACCTATTCTATTGTTTTTGCTGTAAATTAATAATCTCAAGTGTTTTTCTCTTCAAATAATACCTAGAAAACAGTTTGCCTATGATATTTTAGCCTTTCTGCAACAATGTTTATTTCCACATTTGCCAAATCGTCAGTTTAGAACTGGCAAGGTCTCCCAATGTTTACAGAGAAAGGTTTTGCTAGTAAATTTCAGCGCACATCTACTGTGTTCAAAGAAACGAACAGAAATGGAATCAACCTACAAAGAATACAGGAAATGAAAAAATAATTTGGTGATTTCACCCAAAATTTCCAACTAAAATCTATACATAATCTAGGGTTCTACACAATACATATCCTTTTAACTCTGCAAGTCAGGAAGATTTTTTCCAGTCCATTGGAGACATATTTCAAGGGGAAAAAAATCCTTGACATATGATTTATTTTCCTATACTGAAACCAAACCACATTGTTATTTTAAGCAACTGTATTCATATTGAAAGGATAACTTAAAACAGTCCTTACCCTATTAACTTCCTGAATCATCATCATATTCAAATATCTTTTCTTTGGATAGCTACATATCTGAAAGTTTTGCTTTCAAAGAGATGCTTAGGAACTCCAAGGTAAAGAAATAGGATGCTCAGACACTTGTGTCCGTAAGAAGTGAATATGGCTGTCAAAACAGTTGTGATTGTGCTAAGGTTACAAAGACCCCCAATTTTCCACATGTATTTCTAGGCCATTTCAGCAACTCATTCTCCTCATGTGATTTGCTTTAAAAAACAAAGACAATGACTCCCAATAGGCTCCAATAGTTAGTTTTTAGCCAAAGATGCTCATGCTATTTGTTATGTTTATTTGATTTTAACTGCATATAGAAATCTTAACTGAAAACAAAGCCTCAGTGTTAGTGCGGGTTAGTATTATTTCTTTTCTTTTAGAGATTATGGAATCTCAAGTAGGAAAAATTTCATGGCAAAATGCTTAATTGATTTATCTAAAAGCGGAGTTTAAGGTAGTGATGCAGAGCACTGTAATAAATTACCGGAGGTTTACTGGTGTGCATATTTTAAATCTATCAGTTAGTAACTTTCTTAAGTTTTGATCTTGTTTACATGTGTAAAATTTCTCCCGCACTCTACTCCAGGACAAAGACTGCATCGCAGAGTCCATACTCAACAAAAGTAATGTCCTACTTTCTGGGTGAAGTGATACAACATGAAATCAGTGTCCTAAACAGTCCTAGTCTTCAAACCCCTAAAGCTACAGGTTATAATGCATTCTCTTTTCCCTCCAGATTGTAGAAGAGAGTTTAAGGACATTTTTACTTTTATAAGGCTACTTAAATCCAAAATGAAAAAGCAAATTATTGCAAAATCAAAAAGAATTAAAACCCTAGGTTTTTAACTGTCTTCATAATTTAAATACTCTGAAGATAAATCTTTTGACTCTCCAAAACAACAAAAATGGGATTCATTATGAAGTTGTATATTAATATGCAAAGATATCTTCTTAATTATCAGTTATAAGAACTAGTTGTTCAACAAAGATGAAACTTGTCAATTTGTGAGCCTAATTCATATGTGAGAGCTTTACTGACCTAAATCCAAGTTAACTTACTTTTGAAAATATCCTCTCCCAAAATTTGCTTTCTCTTTTCACACTCTAAGCCATTTCAAATATAATTTATTTCTACTTTATAGGATATGTATCATATAAGAAATTTAATAACTACCAGAAATTACCACATAATTAAATCCCCTAACTTGATATGGTTTAATATCCCAACAACTTATGGTATTTATACAAAAAAAAACAGTCAAATGTATTTGTCTCACTAGCTTTTATAGAACAGTTTGCTCTATTACATATACATTTCACACATAATATTTTCTTTTTAAAAATATTTTTAAACAAAGCTTTTGTACTATCATTGACCCTTTAAGGTATGCAAAGTATGCACATACACACAAAAATACATGCAGAAATTTTTATACACTAAGAGAAAATAGTTTATGTTATATAAAAACACTCTTGAATCATAATTACCCACATTATGATTTCATATACTTTGTTCTGACTGTTTTTTAATATAATGGGTGAAATCACCAATGACAGGTAAAGAGCAGGGCTACCCAGAAAAGCCTTTACTACTAAAAATTACTTCAAATTAGTGGGAAAGACACAATGATGTAGAGAATGCCTTCAGCCCATCTTCCGATGATTTAAAACCTGCTGATGCCTCAAAGAAATATTCAGAACAATATTGTGCTTGGAGGGGATTTTATTTTATTTTTCATTTTGTACTTCATCCATCTGGAACAAATCTCCCTGGGTGTGTTACATCTTGAAAACACAATTAAAAACATTAATCGGATCTGGCCCACCAGATCACATAACCCTGGTGCCCAGCACACTCTGACATTGTCTAACCAAAGCAAGGCAGGAAGTTGTTGAGATTAAAGAAGTTGTTTCAGGTGTGGCTTGTGGTGTCACTACTCCAGGAAGGGGGAATAACTGGGTGACTAAGCAATCTTTGTCTCCTTATCACCATACCTAATCAACCTGTGTGTGAGAAACTAAAATGTGACCCTCACTGAGGCTTCAAAAGGAAAACAGAACTATTGACTTTTTCTTATTGAAATTCAGTGAATATAAACTTATTTTAGTTGTTCTCTTAGTTAAGACTAAATTTCGTTTTTCTGATTATTAAAATATTACATGCAGGTTATCTTTAAAGAAAATAAAAATCATTCAAAATCTCATCATTTCACCACCTAGAGGATGGTCAGGTTATCTTCCTTCTTGTATTTTTTAAATACCTGTATTACCTAACAGAATTGCATTTGATCTCAGTTTAAAAAAAAAAAAATCAGCCAGCTATTTACCAACACACAGGAGGTATAAAGAATTCTCCTTGACCTCACATTTGGTCACGTCCCTGCTCAGATCTGCTGCTGAGAGGTAGATTGATTTGCACAGCTCCCATTCCAATTTCCAGGGCCTAGTAGTATTTACACCACGGTTCTCCTGGCCTCGGTGAGCATTTCTCCTGCCTACACAATCTGCGTGTCTGACGCTCTGAAGACACTACCACCTCTATGACATGCAGGAACTTCGTGGGTGCACATGGACCCAAAATTTCAAAAAGGTGCTGTTGCTCTTTGAGATAGTCTCCAACAGCGCCATTCACTTGGGAAGAGCACTCACAGCAGAGCCCTGCTCAGGCAGCCTGACTGAAGAGATGGGGTACACAAAAACCCTCCGCTCTATGTGCACTCCTGTGAGGCTTCTCCCAGTCTCCCTGCCCGCCTGCAGAGCTATACTGAGTGTGTAAGACATCATCACCACTGTTAATCCTTCATCCTCATTCTCCACAGCTGTCGCCGTGGTTTGCCACATCTGACAGTCTTAGAAAGAGAAATGCTATATCTGGGAGAAGCATAGACAGTACTTGGCTTCCTCAAATGCAGCACGCAATAAAAGGTTGGAGACCCACTGCCCTGTTTGGCCTAGATGGTGAGGCTGTGAACTAGGAGTCAAACACAAGAAAAGGTATAGAGTGGGGTTATTCCTATTTTCTGGTCACATTGAAACCTTGAGTAACTGATAAGATTCAGTGCAGTGAAATTTTTCCCACATACTAACAATAGGTCGACTGTCAGTACTATCTTTGGAAGTATTATGAATTCATCTTTCAAAATGTCTTCCAAAAACTTTTAGTGTAAAATGGGGAACTGTTGAGTCAGGGAGTGCTAGCCAGATGCTATTTTAAGCTAGTAGCTGATAATTAGCTTTTAAAAACCCATCACCCCCTACTGATTTTATAACCCACCTAAAATCATAAACTTCAGCTGACACTACTATTTGTTATGTTAGAGGTAGTAATATAGAAAGTATCTTGAGAATTTTAATAATGCCGAATATCCTATTTGCTTGCAAGTGTATTTACAAGTGTAATGGTACCCTTCAGGAAGAAAGGTATTCTAAATGCTTTGTAATGAAGACTTTATGAAGTGTTCCCTTGATGTATTAATGGCCTATTAAATCTTTTTAAATGAGTCTTTGTAGAACTCACTTAGTCAATATTAGCTATATTGGTGTTTAAAATGTTTAGCATTAAAATTAAAATGATACTGTAAAAATCACTTGAACAGTCTCCTTTATCCATTTTCATAATGAAGTATTTCATTTTGGGGAAATGAAAACATCTACATTTTGGGAATAGAGAAGAGCCCATGTTTCCAATATCTAAAATGCACCATTCCAAGCAAATCTTATTGTATTCACTTAATATAACATAAAACTTTAAATGTTAAAAGAATATTTAAAAGAGTTATGTTTTGTCCATGTAGCTACTTAAAAATAGCTAAGAGTGCTTTAAAATAATGTTTAATGGGAAAGACAGTATATATTTTGTATACAGTATAATGTCACTTTTTTTAAAATATGCATATTTTGTACTAATAAATACACCATCATAATTTAATAGCTGTTACTGCCTTTTGAGACTGAGTGGTTTTCATAACTGTTTATGCACTTTTCTATATCTTCTAATTTATCTATAATGAACATGTACTATTTTAATGTTTTTCAGAAGTAATATAAATTTTACTGTGAGTTAAAAAACAACTACCTTGATAAAGTTTTCAGATTCCATGCACTTTGTGAAACACATACCCAAGTCAAATTTCTAATTAAATTAATTACAAATTATAGAGGCTTTACTTTTTAAATTGGATGGCTCTATTTTTAAAATGTAAATAGAAAGTGAAAATGTAAACATAAACATTGAGAACCAAAATAAGAAAAATGTTGGTATTTGCCATAGAAGGCAAAAGAAGGACCATCACGGTTCTTTTCCAATAGCCAAGCCATATTCCAATCACAAAATTAAGTATTTTTTAAATTAACTCTCTAATGTGGGGGGGGGGGGGTAAACAAAAAATTGGCTTTTGGTTGAACAGCAAAGAACTGTTTTTAATTTTTCATTTCCAGAAATTTACACACATCATTTTAAAACTAGCTTCTCTTGTAATTAGATGAATACGTGTATTCACTTGCCTTCCACAACTGGAGAACCAACCAATGCTATCTATAGCTTAGTACTTTGACAAGATCACCTCAAGAGTATACCCCAAGCAGGACCTAATCTGTAAGTCCTCTGGTAGGCTGTGTGGCATGAATTTGAAATGAAAACCTACCTTTGGGGGCTCCTGTCCTCAAACCTACCTTTGATGGAGCTATATTCCCGAGGCTAAGAAATTGAAAATCAGGTCAATGGAAGAAAAAATACATCAAGGAGGTTAAGATTTATTGGAGGAAGAGGTCAATATCCATGGTCAGCTATGATTTAGAATTATGACGATGACAGTCACAGTGTTTGATGTTTAACCTTTATACATTATTTAAGTCAAGAGCTTCTCCCACACTCATTTTTTCTTCCTCCCCCCTCAGCTACTCCTTAAGCTGTCAGAATAACTATCTACTAAACAGTTATCAATTAAATTTGTAGATTTACAAAGTCCCAGAAAAAAATATTTTTTAAGTATAAACATATTATTTTAGCCAGAACGAAAAAAAGATTAGCTAAAAGCAAAATATTGAGTGTGGAAAACACACACAAAAGAAAAATGCTGAGAATAACTGAGAGATTTCATCACATATATAAACATTATCAACAATAATAACTAAAATGCATTATAAGACACTTTGCTATGCTATGCTAGTAATATCCATATAACATTTTTTAATTGTCTGCTACTAAATAGAGGAGTGACATGATCAAGAACTCGTTTAAAGCATAACAACTTAATGAAAAAATAACTTTAAAGTACAAACCATCTATTTAACCAACTCTAGCCAAAATAGAAACTGGAACTTTAATCATGTAAGATTTTTATGTTCATAAAATTTAAATATTCAAATACTATTCTTTACTTTTTCTACTTCAGTCTTTAATTACAACATAATTTTATATTATTTACAAATAGAAATTTTAAGAGAATAAACAAATGCTAAGGTACTTACAGAAAATTTAAAAACACACATTTTATTTGCCCCAGTCACTGGAGTCTAAGCTATTTAAAATATTGCAATGTAAACTGAAAATAATATGCCATACTTTGACACAATTTCAAACTTGTTTAAATTAGTGAATGTTTCAGAATATATCTTTGTTTCTCTGTAATAAATTGACAATATTAAATAGGCGATCAATCATACTATCTTATCATTCTGTGAAATAATTTTTTTTCAACTATGCTCTTGGCTCCTAATCACCCAAAATACAACCTCTGAGCCCACTACATTCTCCAGCAATGCAAGGATGACACCTAATAAACTTTAAAATCCTCTTCTGCAACTTCCTTCTAAAGTTTTTTAACAACTCTCCACCAAGGATCAAACCAGGAAGAACACTTTGGTGTGCTGAATTTAAAAGACTCCTTTGATCTCCTACACCCCTTAGCAGCTGCATTTCTGTACACTTAAAAGAAACATGAAACTCACCAGATTTGTTTGTTTGTTTTTCATTTGGGCAAACTTCAAACAGAGGAACTATAATGACTCCAGCTGTCTCCTCATTTCCCTCTGCCAAAGCCCGACGGTGCCCGGTGCGACAGGTGCAGGGGGAGCAGCATCCAGCCTCACCGTCCAGAAGGACTGAAGGGGAGGGAACTAGCTCCCAGGGCTGCGAGGGAGCTCCGAGAGCCCGGTGGTGCAGCCCGCCACAGGTTGCGGCAGCGATTGGCTATGGCAGGTCCGTCTTCTAGTTTTGCTTCCAGTCCTGCTGTGAGTTTGCAAATGAGGCTAACTCCAGTGCTCTGAGGACTGGCTCCTAGAGCAAGCTCCAGTACCCCTGTGTCAACTGTGGAGCTAAATCAATACAAAGAGGGGAAATTAAATTAATAAAGAATCCCGCCATCCTCCTCACTCCAACTGCCACCCAGAGCAAAGGAAGCCATTTCTTCCTTTCCTCAGGATTTCATTGGTTTTCCTAACTGGATGATAATTACTCTGGCACTCACTTGACACTGTGTAGTGCATTGATTATTAATACTTGCATGAGATGTTTCCTAACCCGGGTCCTATTTATAGCAGAAGTCTCCTTTGTTTACAGAGCCTTGAGATATCAGGAGGGAATATACCATACACCCTGCGCAGCATGGGGTTTTGCCTCTCCAAGGCTTCTTATTTACACTAAACATAAATACAAATTACCATGTTTCTAATACTGACAAAGTACCATAAAATGTTTGGTGGCTCCATCCTGTTCACTTTTCTCATTTAGGCATGAGAAAGTGCACACCGTTAAGATGAACCTGCTGAACCACAAGCGTCCTGGTGGTGATAAGAAGGTGCTGCCTTCTGATGTAAGAGTCTCACCTGGGAAATGTGCACAGTTCTCTCCAGAGACGTTAAGAGTTCGCTCTATTTTCCTACATTGTGCCAAGCTCCAGAAATAGAGACAGGAATCACATCCAACGCCTTTTTCACATTTATGAAAATGTTCCAGAAAATAAAATTCCCATTTCTTCTTTGATCTTAGTTATGTCTTGCTACTCAATTTTACAATGAAATTTCTGGAAGGTAAGAGTGATCATCACAAATTTTGCTTCCTTTTCTAATTACCGAGGTAATATTGGTTAATTACATATAAATGCTAGGTATGCAACATTATAATTCAATACCAGTATACTCAATTGTGTGCTCACAACCAAAAGAGTAGTTTCCTCCTGTTACTATACAGTTGGCCCCTTTTGCCCAATTTACCCTCCCTCCATCCCACTTCTCTCTGGAGACCAAAATCCTGTTGTCTGTATCTATGAGTTTGTTTCAGTTTTTAGTTCATTTTTTACTTTTCCTGGTGGAATCATACAATTTTTGTCCTTTTCTGTCTGACTAATTTAACTTAGCATAATACCCTCAAGATTCACTCACCTTGTCACAAATGGCACTATTTCATCTTTTTATGCTTGAGCAGGATTTCTGGTGTGTGTGTGTATTCAACACATCTTTCTTCATTCTTTTGTTAATGGACATTTAGGTTGTTTCCATATCTTGTAAACAACCTGCAATAAACATAGAGGTACATGTATATTTCCAAATTAGTATTTTCATATTCTTCAAATAAATACCTAGAAGAGAAACTGCTAGATCAAATGATAATTCTCTTCTTAATTTTTTAAGAACCTCCATACATTTTTTTATAGTGGCTGCACCAATTTATAATCTTACCAACACTATATGAGGTTTCCACTTTCTCCACATCCTTTCCAAAAGGTCTTATTTCTTGTCATTTTGATAATAGCCATTCTAACAGGTGTAAAGTGATATCTCATTGTGGTTTTGATTTGCATTTCCCTAATAATTAGTGGTGTTGAACATCTTTTCATACGCCTGTTGGACATCTATGTCTTTCACAGACCAATGAAATAGAAATGAGAGTCCATAAATAAACCCACACATATTGGGAAACTAATTCATGAAAGAGCCGAGAATATACAATAGAGAAAGGAAAGTCTCTTCAATAAGTGGTTCTGGGAAAACATGACAGCCATATGCAAAAGAATGAAACCATACATCTTACACCATACACAAAAATTAACTCAAAATGGATTAAATTTAAATGTGAGGCCTAAAACAATAAAGTATACAGAAGAAAACCTGATTTTTCTTAGCACCTTTCTGAATTAGTCCTTATACCTCTGTCTGCCTTCTTAAATCAAAATCCAAGATGTTAATTTTAATACTTTGGGGGGGTAATTATGACAATAAATAAAAGGTTTAGATTAAAATATGTGATGATAATATATAGTATATTTTATATGGGTAAAAATGTCAACGGTAGCCAGAAAGTATTAGCAGCAAGACCTTAAAGGAATCTTGAAGAGGCTCTCATTTCACATATCAAGTCATTGAACTTCCCAAAGGATGTATGACTTGCTTGATGTTCCATAGCAAGTTCATTGGGACATGAGAAATTAACTCAAGTCTCCTATGTTTTAGAGCTGTGTTCTTTCCACAACATTGTTAAGTACTATATTCATTTGCTCTTGCTGTAAAACAAAGTACCACAAACTTAGTGGCCTAAAATAAAACACATTTCTTATCTCACAGTTTCCATGAGTCAGGAGTCCAGGCATGGAATAGCTGGATCCCTTGTTCAGGGTCTCACAGGGCTGAAATCAAGGTATAAGTATAAGCAGCCTGCTTTTCTTTCTAGAGCTCAGGGTCTTCTTCCAAGTTCAAGTGGCTATTGTTGAAATTTAGCTCTTTGGGATTGTGGAACTCAGGCCCTCAGGCATTTTTGCTGTTTGTCAGCTGTGAACTACTCCCAGCTTATGGAGACTGCCAACAGTTCCTTGCCATGTGGTCCTCTTACAACATGGCAGATTAGTGCTTCTTATTAGCCAGCAGGAGAATCTCTCTCCAGTAGGCTAAGACAGTCTTGTATAATGCGATTCACCACAGGACTTTACTATCCCAACACTGTTGCTATATGCTATTAGTTAGAAACAAGTCCCAAATTTTGCCTACATTGAAGGAGATGGCATTATGCAAGGCCATGACTCATTGGTGGCTATCTTAAAATCCTGCCTACCAAAAATATAATTCAAGAAATAAAAGCACAAACATATATATGCAATAGTTCTGTCACTTTCTACCAGCTAATGTTAAAAGACTAGTTGCACCCATTTCTATTCAATGGTTCCACTTTTGTCTTAGTCTTTTCAGGATGCTATTTAAAGAAATACCACAGATTTGGTGACTTAAACAGTAAATGTTTATTTCTCACAGTTTGCAAGGCTGGTTAGTTTAAGATCAGATACCAGCAGATTCAGTCTATAGTAGAGGCACATTCTCTGGCTTGTAAACACTACCTTCTAGCTTTATCCTCATATGGTAAAGAGAGAACATTCATGTCTCTTTCTCATTTTACAAAGGCATCAATACCATGAGAGCCTCACTCTCGTGACCTAGCCTAATTACCTCCCAAAGGTTCCACCTCCAAATATCATCACATTGGGGACTGGGGCTTTAAGATATCAATTTTGAGAGGACAGAAACATTCAGTTCAGAAAGGAGTTGGAGGTAGGCGGAGGAAGGTAAAGGGGGAACAAATGGTGATGGAAGGAGACTTGACTTGGGTGGTGAACACACAATACACAGGTGATGTATGATAGAGTTGTACACCTGAAACTTATCATTTTATTAGCCAATGTCACCCCAATAAATTTTTTAAAATAAAATAAAATAAAATAACATTCAGTTCATATCAACCTTATATTTTGATTCTTTTTCTGTTTTTTTCACTGTAGTAGCCTGAGGCTATGAAGCCTTTTTATTAGTGCTGTTCATCTTATTGCTTTAACACTCAGGCTGAGAAAATCTTGATCATGTACTATCTTAAGGAACAGGTCATTTTACCTGAAAGAGAAGGAAGCTAATAGAGCCAAGTCTTCCTTTGATGCCATGCATTTGGGAAGAACCCAAATGATTTCTCAAATGAACAGAATTTAGCCAAGCAGGGAGAAGAAAAGAGAACATTAGAGACTGGAAAAAATAAATGGTACCTTGACAACCAAAGGGGAAATTTTCACTATGTGTCATGAGTAGTTTTACAGCTATCCATGAGCAGGACTTGGACAAATGTTGGAGTTTTGGGAAGAGCTAGAAAAATACATGCTTAGCATCACTTGTGATATAATAGGGAAAAAAACTGGAATTTGAGATCTGGATTTAGGTCCTCTTTAGCATTGTGACCTTTGACAAGTCACTGATGCCTTCTGATTTTTTTTATAGGTATAAATATGGAGATAATAACTTCTCAGGCTACTGATGAGAAGTAGAAGAGAGGACAAGTGGTAAAATGGCATCTTAACAATTACTTAGCATAAGAATAAATTTCACTTTGAGATAAGATCAGAGTTTGGTTTAGGTAATGCTGGTCACAGGCCAGGGTTGCTACATTATTTTATTGAGACAACCAATTTATGGAATCTAGAAGTTATACATGTGCAAGTATT
Source organism: Furipterus horrens (assembly GCF_987537825.1). Lineage (NCBI taxonomy): Eukaryota > Metazoa > Chordata > Mammalia > Chiroptera > Furipteridae > Furipterus > Furipterus horrens. The sequence goes on from NW_028327174.1 coordinate 157,769,871, forward strand.
ATTTTTTATTATTTTAATATATTTGGTGAGTTTTACATTTAAAAATTTATTCAAGCTTAGTATAAGAAATAAAACAATACATAATGAAAAAATAAAGATACAATCTTGCTCTGTTTCCACCTTTCAGTGTGTAATGTTAAGTTTAGCATGTACTTTTTCATGCCTTAATCTTTGAACATATATGTTTGCAGAAATATATACACATATGTGTAGAAACATATATAGGTGATTACTTGCTTGTTTTAGAAAGATAGAATCATACTATACAAGTTAAACTGTAAACTGAAACTTGAGAGACTATTGTAGGTCATTTATACATGGAACTGAATTTATCTTTTTATTTCCCCTTTATTTCTATGTATCTGTGTGTTGGGGTGTGTATGTGTATGTGAATATTTTTATTTGGGGATTGTACATTTGATTTTTAGTATATGTATCTTTTCCTTGCCTTTCATCCATCATTTTTCATTTGCCCCCACACCTGTCAAAACCCTCCCAGGTAACCAATGTTAAAATCTACTGTGTATCTCTCTAATCACACACACACACACACACAGAGTCATTTATATGGGAGAGTTATTATTGTTTATAAGAATTAGATCATATTGTACATTTCTGCAAATATTTCCTTGTGTAGTCAACAGTATTTTATGGAAATTGTCCCAAGATGGCTAATACACCTCTAGTCCTTTCTTTTTAATAAATGCATAACTTGCCATGCTGTTTCTTATAACTTATTTAACTATTATGAATAATGGGACAATAAATACCCTTGTATTTAATTTTTTGTAATTGATTTTTTATTTCAATAGAATACATCTGTATAAGTGGAATTGTTAGGTCAATGAATATATTTTTTTAACCTTTATTTTAGTAGACATTGCTATGCCTCTCTCCAAAAGGATGCTACAAGCCCTATCATCAATGCGTGAATGTACTATTTTATGTGTGTATCTTCCAAGACTCATCTTTACATTTCCCTGTTTGTTTGTTTAATTTTGTTGATCTAATGTCAGTAAATTGATACATTATGTCAACTTTTTATGTTTATTGATAATATACTTTTCCATTTTTCTACTGGCTTATTCAAATTTTAAGTGTGTTAAATATTATTATGCATATAAACCCTTTGTCCTTGCATTACCAATACTTTTCCAAATCCATTATTTATTTTTTACTTTAATTATGGTATCACACAAATAATTGTTTTTAACTTTTAATAAATATACCTATATTTTTCTTTTATAGATTTGAGTGTCCAGGCTTGGTTATGAATATCTCTCTCACTCCTGTATATAGTATAGGTTTTCTTATAAATTTGTATTTGTATGCATATTTGCATTCCCATCTTTAATCATCATAGAGACTATTTACAGATTTCTAAGTTCATTCTGATTATTGGGACAAATTACTAAAACCATCAAATATTCATGTTTAGACTGATTCCTTTTTCTCCTTTCTATAAATCTGATAAAATTTTTACAATTAAGTTTGATGTTTTATTCTCATTTTCAGCATCAAAATATTCATTCCTAAAACTCTTTCTTTAGATTTAGGTGAGGCAATTAAAGTGTAATTCAAAATTTTTTACCATTCCTTCATATTATGGCACAATGTTACTAACTGCTTCCTTTTATTCAATGCACAAGATATCGTCGTCGGCAGCCGTCCGTCTCGAGAGACGATGGTGTAGCTTCTTAAGAGTCTATCTGCACCGCCGAGAATGGCTGTGCAGTCTGACTCGGGAGTGACATGGTATCTGTCTCCTCCCGTGTTGAATCAACATCTTGTGATGACGCTGAAGCTACAGAGCCTGGGCAGGGTAATATGGAGCGTCTGCTGTTGCCCATGCAGCAGACCACCCCTCTTCGCAGCTGAAGGGTCCAAGGGAAAGACGGAGTCAATACAGCTTGGCTTCAGGTGCACCGCAGGAGTTGCCGGTGTTGACTACAACGTCAAACCGCCTTAGGGACTCCGGCTCCGGATTTTCTGTCGGGGTTTACTCCCTTAGCCTTTCCCCTGAAGAGGTATGCCGCAAGGCAGCGGAGGTTTTTTGGAGTCAGAGTTTTCCTTCTCTGATGTACCCTGACTGGAAGATCGAACCAGCGACACTTAGCTCGCAGGCCGACGCTCAATCCACTGAGCTAAACCAGCCAGGGCATAAGTTACTGAAATACTACTAACATGTGCTTTGTATTTGTTGCAGCAGATCTTTGCTTACACACAAGAGCTGCCCCGCAGAAAGTAGAAACATTCTGACATCAATTCGTCTTTCTGGCTTTTGTTCTTAAAATATGAACTTTTTAGATTATGCTAGGTTGGCCCAGAGGAAGACAAGGGGAAAGGAGTTCCATTGGGTGAGGAGGGGAAAGGCACAGTGGTATCTGCAGGGCACAGGTTTAGTTAGGATGGAACCATTCCCTGCCCCCAGCTTCCCATGGAGGCTCCCCAGTTCCAAGAGCCCATCAACAAAGTCCCCAAGCCCTGGCCAGCCTAGCAGCTGCCTAGGATCATATGAAATGATCATTTCAATAGTCGCACACATGAACTGGTGAATATTGAAGCAATTAAGGATCACTGTTTTCTTTACTCAACTCTCCACGAAGAGAAGGGAACCCATGACTAAGGTTGAAGTTTGAACAACCTGATAAAAGAAGAAGGCTCCAAAGAGATTAATACTGGCTTCAAAAAAAAATAGGACTTTCGGCCAAGATGGAGGCATAGACAGACACCCTGTGTCTCCCTCCGCAACTAAGAAGGAATACAACTACCTCAAAACTAGAAACAACCAGAAGTTCCAGAAAATCAAACTGCATGAAATTCCAGCAAACAAAGATATAAAGAAGAAATACTCATTCAGACAGGTAGGAGGGGTAGAGCCGGGGCAGAGAGGACGCAATGTGGTGGTGGCGGCAGCAGCGGTGGGCTGGCAGAAAGCACAGTCACACATTTAAAAGTCAGGAGGGACACCTGGGGAGCATTCCCAGCTCCTCACCGGACCTCACAGCTCACAGTCCCAACACCAGGGAAAATCAAGCCTCATTGCTTCTGACAGTGCAGACCAGTTGGGGTTGGGGTGGAGCCAGAAACTGCCAGTCTCTCAGCAGAGTCTGCTTGTTTAAAGGTCCCCCGCAGTCCTCAAATGTCCGCAGACCCACCCACTCTGGGAACGAGTGCCAGGGCAGCAGCTAGAGGGGAGCCAGTCCGGTGTGGTAGTGGAAGAGATGCCTGGAAAAGGGGTGAGTGCTGGGCAGGCAGCATTGTTCCCTCTCAGACCCTTCCCCCACATACAGCACCACAACGTGGTGAAACAGGTCACCCAGTACTGACAAATCCCTAACACTCTGCCCCTTACACTGTAACAGGAGTGACAGCTCTACCTAAGACACAGAAGCAAACAAACACAGGAGCCTGTCAAAATGAGGAGACAGAGAAGTATGGCCCAAAATGGGGAACTGATCAAGGTTCCAGTGGGAGAGCTAAGCGACGAGGAGATAGCCAACTTAACAGATGCAGAATTCAAAACACTGGTGATAAAGATGCTCACAGGCCTGACAGACATGCTTGAGTATGGCAAACATATAAGAGAAGAAGTAAAGGCTATTCTAAGTGAAACAAAGGAAAATTCACACAAAACCAATGGTGAAGGGAAGGAAATCAGGGTTCAAATCAATGATTTGGAATGTAAGGAAGAAAAAACCAGTCAACCAGTGTAGAATGAGGAAGCAAGAATTGAAAAAAATGAGGAAAACTTCCCAAATTTTGTGAAGGAGATGAACATACAGGTCCAGGAAGCACAGAGGGTCCCGGGCAAGCTAGACCCAGAGGGGACCACACCAGATGCATCATAATTGAGATGCCAAAGGTGAAAGATAAAGACAGAGTCCTGTGGGCAGCAAGAGAGAGATGGAGAGTTGCCTACAGGGTGGTACCTATAGGACTATCAGCTGATTACTCAGAGGACACTTTGCAGGCAGGAAGGGACTGGCAAGCAGCATTCAATGTGATGAAAGGCAACCTACAACCAAGATTACTCTAACCAGCAAAGCTATCATTTGGAATGGAAGGGCAGATGAAGTGCTTCCCAGACAAGGTGAAGCAAAAGGAGCTCATCATCACCAAGCCCTTATTATATGAAGTGTCAAAGGGACTTACTTAAGAAAAAGAAGATCAAAACTATGAACACTAAAATGACAACAAACTCACAACTATCAACAACTGAATCTAAAAAATAAAAACAAAATTCAATTAAGCAAACCAGAATAGGAACAGAATCATAAGTATGGGGATCATTTGGAGGGTTATAAGCTGGGAGTGGGGAAGGGGAGAAATGGGGAAATGGTGCAGGGACTAATCAGCATAATCAGTTGGTACAAAATAGACAGGGTGATGTTCAGAATACCATAGGAAAAGGTGAAGCCAAAGAACTTATATGCCTGATCCATGGACATGAACTAAGGGGGGTGGGATTGCTGGAGGGAAGGGCGGGTACTGGGCAGAGGGGAGCAAAGAGGGAAAAATTGGGACTACTGTAACAGCATAATCAATAAAATATACTTTAAAAAAATTTTTTAATAGTGTAGCCCTTATTTATACTCTTCAATTTCTTCAAGAAGTAATGCCAATTATAAATAATGTATACTCAATGTTATGCTGAGTTCTAAGTTCTTAACATAGATGACATCTTACTCAATGCTAATAGCCTTATGAGTATGTTACTGTTCTTATCCCCTTTACCTTTATTTTCCTTATAAAGTTAAGTTATCTCATCCAACATTACACTGCTCATATGTGGCTGAACCATGGTCAAAACCCACACCTAAGATTTGGGTTTTTAAGCATTATTCTATATTGCTTTCAAGAAAGATAACATACATGAGAACATTTTATAAACTTTGTATAAATATAACACAAATGTCATGTACATCATAACTACAAATACAGTAGAATAATTTCTTTATATTAAATTTCCTTCCCTACCTGACCTCACACACCTTGCTTTTTGAACTTGTTATCCTTCCCATCAGTAAAGCTGAGCCTCGAACATGAGGCTAAGTTTTCTGGATAAAGGGAGGGCAGATACCTCCTCTAACAAAGGAGTCATTGCTTGGCTTTGAGTTTCAAATAAAGGGTTTTTATACCCAGATGAAAAATAATCCTCCTAAAACCAAAATGCTTTTGATTAGTTGGAGTTAAGCACTAGGGTGAAAAAAGGTTATATTTTGAATTGCAAAACAAACTATGTTTAGAGGACTGAGCTTAGAGAGTTTATAAAATTAGTCATAAAGTAGAGTTCAGAGGATGTGAGACCAGGGTTGACATGCTACATGCATGGGTCACTGAGATGTTTCCAACACCCTATTTCTCTGGCCCTTGGCTACAGGGAGTGTATAATAATAGGACCCCCCAAGGAGGCTTGGCAGAATTACAGAGAAAGTCAGCTGGGCCTGGCTTTCCAGGGAATATCCTGGAAAGAGTATAAGCTGCCTCAAGGGAGCCTGACATTCATCCTGGCAATTCAGGGACATGGTGCATAGGTGACAAAAATAGCCCTTGTGGGTGGGCCCATGGAACCAAGGGATACACGCTCTCTGAGGTACTACAGACGAGGCAACTGAAGTTTCTTGGGATTTCTAGAGGCCAAGATGTCTTTTGAACAAGAAGAAATCCAAGTCTGAGTTGAGGGAGATGCAAAATGTAAAGCCCTCAAGATCACAGGCATGGCAGGACCTGGACTTCATTATGGGTGCTAGCTAATGCCCAGTAACCTGGCAGGTGCCAAACAAGGTGCCCATGGTCAGGCAGGACAAACTGTACCGCAGCAGGAGCCAGGGTCTGAAGATGGCCACACGGCAGATTCCCCCTTTCTCATAGGAAATAGCATTTAAACCACCCACATTAGGCTGCCTTCTCCATGAAAGAAAAGCTCTTCTTGCCCCCAAAAGAATAAGTTAACATGGAAGAGACTAAGTCATAAACTGGAAGTTGCTAAGTGACATTGAAAAGACATTTAAGGACACACAGTCCACTATAAATAAAGTGTCATTTATGTATATTTGAGTCATAATGTAAATAGTTAGATCTTCTTAAACTAATTTCCTCGTAAAGAACAATTTCCTGCTATAGTGTCTTTGGGGACTATAACAGAAGATACTTTGTTACCAATGGAAGCATCTGCTTAGGCTCACTGGAATGAAAAGCTATTACCACTCTTTTAAAATCTGACTCCAAAACAGTCATACTTTATACATTTATTGAGCACCTGTGTGGCACTTACATAGCACTTACAAACCAGCAAGGAAGAAAGACAAAGATGCTCTTTGGTCCAGGGTGGTAACTCTAATAATGGGGAGGACACCAGCAGCTATGAAAGAATGCAGAAGGGCCACATAGCCAGCCTTGGGGATGAAGGAAACCTTCCTGGATATGTGAGTGCTTGGCTGAGCCCTAAAATAAAAATTAGCTCGCTGGTGGGAGGTGAGACAGGTGGAGTAGGGAAGACGACTACTCTGGCAGTAAAAGCAGCAGATGCATACACGGGAGCTGTGCAGGACCATATGATCTGTATGTACAGAATGGAGAGCTATTCAGTTTGGCTAAGATATATATTTTTTTCCTCCAAATTTTTCTTTTTAAACAGCATTCTTCATGGATGAATCACTAAAATATGAAAGCCCCACTCTCCAGAATTCATAAATGATATTCTCAGTTTCTTAGGAAAGACTTGTGTTCTCTTGACATGATTCCAAGTACATATTTCTCATAGCCCAACCTTGAGTTCAGTAATTCTAAGGTCAAAATGGGATGATCATGGGCAGGAAGTTAGCTGCTAAGACATTAAAGAATCAACCTCACCAGGTAGGCTCTATAAATATGACTAATATAAATAAAGCCTAATGTTGGAGGTTTCCAAACATTCTCAGGGTCTTAGAAATTTTTTATGGCTCCTCTAGGCATACATATACCTAAAAATTTCATTCACTAAAGTATTTAAGTTACAGCAACTGCAAGGACATTATAAAATAATGTAGCATAATTTAATATTGACTGTGTGAACTACCTTAACCTAGTACCTCATGTGGTATCCAACAGACATCAGGTTTCACTGTGTTAACCTTCAAACAGTTCAAACATCGTGTGGTGTTTCTGTGAGTGTACTGCAGCACTATAATATGACTTGCTGCACATACAATGCAACACATATATGCCAGTCCTGGTACCACTTGCCCTCAGATCCATGCCTCGCCTTTCTCCAACTCTGATCGGTCTCGTAGCGGGGCTGGCTTTTTAAGGTGCCTTGTCAACTGACTGTCAGCAAGGAAGATTGGACTATCTACTTTGGGGTGGGGCAGAATGGGGAAGAAACCAGGTTATTCTCCATTTCCCTCTATGCTCATATAGCAATTCTGGCAGCAACTGTCTCCTACATGGCCCCAGCTCTGGCCAGACAGCTTACTATGATTCTAGCTTCCAGCAGGGGGAAGCTGATCCACTAGGCTCTGTAACATTACCTCCTCTCTTTGTCTTCCAGACTAAGGGTGTGCGTAGGCAGCCTCTGAAATGATCTCCAATGATGCTAACAGTTAAGGGTTGAATTGCGTCCCCCCAAGATATATTAAAGTTCTAACCAGCAAATCCTCTGATCATGATCTTTGAAAATAGGGTCTTTGAAGTTATAGCCAAGTTAAAATGAGGTCATTAGGGTGGGCTCTATTACAGTATGACTGCCATCCTAATTAAAAGAGAACATTTGGACAAACACAAGGCAAATATTGGGGTGATGCATGTACAAGCCAGGGAAGGTCAAAAATTGACTGCAATTCACCAAAAGCAAGGAGACAGGCATGGACCAAATTCTTCCTCATAGCCCCTGAAGGAAACAACCCTGCTGACACCTTGATGTCAATCTTCTAGCCTCAAGAATCAAAAGAATAAATTTCTGTTAAACCACCCAGTTTGTGGTAATACGCTTAATGGCATCCCTAGCAAACTAATATACCTGCCTTCTGGTTTGCATACCCTTGTGTAATCCTCTCCCTTTCAGTGTGGGCTGAACTTAGTGCCTCACTTATAAAAATTAAAAAACAGAAACTTCCTGCCAATATGGAGGCCTAGATTGACATACCCCATCTCCCTCTACAACTAAGAAGGAATATAACTACTGCTAAACCAGAAATAACCAGAAGTTCCAGAAAATAAATGGAAGTCCAACATATGACGTTATAAGAAGTGGTGCTCTCGTCTGGATGGGTAGGAGGGGTGAACCCAGGGCAGAGAGGTCAAGCTGTGCTGGCAGTGGTTGCTGCGGTGACAGGCAGCAGGATGGCGGTAAGAACAGACAACCGTATTTAAGGGGAGGCAAGAAGCACCTGGGGAGCACCAATGGCTGCAGACCAGACCCATCAGCTCATGATTCCAATGCTGGGGAAGGCAGACCCCCATTGCCTCAGACTGTGAGGGCCAGAGGGGGGTGGGGATGGAGAAGGAGGCTCCTGGTCTCTCACTGGAGAGTGAATAGCAGGAATCCATCTTGGACCCCCGCCCTAACACAAAATGCCACAGTGTGGTGAGAAGGGTCACCCGGAAGTGATGAGTACATGGGGCTCCACCCCCTATAGCATAGGAGGTGTGACAGCCCCACCCAGGTAGCAAAGGTAAACACAAAACTGGTAGAATGGCACAGATCATGATAGAGATCCCAGTGATGAGGCTGACCAGCCAGCAAATATCTAATCTAATGAAGCAGCAGATAGAAAATCTTTCTGAGACACAGTTCAGAGCTTTGGTTATACGAATGCTTACAGACCTAACAGCAGACTTTAAACAAGATGGGAAAGGGATGACAGCTAGTCCTGCTGAAATGAGTAAAAAAACATATGAAACTAGTAGTGAGGGAAAGAAAACCAGGGATCACATCAACAAATTGGAACATAGGGAAGGAACAAACAGTCAACCAGTGCAGAAAGAGGAAACAAAAAGTGAGGAAAATGAGAAGGGGCTCATAAACCTATGGGACAGCTACAAGCGGGCCAAAATCTGAATCATAGGGTTGCCAGAGGGTGAAGAAGAAGAATTAGAAGTTGAAAATTTATGTGAAAAAATAATGAAGCAGAACTCCCCTAACTTGGGGAAAGAAATAGACTTACAGGTCCAGGAAGCACAGAGAGTTCCAAAAAAACTGAACCCAGGGAGAACCACACCAAGACACACTATAATCAAAATGTCAAAAATTAAAGCTAAAGAGAGAATCTTAAAAGCAGCAATAGAGAAGAGAATTATGTACAAAGGGGTCCCAATAAGACTGTCAGCTGATTCTCAAAAGAAACTCTGCAGGCAAGAAGGGACTGGCAAGAAATATTCAAAGTAATAAAAAGCAAAAACCTACAGCCACGAATACTCTATCCAGTGAAACTGTCATTCAGAATAGAAGGGGAGAGAAAGTGCTTCCAGGACAAAATAAAACTGAAGGAGTTCATTAGATCCAAACCACTATTATATGAGATGTTAAAGGGACTTGTTTAGGAGAAGGAGGATCAAAACTATGAACATTAAAATGAAAACTGCATCACAAGAACCAACAACAGAAGCTAGGGAATCGAAACAAAGGCAAACTAAGTAGGCAACAAGAGTGGGAAAAGAATTATAGGTATGGGGAACATATTAGTGGGAGGTCAGCGGGGATGAGGAAGGGGGGAAAGGGAGGGAGATGATACAGGAATTAAGAAGCATAGTAGGAGGAAGTGGAGTAGACAGGAAGATGTTGAGAAGAACGATATGCATAGCCAATGAGCATGGACAAAGGGAGAGGGGACAACTGGAGGGAGGGGCGTCACTGGGTGGAGGGGAACAAAGGGAAAATAAATTGGGACAACTGTAACAGCATAATCAACAAAGCATATTTAAAAAATAAAAATAAAAAATTAAAATTAAAAATAGAAGTTTTGGGATATCATTTCTGATATGAAAATACAGAGGCTTTACCATCAGTGTTCTCTCTCCCTCTCATGGACCACTTGCTCCAGGGGAAGCCCACTGCATTCATGGAAGGCTACCCTGTGGAGAGCCCCACTTGGCAAAGGACCAAGGCCACCTAACCATCACCTGAGGGAGTTTGGAAGTTGATCTCTCACCCTAGTCAAGAACCCATAGGTAAGACTACAGACCCATCCAATAACTTCACTACAACCTCATGAGAGATTTAGAGGCAGAGCTAACTATCTAAGCCACACCAATATTCCTGACCCTCATAAACTGTGGGAGATAATATTTTGCTGTTTTAAGCCACTAAATTTAGTTACACTGCAATATATTACTAATTCAGGGTCATATGATTTCCTGCTGCTGTTAATCCCTAGATCACTTAACTGTCCCCCAAATGGCTTCTTAGCTGTTCACCACCTGTGTAGCAAACATGGTATTAAATCTCCTGTTTTAAACTCACAGTAGTTTCTGTTTGGAGCCTAACAATACTTATAGATAATTATCATATACTCTGAGGTGTGGGAATAATATAATTGCTAAATGGTATCTATACTTGTTTTATACAAAGGCAAGCTTCGTCTGAGAAATGTAATGAATTTTTCAAGTAAATCAGAACACAACCAACCTAGGTTTTTCCTTTTAGCAATGACATGAATGTAGGTTTTATAGTGAGGAACATTGGTTCCTGCCTTGATTGGTCAGAAAAGTCTTCAAATAACTGCCAGTAAGAACAAGGCAACATTTACAAGGTCATGCCAGCATCCCAGGCCCTTGGATATAAGATGAAGCAGACATTTATAATTTATGTACTGTCACAGCTGTGTATGGTCTAAAAAATAGCTGACATTCAACTATGTCAATTCTGAATTCTGAAGAGCTTCATGAAAAAATCACATTTCAGTGCCAACTCTAATTCCTTTTATTTTCTAGACTAGTTATTTTTATTTAGCTAGCTTCATGCTGACTTGAAGTTTAAAAATTGTTTTTTGTTTTTATTATTTATCTAAAAAAATATTGAGGGATATTTATCTCCTTTTTGGAAACCTCATGCCTGGGAGTTTACATGGGACTGTGACACTGCACATCAATGTATTGCTTTCTGAAATATTCCCATAATCACTCTTGTTCATTTTTGCAGACTTCCAGCCTGTGTGCTTCAATTCCTTGGGAGTTTAATTACAATTCTGAATACTGCATTATATATACAGGGCCACATGCATTAAATTTTCTCAATTTTTTCTACCTATCAAAGGGTACTTAAACTTCTGCTGGTTTTCAAATAATTTTCTTTCTTAAGTACCTTATTTTGAAACCTCATTTCTCAGGAAAGGCAGCCTGAAAAATTATACTTTGTCCACAATGTTACAGCAGCACCCAATGTATTAAGATATAATTTTTGCATTAGACCCTAATTCTCCTATAATTATCTGTTTGCATTCTATTATTAGAAGGTACCACACTGCATTCTTGATTCTATAGGACTATATATAGTAGTTGGTGGAAACTGTGTGAACAGAGGGCAGGTGGAACTGGAGGATCCTGAAGAGAAGGTGGTGGTTATGGTGGTGATTTTTTAGGACAATTAACACAACCCAGACAGACATGGGAGATCCAAGATAGCAGAGGAGTAAGTGAGAGCTAATGCTGACCCCCTCCAGGACAAGTCTGGAAATGCAGCTGAATTATAAAGGTCATCTGGAATGAACAACTCAGCTGGAGAGAAGCCTTATAACCTTGGAGAGACAGAAGAAGCCACTTTATCACAGCATGAATGGTACAGAGTGCAAAGGAGACACAAGAGGGCTGGCTAGGCTCCCACAGGTGGCAGTTGAAGTGCCGGAGGGATATTTCAGTGGCCAGAGGTTCCCCCTGAGAAGTGTGGAGTTTAACCCTGAGCTGGGCCCTACAGTCTACAGCACCAGAGCTAGAAAGGTACCCAGATAATGTCCAGCTGTGAAAAGTGGCAGGGTTTCTGCCTGCCAGAGACCGACAGCTGAAGACAATGAGATCCTTTTAAAGGGTTAACACAAAAAATTTTGTTTGCAGCCACTTACCCTGGGCTCCAGCAAAGGGGAGCAGTGTGGACTAGAGATACTTGAGGAGAGTTTGGGGATGGAGGCTTTGGGGAGAGAACTGAGGGAGTGACTGATGGGATCCCTATGCTGAGTCATCCCCCATACTGCAGGAGCCATATATACCAGGCAGATCTCTCCTCTCCAAGTGGCATCAGCCAGAGGGGAAGCAATAGTAATCCCTGCACACAGGGATTACTCTGCCCCACCCTGATTACAGATTGACGAGATTAACAACTGAAGGAGAGAGCCACAGATTGCAGATCACTGTGAACAAGCTGCCTAGGCCCAGACTGGGACATAATCTGACATCACCATGAGCAGATCCATAGAGTAGACAGTGGTAAAACTAGATTCTACTGAGGTGAATTCCACCATGCAGTCTTCTTAAAGATTTGCATTATTTTCTCTCCTGCACAACTTTTTAGCATCCATTTCTTGTCCTTCAAGATTGTGCCTATTAGGTCACTAGTTTTTATATTATAGTTTATTTATAATCATATATTTTACTCCTCTTTTCCCTTAATCCATTTTTACTTCTTCTTTCCTCTACTTATTTTCATTTTGAATTTTATTTACTATCTTGCTACAACTGTTTCTATCGCATACTTACTAATTCTCCCCCCTCTGGCCTCTCAAAAACACTTTTCTTGTCATTAGTTATCTCTCATTCTTCTTCTTGTTCCCAAAATACCTTTATTACCTCTCCACCTTTAGCAATCATTGCTTCTTAGTTGTGGATATGGTGGTTGCTGTTGCATTTCTTCCATTTTATTTCTAGATCTTCACTATTTTTATATTTCAAATCTCAAATTTTATTGTTCCCCTTTCCTACCCCATTTTGCATTTATCCTGCTCTTTTGTTTGTTTGTTTTAAACTTTAATTTTTCCCTGTTTTAGCCTGGTTTCCTTTCCTCTCCCTTAGTATTCCTTCTCCCTCTATCCTCTCAAAATCACTTCTTTTTTCCTCTAGACATCTCTTAAGCTTTTCTTTCTTTCTCTCTTCACTCTTATTCTAATTCCACCTATATTAATCTTTGCTCTGTTGTTGATATTGCTGTGGTGGATCTTTTTCCTCAATTTAGTTCCTATTTTTTCCTTTCTCTCTCTCTCTCTCTCTCTCTCTCTCTCTCTCTCTCTCTCTCTATATATATATATATATATATATATATATATACACACACACACACACACACACACACACACACACACACACACACATCGTCGTCGGCAGCCGTCCATCTCGAGAGACGATGGTGTAGCTTCAGATGGCTGTGCAGTCCGACTCGGGAGTGACATGGTATCTGTCTCCTCCCGTGTTGAATCGACATCTTGCGATGACGCTGAAGCTACAGAGCCTGGGCAGGGTAATATGGAGGGTCTGCTGTTGCCCATGCAGCAGACCCCCCCTCTCTTCGCAGCTGAAGGGTCCAAGGGAAAGACGGAGTCGATACAGCTTGGCTTCAGGTGCGCCGCAGGAGTTGCCGGTGTTGACTACAACATCAAACGGCCTTAGGGACTCCGGCTCCGGATTTTCTGTTGGGGTTTACTCCCTTAGCCTTTCCCCTGAAGAGGTATGCCGCAAGGCAGCAGAGGTTTTTTGGAGTCAGAGTTTTCCTTCTCTGATGTACCCTGACTGGAAGATCGAACCAGCGACACTTAGCTCGCAGGCCGACACTCAATCCACTGAGCTAAACCCGCCAGGGTACACACACACACACACACACACACACACACATGTATATATATATATATATATACACACACACACACACACACATATATATAGATAGATAGATAGGTAGATATGTGTGTGTATGTATTATTTCTGTTTAAACCTAATACTATATGCTTCCATTCTCTTACTCCATTTTGCATTCTTCTCTTGCTTTTCTATTTATGATGTAAATTTTATTTTCTTTCTCTCTTTGCCTTGTCTCTATACCCTACTCTTAGTATTGCTTGTCTGTCTATTATTTCAAAATCATTTTTCTTTCAGTTATTCATCTCATATGAATTTTTTCTTTCTTATAATAGTCTTAATGCCTTTACTCTTTTATTAATATTGGCTTACTTGCTGTTGATATTGTCGTTGTGGGTGGGGGTTATTTTTGCAGTGTGGGTTTGTTTCCTGGATGTTTGGTTTTGTACTGGCAGCACTTGTACAACAAAATACAAGAGTGATTCTCAGTCAGCTAGCCAGAAGATAAGACCCAACATCAACCAAAGCCCAATTACAACCAGAGAGCCCACATCAAGGGCATAAAGCTCAGGAGATCAAGGAGACTGCGACACTGAGACCCACAGGTATCCTACTACAAGAGGTCATATCTCAAAAACAGGGAGTTAAAGCAGATCAACCTAAGATGAAAAAACAAACAAGAAGTCACCAAAAATGGGAGACAAAGAAACAACCCCCAATTGAAAGGAAAGGTAGAATCCCCAGAAAGAGTGCTAAATGAAATAGAGGCATGCAAACTATAAACATTGAGTTCAAAACAATGGTTATAAGGATCCTCAAGGAGCTCAATGAGAACTGCAAGAACTCCAGGGAAGCTACAAAGAACTTACTGCAAACTACACCAGCATGAAAAAGGACATAGAAACTATCAATAAGAACCATAAGGAAATAAAGAATACAATATATGAAGTGAAGAACACAGTAGAAGGAATTAAAAGCAGGCTATATGATTCAGGAGATTGAATCAGTGAGCTGGAAGACAAGGTAGAAAAAAAAATCCCAGACAGAACAACAAAATGAAAAAGATAAAAAAAGAATGAAGGGCGTTTAAAGAAGCTGCAGAACAACATGAAATGGAATAATATCTGTCTCATAGGGATACCAGAAGGAGAAAAACATGATAAAGGGATAGAAAACTTGGTTGAAAAAGTAATGACAGGAAACTTCCCTAATTTGATGAGAGAAAAAGTCACACAGGTCCAGGAAGAGCAGAGGGTCCCAATCAAGATGAATTCAAAGAGACCCACTCCAAGACACATCATAATTAAAATGGCAAAATTTAAAGACATAGAATCTTAAAGGCAGCAAGGGAGAAACAGCTAGTGACATCCAAGGGAACTCCAGTCAGGCTATCAACTCATTACTCAACAGAAACACTACAAGCCAGAAGGGAATGGCAAGAAATATTCCAAGTAATGAAATGTAAAGGCCTACAACCAAGACTACACTACCCATCAAGGCTCTCATTTAAAATGGAAGGTGAAATAAGGAGTTTCCAAAACAAACAAACAAAAAAAGGCTAAAAGAATACATCTCCACTAAACCAGTGTTGCAAGAGTTGCTAAAGGGACTGCTTTGAGATGATAAAGAGAGAGAGAGAGAAAGGTACACAAGTACAAAGGAGAAAATGGCGATGAAAAAGTACCTATCTGTAATAACCTTAAATGTAAAGGGATTAAATATTTCAGTCAAAAGACATAGGGTAGCTGAAAGGATGGGGAAAAAATATTCCAAGCAAATGGACATAAAAAAAAAGCAGGTGTAGCCATACTTATATCAGACAAAATAGATTTCAAAATAAAGGCCATAGAAAGAGACAATGAAAGACACTTCATAATACTTAAGGGAGCTATCCATCAAGAAGTTATAACCCTTGTAAACATATATGCACCTAACATAGGAGCACCCAAATATATAAGGAAAATCTTGGAGGAGGTCAAGAAAGATATTGACAGCAACACACTCATAGTAGGGAATTTTAACACCCCCTTGTCAACAATAGATAGATCTGAACAAAGAATCAACAAAGAAATGTGGCATTGAACACTCTAGATCAAATGGACTTAAGTGTCATACACAGAACCTGTCACCACAAAGAAGCAAATACACATTTTTTTTCAAATGATCATGTAACATTTTCAAAGATAAAACACATGACAGGATACAAAACAAGCCTCAACAAATTCAAGAACATTGAAATTGTATCACATATCTTATCAGATCACAATGAGTTAAAACTAGAAACAAACTTTAAGCAAGAAACCCAAAGACATTCAAATTCATGGAGACTGAAAAACATGCTATTAAATAATGAATGTGTTAACAATGAGATTAAGAGAGAGATCAAAAAGTTTCTGGAAATAAATGAAAACGAACACAAAACAGCCCAAAACCTATGGTACAAAACAAATACAGTTCTGAGAAGGAAGTTCATAGCAATACAGACCTCCCTAAAATAGATAGAAAATTTTCAAGTAAATAAACTAACCCTACATCCACAAGAACTACAGGAACAACAACAAACAAAACCCAGAGGGAGTAGAAGAAAGGAAATAATCAAGATCAGAGCAGAATAAAATGACATAGAGACTAAAAGATCAATACAAAGATCAATGAATCCAAGAGCTGGTTCTTTGAAAAGATAAAAAAGTTGACAAGTCTTTAGCAAACTCATCAAGAAATAAAGAGAGAGGACCCAAATAAATAAAATCAGAAACAAAAGAGGAGAAATTATAACTGATACCAGATATATGGAGGATTGTAAAAAATTACTATGAACAACTATGTGCCAAGAAACATAAAGTCTTCCAAATCTGAATCAAGAAGAAGCAGAAACTCTGAATAAACTGATAACATCTAGTGAAATTGAAGCATTAATCAAAAAACTTCCAACAAACAAAAGCCCTGGACCGAAGGGCTTCACAGGTAAAATTTACCAAACATTTAGGGAAGAACTAACTCCTATCCTTCTCAAACTACTTCAAAAATTTAAGAAGGAAAAAAACTTCCAACAAACAAAAGCCCTGGACCGAAGGGCTTCACAGGTAAAATTTACCAAACATTTAGGGAAGAACTAACTCCTATCCTTCTCAAACTACTTCAAAAATTTAAGAAGGAAGACTCCAAAACTCTTTCTATGAGGCAAGTATTAACCTAATTCCAAAACCATGTAAAGACACAACAAGGAAAGAAAACTACAGACCAATATCGCTAATGAACATAGATGCTAAAATCTTCAACAAAATATTGGCAAACTGGATCCAGAAATACCTTAAAATCATCATACACCACGATGAGGTGGGATTCATTTCAAGGATGCAAGGATGGTATAATATTTTCTAATCAATAAACAGAATATACCACATTTAAAAAAATGAAAGACAAAAATCACATGATCATATCAATACATGTTGAAAAGGCATTTGATATAAAGTACACCACCCATTTATGTTTTTTTTTTTAAAGCCCAGTTAAGTGGGAATAGAGGGAGCATACCTCAACATAATAAAGGCCATATATGAGAAACCTACTGCCAACAGCATACTCAATGGGGCAAAAACTAAAAGCTTCCCCCTAAGATCAGGAACAAGACAAGAGTCCCCACTTTCACCACTTTTATTAAACATAGTATTGGAAGTTCTAGCCATAGCAATCAAACAAGAAAAATAAATAAAAGGCATCCAAATTGGAAAGGAGGAAGTAAAACTGTCA
Source organism: Furipterus horrens (assembly GCF_987537825.1). Lineage (NCBI taxonomy): Eukaryota > Metazoa > Chordata > Mammalia > Chiroptera > Furipteridae > Furipterus > Furipterus horrens. The sequence continues at coordinate 157,787,376 of NW_028327174.1, forward strand.
TTATTTGCAAATGACATGATAGTGTACATAGAAAACCCTATAGGCTCCACCAAAAAACTACTCAATCTAATAAGTGAATATGGAAAAATAGGAGGATACAAAGTCAATATTTAGAAATAAAGGCATTTTTGTACACTGACAATGAAACAGCAGAAAAAAAACTAGGGAAAAATCCTGATTTACCATAGCAATAGAAAAAAAAGTACTTAGGAATTAACTTAACCAAGGAGGTAAAAGACCTGTACTAAAAAAAATTAAAGAACACTGAAGAAAGAAATTAAGAAAAATGCAAATAAATGGAAGCATGTAGTGTGTTCATGGATTAGGAGAATTAATATCATTAAAATGTCTATATTACCCAAAGTAACATATAGATTTAATGCAATCCCTATTAAAATGTCAATGACATATTTTACAGATTTAGGAGAAATACTTCAAAAATTTATATGGAACTTCAAAAATGACTCCAAATAGCCTCCGCAATCTTGAGAATGAAAAACAAAGTAGGAGAGATCACAATACCTGATATAAAACTATATTACAAGGCCACTGTAATCAAAACAGTTGATACTGGCATAAGAAAAGATACATCAATCCATGGAACAGAATAAAGAGCCCAGAAATAAATCCAGGTCTCTATGGTCAATTAATTTTTGACAAAGGGGGCAGAAGCATAAAATGGAGCAAAAATAGCTTCTCAATAAATGGTGTTGGGAGAACTGGAATGACACATGCAAAAAATGAAACTAGACCACCAACTTACACCATACACCAGCATCAACTCAAGATGTATAAAAGACTTAAACATAAGCTGTGACACTATAAAAGTCTTAGATGAAAACATAGACAGTAAAATTTCAGATATCCCACACAGCAATATTTTTGCCAATATATCCTCTAGGGCAAGGGAAATAAAGGAAAGGATAAACAAATGGGGCTACATCGAATTAAGAAGCTTCTTCAAAGCTAAATATATATATATAATCAAAATGAAAGGGAACCAACTGTATGGGAAAACATATTTGCCAATGATACCTCAGACAAGGGTCTGATCTCCAAAATATATAAAGAATTTATACAACTCAACACCAGAACAGCAAACAATCCAGTTTAAAAATAGACAAAGGACCTGAATAGACACTTCTCCAAGGAGGACATACAGAGGGCCCATAGGCATATGAAAGGATGCTCAACATCACTAGCCATCAGAGAGACATAAATTAAAACCACAATGAGATACCACCTCACACTGGTCAGACTGGCCATCATTAACAGGTCAACAAGTGCTGGCAAGCATATGGATCAAAGGGAATCCTATTGCATTGTTGGTGGGAATGCAGACTGGCACAGCCACTGTGGAAAACAGTTTGGAATTTCCTCAAAAAACTAAAAATGAAAATGCCTTTTGACCCAGAAATTCCACTGCTGGGATTATACCCAAAGAATCCTGAAACACCAATTCAAAAGAACCTATGCACCTCTATGTTCATAGCAGCACTGTTTACAATAGCCAAGTGCTGGAAACAGCCTCAGTGTCTATCAGTAAATAAGTGGATCAAAAAAACTGTGTTACATTTGCACAATGGAATACTATGCAGCAGAAAGAAGGAACTTCTACCCTTCATGACAGCATGGATAGAAATGGAAAGTATTATGCTAAGTAAAATAAGCCAGGCAGCAAAAGACAAATACCATATTACCTCACCTATAAGAGGAACCTAATAAACAAAACAAACAAATGAACAAAATGAACCAGAGGCATGGAAACAAGGAATAGACTGATGGTGACCAGAGGGGAGTGGAGAGGGGGATAAGGGGGGAAAGAAGGGAAATAGTCTAGTCAAGGAACTGGTACAGCCACTGTGGAATGACCCATGGAGAGGGACAACAGGGTAGGGATTGGCTGTGGGAGCAGAGGTTGTTGGGGTGTGCAGGGCAAACGATGGAGAAGTCGAGTCAACTGAGTAAGAACAATTTAAAAAGGCAAAAAAATAAAATTAAAGATGAAGGTTGTCAAACACACACACACACACACACATCTCAGGGGGGCTGAGAATATCTTCAAGTGTGGTGTATTTGTGGGCAAACATCAGAAGCAAAGAGTCTTTTTCTAATTCTCGTTTAACATAATTATGCCTTCTAATTGAGCTGCAGTTAGTGCAAAGTGATGCTCTAATATATTCATATAATGAGCCACCTGTGAATAAAATGAGCTGTGGTCAAATTAGCCTCTGGTGAAAAAATGAACATGATTCGAATTTCAGAAAAGTCACTGAGAAAAAGTGAGAGTTTTTTTCCATACTTCAATTTTTTTCTCATTTTTCACTGAGAGTGGATTCTGGTGCTATTTGTGTGCAGTTAGCCTCCTGGGATTCAGAATCCCCATCAACATTCTGAGAAGCCCACAGCTAGCAGCAGCACCTCAGCAAAGGGGAAGGCTGCTCATTGATATTGTTTGTTCATGACGTCTTTTCCACCTCTTTTGTGAGCCTCAAAGATATTGAAATGAGTTAGGTTACATTCATTCTCAAAAGTTAGACACTGGCATAATTAATCCATTTGGCTGTGTGTCCATCCAGGCTGGCACCCAGGGATACTGGGGTCCCTTTAGCTGCTTTCACAGGCACTCTTAAACAAACAGAAATGAACTTTAGCAAAGAAATAGCTTCTGTGTATCTGAGCTATCACCCAAATTTAACATGTTTTCCAAGTATAGAGACCAAGTGTGTTGTCTTTAAGAGAGAATCATATATTTGGAATAAATAAGTGGAACTCAAGGATAGTATATAATATCTTCGTTTATCCTAAAGCTTTTCACTAGTGGCAAAAAATTATCATTGCTTTCATATTTTTTATGCCATCCTCATGTATTCTGTATGTAATAAAGGAAATGGAAACCTTGCTGAATTTGCAGCACCATTCTGTTTAATGCATCAGGGTGAAGAGTTGTGAGTTTTAAAGACACTAATTAAAAATTTTTTAAAACCTAGGTTTTTCTAATATTTGAACAACAAGGAGAAGGTTGTCTGTATTTAAATGGCTGTAAAACAACTGTGCTCAATAAATTCTGTTGTCCCAAGGAAAGCAAGAGTGTAAGATAAGGTGTATAAAAGCAATTACCACTTTGTCTCAGGGAAGTTGTTAGCCAACAAGGGAGAAGAGACTATAGAATCACGGTAACTGGACTGTTTTCATCAGCATCAGAAGCAATGCTTAAAAGTTCAGCAGAAAGGGAGAATAAAAAGATGAAAAATTTTCATTCCTAAAATTCATATTATTCTCAGTTAGAAATAATACTGTGAATTTTCATATCACTTGACCACATACTATATAAACAAAAGTTTGGGAGTCAGACCAACTGGGTTTCTAATCTGCATTACATTGATTTTTATATGTCCCTCTTTGAGCAAGTTATTTAACTTCTCTTAACCACAATTTTCACATCTGTAAAATGATAATAATACAATAATCTCCTCAAGGAAATGTCAAGACTCAATTAAAGAATACATATACAGTGTTTAACACTGATAGCTAAAAATTATTGGTTGTATGATAAATAAAACTATTTTCCAATAGAAATACAAAAAAAAAAAAAAACTCTCAGCAGAATATGAATTTTTGTATTATCAAATCTGCTTATCTTTACACCAATGATTAAGTGTTAAATTTAAAGTTTAAAAAGTCACAAAGATGAAGAAACTTTAAATCCTCTTTGAAATAAAAAACTTAACAATCTGTATACCATTCATCAATATTTTTACATGTATATTAACCAAGTCATAACGCCTACACAAATAGTCTCACAGTTAACATAACATAGGCCACCTACATGTGAAATTTTTAAAAATGAAATGAAATCCATGTTACTGGCTTTTTTATATCAACTGTATTTTGCATTGTTAATATATTGTTTCTGGTGTAATAGATCTGGCTGGTTTGGCTCAGTGGCTTGAGCGTCGGCCTGCGAGCTAAGTGTCGCTGGTTCGATCTTCCAGTCAGGGCACATCAGAGAAGGAAAACTCTGACTCCAAAAAACCTCCGCTGCCTTGCGGCATACCTCTTCAGGGGAAAGGCTAAGGGAGTAAACCCCGACAGAAAATCCGGAGCCGGAGTCCCTAAGGCGGTTTGACGTTGTAGTCAACACCAGCAACTCCTGCGCCGCACCTGAAGCCAAGCTATATTGACTCCGTCTTTCCCTTGGACCCTTCAGCTGCGAAGAGAGGGGGGGTCTGCTGCATGGGCAACAGCAGACCCTCCATATCACCCTGCCCAGGCTCTGTAGCTTCAGCTTCACTGGAGAGGACACTCCAGCGTCATCGCAAGATGTCGATTCAACATGGGAGGAGACAGATACTGTGTCACTCCTGAGTAGGACTGCACAGCCATTCTCGGCAGTGCAGATAGACTCTTAAGAAGCTACACCATCGTCTCTCGAGACGGACGGCTGCCGACGAGTTCTGCAAAGGGAGAAATATTGGCCTGAGGAAGCAGATTCTTCCCCCTCTAGCTCTAAACTGGATTTGTAGATAAAATAAGACATCTGCATCTCTCATTATTTGGACATAAAATTGACAGAAAAAGGTCAAAAGTTATCCCACAAACTGCATAGAAACAAGTATAAAACTAAAAAAAAGAAGTCAAAATTAATGTAGGAAATTAACTAAAGGCAGACAACAAATTGAGATTTATTCATGAAAAGCAGCTGAACTTTGGGTACAAAGAGTAGGATTCTGCAGCCTTTTTGCCTAGGGTTGCTCCCATCCTGCTTCCCAAACCCCCAGTTTATCAGTGTAGTAGTATCACCAAGACAGGAATGCCCAAGAAAACCAGCAGCTTTCCCCCAGTTAGACACTAATTTGATTAGGGGCAGAAAGTGAAAACCTATACCCAGTGAGGCTGTCAGCAAAAAAGACAAACTCAGTAGAAAAGGAGTGGGGAAAATTCACAGCTTTGTTAGCTTAAGACTGGTTTGGCTCAGTGGATTGAGCGTCGGCCTGCGAGCTAAGTGTCGCTGGTTCGATCTTCCAGTCAGGGCACATCAGAGAAGGAAAACTCTGATTTCAAAAACCTCTGCTGCCTTGCGGCATACCTCTTCAGGGGAAAGGCTAAGGGAGTAAACCCCCGACAGAAAATCCGGAGCCGGAGTCCCTAAGGCGGTTTGACGTTGTAGTCAACACCGGCAACTCCTGCGGCGCACCTGAAGCCAAGCTGTATTGACTCCGTCTTTCCCTTGGACCCTTCAGCTGCGAAGAGAGGGGGGGTCTGCTGCATGGGCAACAGCAGACCCTCCATATCACCCTGCCCAGGCTCTGTAGCTTCAGCTTCACTGGAGAGGACACTCCAGCGTCATCGTAAGATGTCGATTCAACACGGGAGGAGACAGATACCGTGTCACTCCCAAGTTGGACTGCACAGCCATTCTCGGCGGTGCAGATAGACTCTTAAGCTACACCATTGTCTCTCGAGATGGACGGCTGCCGACGACGACGATGACGACCAGTTGGGATAAATAGTGCACTAGCCATAAAGTTAACAGGGAGAACCTGAAAATGAGAGAGCTATGCAAGAGCTCAATAAGCTCTTCACACATCCCTGTGTGAGCAGGAAACTAAGCATGCGTGCAAGGGAAATTTGAGATGGTCTGGTAGAAAGAAAAAAAAAAAAAAAAGCCAAAACAGATGAGAATTGCTTAAACTTTGAATGTGTGACCACATATATATTGACCCATTAGCGGAGCATGGAATTTTATAGGTGTGAGGTTTTTGAGTACAAGTTTGGCCCAAATCTTTGGCTAACAACTAAGGTATGAAGGCATAAGGACAACCATTATGAAGACAGACAAGGAGTAAAAATAAGGACTTAAAAATGGAGAAGAGGCATTAGAAGCCACATACTGCAGGAGGGACTGCAAATAAAGTTCAAAAAATTATAAAATATAAATTAAAGCCATTAAGGGAAAAAATGAAAATACAGAGGTGTTACAATATGTTATCCAAAATAACCAGCTTTTTTCTTTTTTTTTTTAAATATCCAATTTTTAGAAACAAGATGGCAGAAGAGTAAGTGGAAGCTACACTAACCTCCTCCCAGAACTAGTCTGGATTTACAACTTAATTTTGGAGAAATCATCTGGAATAACCAACTGAACACTAGCTGGAGAGAAGTCTTATAACCACGAAGAGACAGAAAAGGCTGCTACATCACAGCGTGACCGGTAGGGAGTGTGGAGACACAGAAGGGCTGGCTGGGCTCACATGAGTGGCAGCTGAAGGGACTGAGAAACAGCTCAGCAGCTGGGGGTTCCCCCTGAGAAGGGCAGGGTCTAAACCCCCACCTGAGCTTCCCAGCCTACAGCAACAGAGTGGAAAATAAAATAGTATCCAGCTGTGAAAAGCGAAAAGTCACAGGGTTTCTTGCTAGCCATATAGAAACAGCTAGAGAAAAAGAGCTAGCTCTTAAGCGGATCACACACGAAAATATTTTGACCCCCACTTACCCTGGGCTCAAGCAGAGGGAAGGCAGAGAGGACTAGAGACACTTGGGGAGAGTTTGGTGTGGTGGCTTTGAGGGGAGAACTGGGGAAGCAGTCAACCGAGTCCCAGTGCTGACTCATCCCCAGTACTGCAGGCAGACCATCCCCCACCCCCCTCCAAGTGGCATCAGCCTGAGGGGAAGCAAAAGCCCTGCCTACAGGAATTAAGCTGCCACACCCACAGTCCTTCAACCTGACGGCTAATCACAGATGGAATAGATTAACAACTAAAGAAGACAGACAAAGGCAGTAGATCCCTGGAAGTCTCCAACAGGCTGCCTAGGACCAGACTGGTACACAATCTGACGTCACCAGGGGCAGATCCAGGAAGTGCAGAACATTCTAAGAAGCACCAACAAACAATAAGAGTCACAAAAATGGGGAGACAGAGAAACAACCCCCCATTGGAAGGAAAGGTAGAATCCCCAGAAAGAGTACTAAATGAAATAGAGGGGAGCAAACTATCAGATATGGAATTCAAAACATGGATTATGGAGAAGCTCAATGAGCTCAGTGGAAACTACAAGGAACTCACTAAGAATTACACCAGCATGAAAAAGGACATAGAAGCTATCAATAAGAGCCAGGAGGAAATGAAGAATACGATCTCTGAATTGAAGAACACAGTAGAAGGAATTAAAAGCAGGCTAGAGGAAACAGAAGATTGGATCAATGAGCTGGAAGACAATGTAGACAAAAACTCTCAGACAGTGCAACAAAATGAAAAAAGACTGAACAAGACTGAAGAGGTTCTAAGACAGCTGCAGGACAACATGAAACGTAATAATATCCGTATCATAGGAATTCCAGAAGGAGAAGAAGAAGAGCAAGGGATAGAAAACCTCTTTGAAAAACTAATAACAGAAAACATCCCTAACATGAGGAGAGAAAGAGTCACGCAAGTCCAGGAAGCACAGAGGGTCCCAATGAAGATGAACCCCAACAGGCCCACTTCAAGACACATCATAATTAAAATGGCAACATTCAAAAACAAAGAGAGAATCCTAAAAACAGCAAGAGAGAAACAATTAATAATATACAAGGGAGCTCCAATAAGTCTATCATCAAATTTCTTAGCAGAAACACTACAAGCCAGAAGGGAATGGCAAAAAAATATTTCAAGCAATGAAAAACAAAGGCCTACAACCAAAAATACTCTACCCAGCAAGACTCCCATTCAAAATGGAAGGTGAAAGGAGTTTCCAAGACAAAAGAAGGCTAAAAGAATACATCTCCACCAAACCAGCATTGCAAGAGATGCTAAAGGGTCTGTTTTAAGAAGATGAAAAAACAGAGAGGGACAGAGAGGAACACGAGTACAAAGGGGGAAAATGACAATGAATAATAAAGAAAGAAGGAACTTCTACCATTTGCAACAACATGGATGGAACTAGAGAGAATTATGCTTAGCGAAATAAGACAGGCAATGAAAGAAAAATACCTTATGCTATCACCTATTTCAGGAAAGTAATGAACAACACAAACAAATGAGCTAAATTGAACCAGAGGTATGTAAACAAGGAATAAACTAACAGTAACAAAGGGGGAGATGGGAGGGAGAGAAGGGGGTAAGAAGGAGTAAGGTTTAGTTAAAGAACATGTATAAATGACCCATGGACATGGACAACTGGGTGGGGACTGAATGTGGGAGAAGATGGGCCAGGATGCAAGGAAGCAAGAGGGGGAAAAAAGTGGGACAACTGTAATGGAAAATAAAATTTAGTGGGGGGGAAAAATGAAAATATAAAGAATGGAAATGCAAGTTCAGTGGATATTAGAAGGACAAGGATTTTCCTTCACACTGTACATTTTTCTCCCTATCTGATCCCTCCAGAGTTTGGCATTCTAAAGAAGTAAGTAATGACATAAGTTTCTTTGCATAAAACTAATAAGACCAGTTGTTAATAGAGATTTTTTTTTTTACTAAGACTTTGACTGGAATGTCATGCCTAAAGGAGACATGCTTGGGCTCTGGTTGTTACCAAAAAGCCCTGAGGAACTGGGAATGACTTTTAAAGGTAATAAAAGCCTACAAGAAAAAAAGGCCTGGTATCTTGGTTGGATGGGCGGTCCATGGCAATCTTTCCAGGAAAGGAATGAAGGTTGTTTTCCTGAAAGATGGCTAAAAGGGACCTTAAGGCACAATGGAAAAACAGAAGGACTTGGAAAAGACAGGTGTTTACAGGCAAGGCTGAATGCCAGGTATGTGATTCTGCTACTGTGCCCTGAAGGGCAGACTGAAGGTCACCCTAAATGTTTCTTGGGTATGTTCCAGCAAAGCAGAACTAAAGATCATAAGTGATTATTTGCTGCTCTTGTTATGTTTATACAAATGAACAGACAAATTAAAAATGGACTTAATGCAATCCCTTTAATGACAAGGAGGGTAATCTTAGGGAGAAAAATCGTGATTTAAGGAAAATCACAATGCTCAGTGGTAGACTATAAAGTAGTGCAACTAACCGTCTTTAAATTTTTTCATTTAAAATTTGTTTTCATTTGAAAGTTAAACTATGTGGTATTATCAAAGATGTTTAATTTACAGGCCAGAAGAGTGTCAAATGCCTTGCAACTGGATGTCTTTCCAATAAGACAGTCCTACAGATTTAGAGACCTGTATGTGGATTATGTTACATAAATTAACATGTGTTTTCTGTTTTCAAAGGGCATAAGCCTATGATCTCATTACCTGAGTGATTGTCTGTACGTATAGGCCTCACTTAATCTTGTCTGCATCGATGCCTCCTGAGACTCAATGGTTTGGCTGAACTAAGTGGCTGGGTTGGTGAAGAATGGGGTGGTCTGTGAGCTTCACTTTAAAATTGGTTTCTCTTTTCTATCCTAATGGCTTGGACAGAAAGAGCCCAGAGGTCTGAAAGGGGGGAAACCTAAAATATTTCCCTCAGCCCAAACTAAGTATAATGGGCAAAAGGGTTTTGGACAGGTGAGATGTGCCTGGCACACCTTCCTCCAAAGAAGCCCTTATTTTCCCTAATGTGGGACATTGAAAAATTAATACCTGTCTTTTGTCATATAATGGTTATAGATTGAATGATGTCTTTTAACCCTGTTGCCAAATCTGTTGCCTCCAGAATACAACAAGGATGCCAGCCTGTTAAATCAAGCATGCCATTGTTCAGGGACAGCCAACCAACCTGGAGTCTACACGATCCTTCCCCATGTGGGAAGGCCACCTCCCCTCCACACCCCCACTCGTATTAGGGATTTCTGGACCCAAGGGTAGGTAGGACAATGACCATGTCCAGCTTGAAGCAGCTAGAAGAGCTCAAGACCTTCGCCCATTGTCCTTTATAAGATTATAAAGGGTCTTAAATCTAAAAGGGAGAGATTGTTATTTTTTATTGTTAAAATAATTAATTAATTATTTTTTTAAAAAGAAGAAGAATATATGAAAAGGTGAGGCAGGAGAGCTTGTATGTACGACCTATGGGCATGGACTTTGGGGGGGTGATTGTTGGGGGAGGAGGGTGCTGGGCAGAGGGGAGCAAAGGAAAAAATATTGGAACTATTGTAACAACATAATCAATAAAATATATTTTAAAAACATATCCAACTTTTAACAAAAAAATTATAAGACCCATACTCAGGAGGAAAAAGAGTCAAAAGAAACTAAGTTTGTCTATGTGTTGGATTTAGCAGAACGAAACTTCAAAGAAGCTAATATAATGTTGTTCAAAGAATTAAAAAACTAAAGAAAAAATATGATGAGAATGACTCAATTAATAGGGAATCTCAATGAAGAAGTAGAAACAATAAAAATTTTTTTAAAAAATAGAATGAGCAATGACCAAAATGAAACATTCAGTAAATAGGCTCAACAACATATCTCAGATGACAGGGAAACAAAAATCAGGAAAACTGAAGATAGGTCAATGAAAATTATCAATCTGAAGAACAGAGAAAAACATTGAAGAAAAACGACCAGAATCTCAGAAACCTGTGGACAAGATAAAGTGTACTACTAACATTGTAAGGTTACTTTATACACATACATGTTACAGAGCAGGGCCCCCAAAACCCCCAGAGCCTGCGGTTTGAGAATGAGGGAAGGGGACAGCTTTCAGGATGCCTTTGCATATTTATGACTGATAGCTAGTGTCTTAGTTATGCAAATGACTTTGGTTCTTCCAAGGCCCCAAGGAGATGGGAGGGCTTTTGGTTATGGAATAGTGAGGAAAGAGCAAACGGGCCTGTGCAAGGTTCTGCAAATGGTCAGAACTGGTTACCCTGCCTACTGTGTCACAGACCACGGTCAGAGATTTAAAAATAAGGTGGCAGCCATTTGCAGAGAAGAAAACCATGTGGTTTGTAAGGAGGCAGGAGAGCACTATATGGCGTTAGAGAGAGAGCACCATGCAGTTTTAGAAGGAAAGAGAAATCCACGTGGCTTTGAAAGGGAAGAGGAGAGAATCATGCATGATTCAGTACAATAAGGCACATGTTTTCCTGGACTGTTATACAGAAGCTGATGACATCATACCCCAGATCCAGAAGGAGACAGCTCACAGATAAGGGATGGGGAACTTCTTGGCATGTTTATGGCTTCTAGCCTTTTGGAGAGCAAGAGAAGTGCTGGGTCCTATGGGAAAACAGGGCTCTGAGCTGAAGTGCTCACTGCTGTCCCCAGGTTGGAATACAGTATTGTAAATAAAGACCTGTTTTCCTCAACACTAATTGTTGGGTTTTATACCAAGGTACCACATGAAAGAACCCCTTTTTCTCTGTAACACACACACAAACATATATATTCACATATATGTTTATATTTTTTTACATGTGTATAAAATATATTTGACAGTTTTAGCATAACAGGACGGGGAACAAGAAGGAACTTTCTTGCAGCAAAATTTCTATATTTTACCAGTATTGATTCAGTATTAACCTGAGTAGACTATTATAAACTAAGATAAAATATTGTAATCCTTAGAGGAAACAATTTTTAACTAGTATGCTGCAAGAATTTTTAAAACATGAATTACCTGACTATTTATTCAGGGGCACTGACTTCTTTTGCCTTAGACTGTCAAATTTAAAATGACAACAGCCAGACTTCCGGCCAAGATGGAGGCCTAGAACAACACGCTCTGTCTCCCTCCACAACTAAGAAGGACTACAACTACCACAAAACCAGAAATAACCAGAAGTTCCAGAAAATAAAGGTACATGGAAGTCCAGTGTATGAAGTTATAAACAAGTGGTGCTCGTCCGGATGGGTAGGAGAGGCGAAGCTGTAGCTAAAAGATCAAGCTGCGCTGGAGGCAGCAGCTGCAGCAATGAGCAGCGGGACCCAGTAAGCACAGACACCTGTATTTGGGGGGAAGAGAGAAGAGCCTGGGAGCTGACCCTGGCTGCAGACCAGACCTGTTGGCTCGTGATTCCAACGCTGAGGAAGGCAGACCCCATTGTCTTGGACTGTGAAGCCCACAGGGTGTGGGGATGGGATGGAGGAGGAGGCTCCTGGTCTCTCAGTAAAGACTAACAGCAGGAGTTCATCTTGGACCCCCCGCCCCCATGCAAAGCATCACAGTGTGGTGAGAAGGGTTGCCCAGTAGTGACTAGTGTACAGGGCTCTACCCCCCTATAGCATAGGAGGTGTGACAGCCCCGCCCAAGAAGAAAAGATGAACAAAACAGTCAGAATGGCAGAATTAATTATTGAAATACCAATCATGCAGCTAACCAAAAAGCAAATACGGGACTTCACTGATGAACAAATAGAGAATCTTTCTGAGGCTCAGTTCAGAGCTATAGTCATAAGACAACTTACAGAAATAACAGCAGGACTTAATCAAGACAGGAAAGGAATGAAGGCTAGTCCTACTGAAATGAACAAAAATACATACGAATTAAGTGGTGAGGGAAGGAAAACCAGGGATCAAATCAACAAATTGGAACATAGGGAGGGAACAAACAGGCAACCAGTGCAGAAAGAGGAAACAAAAAGTGAAGAATATGAGGAGAGGCTCAGAAACCTCTGGGACAGCTATAAGTGAGTGAACATTCAAATTATAGGATTGCCAGAGGGTGAAGAAGAAGAACTAGAAACTGAAAAATTATGTGAAAAAATAATGAAACAGGACTTCCCTGACTTGGGGAAGGAAATGGACTTACAGGTCCAGGAAGTACAGAGTTCCAGGTAAACTGGACGCAGGGAGAACCACTCCAAGACACATTATAATCAAAATGTCAAAAGTTAAAGATAAAGAGGGAATCTTAAAAGCAGCAAAATAGAAGAAAAGAATCATGTACAAAGGGGTCCCAGTTAGACTATCAGTTGATTTCTCAAAGGAGACTTTACAGGCAAGAAGGGACTGGCAAGAAATATTCAAAGTAATGAAAATCAAAAACCTACAACCACGATTATTCTATCCAGCAAAGCCGTCATTCAGAATAGAAGGGCAGAGAAAGTCCTTCTAGGACAAAGTAAAACTGAAGGAGTTCATTATATTCAAACCACTGTTATATGAAATGTTAAAGGGACTTCTTTAGAAGAAGGAAGATCAAAACTACAAACATTAAAATAAAAACTGTATCACAACAACAAACAGCAGAAGTTAGGGAATAGAAACAAAGGCAAACTAAGTAGGCAACGAGAGGGAAAAAAGAATTATAGGTATGGGGTATTGGGGGGGTCAGTGGGGAGGGGGAAGGGGGAAAAGGGAGGGAGATGGTGCAGGAATTAAGAAGCATAGTAGGAGGGAGTGGAATAGACAGGAAGATGTTGAGAAGAACTATATGCACAAACAATGGGCATGGACTAAGAGGGGGGACAACTGGAGGGAGGAGGGGTCACAGGGTGAAGGGGAGCAGAGGGAAAAGAAATTGGGACAACTGTAACAGCATAGTCAATAAAATGAAAAATAATAATTAAGATAAATAAATAAAATGACAACAGCCAACACAACAATAGCCATCTGGTGTGAATGAATTAAAATTACACCTATTTTTTGTCAGATCAGAAAAATATATAATATATATTTTGGTGTGGCACAGAATTTTAGTAATTTGTTTATGTGAGCCATGAGAAGAAAAAGGTTGAAAATTGCTGCCTCAGAACAAGAACTATAAAAAAACTCAAAAAGATTTTAATTAACAGAAGTTGTAGTGATACACAAAAAGCTTTGTTTAACACAAAAGAAGACATTAAAGAGGAACACAGGAACAAAATAACATGAGACAAAACAAATAACAAAATGAGAGGTATAAATTCAATATATCAAAAATGACATTAAATGTGAATGGACTAAATATTTTAACCAAAAGACAGATTGTCAGACTGGGTAAAAAGCAAGATCCAATGAGATGCTTCTACATGAAACATAGTTTATATTCAAAGCACAAGCAGACTGGATGTAAAAGGATGGAAAAAAAAAGATACCGGTACCATACAAGCAGTAACCATAGCTGTCTAAAGTGGCTATATAAATATCAAACTAGACATTAAGACAATAAATATTTCAAAGCCAAAGAGGTACATTTTATAATGATAAAAGAGTTAGTGCATCAGAAAGATATAATTGTAGGCACAGCTAAAAATACATAGTAATGAAAAAAATAATCAAGTACATAAATTTCAAGACCTCACTTACAAGAAATGATTCCTTATGTTTCTGCTGAGTTCAGGCTGAATATAGTGACTAAATTAACATAGTTTTGAAATATAGATTCACAGGAACTTACAAAGATGGTACATAGAGGTCTCATGTACCTTTCCCCTAGTTTCCTCCATTGGTTAGATCTTAAATAATTATACAATATCAGAACCATGAAATTGATATTGTTATATGTGTTTATAGATTCTATGTCATTTTATAATATGAGTAAAATTGTGTAATCCTGGCATAATCAAAATATAGAGCTGTTCTATCACCACAAACATCTTCTTCATGCTACCCTTTTATACCATACACCCCAGCAACTACTAATCAGTTCTCCATCTCTATAATTTTGTCATTTTAAGAATTTGCTGGGGGAGGGGGGTGCTGGGTGGAGGGGAACAAGGGGGAGAAAATTGGAACTGTTGTAACAATATAATCAATAAAAAACATTAAAAAAAAAGAATTTATATGAATAAAATTATACAGTGTGTGACCTTTTTAAAATTTGCCTTCTTTATTTCACTCCGTATAATGCCTTTAAGATACTTCCAAGTTTTCCTTTTATTGCTGAGTAATATTCTGTGATGTAGATGTACCACAACTTATCTAACCATTCACTTATTGTAGAATATTTTGTTTGTTTCCAACTTGGGTTATTCCAAAGAAGCCTGCTGTGTAACCATTTCATATGATTTTTCCTGTGGACAAAACTTTTTATTTACTTGGAGTAAATATACACAAACGTAATTACTAGATTATATGATAAGGGTATATTTCATTTTTTTAAGAGAAACTACTATTTCCAAAGTTGCTATACCATTTTACATTCCCATCAGCAATATATTAGAGATCTTTGTCAGAATTTGGTGTTCTCACTTTTTTTTTAAATTTTATTTTAGCTGTCCTAATAGATGTAATAACCCATCATGGTCTTAATTTTCATTTCCTTAAAAGCTAAGGATGTTGGACATCTTCTCATGGATTATTTGTCATATGTTTATCCCTTTTAGTGAAATGACTGCGTGTCTTTTGCTTGTTTTCTCTTACTCTTGAATTTTGAGAATTTATTACAAATTCTGGTTATGACGTTTTTATTAGATATGTGGTTTTCAAATATTTAAACATAAAATACAGAACTACAAAATTTTTAGAGGAAAACATGGGAGAAAATTTTTGGAATCTAGAATTTTGTCAAGAGTTTTAGACATGATACCAAAATCACAGTTAATAAAGGTAAAAAAATCAATCATTTTCATCAAAATTTTAAAATGTTGCTTTGAGAAAGACCCTGTTAAAAGAAATGTTAAGAAAACAAAATGGGAATGTTGTAAGAAGCAGGAATGAGACACAGGGTTCTGTGGGTTGAATGGTATGCATTTAAATTTTTGATTCATTTTCAATTAATTTTTGTAAAACATATAAGGTTTAGGTTGAGTTTCTTTTTTGCCTAAAGACATCCAGTTCTTCTTCTTCTTCTTCTTCTTTTTTTTTTTGTTTGTTTGTTTTTCCATCCAGTTCTTCTAACACCATTTATTGGAAAGAATATTATTTCTCCATTGAATTGTTTTTGTATACCTGTCAAAAATCAGTTGGGCATATTTGTTTGAGTGTGTTTCTTGGTTCTCTGTTCCATTCCATTAGTCAATGTATCGATCCCTCTGCCAATACCATATAATCTTGGTTACTATAGTTTTATAATGACTTGAATAAATTAGAATGATTCCTCCCACTTTTGCCTTATCTTTAAAAATTGTTTTAGCTATTCTACTTCCATTACTTTTTCATATAAATTTTACAATAACCTTATCTATTTATATAAAATATCTTGCTTGGTTAATATAGTTTTAGTGGCTACTCATTCATCAAGTGTATTTAGGACTAACCAGAGCTCCTTCTGCCTAAGATGCCATGCCTACATAACCTCAGACACAAATACTTGAACCAGGAGTGAATGCCTGACTCAGAAGTGACCCCTATTTTGACCAACTATAACTTAAAGCCTAGTACTGAACAAGAACTGTCCCATTGGAATTATCTTCCAGGTATTTGTACTGGAAAATTAAAATGCTGTGGTTAGCTTGAGAAATTAAAGAGAAAAAATGAGGAAGAAAGACAATGTCATAGCGGAGGAAAGAGAAGGGTGACAAAACTCTGATTAAACAGAGAAAACCACATAGAGGAGAGCGAGGAGAAAATTGGAATGGTAATGATACAACATTATACAAGACACCAATCTAACTATGACTGTTTCCATCAGCCTCTAGAAATCTGTGAGTGAGAAATACCCTCTGATGCTATTTACTCATAAAGAGAAGAAAGAACATGAGGCGAGTGTTCTTAAGAGTTACTCCAACCTCACAATTAATTTAGTTTCCAATCCTAGCAATTCTCCTATGCCACATTTAATTATTCTTCCTTCACTGTCTTTGACTCAATAGGAACACAACTATAAAAACTATAACCAGAGAACTCAACTAGTTGTGTTTTTCATTTTTTTTCTGTCATTTTTGGGTGATTTAGCACAGTAATCAATGTTCTCTTTCAGTCAAAAATCAATCTTTTAAAGATTAAAAACTCTATTTAATGAAAAAGCTGTTAAAGAAAGTGAGAAAGACATTTCACCCTGGGTTTCATCTTTGTGGTATTCCAAGAAATCCTATCCCACAAATCTTATAAATTAATATTGGTCAGAGCCTCTTAAACCTTCAGGGAAGTGTTCAGAAACCTCTGAAATCCCATCTCTGCCATAAAGCCTTTCCCGCACACAAGTTTGTTCATATCTTACACAGACATAATTGAAACATGCTGCAGAGCAGAGTATGCACTCTGGTGTGTAGCCCCAAAATGTATTGACTAAGATAAACAGTGCCTTATTCCACTGATTCATTCTTCTAAACTTCTGTTTGTTTGTTTATTTATTTACTTCATGTTTGTATGGCCACCTATTCTATTGTCTATCTCCTGATAATCTGTCCACATAAATGACCTTTGACTCTCAACTTCTAAAATGTAAATCATGCCAATGGAGAAAGACACTATCTATTAACTATATATCCTATCCATATCCATTTTTCAAAGTGTAGTTGAAATCCTAGATCCTAATAGATTCTTCTTCTGACAAGTCTAGCTCAATCATAATGTTTATTCTTTCTGAACACTTATTTACTACTTCTATCATTTGTATGATTCACTCTGGTTATTTATTACATTTGCAGAACTCCGGAATGGAAATCCAAGCTATGTGTAGCCATTGAGTATTTTAGTGGGACTTCTGGGATTTGCCTGGCCCAGGATATTAGATGAATGAGTATTGCAAAGTTTAGGGAAAGAAATTCATGCTAAGAAAAGAAAGAATTGAAGTGCGTAGATTTGGTTTAATCTCACTGGGTTCTTACTGAAAGAAGAGATGATAGTATTTGATGTTTGACCCTCAAATTATTCACAACACAAGCTTCAGGGATCAGTTCCTGAATCCTGAGATGGGGAATGTGCTGTAATAAACATGAAATAAAATGTTAAGAGCTGTGTTCTCTATTTTATAAAAGACTTTGAGTACAGATGGCAATGCTTTGCAGCAGAAGGTAACAAAAATAGGCAAGCCTTGGCCAGGTGGCTCAGTTAGTTGGAGCATCATTCCATGCACCAGAAAGGTTGCAGATTTGATCCCTGGTCAGGACAAATACCTAGGTTGTGGTCTCTCTCTCTCTCTCTCTCTCTCTCTCTCTCTCTCTCTCTCTCTCTCTCTCTCTCTCTCTCCCCATCCCATTCTTCTCTCTGAAATCGATAAACAAATCCTTGAGTGAGGATTTTTTTTTAATCAGCAAAAGACATTTCCCCCACACCTGTAGCATGACTTTCGAAACAACAGAGGATTAACAACCAGGCACTTACAGGTGTGCAGCTCTATTCAGGTGAGGAACTCAGTGCTGTGAATTCAGACGTGCGCAACAAAACTCTAACACAAACTTCATAATGTCAAGATAGAATGACAAAAGGGAGCATCATGAGAAATTCTCCAGCAACCTAGTAGGTTCAGAAGGACTTCAGAGGGGATAGAACTTTCCAATCATGTAGTATGAGGAGGGAGGAGGTGAAGTTGCCACACAGAATACTTTTGTTTTCCAATGCCGTTACCCTCTTGGCCAGGTCAGTGGCATATTTATTGTTCTTTATTTTTATTTAAATATATTAAGAAGCGTTTTTTAATTGAAAGTTCCCTGAAGGTATATACTCTACTGTATAGACTTTTAGTATCCCCCACTCTACACAGTACAATATATGGTAAAACATGCTCACACTCTCATTATTGGTTAAACTGAATTAAGAAATGCTCTTTTTTTTATTTTTATTTCCTGGATGCTGTAGCTCAGTAGATTGAGTGCCAGCTTGCAAACCAAAGGGTCACTAGTTCAATTCCCAGTTGGGGCACATGCCTGAGTTGCAGGCCAAGTCCCTGGTTGGGGGCATGCGAGAGACAATCACATATTGATTTTTCTCTTCCTCTCTTTCTACCTCCCTTCCCCTCTCTCTAAAAATAAATAAATAAAATCTTTTTTTAGAAAAAGAAATGCTTTTTATTAAAATAGAGAGAATGGCTGAGCTCTTTCTGCATATCTGGCTCAAATATGGGCTTTTACTGGTGTTGCTTTTGCAGCTAGAGGATATGTAAGATTTGTGAAAAAATAAGAAACTGAGAGAAAATTAATAAAACAAACAGAGCTGAGGGAAATTAGTTGGACATCTTATGCAAAGCCTGTATTTTGGCTGTTGTTCAATTCCATTTAGTTTTCTCTAATTCATCTGGGTCTAAATGTGTGTTTTCTCATTTCAAGAATAAGAAACCAAGAGTGAACAGAGGAATTGTTTGAATCATAACAAATATCTTTTCCAAAGAAGATTACAGATGCCACATACAAATTAGATTTGAAGGTAAAAGTAAAGGGATTAGGAATTATGTTCTTAAATTGAGGAAAGAAAAGATGGATTAAATTATGTGGAAGAGAGTAGGTAAATACTGATTCTGTAAACTCTGAACCAGCCTTATTTACATTTCACATTCCTGACATTGTATATTGAAGACATCAACACCTGGGTGGGGAAGGGTGTGTGAAAGTTAAACCATGGTATTTTAGAACAAAGTTGTGATGTAACAGAGAATGTAATGTGCCTTTAACAAGAGTGGAGTAATGGTGATAGAGACCATAGGACCCACAAAGAAAAAATATTCACTGCGTGGTTCTTTATAAAAAGGTAGCCAACTCTTACTTTAGATAATTCAGGTAGATGATGTTTGCTTGATTTTCAAATCTTTAACCTAATGTGGATTTCATTCATCCATACTTTTGTTGAACAGGAGTGGTTGGAGAAGGGTCTTATTCCAGTAGACTATATAACAGGGGGTTCAAAGTTATAGTCCTGCCTGCTTCTATATGTGTACTGCTGTTCAAAGAAAACTCAGTCCTCTCCGAAGGCTAAGAGGTTACTTTATAGTGTTTTATATTAATCCACTGAGTATACCAAGTACTATTTTCATGCCATCAGGCATCTTTTTTAAATGATACAAAATAACATGGCTTATTTTGATACATGTCATACGCAACCATATTGTCAAACAAAACTGTCCCAACAATCTGTTTATGACATAAGTATGTCATTTCTTTTGAAAAACAACTACAACATCTTTCAAGGATGCAACAGACCTCAGAACAAGAGATCAGGCGTGAACATCAATCATAAAGTGAATTAGTAAAATCAATGACAATGAAGTAGAGCATTGATATTCTTTAAATAATGTTTAAACTTCCTCATTTTTCTTCCAAAGTCCATGTATTTTCATCACATTTACTATAACAGCTTCATATTTTTAAAGTCTGATTGTATATAATTCAGAAAATCATTCTGCTACTCTTGCCCTTTAATACAATGGGGTTTTTATATAATATTCTTGCTTGTGTTTTGTTTCCTTCAGATTCCTTTGGTTACCTGTCTACTTAAGTATTTCCCATGAGCTCTCTTTTTTGGCCTGTAAACTCAAATAACAGTAAACATTAATGGTGCTTATTGCTCTTGGCACCATTTACCTAATTCAAAGAAAATACACAATTGTATTTGTTAAAATTCAGGTCCCCAAACAAAAACTCCAGGGTTTCAGAACTTTTTATTAAATAAAAAACATTTTAAAACACTTTTTTAAAAAAGGATTTTGCTTTTGTCTTTATTTAGGATAGAGGCTTAACATTTCAAACACAATAATTATATACTTTTTTTTCACTTATATATATTTTTTATTTATTTATTGTTTTTCTATTATATTTGTTCTACTTTTTTCCTCCCTTGCTCCCTTCCATCCCACGCATCCCTTCTACTAGAGTCAATCCCCACCCTGTTGTCCATGTCCATGGGTCATTTATATTAGTTTCTTGACTAGACCCTTCTCCTTATTTCTGCCCTTCTCCCCCTTCCTGCTCCCCCAGTCACTGTTAGTCTGCTCCTTGTTTACTTGTCTCTGGTTCAGTTTTACTCTTTTGTTTGCATTATTGATTAGTTTCCTGTATTGGGTGATATCATATGATATTTGTCTTTTGTTGCCTGGCTTATTTTGCTAAGCGTAATTCTCTCCAGATCCATCCATGTTGTCATAAATGGTAGCCAGTTCCTTCTTCCTGCTGCATAGTATTCCATTGTGTAAACATACCAGTTTTTTGATCCACTCATCTACAGATGAGCACTTAGGCTGTTTCCAGCACTTGGCTATTGTAAATAACACTGCTATGAACATAGGAGTGCATAGGTTCTTTTGAATTGCTGTTTCAGGATTCTTCGGGTATAATCCTAGCAATGGAATTGTTGGATCAAAAGGCAGTTCCATTTTTAGTTTTTTGAAGAAATTCCATACTGTTTTCCTTAGTGGCTATACTAATCTGCATTCCCACCAACAGTGCACAAGGGTTCCCTTTTTTAAAACATTCTTGAGGATGAACTGTAATAGTAGGCTAAATATCCGGTCTTCTCATACTTAAATCCCAAACATCCAAATTATTAAATTATAGAAGCAAAAAGCTCTATATGTCCTTTACTATGTATGGTTTTTATTAATTATTTATTTGTCTACAGATGAGAAATATTTCCTTTGTCTCAATTTACCATGAGCATTGCTCCTTAAAATAAGAAAAAAATAATAATTTTAATGAAATTTGGCACAGTGCCTACCATATAATGGGCACCCAAAATAGTTTTGATGAATAAAAGTAATTATAATAAATTATTATACTTAGTAGTTCACTACCTATCCAAAGTCCATTTCCACTTACATATTTGACCTATCTCTGAGAAATACACAGGTAGGTGTTCTCAAGGATTATACCTGCCAAATCTTTCTCATAGCCCCAAAGGGTTGTTTCAATTATACACAGTCAGGGAATATGAGAAACTACAATTTCAAATCCCTGGCCAAAGAGTAAGCTCAAATTTGTTTATTACCTAAGCAGGAAAAGAAATTGGACCAATTTCTTTGGGTCTACAAAGCTACCAAACATTTCCATTCTAGAGAAGTTAAATAAATATATAGCCTTATCAATGCAACCAACGGCAAGTTAGCAAGTAATCTAAGATGGGTAGTACAGGATACGAGGCACCTCAGGATCTTAATCATGAGCCAGCAGTGGAAATAAAGGTCGCCATGATCATCTTGCCATGGTTTTACACACCACATAGAGAAGAACCTACTCACCCACAGCCCTGGCAAGTATGGCTCTATTTAAAAGGCATTTTGCCTTATTGGCCACAGTTGATTGGCCTAAGGATGAATATCTGACTCAAATAGATGGTTCATATTCATTCAGATGTGAGGAACTGGGACATTGAATGTAGTGACCATTTGGTTATTTTGTTTTTGTTTTTTGGGTTGTCCAGAATATAAGTACCCTTCTTTGATTTCAGGAATTTCCCCCTTTATGAAACATGATGGGAGGCATAGTCCCCCTTGCCTTGTAGAGCCTTAAAGTGCCTCATACTTACTCTCCCAGCCTTCTTTGCAGCCAAGGAACTAACACATTACATAGGCTTAACCAATCAGAAATACCTGCTCTGGGCTCTGAATTGGAAGCTACAGATTCACAGTTGTAGGGACACTAAAGAATGTTTCTTCAAGGAGACCAGGATGGGCAGCAGTGGAAGCGACTGAATCCAGTGCCCCCAGCATCAGTGGCCTAAGTCTAACACCAGCAGTTAAGTACTAGTCAGGTCTAGTAGTGGGCAGCAGTGGTATCCTCACAAGACCAGTTCTATGATATGTTCATTGTCTGTATTTTCGTCTGTGGAATCTCCTTTCTGCTCATTTTCTGTCCCTTCCCATTAACTCTGGGAACTCTCCATTATCCTCCATTAAGTTCCTTTTCTACTTAAATTACCCATCTTTGTTTCTGTTGCTCACAAACCAAGAAGAGTGACTGATACAAGTAGTCCATGTCAGTTGCCTGCTAGCATGAGACCATAAGATATGGGAAATATGGGAGCCAAAGCTGCCATTTGGAGATGGCCATGATAGTCCATTCCAGCAGCAGAAGATTGTCAGTAGATGCTTCAAGAAAAGCAGGCACCAAATACAATGAGGCTTTGGGAAGAACAAAGTAAAAGAGTTTGCATCCTAGTTTAATACTTCCAGTCCCAGTCCCATAAAAATAGGCTATTCTTCATTTCCTACCTGTGGGATTGCCTTAAAATTCCCTGTTGTATCCTATGAATCCCTAATTGTTTAAACATGATTCATTTTATTAAGAGTTTCATTTGATACAACCAAACATATTCCTATTTAGTCAGTCAGATAAGTAGCAAACCATAATTATCTGGGAATATGCAAAACAGTGTGAATGGGACACAGAGGGACTTAGGAAACAAGCCATGAGAGAACCCTCTCTCCCTATCTACTCCTAATAGTTAATGATGACTCTACCTTCAGTACTGGGGTGGTACAACATCATATGCTTGAATTGTTGTGTTGAAACTTATCAAGTGACATATATCTTAGTGCATATGAAAATCACTAGGTCATATCTATATATTGCCCAAGATAGCAAGAAAGATTAAGCTAAAATGTTAAATATCAGTTGAGAGCTGAGACAGCTCTCCCCAAAACAAGAAACAATTATAATATCACATAAGAACCATCTGTCAAGACAGGCCCCAATTGCAGAGAAGAAGGTGGCAAAGCCTGCCAACAGATAGAGAATTAGATCCACCCTGGGAGGAACTGTGGACAGCCAGCTCACATAGCCCTGCCTTCTGGCCATCACTTCATACATCATGACCCCATCATGACTACTCTCAAATGTGGATGAAAACTCTGAGCAAGCCACCCCAACATGGGCTGACTGCAGCGTGGAATCCTGTGGAGAACGGCACCAGTCCTCTCAGCAACTGGGAACTCAGCAACTGCTCGCTTCTGTCCTGTTCCAAGGAGGGTGTCAGAAACCAGACGGCTCATCTGTTCTTCCTCTTGGCCTCCTGACCCTTTGTCATTACCTTTCTTTTTTTCCCCCCAGATTAACCAAGTTGGGAAACAATAAAAATCCTTTAGAGGAGCCAGTTTGTCTCTGCTCTCACTCTTGGAGTGTTCCTGAGTGACTTGAGCAAATCTGCCTCTCATCAAAAAAAGCTAAGGAATGATTGTTCCAGGTTTAAAAATGAGAGTGAAAAATCTGATGTCATATTGCATAAGAATGACAGTGATAAGACCTAAAATCTGAGCAAGCCACAAATCTCCGTAAGTCAGTCTTACCAGCAAAAATCTGGAATCTACCTTCATTTTGAAAATTCTGGGAATCTAAGATTAGCTGTTGAAACTTTGGAAGACCCCATGTCTCTGTAAAATTAACATAAAAATAGCTCTATTTACTTCAACGGTTTATTAAAATAATCAAATGAATAAATATGAGAGCAGTTTGAAAGGTATGTAGTACTAAATAGTCACAAAGCATTGTCCTCATAGAGGTAATGCTAATCTTTATAGTCATGGTTATAGCTATTGATATTGTTAGCAAATTATCCAAATCTAGAACCTGATCTTTGTAGCTCTATTTCCATTAAGCACAAATAACAGTGCTTCATGACAAGTACCTTCTAAGCCTGAGCTACTTTATTAGGATGATTACAAGTAGTACTGGTGGTGGTTACCTTGATTCTTAATGAATCTTTGAATTTACTGTACTATATAAATATAACTTTCTTATAATAGAAACTCAAGTGTTTGTGAATTATCAATCCCGTCATGCTGTCAGCAGTGATTACATTTACCAGCAATTGATACCCAAGGGAGCACTGCCTCACTACCACCCAGAGACCCCAATTCAATATAGCTGCTGCCAACAGATCCATGTTTACTGTTGCATTTGGTTATATCCTTCTCAATGCTTAATTTGCATCAGCCCCTCCTAAAATCCCCAAGGCCATATTTTTCTTTTTAATTAAAATAAAAGAAATTTTTGCTTGCAGAATTTCATGGCAGCCCTAAGGCATCACAGAAACCAGTTGGGGGACTCACTGCCAAATAGTGAAGTAGTATTGCACGCAGTCAAAAAGCTTTCACATGTCATCCCAGTACATCTCAAATGCATAGTCTAAATACATATAAGCCAACAAACTTTACACTTCATTATAGCCACAAAACCAAACCATATAACAGCCTGCTATAGTAAAAGGTCACTTCATGGGTGTCCCAGGGCCAAACCATTGAAATGATGCCCAAGTATTTTCACCCGATGGCAACACTAGCATTCAACCGTCACCTTCTCCTTATATTAGCATGCTGTGATTATTCCCAGCAGTGGAGTTGGGCCTCCATGGTAACGCTCTTCAGGGAGCTGGGGAAGCTCTTTAATTATTAAAATGAATAATTCTCATCAACACATTTATTTGGGAAATATTATATGTAAAAGGGGCACTAATGAAACAGCCATGAGAACCAAGCCATGTCCTAGAGATGCTTTTTGATGTGAATTTTAGCAACATTCTCCTCATCCCATCACACCATGCATTATTTAGGTTTTTTTTTTTAGGCCTATCATTTTATTCGTAAGTGGAGATGGAATTGTTGAACCCAAAGAAGGAAAGCTTTAAATTACTCCCATGTGTTTGAACCATTACCAACCCACAAAAACTGGATGCAATGAATCGTCATGTTACCTCTAATTGCTAGAAAATCATCCAAAAAATACCCTGAACATTAGATGAGCCAGTTAGCACAGAGAGATGGGTTAGCTTTACAGAGGAGCATCTATATAATTTTCTTTCTTGAGATACAACAGTTTGTACATTGAAAGCATTAGTCTAATTTCACCCATGGAAATTCTTAAGTACATTTCCCATGTTTACACACTGTCATATATGTGTGTTTTTCTGTATATATTATGTACTTCCGGAGAAATAAGACATTCTAAAGGAAGACAAAAGAACTAAATCTTATTATTAACTTGTCACATGAAAATATAGATAATGTAAGCCCTCTGATATATTTCCCTTAATGTTCTTTATAAAGACAGTTTTCATCATTGAAGAAGAAGAAAAAATCACTTAGTGCCAGTGTTCTTATTCAATGTCTTCATTTTGAGTAGATCACAAAGCTGTTTCTTTGAGGGAGAGAATAATAGAAACACAGGGAAAAATAACACTGGAAAACCAAAGAATGAAAGGCAAATATATTTATCTATTGGCAAGAGGCTGTGTGGTCATCAGAAGTTTTACCCTTTGACTTGTAAGCATTTTCTTTGGAAGCTGGATGTTTCTGGTACTAGGTTTAAAGATTCCAAGCATCACTTAAAAAAAAAACTATATTTTGGTTATAGGACTATATTTAGAGCCTTTTGTACATCCAGTTTAATTAATGTAAGATTTTATGAGCCTCAAACATCTCACATGCTGCCTACAAAAAAGATAATACTATACATCTTCCTAAAACTCTTCTGAGGTTCATTGGTGTACCACCCACCTTTGGGCCCTCAAAAAGCTAGAAAGATCTGATTGGAGAAGTGCAACAGAGGCTGCCCATTAGTTCTCCCCTGACAATGGCTGGCTCTCCTGCCTACCAGTACAAATCAGCCAGTCCTGGGATTCTTGCTCCTCAGCTCCACTTCTCAGTATCCCACATCAATTTGCCCCCATTGAATTTCTGCTTAGCGATTAAAAAGCATAACCCAAAACATTGCTCAGATATGCAAATATCAAATTACACTGCTGTCTCCAAATCCCCCAGCCAGCTTTCCAGATTCTCTAGCTTCCTGAATCATCCTCCTTGTCTCACTGTATCTGTCAGGCTGCCTGGTCCCCGAATGCTGGAAGAAAATCAAAGAGTTGCTTGACTGGAAAGGGGTAATTACTATCAGTGACATTTCCATTAGGAAGTTTCCTACTGAGCTGCTCTCATCTTAATACCAAATACTCGTATTAATGTCCCTCCCCAACTCAGCTCTCTACGCTAATTTTTTAAATTAAAATTCTAATGATTTATAATGAATGACTGCTCACTGTCAGGCTGTAAAACTAATGTCTCAAAGGTACCTAAATGGCATGTACTTCTACCCACCTAGACTTCCATGTGCCTGATCTTCACTGTTTGGTTTATATCATATGATAGGCCTCTGCAGTTTTTAGATTTTTAATAGCACATATAGCATAGAATACATGTAAGCAAAAAGAGCAGTCATTTCCAAACTTGCTTTAGCAACAACACTACTTTCAAAAGGCATCTTGTGTTAATGGAGTATGAAGGCAGTGTTTATTAGTATAAATTTATTAGTGCCCTGGCCAGTGTGCCTCAGTTGGTTATAGTGTCATCCCATAAACTGAAATGTTGTCGGTTTGATCCCCAGTCAAAGTATGCATGGGAAGCAACCAATTGATGTTTCTCACATAGATGTCTCTCTCTCTCTCTCTCTCTCTCTCTCTCTCTCTCTCTCTCTCTCTCTCTCTCTTCCTCTCTTTCTTCCTTCCCCTCTCTGTAAAATCAAAAAGCATATTAAAATATATGTACATTTATTAGCATAAATATAATTTTTAAGTTCATATGTATAACAATTTTAAGTCAATAAGTTTGTTTTACTGAAAGAGAAAGCAGAAATCAGTATTTAAATGAAAATTAGAGTATATATTAACCTCAGCACTTAATTCGTTTGCATTTCAGGGAGGTTCTTTGCATAGATAAACTGTTTCTGACAATCTATCTTATGTTATAAAGCTATTCTTTAATTAGGTAGAAATGGCAAAGGTTTTATTACAGGCTTATAGGAAATCAAGATAACCTGGCAACCTAAGTTGTCATAAAAATGATCCTTATTATATTAAAGTATGGTACACAACACACAAGTTATTTCATGTGGCTTGTTTGCATGTTTTGTTACTATAGTTTTAATAGTCAAAATATGTTTTAAGCACCATGTGAATTACACCATTAAGGAATCATTAAAGCCTGGCCATGGAACACTAGAATTGTATAGAGCAAAACACCATTGATGCAGATTCAACTGAAGTTTAGGGGGAAGCAAGGAGCTAAGACATAAGGAAAAGGTTTTACTTGGAGAAGACTATGGCCATTGCTAACTTATCTCCCTCAGCACTTTCTTGTATCCGTATCTCAATGCTGGTTTCATTCCCCTTGCATTACAAGAAGTTGAGCATGCCTGCTTCCCCAGAAGATTATATGCAACTAAGGCAGAAGACCATTGACAGGGACTGAATTGTGCCCCTCCAAAATTGATGTTGAATCCCTAACCCCCAATGTGGCTATTTTTGGAGATAGGACCTAAAAGAAGGTAATTAAAGTTAATTGAGGTCATAAGGGTGGGAACATAGGCAGCAGATGGCCTTGGCCTGTACCTTCCAGGAGGCCTCAGAGCCAGTGCACCCAGTGAACAGTTTCAGACCACATTGAAGCACCACCACCCAATCCCTTCCACAAGCAACACACTTAAGAGATAAACTCAGTGGACATCAGAGCCTCATTGAAGTAAGTCCTGCTCTCTGGGGTGGACCCCTGCACAGCTGATCCTCTACAGTCATAGAAGATCAGTGGTCCAAGGTCAGTGGTCAATGGTCACAGCCAATCCTTGCAGTTGACCATCCAGGGGATAAATCCCTCCCATTGACATGCCAACAGCAATTAGGGCACAACTACAAGAAGAAGGTGTATACAACCCACACAAGTGGCACACTTTGAGTGCCCAGCTTAGGTGGTCAGGGAGGCTGTGCCACTGAACCCTACAGGATACCTACTACATTAGGCCACTCTACGAAGCCTGGGAGACATAAAGTTCTACTTAATACATAGAAACAAATGGGGGTGGGTTGTCAAAATGAAACAAAGAAACATGTACCAAGTGAAAGAACAGAACAAAACTCCAGAAAAGGAACTAAACAAAATGGAGACAAGTAATCTATTAGATGTGGAGTTTAAAAAACTGACTATAAGGATGCTTAATGAACTTAGTGAGAACTTCAACAGCATAAAAAACAACTAGTCAGAAATTAAAGGATACACTAACTGAAATGAAGAATAATTTACAGGCAATTAACAGTAGAGTAGATAAAGCCAAGAATCAAAACAATGATATGAAATACAAGGAAGTAAGTTACACCCAATCAGAACAGAAAAATTTTAAAAGAATCCAAAAAAATAAATGAGCCTCTGGGACAACTTCAAGCATGTCAACATTTGCATCAATGGGGTGCCAGAAGGAAAATTGAAAGAGAGGAAGAAATTAAAAACCTATTTGAAAGAATAATGACAAAAAAATAAAACCTTTTCTAACTTGATAAAGAAAATACATGTACAATTCCAGAAAGTGAGGAGAGTCCCAAACAAGATGAACCCAAAGAGGCCTACACCAAGACACATAATTAAAATGTCAAAGGTTAAAGATAAAGAAGGAATCTTAAAAGCAGCAAGAGAAAATCAGTCAGTTACCTACAAGGGAGCTCCCATAAGACTGGCAACTGATTTCTCAATAGAAACTTTGCAGGCTAGAAGGGAGTGGCAAGAAATATTCAAAGTAATGAAAAGCAAAGACCTACAACCAAGATTACTCTACCCAGCAAAGCTGTCATTTAGAATCAAAGGACAGATAAAGAGCTTCCTAGACAAGAAAAAAAATTAAAGGAGCTCATCACCACCAAACCAGTACTGTATGAAATATTAAAGGATCTCCTTTAAGAATAAGAAGAAAAAAAGATTAAAAATATGAACAAGAAAATGCAACATATACATACCTATCAAAATTTGAATCTAAAAAATAAACAAATGAATAGAACAGAGACTCAGATACAGAAGACATTTTGACAGTGGCCAGATGGGAAGGGAGTTGGGCAGATGAGTGAAAAAGGTGAAGTGATTAATACAATTAGTGGTTACAAATTAGTCACAGGACTGTAAAATACAGCATAGGGAATATAGTCAATAATATTCTAATAACTATTTATGGTGTCAGGTGGATGTGAGATTTATCAGGATGATCATTTATTAAGTTATGTAATATCTAATTACTGGGGTGTACACCTGAAACTAATATAACAATGTATGTCAACTCTAATTTTTTAAAAAATGATTTAAGAAATGAAAAAATCAAGCTAAATAATAAAAAAAGAAAACCATGGGGGGAAAGAAGTTGTTTACATAGGCACAACACAGCATATTAGCAAACATATATCCTCATGATAACTTAGGACAGGGTAAATATAAGGATGTTTTATTTCAAGAGCTGGTGTTGCAGATGAGCTTCCATTAAATTAGACCCCTATATGTTGTGAGCAATCAGGTAATTTAATGCAAGGCATTTCTGTGGAAACAAAGTTTAATACTGAACAAATTATAACTTTAGTTTCTGAGTTTGGAGAGCAACCAGTTGAGATGAGTTCTAGATGTCAGGATTGAAACATCTTCAGATGGAGTAAGGGCAAGCAGTAGCAATCTGACAGATCTTCCTGGTTAGCAGTTTGAATGTCTCTGATGATCTGAGTGACCCACATAGTCATAGACACAAAGATTGTCCAATATCAGACATTGTAGTGATCTCTCTAAAGCTGATATTAAGTTGTCCAGTTTTAGCTTTCATGGCTTTAGGAAAACAGAAGTTTTAGTTGCATAGTGATTCCAAGTCAAAAGAACGGGAGAGTAACCTGGCTGGTGTGGCTCAGTGTATTGAGCACCGGCCTGTAAACAAAAGGTTGCTGGTTTGATTCCCAGGCAGGGCACATGCCTGGATTGTGAGCCAGGTCCCCAGTTGGGGATGTGAAAGAAGCAACCAATCTATGTTTCTCTCATACATTGATGTTTCTCTCTTTCTCTTTCTCCCTTCCTTCCTCTCCCTAAAAATAAATAAATAAAATTTTTTAAAAAACATAAGAGTGGGAGAAAATTGGGAATGTTAGTTTGGAGAATTCTAGCTAAATATTGGAAGACACTGGAAGAGTTTAAGATCCAGTTCAGTTTACAGTTAGAAAACAAAATTTTGTGAATATATATGTATATATATATAGTATGTTCAGAAGGTATATCCAGCCATGTAATATGGAAAATAGAGACAGTTCTTGAAGAAGATACAAGATACAAGAAACATTGTACATAGCACAATGACACCTCATCCCCTTCAAATTTAGGCACCTTGGGACCTCAAACAGTTCTCCCAATTACCATAAGCTGCCCCATTGTATTTTCCTGAATCTCATCAATTGTCTGAAATCTCTTCCCTTTCAAAGGCGATTTTAGTTTTGAGAAAATCCAGAAGTTTCAGGGTGCCAAATATGGACTGTAGGGAGGCTGAGTCACCTGGGTGATTTGATGTTTGGCAGAAAACCTCTGCATGGACATGATGCATAAGTGGGTGCATTGTCATAATGAAGCTGCCAACCACCAGTTTCCCATAGCTGCAGTCTTCTGAATCATCTGAATAGTTGCCACAGAGCAATGTTCAAGCTTGATATAAAATTGGATGCAGATCTGTTGCTCTACTCACTCAGTCATTTTGAATGTGACAGCTACACAGTACACAGTCTCAGTCCATGGCATTTACTACCCCCATGGTACAGTGAAGTCATCATTGTTTACACAAGCATACTCCAGTCCACTCTCCTTGGCTTCCAGGTTATATCAATGTAATGCAAACCATTCTTGTTATATTAACAATGAGCTGGACTTTTTCCAGATTGACTATATATATATATGGAGCCACTTTAAAATGGAGTCAGAACTGCTGTTTTCAAGGATAGTAAAAAAAGGCAGGTACTATTACTATAATACTTCTGGTTACTGGACTAAAAATTAAAAACATTAATTAGAATTAGTGTCACTACATTGGCATATCCATGCCTATACAAATGCCTTCCCTTTTAAATGTTCCTCTCCCTTTCACATAAATACCCCTTACCCTTGTCTCCTAATCGGAACAGTATTTCAGCTTCTGCCTGAATCAGTGCTTCCCCAATAGATATTTTTAGGGGGGGGAAATCTCAAATAAATGTCTGTTGCCCCTCAAAAAAAAAAAAAAAAAAAAAAGAATGGTTATGGCATTTACTAAATGGTAGAATTGATTTTACTCCAGTCAGAGATGCTGAAATAATCAGCTCCAAGGGCATCATTCACTCTAGAGTTGTGCAATGCACAACTTACACAGGTATGGTGTAAGTTTGCCACATATCATTTATTTGTTCATTTTATTTATCACTTTTAACTCTTTTGAAACAAAGTATTTTTAGTATATGTTTGACTGCAACAATGGTATACAATAATTAACCTGTTTTTAATATTTTAAATGCATTTAATAAATATCAAATAAAATATCCATTTGTACTATTATTAAATCTTCTTAAAAATAACATAAAATGGGACATTCTATTTAGGATGGCAGCCCCAATGTAGCCACTCCAAATTTTTCAACAAAATATCATTGGAAATTAAAAAATATGAAAACATGATCCATTTCTTAAATCTAAGGCTGATACAACATACCAATAGGCCTGGGACATATTTGCATTCTCTGCCCAGTTAATAAAAGAAATTAAAAATGAGGACTTCCGGCCAAGATGGAGGCTTAGACGGACACGCTAGGTCTCCCTCTACAACTATACAGGAATACAACTACTTCAAAACAAAGGATAACTAGAAATTCCAGAAAATAAAACTACACAGAAGTCCAACATATGAAGTTATAAACCAACGGTGCCATTTGGGCAGGTAAGAGTTAAAGTGGGCAGTGCTGTTTGCGGTCGCACCCGGAGCGGCGGCGGCAAGGAGTCCCGGTGGCCAAGTCCCTGGCGGTGCGCGACCCCGGCGAGGAGTCCCGGTGGCCAAGTCCCTGGCGGTGCGCGACCCCGGCGAGGAGTCCCGGTGGCCAAGTCCCTGGCGGTGCGCGACTCCGGAGCTGGGGAGAGCGGCTACGCAAGCCCCTGGCGGTGCGCGACCCCGGCGAGGAGTCCCGGTGGCCAAGTCCCTGGCGGTGCGCGACCCCGGCGAGGAGTCCCGGAGGCCAAGTCCCTGGCGGTGCGCAACCCCGGCGAGGAGTCCCGGTGGCCAAGTCCCTGGCGGTGCGCGACTCCGGAGCTGGGGAGAGCGGCCGCCGCATCGCCTTGAACAGTGAGGCCCAGGGGGGCGGGAGGACGGATCCCGGTCTCCTAGCTGAATAACTGTGTGAATCCATCTTGGACCCCCGCCCCCACAGAAAGCACCACAGGGCTGCGAAATAGGTCGCTGACAAGCAGGCGCCGGTCGCTAATTTGTGACGCGTACGCAGGCACTGCCCCCACAGCCAGCCCAAGAAAACAAAAAGCATCTGTCAAAATGAGGCAGGCAACTTTAGAAATACCGGTAACACAACTCACCAGGCAGCAGATAGAGAACCTGACAGATGAACAGATAAGAAACCTGTCAGAGGCTCAGTTCTGGGCCATTGTTATCAGGTGGCTTACAGAATTCACAAAAGAGCAGGAAAAAGATATGAAAGAAGCGAAAAACTTTCATAACGAAAGGAACAAAACCGCATACGAGATAGAAGGAAAGGAAATAAAATCCAGAGTTCATTTCAACAAACTGGAATTTGGAGAAGGAACAAGCAGTCAACCAATGCAGAGAGAGGAAATGGGAAGCAACAACGAAAGGATCAGAAACCTCTGGGACAGCTATAAAAGGCCCAACATAAGAATCATTGGTTTGCCAGAGAATGAGGAAGATGAACTAGAACTTGAAAAATTGAGTGAAAATATAATAAAGGAGAACTTCCCAGACTTGGGAAAGGGAATAGACCTGCAGGTCCAGGAAGCAAGGAGAGTTCCCAAGAGACTGGACCCAGGGAGAACCACTCCAAGACACATTATAATCAAAATGTCAAAAATTAAAGATAAAGAGAGAATCTTAAAAGCAGCAAGAGAGAAGAAAAGAATTATGTACAAAGGGGTCCCAATTAGACTATCAGCTGACTTCTCAAGGGAAACCCTACAGGCAAGAAGAAACTGGCAAGAAATATTCAAAGTAATGAAAATCCAAAACCTACAACCACGAATACTCTATCCAGCGAAATTGTCATTCAGAATAGAAGGACAGAGAAAGTGTTTCCAGGACAAAATAAAACTGAAAGAGTTCATTAGATCCAAACCACTGTTATATGAGATGTTAAAGGGACTGGTTTAAAAAAAAAAAAACAGAAGCTAGGGAGATGAAACAAAGGCAAACTAAATAGGCAACGAGAGGGAAAGAGGAACTGTGGGTACGGGAAGCATATTGGGGGGAGGTCAACAGGGAGGGGGAATGGGGAAAGGGAGGGAGATGATATAGGAATTGGGGATCAAGGTAGGAGGGAATGGAATAGACGGAGAGAGGTTGGGAGGAACTGTATGCACAACTAATGGACATAATCTAAAAGGGGGGGACAACTGGAGGGAGGGGGGCCACCGGGTGGAGGGGAGCAGAGGGAAGGGAAATTGGCACAAATGTAATAATTTAATCAATAAAACACATTAAATCATTTAAAAAAAAAGAAATTAAAAATTATATTAGTATCTAAAGATAGAGAATATCTTGGGGGTTAAGAAGGTAAGACCAAACAAACACATTTACTTGCCATCTGCTTGTGGTACCAAAAGAAATATAACTGAGGGAACTTGCACCAAGATGGAGGCATAGGTAGACATACTGTGTCTCCCTCACAACCTAAATGCATTACACTAATTCAAAAATAAAAAAATAAATAAGTAAAACAGAAGTTTCAGAAAATTGAACAGCATGGAAGTCCAACAAATAAATAAGTAAAGAAGAAATACCCATTCAGAGAGGTAGGAGGGGTGGAGCAGGGGTAGAGAGGGTGCTGTGTGGCAGAGGCAGCAGTGGCAGTGCAGTGGCCATGATGGAAAGTGCAGTCATAGATTTTAAAAGTTGGGAGGGAAACCAGGGGAGCAATCTCAGCCCTAGACCAGGCCATGCAGCTCACTATTTCAGCACCACGGAAAATAAAGCCACATCGCTTTTGACTGTGAAAACCAATGGGGGGGGGGTTGAGACAGAAGAAGAAACTGCCAGTCTCTCAGCAGAATCACCTTGCTTAGAGGACTGCCATGGTCCTAGAACATCCGCAAACCCACCCACTCTGGGAACCATCACCAAACAGCAGCTAGAGGGGCACCAGTCACATACAGGATATGGGAGAAGTGCCTGGAAAAGGGACGAGTGCTGGGAAAATGGCATTGTTCCCTCTCAGACCCCTCCCCCATGTACAGCACCACAAAGTGGTGAAACGGGTCACCAGATATTGATGAATACCTAAGGCTCCGCCCCTTAAAATATAACAGGTGCAACAACTCTACCTAAGACACAGAAGCAAACACAGAAGGCTGTGAAGTTGAGGAGAAAGAGAAGTATGACCAAAAAGGGGGGACAGATTAAGGTTCCAGTGGGGGAACTGAGTGACAAGGAGATAGTCAATCTAAAAGATGTCGAGTTCAAAACACTGGTGATAACAATGCTCACAGACTTGACAGACAAGATTAAATGTGACAAACACATAAGGGAAGACATGAAGTCTATGCTAAGTAAAACTAAGGGAAACTCACATGAAACCAGCGGGGAAGGGAAGCAAACCAGAGTGCAAATCAATGAATGGGAACATAAGGAAGAAATAAACAGTCAACCAGTATAGAAGGAGGAAAGAAGAATTGAAAAAACAAGGAGAGGGGTAGGAACCTCTGGAACAACTTTAAATGTGACAACATCTGAATCATAGGGGTGCCAGAAGGAGAAGAGAAAGAGCAAGATATTGAAAACTTATGTGAAAAAATAATGAAGGAAAACTTCCCTAATTTGGTGAAGAAAATAGACATACAAGTCCAGGAAGCACAGAGAATCCCAAACAAGCTAGACCCAAAGAGGACCACACCAAGACACATCATAATTAAAATGGCAAAGGTTCAAGATAAAAAGAGAGTCTTAAAAGCAGCAAGAGAAAAGAAGAGAGTTACCTACAAGGGAGTTCCCATAAGACCATCAGCTGATTTCTCAAAAGAAACTTTGCAGGCCTGAAGGGACTGGCAAGAAGTATTCAAAGTGATGAAAAGCAAGGACCTACAACCAAGATTAGTCTAACCAGCAAAGCTATCATTTAGAATGGATGGGCAGATAAAGTGCTTCCCAGAGAAGGTAAAGTTAAAGGAGTTCATCACCACCAAGCTATTATTATATGAAATGTTAAAGGGACTTATTTAGGAAAAAGAAGATCAAAACTATGAACACTAAAATGACAACAAACTCACCACTATCAACAACAAAATCTAAAAAATAAAAACAAAACAAACTAAGCCAACAACCAGAATTGGAACAGAATCATAGGTACAGGGGGCATTTGGAGGGTTATCAGCTGGGAGAGGGGAGGTGAAGAAAGGAAGAAATGGTGCAGGGACTAAGAAGCATGATTGGTTGGTACAAAATAGACAGAGGGAAGTTAAGAATGATATAGGAAAAGGTGAAGCCAAAGAACTTATATGCACAACCCATGGACATGAACTAAGGAGGGTGGGATTGCTAGAGGGAAGGGGAGTAATGGGTGGAGGGGAGCAAAGGGAAAAGAAATTGAGACAACTGTAACAGCATAATCAATAAAAATATACTTAAAAAAAGAAATATAACTGATGTTCAAGTGAACAGAATGAAGTCAAGGTCATCTGCATTTCTCTTTCTTCAAGTATAATTAAGTAGGACACAGAAACTATGAAGTCTTCTTCTTTTTAAATTTACTTCACATGCATTTCTTTTTTTTATTATTATTTTCATGCACTCTTTTGAGGATGATAACATTTCCTCTCTGGATGCTACTGTAGATGATTTTCCAAAACTCAGCCCTTCTTTTGAGTCTGCCAGATACAAATACCTCTCCCTTATTCTACAAGGCTCCTTCCTAGATCTTGCATCAGTTACTTATCAAAAGCGATCCTCAGTTCAGGGATGATTTGCCTGGGCTGAGTGTTTGTCAGTGAACAAGCTGTGGACTTGGCCTGTGGTCCTGCTCTCTGCCCACTCCTGCCCAACACCAGTCCAATCCTTGATTTCATTCTAGCAAGCACGAGGGAGCCATATGTTGGTACTAACTGCTCAGGGCTGTTTACTCTCCCTTTTAAGGAAGGAGTCAGGCCCTTCGGGCTTATGTCTTGGGGAAGGAAAGACACAGGAGAACAACAAAGAAGAGTCATGCCTCAGCTCTCTCCATGTGGAATTCTGAAATGCTCAGCAGACGTAATACTTTAAGAGATGTTTTTTCTCAAAAACTGTTTTCTAAGTAACAAGAAGCAAAGTGTATCCTATAAATAACAAATGATCTAAAAGCCAGTTCTTAAGCCCAAGATTTGATTAAAACAGCATTTAATGATCCTGCTAAGTGTCCCCAACAAGCACCTGCCTCTGTTGGGAGAGATCTCATGAAAGGGACAGTAAACTCCCAGAGTGCAGTGGGGCTTAGAAATCAAAAAGGACCCTCCCTTATTTTCCAGAAAAATCCTAAGGCTGTACCCCAGGGCTCTTGCACAAGTCCATGGTGGTTTGAAAATATTTTCCTGCATTTTCAAAAGGATGCAGAAATGGCTAAGAAAGGTTTGCAACCTGTGCAGCTCCTTGCAAACAGGAGCAAATGCACCCTAAGAACCCTGACACCAAGGCAGCACTAAAGGTCAGTGGGCACAGGTGGGAAAAACCAAAGTCCAAATGGGATGACTTAAATCTACTTATCAAAGGGACAGCTGCCAATGACAGGGGACAGTTCCTTCCTTGTAATACCATCACCCTATTTCAGTCCCTGGACCTGAAAAAAGAAGAGAGAAAATAAACTCTCATTTGATGACGTTGGTGGGGGGTGGGGTGGAAAGGAACACTCCAACCATCTGAGTAGAAGTCTAAAATGAACAAGATTAGCAAAACAAACAACAGCAACAAAGACTAAGATTGTGTTCTGTCATCAAGCAGGGGTAGTAAAGACGAGCTGTAGTACAGAAAAAATGAAGAAGCTACATCTGCACGCCTGGTTAGAGATTCAGACCCACTTATAAGTTTTGGGGTAAGTCCCAGGGACAGCTTCTTGGTGTCCCCATATTTTGTTCTTTGATATACTAAGCAGATACAGTATGTGAAAACAGTAACTCCCAACATACATGCCTAACAAGATTCTTTGCATTTCTCCCACACCTATCCCACCAAAAAGACAGACCAAACAGTACTAGTTGAAAGGGCCTATACCTGCCCAAATACATTGTATCCTTTAGAGTTTAGGTTCTACCTAAACTGTGAGAAAGAGGCATGGCACCCAGCTGGGGTCAGAAGGGCTGCTTCTAGCCAGCTGAGCACATTTTTCTTTGCAAATTAGAAAAAGATACCTGTTCTACCAGACACTGGTACAGTAAACAACCTGCCGGGCTGTACACAGTGGCCCTTAATCAAGAAATGAGAAACTTAATCTACTTTCTTCACAAACAAGAACTAAAGGGAGGGCTCCTGCATTTTCTGGTTAGTATTAGCCATGGCACTACAAATAAGAAGCAAATGTGGAGGAAGCATGATCTGTGTCCTGACTTTTTGCCAGACACTCTTTATTTCATGAAGAAACATGGTAGTACGACGTGTGCTAATGTTGTTGTTGTTTTAAATTTAATCTAATTACTCCAATTAATCTATTGACAAATACCTTTTTAAAGCTGTCAGTTTCTGGTCAGATAGTAGAATTAAGTTATCCTTGATAAATACAGATGTTTGGGCCACAGAAATCCTATGTGAATGGCTTTTATACTGATGTGTTCTTTACCTCTCTCCACAAAGCTCCTAACTCCCAAGCTAAGTCAGCAGAGGCGAACAGGGGCGATAAGCCCATTGTGCTCCCTCCTCAGTAGTCCCTTGAGTTTTGCAGATGCTATATGTACTAATTCTTAAAGCTGTTTTTAGTATTTCCTGGAGATTTTGCGTGCATGTAGAATAGCCCCAGGTGGCCATCCTTAAGCAAATTATGTAAATTTGCTAATCCTCAGAATGCTCATAATCAAAAT
The DNA here is from genome assembly GCF_987537825.1 of Furipterus horrens. Classification (NCBI taxonomy): domain Eukaryota; kingdom Metazoa; phylum Chordata; class Mammalia; order Chiroptera; family Furipteridae; genus Furipterus; species Furipterus horrens. Next base: position 157,826,066 of record NW_028327174.1, read on the forward strand.
AGAGCTTAAAATACCTACCATGTAAGATTCCTAGCACAGTGCTTGGCACAGCGAATGTGTGTGCACCTTACTCTCATGAACATGTGGTGACAATGAGGTCACGTTGCCAGTAATAATGCAAATTTCTCTGGCATGTGCCACATCAGTACTATGCTGGAGCTGCAGATCCATTTCAGAGATGGGTGTGATTAATTCTGGGAGGTCTTGGCAGTGTCTTTGTGATTACATCTGATGTTCATGTAATTTCCCCCAGGGACTCCTCACTTAGGTCTGCTACTTGTCAAGCCACTTAAGAGCTGGCCCTCACCATAGCCTTTATTGCAGGTTCCACCGAGATCGTATTGGTGTCAGCACTCCTAAAATAACAAGCCGTCCTAGGACAAAGCAGTGCTGTATTTCTGCTGCCTACTGAGCAGAAGTAGGTGATGCCATCTTGTCACCATGTTTCATTGCACCCTCTCTTCACAAAGCAACTCCTGCAATTCATAGGCAGAACAACTGCCTCTGTTTCTCAGGACTGTCCTGGTGTTGGCTTTGAAAAGCCCACACACTGGGAAACCCTCAATCCCAGGCAAACTGGAGCAATTATTCATCCTAAATTTTAGACACCAGATATATGAAGCTCTCAGAGAAAGAAACATCATTCTTTTTTCTCCAACTTCCTCATTCCCCCAGCCCCACCCCATCTGTTCTGGCCCCCAGTAAATATACATAAACCTGCATTAGTTCCCTAACAAATTATCACAAGCTTAATGGTTTAAAATAACATCCACTCATTAATTTTATCATAAATTCTGTAGATCAGAAGTCTGAGTGTGTCTCACTCAATTGGGTTCTCTGCCTGGGGTCTTTTGGAGTGGATATCAAGAAATCAGCCAGCCTAAGTTCTCATCTGGTGGTTATGGGGAAGAGTCCACTTACAAGCTCATTAACATTGTTGGCTGAATTCCGTTCTTTGTGGGTATAGGACTGAGATCTGTTTCCTTGCTGGCTGTTAGTCAGAGGCCACTCTCAGCTTCTAGAAGCTCTCCATATTCTTGGCAATGTGGCCCCCTCCATCCATCTTCAAAGACACCAACAAGGAATCTCTCTTGCATTAAATCCTTCTCACACATCCAGTCTCCTCAGGGGGAGCCCAGTCCCTTCAAGGGCTCACCAAGTAGATCAGGTCTACCCAGGATAATTTTCCTTTCTTCAAGTCAACTGTGCCATATAACATAACTTAATTGTGGAATAATATTTCACCATAGGTAAAGATTTCCCTCGCTCTCCAGGAGAAGAGATTATAAAAGGGTAAGCACCTTTGGGGATCATCTTAGGATCCTGACTACCCCACCTCCTTCCCCAAAAAGTTGCAAAGAGATGCCGACGAGAGCAAGGCCCCAACACTAGACACACACAGTCTCATTTGAGGTTCTTCAGTATCAACCAATGTCTTTGATATAGTCATATCTTCTTTCTCGTGGAACAAATATTCATTCAAGGTTTATTGTGAACCTGGTACTGTGTCAAGTGTTAGAGATCCACAATGAACAAGAGATATGCCCCTTGCCCTTGTCTAGTGGGGCAATTAATAAAATAATCATAAAATGCAAAATTGTATCTTTGGCCAATGCAAAAAAATGTGAGGTTTGTGGTGCAATGACATCCTACAAAGGGAAGATTAATCCCATCTGGATCAAAGAACAGGGACTGCTGGCCGCCTACCAAAATGCACCCTCAGTTTCTGTCATAGAATAAGGCACAGGGCTGCCCAACTTCACTGCATTTCTTAGCTTCTTTTGCTTTTGTGTGTGGCCATGTGAAAAAGTTATCTTCAATGAGTAGAAGTCAATGGCGTCACTTCCAGTCCTGGGCCATTAAACTCATTGTCATACCCGTAAGTGACAATAGTGTGGTGCAGAGCAACCATGAGAATGCCAGAGCCACAGTCAGCCTAAGTCCTTGAATGACTACATGGAAAGAATCCACTCCCACCTTCTGACCACCACTGTCACCACCTATACCAACCTGGACTGTTACGTGGAAGGAAAGAAGCTTCTCTTTTGTTTGAGCCACTACTTTTAGGTCTATTGTTTCAGCAGTTCAGCCTTCCCCAAGTAAAAGAGAACTACTTGCTGACAGGGAAAACATAATGTAACAATTTCTTATCTTACAATTTTATCATGTGCCTCTGAAAGGCTTTCACATCTAGTAGATTTAATTCTCTCAATAACCCTGTGAGACAAGTAGTAGGACATTGGCTACTATGCCCGCCTGCCAGGTGGGGCTCAGAGGAATTCAGTGACTCAGAGGGGCTCCCATAGCTGTGTAGTCATTTGTGGGGTTTCTGTCACTGACTCCCCGTTTAGATTTAAAGAAGTCATCCATTTCTTACTTTATTTATAGGACATAGTTATTCCTGTCTTCCCACCTAAGAGGAAGAAATTCTGTGGGGCTGGTCTATGAAATGGCCTAGCAGATAGACAACACAAATATGATACTCAATTACATATGCAAGAGAAGTGTTATTTGGCAATGCCCTTCTAATTATTCACTCTTCAATATACTGGGTTCATTAGAAACTGATATGATATGATATGATATGATATGATATGATATGATATGATATTATTGGTCTTAGTTCTACATTTTAACATTATGTAATCTCATTTTTGGTCTTTCTTGGTGGGGTCATTTTGTCTTCATTTACTCAACTGTGCACTATCAGAAAAATGCACATTTTCTAACTCTTTCATTTATAGTGTGTTCACCAAAAATATATGAGCATTTACCATGTAAAAGGTACTATGCTAGATAAGGGATATCCACTAGCAACCAGTGCAGGCATGGTTCCTGCCCTCAAAATTACAGTCTAACAATAAATGTGCAATTTTATGTAATTACAAATAGTCATTTATGCAAAGAAGGAACCAAGCAATGAAAATGAAGAGAATCAAAACACTCTTTTTATCTCTTCTTACCTCTAGCTGCATAAGCAATGCAGTCTACTAGGCAAGCTAGGGTTAGAATTACTCATAAATGTATTATTTTCAAGTTGCTAAGACAAGCTATATTTTGGCCTCCAGCTTAAGTAGTTTTGCCTTGCCACTAGAAAGTTTGTAGCTACATTCAGCACTTATCTACAGTAAATGGCTGAACTATGTTTTCTAATTCAGGTATCTTTTTACTCTTTCTAAATTATGTCTGCTTATTTTCTCTTTTTGGTAGGAGGGGACAGAAGGAGGAAGGATAAGGGAGGGAGGGTGGGAGAGTAGGAGAGGGGAGGGCAGGTGATGGCAGAGAAAGGAATGAGGAAGGGCACAGGCAGGAAGGGGCAGGGAACACTGTTATAAGTGACAGCCTTGTTCTTTTGTATCCAACATTCTGATCGTCTCTCCTCAGGCCCTGACTGAGTGGCCCAATGTGATGCGGGCACTGAACCAACCTGGGAGATATTTCTGTACAAAGTCAAGGACATCCCAAAACCGTCATAATTTAAAAAGACTATGTCCTTGCCCTGAAAGCTAAAGCAAAAAACAGTGGTCTCCCTACCCCAGTCCTGCTTCACAAAGCCTGTTCTGTCCCCAAACAAGCTGGCAAAAGAGTTGATAGGATCTGAGGGCCAGGGTGAGAAGGGAAATGATTTTAGTAAAGGAAAAGAGAAAAACATTTATTAAGTTCTTATGATATATACCAAGTGCTTTGATGAGCATTCCCTCGTTAAATCTCACAACTTTACAGTCCCACAGCCTCCTCAGAGCACCCCCTGCTCGGCTTTATGCCTCACCCTCCCATAAGGCCATGGCATCTCCAAACCCAAAGTGCAGAGGTGAGTCCCTCCTATGGCTAGCTTGGTCATTTTATATGCAGCGATTCTTATCTTTAATGAAAAACTTACCAGAAATTGGATTGAAATTTTGAGCAGACCATAGGCTCAAAGCCATATGGCAATGAGAATAAAACCATAGGGCTACTGGTCTTTATTTCAATCCTCTGCTCATATGATTTTCCTCTGTTTTAAGCCTAGGAGATATGGTTCTGAGGTCCTCACTCCCTGCACACCAGTGAGACACACTACCGTAGAGATGAAACCCTGGGGGAACTCAGACCCAAAGCATTCAAAAATAGAACATATGGCTTCCCTGAAGCAGAGTAGCACAGCGACATCTGTCTTTACAAACTTAACAGGCCATAATCCTCTATAGCTGCTGCAGAATGGCCTGTGTGTCTTGGCATTCACCAACCCTCTGCTCATAAATGAGCTTTTCAGCTGGGTTTAGGTATGGAAGCCAGACGGCTTCTAAAGTAAATGAGGCTTCTCAAGCAGCACAAAAAAGCACATTCAGATTCTGGGCTGAGTACTCAAAATATTTGGCTATTTTGTTGATTAATAAAACAGTCATTTTTTTATTAGTCACAGGGACATCAGCACATCCATACTGAAGCATCACAACTTTGCATACAGTTATTGGGGAAATTGTTACTTTCTTGTCTGGAAAGGGAACTTTAGGTGTAGAGCTAGGGGAAGTTGGTCTCCACCACCACCATCACTGCCACTAACTACTGCCACCTCCTTCAGCTCTCACTGAGGTCTGTCGTAGATGTCTCCCATAACAATGGCCCATCGCAGCATCTTCATTCGGTTGCAACCCCCTTCTTATTAGCCTGTATCCTCACTAACATGGAAGGTAAGCAAGGACAAAAAACACATTAATGTTGTTGACTATCATATCCCTAACACCCCACATACATAGCAGGCACTCAGTGAGTGTTTAATGGACACATAAATTCCTTCCATTCTTAGATCAGAGTTCCTCTTTCCCTTTGCACACTTCCCTTGCCTTGGCATGTGCTTCCTGACCTCACACTTTCCTGTCCCTGCAACATGATTTTTCTCAAAACTCATACTTGGTCCACACATGTGAAAATCAGTGCACTTATAATGTACATGCAACTGAGGAGTGGGTTTGTTCATCACAGCCCAATGTAGAAGGGAGACATGTCTTTCCTTGAGATCATAGGGGAACAGCAATATTTTAGAATCAGCTAACATCTTAGACCTTTATTAGTCCAAGGGGGTTTTCCTCAGCCTAAATCATGCTACTAAACTCTCCATCTGATTTTTTTTCCAGGTACTTTAGAGCTATTATAAAAGTAGCTACTGTTCATTGTTAAGATGGGGAGGGGGGTACAATAAGTAAAAACGAGAAGTAACAAAACCTTCCATGTGTTTCCATCTGACTCCTTCCCCTAGTTCTTCTTTCACAGTAGAGTTATATGATGTAACACCTGCCTCTTGAATGTTCTGTTTTTTCCTGGGATTCTGCCATCTTTTTTTCCTCTTTTCTCATTTTATATGCTGTCCTTGGCTTATTTACTTACAAGGCTTCGGGTACCGTATAGGTTATTTAAATGTTGTTGGAGTTGAATTAAATTGCCATTTTCTCCTTCTCCCCTTAAGGCCTCGCCAATGAAGTACACACACAGAGATCACTAGCCAATGAAAACATGCTGTTTATTAATGGCATTAGTAGAGCAGAGCTCTAGTAAAAGCTGGGATGGGAAACACAACTCAGGCTCAAGGTCACAGAGGGACCTTCTGCTTCCCAGGCTTAGGCCCTGGGACTTAGCTAGCTATGCCAGGAGTGAGTGAGCTATAACGGCCAGCAGTACATGGGCAATCCCAAAACCTCTGACACAACTATTCACATGGACAAGGCCAGCCTCTCCAGCCCCAGCACAGAGACAGAAACACAGACAACACGAAGAAACAGAGAGATGGCCACAGACAGAGTAAACTCAACACAAGTTTAACTCTGAGCTGACCTGGCTTTGCAGTCCTTACCTGACCCATGGGGGAAGACAAAACACAGAAAGGAAATATTCTTCCCCACATCACACGAGGTAAAGTTTTTGACAGTCTAAACCGAGCAACATGGATAGAGAAAGTGGATGAAACAAGATGGCATGTCAATAATACCACTCACCATTAATACAGTGGTTCTGCCCACAATAAAATACAACCCATTAGTTTAAAGTTCTGAGCTATTGATGAACCTTTTGTCTCTACTTTAACAAGGAGTAAGTGAGGGGATGTGAGAAGAGACAAAGCACCTTTCCTAGTATTCCTCCAATTAGTCCAATTATCTATGCACTAAAGCTTACAGGGAATGGTCAATTTTGCTCCCCAATGTGTGCCTGGCACATAGTAGGTCCTCCATAGATATTTGTTTACTAAGTAAATAAATGACTCCCAAATCTGTTTCTCCAGTCCAGATCCCTGTTATGAACTCCAGACCTACATATATTCATTTTTCCCCAGCTTTCCTTCGTATAGCCCATCTTAGTAAATGGAACCATTGTCTGTGTAACTCTTCAGGTCATAATCTTCCAGCCCTGCATAACTTAATTAAGTATGGATCACCCCCAAAAAGAATTTAATTTATTACCCAGTAGTCTCAGTCTCTAATTTCCCCTCCCTCCCTTCCTCCTCCTACCTCTCATGTTTCTAAAGATAGCAGACAAAAGAAATTTGGCTTATTCAAAGGAATATTTTTTTAATTACAGTTTATATTCAATATTATTTTGTATTAGTTTCTGATATACAGCATAGTGGTTGGACAATCTATCTAAGCTTTTGATGTCTAAAAATTATTTCTTGAAAACAGCAAAGGTTAGGCTCACTTCTTATTGCCTTCACTGTATTCTCTTACCTGATGGATAAATAGCCTGTAAACTTTCCTCTTCATATCTATGGATTATCTCCCTATCTGTGTAACCACAATGCCCACCAAAAAACACAGAAACTTCTTGAGTATTGTTTCTTACATATATTTCTTAAGTTAAAATTATTCTGCAGCACTTTCTAATATTACACTGGTTAAAACTATCTCCCATTGACTTATTATTCCCTGTATTTTTTTCTTGGTTTTAAAATATTGGAAATCATCCTCAATTACTGAATTACCAGTCAAGAAAAAGCACTATTTTCTCTGTGATATAAAACTTTCAATGAAATGTTAATAACTTTTTTCTATCTAATTTTGAAACATCTCATTTCCTCTACAAATCCTTTGAAAGTAGCCAAAATTCATAATGTCAACATTAAAGACCTATGTCAACAGCAATATCTTTATCATACTTTTTTTTTCTAATTGGCCAACCAGTTCTCACCTTAGCAAGAACCTGGATAACTCATTTACAGAACATCTTATAATTCACTGGTTTGTTTTTGCTAGAAGTGGCTCACAAATGTGTAATATGACAAAGAATTCAAAGAGAATAGGTATCATATCAAACAGCAGTTGAACTGAAAGAGAACAACTATGAAACCAAAATTTGGCTATAAAAATAAATTAACGCATAATATGTGTAAAAAGAGTTGAAATAAAGTACTGCCCCTGTTAAGTGGCTGTTGTAAAAGGGGTCTTAACCTTCATTTATTTCTTTCTGATGATTAAAGAAAAATATGAATACTGTCCAGAGAGGACCTCGGAATGTTCATCTGCTGGCTGGCACCTGGCAGTACTGTCCTGCATTTTATTTTAACTAGAATATATAAGTAAAATAATATCCTGCCCATCTACATTATGAAAATTAATGAATTTTATTCTATAAACTAGTTCTTGACATTCTCTGCCATTATCCCTACTTTTTAAATTATCTAGCTTGCATAAGGCTATGAAAGTAATTCTTTTTACCATAGGGTATTTTTTCTAAGAAAACTATTTGTAATAGGCTTTTTTTTAACTTATGAATTTATTCAAATTAAATATCTGCAGGCAGAGACATCTCTGGAATATAAAATGCTACTTGAAATTTTATATAGAGTCAGAGGTCTGACCTCCAGTCATGAATCTACCACTTCTCAACTGGATGACCTGAGTATATCATGTTTTCTGACCTGCATGTTTTTCAGTTGTAAAATAGATATATTAATGATAATACCCTACATCATAATATTTGGATAAAATTTTAATGAAATTAAACATGTTATGAGGGAAACACAGCTCCTAGCACATCCAATAAATGTTATTTTCAAAGAACATATGGTTGAATAATTTTGTATCTTTAAATGAGGAATGCCTTTCCATACATGGTACAAAGCCAGAACCATCAATAAAAATGTGAATATATTTACATAAAACAATGATTTTTAATAACAAAAAGATTTCAATCAGGGGTAAAAGACAACAACTGGAAAAAAAAATAGTTGCAAGATACTTGTACATCCCAGGAAAAGGGTAAGTATGCATAGCACATCGAGTTCTTACAAATCAGCACAAAACAGAAAGAAAAATGGGTAAATGATATGAATAGGCAATCCCAAAAGTAGGGCCAATAAATATATGAACAGATGCTCAGCTTCACTAGTCATCAAAGAAATGCAAACAAAACAACAGATTGGCTATAATTAAAAAGATGGGTAAAATCCAGCATTTGTAAATGTGTAGGCTGCTTTCATACAAACATGTTTGCTAAATATATTGATTGATTAAATCTTTTTGGAGGGTTCTGTAGTGATATGTATCAAAATTTTAAAGATATATTCCCTATTCTTTGTTATATTTATTTTTTGGATATTCTATATAAGTATTATTTCCACAATCAGACAAAGAATAAAGCTTTTCCAAACTTTTATTTTGTAAGTAGTTTCTTCTCCTATTCTCAGGATTATGATGAGAATGATATTACATTCTCTCCTAAATAAGATCTCAAACAGACTCACTGAGAGTGGTCACAGCAATAATGACTACTAACATCTGTGAGCACCTCATGGATTGCAAAGTACTGTCACCTTAATTCTCACAACTGCTAGACAGAAACAGAGCTGAAGCTATTATTGTTCCATTATAAATGATTAAGGGCCTCGAGGCTCTTTTTATGCCCAACTGGCATCAGACATTGCCCCATAGACTGCGCAAGTGAAAAGGGGGCCAAAATTCAGGAACCTGGACCATCTTCTCCACTGCCATCCCCTAGGGGGCGCGCAACGGTCAGTAAATTAGTACCTGCATGGCAACTATAGCTCTTTTGCCTGTGGTTCTTCTGCCTACTGCACTGTATTACATAAAAGGGACTGATTGCCATGTGTTAAATGTTAAAGAGAATCCATCCTCATTCCCAGTTTGTGAAATCAGTCTTTTTCTAAAAAGTTCTTATCAGCTCATACCATGGGACAGGAAAAAAGCACCCTCCTCCATAGATGAGACCTGAAATTTGCACTTATCTGTGACTGAATCAGAAACTGTGGTGGGCAAAACTACTGTCGGCTAAACTGCCCTGTAGTGATTTTAGATACCAAGCTCAGGAAATCTACCTCTTTGACTCCCCCAAAGCCTCCCTGACTCCATCACACTTGTCAGGCCACATTTCTATATTAAGTATCCAATATGCTTATCCTGAGAAGCCACAGGCTTCTGAACTCAGGCACACCATAATATAAATGACACAATGGTATTTCATAACCACGGAACAAAATATATAAGGTAAAATAATGAGGTTACTATAGGTAGGATTTGAGAGTATTCAAATACTGGCAAAATATTTGAGGCAAGCGGCTGTTTCTAACATCACATTAATAATGCTGGTGCCATGTCCGGAGGACCCAGACCCAGCTTTAGCCAGATATAGGGATTTAAACTTTATTTATCAGTAAGTCCTAAAAATTAGGGGATTTTTCTGAAATACATTGTAATCTTCTTTAAGACCTTAAACCTCACTAGCAATTGTTTGACTATTAAGAGCTGATATGAGCATTAAGTTTACTTAGAATGTTCTGAAAATCCTTAAGAGACTTAGAATTTCTTTTCAAAGATTTAGAAAAGAATATACCAAAGTATAGAGGTAGTAACTTTTTGGCCTGAAATAAATCATAGCAACTACTATGAGCTCTATTACAAAAGAACTTTATTAATAAAATCTTTTACTTTATATATTAACAGAAGGAGGTCAAGTAAACTATAATGGTATAGCATGGAGTCACTAAGAATGACATTTATATTTGAGAACACAGAAAGTTGTCTATAACACATTATTTATAAAATAGGTTTCAAAAACATATGAATACTATGGTCTCATATTTTTTAATGAATGTAACAAGGTTTTATTTTTGCATTGGGGGAATTATACCAATGTATTTTCATTCTCGGTGATTCATAGTTCCAAATCATCCTATGGCTTCAATAACAAGATTCCTGTTGCATGGTCTCAGAGAGGTTCTATTATAGTGTAGAGAGGAGGACACCCCTTCCGACAGTAGGAAATCACCCTGGAGCTGCCTCTTCAAGGATATAAGTATTGCCCCCTTATCAATGGGGGATATACTCCAAGACCCCCAGTGGGTGCCTGAAACCACAGACAGTACCAATCCTATATATATTATGTATTTTCCTATACTTATAATAGAGTTTAACATATAAATTAAGATAATAACAACTAATAATAAAAGATAATAATTATAACAATATACGATAATAAAAGTTATATAAATGTGGTCTCTCTCTAAACATTTTATTTTACTGTACTCACCCTTCTTGGGATGATATAAGATGATAAAACACCTACAGGATGAGATGTGTTTGCATTTTGAGGTGCAAGAGCACAACTGGCACAAATTTCTTTTTCCTTCACAATTTCATGGATAGATTTGTTCTTACTATAGATCTTAGCAACCTCAGCTGATGTTCTTTTCTTTCCTTTCCTTATTAAGTGGAGAAGTTTCACCTTTTTACTTACGGCCTCTCTTTGGCATATCTGAATTGCCAGCATCACTATTCTTGCACTTTGGGACCGTTATTAAGTAAAATAAGAGTAAAATAAGGGTTCCTTGAACAAAGCACTGCAATACCACAACAGTTGATCTGATCATCAAGATGGTGGTCGCACGTGACTGACAGACAGGCGGGAAGCATATATGGCTTGAATACACTGGACAAAGGGCTCATTCACGTCTCAGGCACAAAATATGAGATTTCATCACATCACACGAACAGCATGCAATTTAAAACTTACAAATTATTTATTACTGGAATTTATCATTTAATATTTTCCAGCCACAGTTTACTCTAGGAAACTGAAACTTCAGAGAGCAAAACCATAGATAAGAGGGACTACTATAGTGATTAAAGAAAGAATAAGGGAAGTAGGTAGAGGATGCAGATTTGGTCAATCATTCTCTTGTGGGGTTGAGGGCTCAGAGATGAGAAGGTAGGGAGTCCATTTGTTGCAGAGGTTAAAGAGAATACCTAAAGCAGAGAGACTTTGCCCTGATTTCCTAAAGTAGCCTTGACCTGCCACTCAGATATTCTCTGTACTTAATAGTCACCACAAAGGAAGTAAACACTGTGAGAAAATAAAGAACATATAAGGACCCTCTTATATCCTCATGCCATACAAGCAAAAATAAACATACAATTGTGTATGTGAGGTGGGAGCATAATATCACTTGTCTACTAGAGATGAGAGAAGTAGGAGCTAGGTAAGTAATAAGACATGTGGCTTAGAGCAGGCAACGAGGCTTTCTCCCTCACAGTAAGCACAGTTTCCATCTTAATCCAATGCCCTTGTCACATTTTTCCACGGGAAACTGAATCAGTTCTCCAAACTAGACAACAGACCATCTACTGGCTTACTTACTCATTAAAAGTGTTCTGTTAAGTAAAAAAATATGTTCAGTGACCAACCCAAAGGAGAATATTCCCTAAGGAAATTCTGATTAGGATTCTCTAATAGCATACAGCCAAAGAGAAGTTCTAGAGAAAGCAGACTACGATTAGCAAAAAGGAAAAGAAAAAAAAAAAAAAAAGACAATCTCACATTTTGGGTTTTAAAAGTATGTGCCATTTAACACAATATTATGTTTCCAAAAGCCATGAGGCTTTGGAAATCATGACCTGTACTCATTAAAAATAGAGTTTATGTCTTCTCCATTCCCCAAAAATTTAAATTTAAGACAGATGACAGGGCTAGCCTCATCCCAGCCAAGTTAGAGAGGGTTTTTTTTTGTTTTGTTTTACCTCTCATTATTCATAGAGTATGATTTTTCTAGGAACTAAAACCTTTACAAATGTAATTGACTCTTTCAACCAGTTGGAGTTGCCAAATGGTTCTGAGCCGAAGGCCATGTTCAGGGAGTTCTATAAACTTTGTGCAGTGCCAAATCCATAATTCGAATCTCTATAAACTTTCACAATATGCTCTGACAATGGAAAGACAGAGGGAATTTGTTATTTCAGTTAAAGCAATTGTTCAATAGAACCCAAGGCTTGTGGAAGAATGATGACTGGATTGAAACACTTAGAGCCTGACTTGTTGGGGATAACAAGGGCCATGGTGCTATGTGGGGAACAATAGCTTCCAAGGCATTCTGCCTGCTTAGCAAATGGAGTAAAGTTACTTAACCATGAAACAGAGAGTCAATGCTTATTAAGTTAAAGACCTAATATGATATATGTTTGATTCACTCCTGCCTAAGTTTTACTAAATATTACCATCCAATACTATTAAATGTTTTGAAATCTTCTAAGAAATGCACTCTGTGACTATATTTTTCCTCTTCTTTATTATTATTTTTTTTAATGAAATGCCAAAAGGGCTTAGTCACCTGTTTTGGAGAGAAATGAAAATTGGAACACTAAAATGGAAAATACTTCAAATAGCATTGCATGGCTGTTTAAGCCAAGCTTAGTCCAAGTGAATATTAAAAGCAGTTTCTTTTCTTTTCTTTTTATTTTTTTTAGCACATGGTCTGAATGAGAGGCAATTTCAGAGAAGAAGTATTAATTGAAAACTATGTAGCAATGGAGTACTAATAGGAAATGAGATTTAGCACCTGACCTTAGGAATCAATTTGTATCTTCAAATACATATATTAAATGTATTTAGCATTTACTGTATGACAAGGAGCCATGATCCCTGCCTTCACAGAACACACAGAACAGTGGAAATGATGGATAATTTAAAAAGCTATTATAATGCATTGTGATACGTGCCATGCTAGAGGAAGACTGAGATGGTATGGGAGCACAAATGAGCACTTAACATGCTTTTGGAAAGCCAGGAAAGCCTTTCTAGAGGTTGCTGCAGCCTGAATGAGGTGTAGACTTTTCAAAATAAAATAGAGGAATATTCTCAGTTTTAAAAAGGTTATGTTGGTAAGGGCAGGTGCTTGTTCATGGCTTGTTATTATTCATTCACCAATTCCACAAATATTTACTGAATGCACATGTGTTTCAGGTATAGAGCAAAATGGATACCCTTTTTAATTTTATTTGTAGTAATAACAGTAGTTTCAAAAATAACGTTGTCTAATAAGTTATAGAGTGTGTGTGTATTAACTCTCTTTCATTCAACAAACACTGGACTGAATACCTAAGAAGACAGCTGACATTCCTCAAGTTGCTAACGTGCAATGAAGTCAAATCGAGCAAACCCTGTGCCGAAAACTCATGTCAAGTCACCTGGATAAAACTGCACTTTAATCATTTGTGCTGTAGAAAACAGGCTGATTTGTAAAATACATCGGAAATTTTCAGGAATCTATGATTTCACTCACTCCGTTCATATATGAATACTAACAATGCAAAATAGTAATAATATATTGTGGGATCTAAATATATATATAGTATGAAAATATATGGAAATAGCAATATAAATGGGAATAAAGAAATTAATATGCTAGAAAATGTTTAACAAGTTCTAAAAAAAAAAAAAAACCCAAAACATCCCACTTTGACTAATTCCAGTTTCTGTCAATTGCATACTACCAATATTTTTATAGTTGGCTTGAAAACTTCATGAAAATTTATTAATCAAGCTTCAGGAGCTGGTATAAGCCAGCTCCAGCACACCACTGGATGAAAGTTAAGGGATGTAAACTACTGAGTGTCCTTCATTGTCTTATATTAGGCTTTAGTAAATAACAATGCATATTGTCACTTCTAGGTAACTATTAAAAGAAGAGTAAAGCAATGTATTACTGACAAGCAAGTAGAGGGAAAATAGAATAATAAATATTTAACTAATCAGAGAGAATGCATAAAAGGAGGGGGGAAATGTAGAATAAGAGAAACAAATAAAAACTAATATTAAGATTGTAGACTTAAACCAAAATATAATGGTAATTGTATTTAGTACAAATAGACTATATATCCCAATACTGTATTTTTTCCATTACTATTTATCCCCCTTACACCCCACTCCTCCCCACAATCACCCCACTGTTGTCCATGTCCATAAGTCCTCTGCCTTTTTGCTTGATCCCTTGTCCCCTAAACACCCCGCTCAGAGCTGTCACCTTGCTCTCTATCCATGAGTCTGTCTCTATATTGCTTGTTAGTTCAGTTTGTTCATTAGATTTCACATATAAATGAAAGCATATGATCTTTGTCTTTCTCTGACTGGCTTATTTCACTTAGCATAATGTTCTCCAGGTCCATCCATGCTGTCACAAAGGGTAAAATTTTCTTCTTTTTTTACATCCAAGTAGTATTTCACTGTAAATGTCCCATGATTGCTTTATCCACTCATCTACTGATGGACATTCGGACTGCTTCCATATCTTGGTAATCGTAAATTACACTACAATGAACATAGGGGTGCTTATGTTCTTTCAAATTAGTGTTTCAGGTTCCTTCAGATATATTCCCGGAAGTGGGATCGCTGGGTCAAAAGGTAGATCCATTTTTATTTTTTGAGGTATCTCCATACAGCTTTCCACAGTGGATGCACAAATCTACATTCCCACCAACAGTGCAAAAGGGTTCCCCTTTCTTCACATCCTCACCAGCACTTATTGTTTGTTGTTTATTGATGATGGCCATTCTGACAAGTGTGAGGTGATATATAATTGTGGTTTTAAGTTGCCTTTCTCTGATGATTAGTGATGTTGAGCATCTTTTCATATGTCTATTGGCCATATGTATGTCCTCTTTGGAGAATTGTCTATTCAGGTCTTTTACCCATTTTTCAATTGAATTTGTTGTTGTTGTTGAGTGTTATAAGTTCTTTTTTAATTTTGGATATTAACCCCTTATCAGACATATTGGCAAATATGCTCTCCCATTCTGTGGGTTATCTTTTTATTTTGTTGATGGTTTCCTTTGCTGTGCAAAATTTTTTAGTTTGATATAATCCCATTTGCTTACTTTTTCTTTTGTTTCCTTTGTCTGAGGAGATATATCTGATAAAATATTGTTACAAGCAATGTTGGAGATTTTACTGCCTGTGTTTTCTTCTAGGATTTTTATGGTTTGGAGTCTAACATTGAAGTCTTTAATATATTTTGTGTGTGGTGTAAGAAAGTTGTCTAGTTTCTTTCTTCCACACATATCTGTCTAGTTTTCCCAACACCATTTATTGAATATACTATCTCTAGCCCATTGTATCTGTTGTCTCCTATGTCAAATACTAACTGACTATAAAAGTATGGATTTATTTCTGGAATCTCTTCTGTTCCATTGATCTGTGTGTCTGTTTTCATACCAGTACCATACTGTTTTGATTACTATGGTCTTATAGGATAGTTTGGTATCTGGTAGCATTATTCCTCCAATATTGTTCTTTCTCAGGATTGCTATTACTATACAGGGCCTTTTGTGGTTCCATACAAATTTTTGAAATATTTGTTCTAGGTCTGCAAAATGCATCATTGGAATTTTTATAGGAATTGCATTGAATCTATAGATTGCTTTGAGTAGCATGGTCATTTTAATGATGTTAAGTCTTCCTATCCATAAACATGATACGTGCTTCCACTTATTCGTATCTTCAATTTCTTTCTTCGGTGTTGTATAATTATCTGAATACAGGTGTTTTACAACCTTGGTTAGATTTATTTTTATATATTTTATTCTTTTTGAGGCCATCATGAATGTGATATTTTTTCTTAATTTTCCTTCCTGATAATTCATTATTGGCATATAAAAATGCAACTTATTTCTGGATATTAATTTTGTATCCTGCTACTTTGCTGAACTCAGTTATCAGTACTAGTACTTTCTTGGTGAAATCTTTAGGGTTCTCTATGTACAGTATCATGTCATCTGCAAATAAAGACCGTTTTACTTCTTCCTTTCCAATTTGGATGCCTATACGTCCTAATTTAAATGTCAAAGTTGTCAGACTGGATATAATCCAAAACTTAATTATTTACTAATTACAACAAGCAGACTTCAAATACAAGGATATAGAATTAACAAAAGTAAAATGATGACATTTTACAATATAGACATATATAAAATCATCTTATTGTACATCTCAAACTTACACAATGTTATATGTCAATTATAGCTCAATAAATCTGAGGGAGAAAAAGAATACATCTTTACAAAAAGTAAAATGATGAAAAACTAAAAATCATATAAATATCAACCAATAAGAGTAAATAGTTATAATGATATTACACAAAATAAAATTTAAGGCAAGAAAGTTCCTAAAGATAAAGCTGGACATTTTCTAATACTAATGGGTCAATCAAAACAAGTAGGACTACATTAAATGAAAAAGCTCCTGCACAGCTAAAGAAAACATCATCAAAATGAAAAGGGAAACAACTGTATGGAAAAACATATTTGTCAATGATACCTCAGACAAGGGTTTGACTCCAAAATAAAGAAAGAACTCATACGAATCAACAGCAGGAAGACAAAAAAGGCAATTTAAAAATGGGCAAGGGACCTGAATAGACACTTCTCCAAGAAGGACATACAAAAGGCACACAGGCATATGAAAGAATGTTCAACATCACTAACCCATTAGAGAGATGCAAATTAAAACCAAATAAGATACCACCTCACACATGTCAGAATGGCCATCATTAACAAATCAACAACCAACAAGTGCTGGTAAGGATGTGGAGAAATAGGAACCCTAGTGCACTGTTGGTGGGAATGCGGACTGGTGCAGCCACTGTGGAAAACAGTATGAAATATCCTCAAAAAACTAAAAATGGAACTGCCTTTTGAACCAGTGATTCCACTGCTGGGATTATACCCTACAAATGATGAAACACCAATTCAAAAGAACCTATGGACCCCAATGTTCATAGCAGTTTTATTTACAATATCCAAGTACTGGAAACAGCCTAAGTGCCCATGAGTAAAAGAGTGGATCAAAAAATTTCAGTACATTTACACAATGGAATACTATGCTGCAGGAAGAAAGAAGGAACTCCTACCTTTTGTGACAGCATGGATGGAACTAGAGAGTATTATGCTAAGTGAAATAAGCCAGATAGTGAAAGACAAAGACCATATGATATCACCTATAACAGGAACCTAACAAACGAAACAAACAAATGAGCAAAATAGAACCAGAGGCATGGAAATAATGACAGACTGACAGTGACCAGAGGGAATGGGGGAGGCAGATAAGGGTGGAAAGAAGGGAAAGGGTCTAGTCAAGGAACATGTGCACATGACCCATGGACATGGACAACAGGATGGGGGTTAACTATGGGAGTGGGGGTGAGGTAGAGCAGGGGAGAGCAATGGGGTAAAAGTTGGGACAACTGTAAGAGAACAACAAAAAGGGCAAAAGGAATAATGGGTCAATCGACCAGAAATACACAACATTTTTAAATTTGTGTTCAATGAAATAAATTGATGAAATTAATGGGAGCAATAAACAAATCCATATGTTATGTTATAGTTGGTGATTTTAACACTCATTTCTCATTAATTGATAGAACAAGCAAATAGATAGTCAATAAGATTATGAAAGATTTTAACAACACTATTAATCATCCTGTCCTACTTAACATTTATAAAACACTCAGCAAACAACTGCAAAATACTTACACTTTTTAAGTGCACATGGAACATATACAAAAAGTTGACTATACATTGACACATAGACAGGTTTCAACAAAATTTTAAATGACTAAAGTCATACAGAGAAAAAACTCTGATCACAGTTGAATTAAACATTAAATCAACATCAAAAGATAGCAAGAAAACTCTTAATGCTTAAAAATTGAACAATATATTTCTTAATAACCTGTGGGTCAAAAAGGGAGTCACAATGAAAATTAGATATATTTTAACTGAATAACAAAAATATAATACACCAAAACTACTGATTTGCTGCTAAAGCAGCTTATATAGAGAATTGTAGAAACTTAAATGAATATATTTAAAAAGAAGGCTGAAAATCAATGACCTAAAAATACATCTCTAAAAGTTAGAAAACAACAGCAAATTATACCCAAAGAAAAAAAGTAATAAAATGACAAAGTTACAAAAAATAATTAATGAAGGGGAAAATAAGTTATTCAGTAGAAAAAAATTAACATAGCTAAAAGTTGGCTTTTTTAAGTAGATTTTATTATGTTATTACCGTAGTACCAATTTTTACTCTTTTGCCTCCCTTCACCTGGTGCCCTACTTCCCTCCAGCAATCCCGCCCCCTTAATTCATGTCCATGGGTCATGCAAATACGTTCTTTGGCTTCTCCATTTCCTATATAATTCTTAACATCCCCCTGTCTATTTGTTACCTACCAATTATGCTTTATAATCCTGTACCCTTTCCCCCATTCTGCGCCACCACCACTCCAGCTGATATTATCTCCATACCTATGATTTTCTTCCTGTTCTGTTTTTTTTTTGCTTAGTTTGTTTGATTTTGGGTTTGGTTTTTTTGTTTGTTTGTTTGTTTTTTAGATTCAGTTGTTGATAGTTGTTTGTTGTCATTTTCATGTTCATTATTTTGATCTTCATCTTTTTCTTAAATAAGTCCCTTTAACATTTCATGTAATAATGGCTCGATTACAATAAACTCCTTTAGATTTACCACGTCTGGGAAGAACTTTATCTGTCCTTCCATTCTAAATGATAGTTTTTCTGGATAGAGTAATCTGGGTTGTAGATCCTTGCTTTTCATCATTTTGAATACTTCTTGCCAGTCCCTTCTAGCCTGCAACATTTCTTTTCAAAAGTCGGCTGATAGTCTTATGAGAACTTCTTTGTAAGTAACTCTCTGCTTTTCTCTTGCTGCTTTTAAGATTCTTTCTTTATCTTTAAACTTTGACATTTTAATTATGATGTGTCTTGGTGTGATCCTCTTTGGGTCCAATTTGTTTGGGACTCTTTGTACTTCCTGGACTTGTATGTCTATTTCTTTCACCAAATTAGGGAAGTTTTCTTTCATTATGTTTTCAAATAAGTTTTCAATTCCTTGCTCTTCCTCTTCTCCTTCTGGCATCCCTATGATTCAGATGTTGGCACATTTGGAGATGTCTCAGAGTCTTCTTATACTATCCTCATTTTTCGAATTCTTGTTTCTTCTTTCTGCCTTCATTGAATGTTTATTTTTTCCTTATGTTCTAAATCATTGATTTGAATTCCGGCTTCCCTCCCTTCACTGTTGGTTCCCTTTAGATTTTTCTTAATTTTACTTTGTGTAATCTTCATTTTGTCCTTTATATTGTTGCCATACTCAATGAGTTCTTTGAGCATCTTGATCACCAGTGTTTTGAACTTTATATCTGGTAGGTTGGCTATCTCTGTTCCATTTTGTTCTTTTTCTGGGGTTTTGTTCTTTCATTTGGGCCATATTTCTTTGTCTCCTCAATTTGATAGCCTCCCTGTGTTTGTTTCTGTGTATTAGGTATAGCAGCTTTGACCCCTATAAAAGGCACCTGTAAATTGTGTGGGGTGGAGCCTTAGGTAATTGCTAGGGTGGGGCCACTCACTTCACCACTTTGTGGCTCTGTGTGAGGGGAGGGCTCAAAGAGGTAACTGTGCCACTGCCTGGTTTCTGGAAGTTTGCCCAGCACTCACCCTGTTTCCAGTCACTTCACCCACTCCCTGTATGTGACTGGTGCACTGTCAGCTGTTGCTTTGGTGTTGAATCCCAGAGTGGGTGGGTTTGTGTATGCTTTAAGATTGTGTGGCCCCTTTAAGCAGAGCTTCTGGAAAATCCAGCAATTTCTTCTATTGCCCTAACCCCTACTGGTTTTTACAGCTAGAGGTTATGGGGATTTATCTTCCTGGCACTGGATGCTGGGCTGTACAGTCTAGCTTGAAACTGGGATCACTCCCTCTGAAGGTTTCCCTCCCAATTTTCATCTACCACACATAAATGTGGCACCACCCTAGTTCATTCCGCTGCCACTGCCTCTCTGCACCACACCATGGCTTCTCGAATCTCCACCCCATATCCGTGTCTCCACCCCTCCTACATGTCTGAATAAATATGGCTTCTTTAAATCCTTGGTTGTCAGACTTCTATACAGTTCCATTTCTGACAATTCTGGGTGTTATTTGTTTTGAGATTTGGTTTTAATTCCTTTTGTGGTTGTGTGAAGAGGTGAAGCATGTCTACCTATGCCTCCATCTTGTCTGAAAGTTAAAAGTTGGTCTTTTTTAAATGCTAAATAATTAATAAACTTCTAGAAGTTCTTTAACAAAAATAAAAAGGGGAAACCACATATTTAAGAGATATTTTTAAAATTAGATTATGTTATAAGTTATGTTATGCTACTTATAATTTTAAAACTTACATGAACTGAACAAATTCCTGGAAAAGCACAACTTACCAAAACTAACATAAGAAAAAATAGAAAATCTGAATAGTCCTATGTGTATTAAAGAAATGAACTCTTAATTAAAACCTTTTTCCAAAAAAAAAAAAAAATCTGTAGATTCAACTGGTTTCATCAGTGATCCTCCAAATATTTAAGGAAGAAATAATATTAATATTATATAATATCCTTTATTTTCAGAGAATAAAAATGAAAGAATACTTCACCTTATTTGATAAAGTTGGTATAATTTGATCCAAAAATCTGAAAAGTATATTATAAGAAACAAAATTATAGGCTAAAGTTTCTCATAAAGAGATTCAGATCATTTTAAACTTTTAGAAAATCAAATCGGCAATACATAAATACTGTGCTATAGTCTAATGCAGTAGCGTTTATTTCTGGAATGTGTAGATGATTTGACGTTCTAAAATCAGTCTAAGAAATTCTTCATATTAACAAGAAGGAAATCATTAAAATCTCAATATAAAAATATCACTTGATGAAACTAAAAACTCATGATAAAACAAAAACTGTTAGTAAAATGAGAGCTTCTTTAATCTTATTTAAAAAGTATCCACATAAAAGCTAGAGAGCAAACATTTAGAGGATCAGTCTAAGTCAATAACTGAATATTAGGAGTCCTAGGGGAAAAGTATAGGATATAAAAAGAACGAAATTACCAAAGAAATAATAAAGGTGTTATCACACTGCATTAGACCAGTCGACTAAGAGAAACTACTTAAATATTTCAAACAGAGATTTTTCTTCTGATTAGAAGAAAAAAGGTTATCTTGAAGAAAAGACTATGTGAAATCTTCTAGCTCATATTTGTAGGGAGCAGGGAGTCTAGACCAGAAACTAAAAAAATTTTATTTGCAATAAATAAAATTTCTATTTCATGTCAATCTTTGATCTCCAAGGAAATGTAATCAACACCTCAGCTTTAAGATATTAAAGTGAGTTTTTGCAGCCATGTCCACCTACTTACTCCTTTTTATAAAAACTCCCATTAGGAACAGAACAAAGGTTTTAATTGCTGACACAATAAAACCATAAACATACATCATCCAGGCAGGAACTCCTTAATCATAAATGACTATGTCAGTAACATGCAAAGAAACACTTTTTGAAACTGACAAAAATATAGAGAAATTACAACAAAAGCAATACAATATATTCACATACATCCCTACCCACCAACACATATTTCTTTATAAAAAGATGGATGTATTTGGCCTGAACTATATTTTTAGAAATAGAAATCTCACCTAATTTTTTCTTGATAACATTGGGTTTCTCTTGAAACATTTGAAAATCTAGCAATATTCACTTGCATTTTCACAGGCAACAATTGGCTTGTGTTGAGAAGCAGCTGCCCCTTTAAAATGAAACATTAACTTCCAAATTTACCACAGCTGCAACCCCTCCCTACTGTCTTACACAGGGCCCACTTATAATACTTGGCTGGCACCTCTGGGCATATGTTTGTGACCTATGTTGTATGTCTTTGCTACTGCAAATGTGATCCACAGACCAGCAGGATCAGTATGGAACAAATGCAAATTCTCAGGCTCTACTATAGACCTACTGAATCAGAACCTCTGAGGGTAGGGTCCAGGAATATGGGTTTGATGCACAGTTATTCCCATATGAAACCTTATGTTAGCAATTTCTCTTAGAATTTAGTCTTAGGAAAACCTTTGTTTCCCATGAAGAATGACTATATTGTTTCTACCAAGAAGCACAGACACTGCAGCTCTTCCCTAGGGTAACTGTGTGGTCCATACATCTGTCTTCTATTCGTGCTTACAGCTGCCCCCTTGGTTTTGTCTCCTACTGAAATTTATATAAAATGAAGGTATAAATAGATAAACATTGGTTTTGAAGTATGACTACCTTTGTTTAAATCTTTGCTCTTCCATGTGACCATAGACAAGGCACTTAATGATTCTGAACTTTCTTAATCTTTTAAATGGGAGAATTGTTGTGAGAGTTAAATCAAAGAATACATTAAAACAAAAAAAGAGCATGCTGCCAGCAAATAGAAAGAACCACCAGTTAGGGATTAATTTCAGCTGACCTCAGGGATTACCAAATAAAAAGTACTTGTTTCACGAAAGAGTTCATGTCCAAGGCAGCAAGCACACAGTGTCACTGGCTATCCCAAGGTACTAATCCTTCTCTCTGCCAGCCTTGGGAGGGGCCCTTATTCTCACCATCTCCTTGTGTGCTCAAGATGGAAACTTTAACTACATCCTCATTTCAACCTTCCAATCAGAAAGTACAAAGAAGAGACAAGAAGAGAAAGAGGAGGGAGTACTATTAGGAATGGAAAAAGTTTCCAGAAACATCCAGACTTCTGCTTTCTTTTCCTTTGTCAGAACTGCATTACATAAACACTTCTAGCTGCAAGGATGCCAGTGTTTGTTTTCTTAAAATCACAATACATTAGGGCTTTCTTAGGAAAATGAGAAAAAACATATTATACAGACAACTAGCATTATCTTTCATATAAAATATCAAAATATGTTGATTGTATTTATTTATAAACAAAGAAAACTCAGAGATCAGTTATACATACATGAAAAGTTTATGTATTTTTAATCTTATATATTTATATATAAATTTATTTTTGTCCTGATGCTCTGCAGTTCAATGTTCCCTTGCAGTCTTACATTGTTCAGGATGCTTATAAAATACTAGTAATGTTAATAACCACTGACTACATACAGGTAGAGCCCTGGCTGGTTTGGCTCAGTGGATTGAGCGTCGGCCTGCGAGCTAAGTGTCGCTGGTTCGATCTTCCAGTCAGGGCACATCAGAGAAGGAAAACTCTGACTCCAAAAAACCTCCGCTGCCTTGCGGCATACCTCTTCAGGGGAAAGAATAAGGGAGTAAACCCTGACAGAAAATCCGGAGCCAGAGTCCCTAAGGCGGTTTGACGTTGTAGTCAACACCGGCAACTCTTGCGGCGCACCTGAAGCCAAGCTGTATTGACTCCGTCTTTCCCTTGGACCCTTCAGCTGCGAAGAGAGGGGGGGTCTGCTGCATGGGCAACAGCAGACCCTCCATATCACCCTGCCCAGGCTCTGTAGCTTCAGCTCCACTGGAGAGGACACTCCAGCGTCATCGCAAGATGTCGATTCAACACGGGAGGAGACAGATACCGTGTCACTCCCGAGTCGGACTGCACAGCCATTCTCGGCGGTGCAGATAGACTCTTAAGAAGCTACACCATCGTCTCTCGAGACGGACGGCTGCCGACGACGACATACAGGTACTAAAATATTTTTATGCATTATTACATTTAATCTTCACAATATTCCCAAAGGCAGCTATTAATATTTATGTCCTTTATACTGATGTGGAAACTTATGTTTCAAAGAGATAATATTTTGCCCCAACTTACTTAGGTAGTAAGTGGAATAGTTAGAATTTTGATTGAAGTATGACCACTACAAAAACCTGTACTAAAATTCCTCCTAAAGACCATTGCTTTACCTTCCAAAAGTACATATTTTCTATTTCTCAACAAAATAAGCCTGACCATTCTTACCCCTTTAGCAATTTTTTCCCAAACATTTCTTTCTCAGGTATAAGTATGATCTATAGCTTCTCCTCAATGCCTGAAAAAAGTTCCTGAGTGAATTGGTTTTGTAGGGGGTTTTGGGGGGAGGGTGTTGGGGGGGTAGAAAAAATTAAAAACAAACACAGAAAGGTATTTCAGGCATCAAAATATCCAGTCTCCCTTTAGCTCCTGCCCTTAGCCAAAGGCTACATCAGAGGGTCATTTCAATAGTATTTTTGTAGAAATATTGTAGATCTCTTTTGAACACTCACACCTAAGAAGAATGTGAGAAAATACATGTGGGAGAATAAGAGTCCCTATAGTTTCTTACTTGAGGAGACAAATTGCTTTTTCACAGAAGATGAAAGATTACCAGAGGACAGCTTTCCTTGCTAAACACAGTTTACTGTTAGGATGGTTAAAAAGGGGTTGGCCTGCCATTGGAAAAATGAAACCCAGGAGGACCACGGAGGGAGACAGTGGGCTGTAATCTGTCAACTCTTTCCTTATAAAAGCAACAGCAAAGCCCTGAACTATTCAGCTAGATCTTAGAGAACTGAAAAATGTACACAGGCTGAACTCAAATGGTAAGTAATGCCTGAAAAAGGAAAGAGAACTAGAGTTTCCACCTAGTTTGCCTCCCTCATGGCCAGTTTTCCCTAAAGCATTCTTACAAAGAATGACTATCCTTAGGGTCAGGAACTGAAGCAGCCAGTTCCAATAACACAATTCTAATGGGCAGCTCATTAAAATAAAAGGATGATACTTGTTTGTGTCTCCCATAGAATGAAGTTAGAATTATGGGTTCTTGCCCAACAGAGACTCAATTAATAACTATGGGTTACATTCCCAAAATAGAGGGACTTTTGAATATTAAAACTAGATAACAAAAGACCAGACTGACAATCTTCTGTATATATGTGTTCACAATTATTTCTCATTAGATTCCATGGACATTACAGGAGTGGGGTTGATTAAGTAACTACTACTAATAGACATTTATGGAAATGCCATTCCTAGAATGGATCATTCTCCCCATTGCCTCAGGCTTTGCACAAGTCCTTCCATTTGCCTACAATGTTGTACATGCTTGGTTTCAACCAATTATTATTATTTATCCTTTGTATATCAGCCTAAATATTGCTTACTCAGACAAACTTTCTCTGGCTCCCCCACCAACCAAATCAGGTATGTCATTCCTCCTTATATCTTTTCTTCTCAACATATATCACAGTTTTCAGCTACTCATTATGTGGCCATTTAATTGGCCATTTAATTTGTCTATCTCCCTGCTACTGTGTAGGCTCATTAAGGCTACCTAGATCTTATCCCCAGTGCCCAGCACAGAGCCTGACACATAGAAGGCTCTCAGTAAATATTTCTTGGATGGATAGATGGATCGATAATTGAATATCATGTGCTAGGCATATTGCCAAACACTTTACTGTAACTATCTCATTCATTCAATCCTCACAACTTATGCTCTATTTTTATTTGCATTTTGCAACTGAAGAAGCCAAAGAGTAGAAGTATAATAACTTGCTAAGGTTCACCTACATAGTGAGTAACAAAACTGAGATCCAAGTCTGGTATCTTTCCACTATACCATATTATTGTTATACATTTTAATTAGCAACTTCAGATAGAGTTTTATTGCCCTTCACATGAAAATAAAGAATAACTCATTATAAGACAAGCAAACAGTAACAAGCATAGTTTTATCACAAGTGAAGGCTGCTACAAATGGAAGAAACAATGTCTCAAGGGTTAGACTTGAGATTCTTTTCATACTTTTGTGGAAGGAAGCAAACACTGGAGATATCAGAAAACAAATTTTATAGTATAAGAACTTTAGAAGCATGGATGGAACTGGAGAATATTATGCTAAGTGAAATAAGCCAGCCAGGGAAAGACAAATACCATATGATCTCACCTATAAGTGGAACCTAATGAACAAAACAAACAAATGAGCAAAATAAAACCAGAGACATGGAAATAAGGAACAAACTAACAGTGACCATAGGAGAGGGTGGAGGGGCATAACAGGGGAAAGAAGGGGTAGGGTCTAATCAAGGAAGAAGTATCAAGGACCCATGGACATGAACAACAGGGAGGGGATTGACTGTGGGAGTGGGAGGGTGAGCGGGGCAGGGGAGAACAATGGGGGGCAGGGATTGGTACAACTGTAATTGAACAACAATAAAACAAAGAAAAAAAAGAACTTTAGAAATAGCTCAACAAATCCTACTATAGACATTGAATTTCGATAGCATCATAATTTCAAAGAGTAGTCATTTTAGGCTTTAGCAAAAAAATTAAAAGCTACTAAATAAAAAACTGTAAGTTGGTAAGTAAATTATCTTCCATACAATTTCACTTTCCTGGAAATGATTTTTCATAAATTCCATCATCTGGATTATGTTACTTGTAAATAAGGTTTATTTATGAATATATATATTATATATACATTAGACATAATTTTATGTAAGTGCATAATGTGGAACTTTTGTTTGTTTACTTGTTTGACCTTTACAATCTCTATTTTCTATCTACATATATCAGCCCTTACTCCCACCCCAAGGGTATCTATCTTTACAACCTAGTCTATATCCTTTTATATATTATTTATGCTCACATAATTCTATTTAATCATATATATTATATATTATATATATATATACACACACACACACACATCTATACATTATAGGGACAAGTTTTTTGGTCATTGCTTTATAGGAGGGAGTTAAGATTATTTATGCTTTTCTGCATCCTGCTTTTCTCCTTCAACTTCTCATGGGAATCTTTCCAGATTGACCGGAATTGCTCTAATTCACTGTTTTTTAAGTGACTACATAGTATTCCATGATCTGCATACATTGTGTAATTGATTCAGTCCTGCTCCTATTAATAGGAAATGTTCTTTTCCTATGGGCCACTAGAGAGCACCCTTGGAGCAGAGTCAGGTTCAGCAGCGTCTAGTTTGGGGTGAAGATTTAGAGACATATTTGTTACTAAATTTGCCTCTTCATCCTCACTGTCCTGATCAAGGTTTTGTGGAGCCTCGGGTCAGGGAGAAAACCCAGAATTCTCTAGCTTTCTCAAGCAGTATCTTAACCATTCCAACCTCCATGGGATGATAACAGACTTGCCACTGTCCACAAGCCCAGAAGGAAAAGACTGGGCAGAAATAGTATAATGGGCATAACCAACAAGAACAGTCACTGTCACTACCGTTGCTGTGATCACTGTAATTTATGGACAACAGAAAAATTGCCAATAATTCGGCTAAGACCTAGACACATATTATCTCACTCTAAATCCACCACAGTCCTGTGAAGTAAGCACAACTAGAATTCCGCTATAAAGATAAAGCGTATGCTATATAGATAACACACACGCACGCACACACACACACACACACACACACAGATTCAGACACTTCAGAGATCCCAGCGACTTTCCCCATGCCTGTGCATTAAGTCTGTCACTGGGTGGCCTTTCCTGGATCTCTATCTCCAACCTCAAGCACCACCTGTCTCAATCCAAATTCAATACAAATTCCCTGCAGTTTAACAAAAACTGCAGAGTTCCTTCAATTTGGCATTTGCCATTACTGCTTTCCTGCAGGATTTCCTCTGCTTCCCAGGAGCATCATGCTGACCCCAACCAACCCTTTATCTGCAAGACAAACTCCTCCTTCTTCAAGGAGTCATATTACATTTTGCCCTGACTGTGGAGCTTCCCCAGGTAGACAAATACTCATATCTCAAAATAATGAGAAAAGTAACTTCCTTCTCTAATTCCCTTACTAAAAAGACAGTTCTAAAGTCAAGTCTTGTGCCTGGCACAGTGCTTGGCACATAGCAGCTGTTCTATATATGTTCATAAATGAATAAATACCTCTGAATGAGTTGTAAGGGCTCTCTTAAAAATCTAGAATCAAAGCCAATACTTAGGAGCATAAAGTAAATAATAGAAGCCAATAGACTTGGGTCACTTCTTTTCAGGGAGGATTTCTGTGACCAAGCCCATCAGCAGCAAATAAAGAGCCTCTGGCTTTTGTTCTGCAGCTGAGCCTGCAGTGCTAATTTTGCCTGTGGATCTGGATAGCTTAAATTGAAGAAAGAGAGTGTTAGGCTATTCACATATGCCTAAGGTCTGCTATTAGTTGCTGCTGAGAAATAAGATGAAATTTTTTATTAGAGCAAAAGGACTTCAGGTTCCAAAAGTACACAGCAGCTGTTGAAGGGGGAAAGAGAAAGAAAATTCACCTTTCATCAGAAAAATTTGTGGTAAAAGTGGATTTTATTTTTTTCTGTAAAAACACATGAGGAAACTCTTCAGCTTGCTTGTATTTCCTCTTGCAAAAGGCTTGTAAGTCCTCCTGGGAAAAGAAATGAAGACTCAGAGATGTGAAAGTCACAATTAGAAATTTTCTTTCTCATGTGGTGTTTCTTTACTGTAAACTCCCAATGCTACTAATAAGAAAGCCCATTTATTCCATGTATTGAACAAGGGCAGTGCTCTTTGCTGTCCAATCACATAACATTTTCTGGTAGTTCATTGTAATGAGAAACTGGGTTTTTGCAGGATTCTTTGCCCAGGAATACAGTCAAGGAGTTACAGATTAAGATGAATTTGCAGCCACAAATGCGTATACTCAGAGGCATTGCAAGGAGACCTTAGGCGAGGTTTTCCCCCATTCTGACAGAAGTTGACTTTCTACTTTTTGGCATGTTTCGAGTTTAATCAAAGAGAAATTCATGTCTGTTTTCTCTTCATGTCCCCAGAGTTTAAATGCATTTTTAATATCACAGAATCAGAGATTTAGATGGGACCTCTAAACATCATCTGCCTCACATAGGCAGAACTCTACCTAGCTAATCCCTGAAAGTAAACCATCCACCCCTTTCTCAGAAATATCTCAAAAGGACATCATACACCAATGCATCCTCTATCTCTTGGCACAATTTGCTTCCTTGAAGCTGGAATACCATTGTCTTCATTTCCTCTACTGCTCAAATAGGAGTTTAGCTTTTCCATTGCTTTCATTTCCTCTGCTGACCCCATAGACGCTTAGTTTTTTTCCATCATCTCCAGAGTCACTGT
The DNA here is from genome assembly GCF_987537825.1 of Furipterus horrens. Lineage (NCBI taxonomy): Eukaryota > Metazoa > Chordata > Mammalia > Chiroptera > Furipteridae > Furipterus > Furipterus horrens. The sequence continues at coordinate 157,855,254 of NW_028327174.1, forward strand.
AGGCTTTTAGACTATAGAGAGATATGTCCATAGACAGCCTTGTGCTGTTCTGTGCCTCTGTATCTTTTCACATCCTGTGCCATCTGCCTGGAAATCTCTTAACCTATGATTCACCCTCTCCCACATTAAGAAATTCTGTTGAATTTCCAACACCCGGGTGCTTTTTGAAGAGCCTCCTTACCTCCACATTCTGTCACTCCCCCATCTCAGATATTAATTACTAATTCCTGAGTGCTACTAGCAAGTCTTCTAAAATTGTGCTATTTAAAATGTAGTCCTGCCCTGGATGGGAAGCTCATTTGGTTAGCACATCATCCCAATGCCCCAAGGTTGCTAGTTCAATCCCTGGTGAGGGCACATACAAAAATCAACTAGTGAATGCATAAATAAGTGAAACAACAAATCAACATTTCTCTCTCCCCCCTTTCCAAAATCAATAAATTTTAAAAATTAAAATCTAGTCCTTAGAGCAGCAATAATGGGGAGATTATTAAAACTGAGTGTTCACATATCTGGGAGCGAGGCCTGGGAATATGGGTTTTAACAAGCTTGCCTTAATTTAAGAAGCAATATTCTACAATAGTGTAATCTCAGATAACCTTTGGTAATTCTGGATTTAATACCTTTGATAAAAGAGAAGGTTCACGACATGGAGTTACCATTTCACTGAAGAAAACTGGAACAGAACCCTGTGGAGGTTGTTCTCTGAAAAAGAGTCTATAACAGCCCACTGAATTGCTGCTCTTCATTCTTGAGTACAGACATATGCTGAGAGAGGAATTATATAGCAAATTTGGAATATCAGGGGTACACGTTTTTGCACTTCTAACATTATGTTGAAATTCTTCCTTTGCATGTTTGTCTATTAGCTATAAAGTCTAGAACCATCTCTCATTTATTTCAGAATGGATGAGCACAGGCCCTGACACATAGTGAGCATTAATATATTAACTGAAACAATGCATGAATAAGTGTCTATACAGAGCATTTCTTTCTGAGAGCTCACTGCCTATTTTAGGTAACACAGCCACCAAATTTAGTTTTGGTTTGGTCTCTGTAAATAGTTTTGGCTCATGCTACTGTTTTTCAAACTGAGGTCCCTGGACTAACCAATTATATCAGCATTATCTGGGATGTATATTCTGTACAGATTCCTAGACTCAGTATAATATTGTATCCAAATCTCCAGTTTATGATATCCAAAATCCCAGATGGTTCTTTTGTAGACAAAGTTGGAGAACCACTGGATGATGTGGTTACCCCAATATGCAGCACTCTAAAATTGGTCATTAACCATAGAATAAGAGGAGGAAAAGATCCCTAACCCAAAAACTCATTATTAAACTTCAGTATAGGAGGAGTCCTGATGAGATAGGAAAGAAAGAAAGAATTCCAAGGAGACATTGCATTATGCAAAGATCCAAACAGTCCCATGAGTTTCACTGCATGTTTGGACTGAAATCCATGCCTTTGTCAATAGTTGCTTTGGGAAATGGGAAAGAGTTTAAGTTTCTTTTGCTAAGCCACCCCTTACATGAAAAACCAGTGAAATATACTCTCAGGAATTCAAATCAACAAAAAGAAAACAAGTAGAGCAAGTCGGGGGATTGTTTTGGGGGAAAAAAAGGAAAGAAAAAGAGCCAAACATAGAGTTAGATGTTCTTCCCAAGCTTCTTCTCTCAAAAGAGAGATACAAAGGCCCAGCAGACACCAACTGACTATGGTATGATTTCAAGGTATTGAAAACTCCATTTCTATTCCCTGGAGATGTGTTCTGTTCTACAATTTGAGATAACACCTAAAATATAAATACCCTGAGGAAAAAACAGATGGCTTAAATTCAAAATAAAATATGAGAACTTAGTGGTGAGGCTGTGTAGTTTTTTATCTTTCTAAATCACGCCATAAAAACAAACAGAGCCAAACCAAAAAGCCACAGACAATATCTATAACATTGGTAAGTTATTCTCATGAACCCCAGAATAGGAGTAAGTGGGGACAAGTTACCAAGACCCATGTAGTATCAGCATCTATACCGGAAGCAGCCAAGGAAAGTAAAGGGCATCTAACAGATCTGGGAACAAGATAACCCTGAAATTCCCAGCATATGTTGACTGGAAAAGAAATGGGCAGCCTATTTGAAGACTGAGGCCTAATTGGAAGGGTTGTTTTCAAGTGAGTGCAATGGGATGACACTAAGGTTTTAAGAGACTCATTTTCTGAGACTCGCAAACTGTGGAAAATAATTTGCCAAAGCACTCTCCCAAGGCAAAGCTCCACACCAAGGAGAAACTGCTGGGAATAAAACCTAAATTGACCAAGGGTGGGGTGGGGTGGGAAATAGAAGGTCCAGAGAAAGTGGAGATGAGGGAAAAAACCACAAGATCTCCAAAAGTATGAAACCATATTTTTGAACAACAAAAATTAAAACAGAAAATCAACATTTTATAGCAATGGAGCTAGAAAAAAAAACTAACCATTTTTTTGGAACAACAACAACAACAACAAAAAAAAAACAGAAAGACAAATCTACAGCAATCCTGACCCATCCCTTTCTTCTAAAAGTTGAGGAAAATTAATCTCATGTAAAAATGAGCAAAAGAAAAGAATCATTGTTGAATTCTATACAACATTTTTATAAGAAAATAGGAAATTAGGCACAGGAAAACATTTTCATAAATAATGAAAGCACTCCAGGAAAATGTCTAAAGAACAGATGAAAACCATAACCTAATATTTTTCAAATAAACTAAGGGAAATTTCTTAAATGACCAATTATATGAAAGTACAACATAAATCAGAATTAGAAAAACTCAAAAATGTGACAAAAGAACTAAGGACAAAATAACTTTTTTTTTCAATTATTCTATAATTTTTTATAAAAACCTGAATCACATCACAGAAGAAGATATCCAAATGTCCAATAATGATGTGAAAAAATACTCAATTTTGCTAATCAGAAAGTCATATTTATACCACAACAAGATATTATACACCCATCAAAGTGATTAAAATGGAAAAGACTGATAATAACAAGTGCTTACGAGGAGGTAGTATAACTGAAATTCTTATACACTGCTGGTGTCAATATAAAATTGTACAGCTGCTTTAGAAGCTGTTTGGCAGTTTTTAATACATCTGCCCTATTATTCAACATTTTGGTTCCTAGATATCTTCCAAGAACAATAAATGCATATGTTCTCACGGAGATTTATATAATAATATTCATCACAGCTATAATTCATAATAGCCAAAAATCTGGAAAAGACACCAATGTTCATAATAGAAGAAAGGACAAACTATGATATATATATATATATATATACACACACACACACACACACACACACACACACACACACACACACACACTGCTGATATACACTCGTCGGCAGCCGTCCGTCTCGAGAGACGATGGCGTAGCTTCCTGAGAGTCTATCTGCACCGCCGAGAATGGCTGTGCAGTCCGACTCGGGAGTGACAATCCCTGCCGCACTTGTTACAGGTGAAGGCAGATGGCCGTTGTTGCTGCTGTTGACGCTGCTTCCGCCTCGATCTTTTCTGGACCGCCTCCTCGTTGCGCGCAGCCTCCGCGCGTGACGTACCTTGCCTGACCGCGAGCCTCCAGGCTAGGCGGTCGTCTGCTTGAACTTCCCATGTGTTGAGATTGATGGAGCATTGTGTCATGTCCTTTTTGCAGATGTCTTTGAACCGCAGTTTTGGGCGCCCTGTCATCCTCTTGCCTTCTGCTAGCTCGCCGTAGAGGAGGTCTTTGGGGATACGGCCTGCATCCATTCTTTTGACATGGCCGAGCCACCTGAGGCGTCTCTCGCTAAGAACTGCATGCAAACTGCTCATATTGGCTCGCTTCAGCACCTCGGTGTTGGGGACCTTATCCTGCCAGGCGACATGCAGGACGCGTCGCAGGCACCTCATGTGGAAGCTGTTGAGTTTCCTTTCGTGCCCTGCGTACGTGGTCCACATCTCGCTGCCATAGAGGAGAGTGCTGAGTACGCAGGCTTGGTAGATGCGCAGTCTGGTTTTCTCAGTGAGGCTGGAATTGTTCCACGCTCGCCGGTTCAGTCTGGCCATAACTGTGGCTGCCCTGGCGATTCTCCGGTTGACCTCCAAGTCGACTGACAGAGAGCTCGAGATGGTGGACCCGAGGTAAGTGAAGTCGTTGACAACCTCCAGGGTGTACCCGTCGATGGTGATGCATGGGGGAGTCCCCGTGCCTTGAGCCATAACATTCGTCTTCGTCAGGCTGATGGCTAGTCCGAACTCCTTGCATGCGTGGGAAAGGCAAGTGACTAGCTGCTGGAGTCCCTCTTCGGAGTGTGATGTCAAAGCTGCGTCGTCGGTGAAGAGCATCTCACGGATGAGCACCTCTTTGACTTCGTTCTTGGCTCGTAGACGGGCCAGGTTGTAGAGCTTGCCATCGGATCTGGTGTGAATGAAGACACCCTCGCTGCAGTCCTTAAAGGCGTATTGGAGGAGCATGGAGAAGAAGATTCCGAACAGCGTAGGCGTGAGGACGCAGCCCTGCTTTACTCTGCTGCTGACTGGGAAGGCCTCAGAGGTTGCGCCGTTGTAGGACACCGTGCTGTGCATGTTGTCGTGAAAGGACATGACCACAGCAAGCAGATGTGGTGGACAGCCAATCTTCCGTAGCAAGCTGAAGAGACCGCTGATATACACTACAATGGATATTATATTGGATATTTTGGATATATTGGGTATTGTATCAGATATTTTTTATAAAACTTAATAAAAACATTACTTTGAGTGAAAGAAGTCAGACATGAGAGTGCATACTGTTATGAATCCATGGATTTGAAATTCAAGATCAGACAAAAACAATCTCTGACAGTAGAAGTCAGACTAATAGTTACTTCTCTCTAGAGGTAAGGGTTTGTTTTTATTTTTTATTTTATTTTATTTATTTATTTATTTAGTTATTTATTTTATTGATTATGCTGTTACAGTTGTCCCAATTTCTTTTCCCCTGTGCCCCCCCTCCCTCCAGTTGTCCTCCCTTTAGTCCATGCCAGTCCCTTCTTGCCTATAAAGTTTCCTTTGAGAAATCAACTGATAGTCTAACTGGGACCCCTTTGTACATAATTATTCTCTTCTCTCTTGCTGCTTTTAAGATTCTCTCTTTATCTTTAATTTTTGACATTTTGATGATAATGTGTCTTGGTGTGATCCTCCCTGGGTCTAGCCTATCTGGAACTCTCTGTGCTTCCTGGACCTGTAAGTTCATTTCCTTCCCCAAGTTAGGGAAGTTCTGCTTCATTATTTTTTCACATAATTTTTCAATTTCTAGTTCTTCTTCTTCACCCTTTGGCAATCCTATAATTCGAATGTTTGTTCACTTATAGCTGTCCCAGAGGTTTCTGAGCCTCTCCTCATATTCCTCACTTTTTATTTCCTCTTTCTGCACTGGTTGCCTGTTTGTTCCCTCCCTATGTGCCGATTTGTTGATTTGATCCATGGCTTTCCCATCCTCACCACTTGTCTTGTATGTGTTTTTGTTCATTTCAGCAGGACTAGCCTTCATTCCTTCCCTGTCTTGATTCAGCCCCGCTGTTAGGTCTGTAAGCTGCTTTATAACTATAGCTCTGAAATGAGCCTCAGAAAGATTTGCTATTTGTTCATCAGTCAAGAAAATTATTTGGTTTTTTTGTTAGCTTTTTCAATCATTAATTCTGCCATTCTGACTGTTTTGTTTAGCCCTCCTTCTTGGGCAGGGCTGTCACACCTCCTACGCTATACTGGGTGGAGCCTCGTGTGCTCATCACAACCTGGCGACCTTTCTCACCACACTGTGGCACTTTGCGTGGGGGTGGGGGTCCTAGATGGGTTCCTGCTGTTACTCTCTGCTGAGGAACTGGGAGCCTCCCCCGTTCCCACAATTCGAGACAATGGGGTCTGCCTTCCATAGCATTGGAATTGTGAGCCAATGGGTCTGGTCTGCAGCCAGGGCCAGCTCCCTGGTGCTTCTGTCCTCCCCCCAAATACAAATGTCTGCTTACCAGGTCCCGTTGTTCACTGCTGCGGCTGCTGCTTCCAGCACAGTTCGATCTTTCTTAGCCGTGGTTTTGCCCTTCCTACCCGTCCGGACGAGCACCACTTGTTTATGATTTCATATGTTGGACTTCCATGTAGTTTTATTTTCTGGAACTTCTTATTATTTTTGGTTTTGTGGTAGTTGTATTCCTTCTTAGTTGTGGAGGGAGACAGAGCATGTCAGTCTATGCCTCCATCTTGGCTGGAAGTCTAGAGGTAAGGGTTTTTTACTGGAAAGAAGCATGAGGAAACTTTCTGGAATGATGGAAATGTTCTATATCTTGCTGTGCTTAGTGGTTACACAGGAGTATACATATGTGAGCCAGGGGACCCAAGACCACTCCCAAGCTCAATGAGGTGGACACGCAGGATGCAGTATATGGTCATATTATAACTTTTTAAATAAAAAGGATGCAAGTAAAAACAACAAAGAGAAAGAGCACATGAGACAAAGTTCAGAGTAAACTAGGAATAAGTTTCCAAGAGACTACTTTCAGTGAAGCCACAGAGTCATTAATTCCTGCAGCAACAAATTGTGATATGTGTGAAGTGTTCTCTCCCAGAGAAACCCATTATACACCCAGTGCCAGGGGTTTTAAGGGGAGCTAGTCACATAGGGAGCTTCTGTCTACCCTGCACCAAAACTTCAGACTCTCACAAGGAAAACATGAGTTTATCATTAATCTTTCATAAAGTTGGTGATTGAATGTTTGGTAGAATTTTGAGATTCAGAGATGAAGGCAGGAAACATTTTTGGACGAAGGATGTGTACATGCAAATTAGCAAGCTGGATTTTTGCCTTCAGCCCTAATTTTTCATTTATTTACCTATGTGACTTGCCACATCAGGCCATTTTGGGCATCAAACATAAAGGCATATGAATGAAGTGACACAGTGGACTCTTTCATTCCGGACCTAAAACAGATGCCATTTTTGCCTCTTGACATATGAGGTTTGTTCAGAAGGTATCTGCCATGTAATATGAAAAAATAAAGACATTTATTGAAAAAGATACAAGATAGGAGAAACATTGCACATAAGACAATGACATTTCTGTCCCCTTCCAAGTAGGTGCCTTGGGACTTCACACAGTTCTCCCAACTGCCATCAGCTGCCCCATCACATTTTTCTGAATCTCACTGATAGTCTGAAATCTCTTCCCTTACAAAGGTGATTTTAGTTTTGGGAAAAGCCAGAAGTCACAGTGTGCCAGATATGGGCAGTAGAGGGGCTAAGTCCCCTGGGTGATTTGATGTTTCACTGAAAAACTCTGCACAAGACGTGATGCATGGGTGGGAGCATTGTTGTGATGAAGCTGCCAATCACCAGTTGCCCATAACTGCAGCCTCCTGAATCATCTGAATAGTCTCCACAGAAGAATGTTCAAGTTTAATGCAAGATTTGATGCAGATTTGTTGCTCTACTCACTCAGTCATTTTGAATGTGACAGTCACACAGTACACATGCTCACTCAATGGCATTTACCACCTCCACTGGCTAGTAGAGTGAAGTCATCATTGTTCACATATGCATATTTCAGTCCACTCTCATTGGCTGCCAGATTACATTATGTCGCATAAACCATTCTTGTTGTATTAATAATGGCTGGACTTTTTCTGGACAGACCTCATTGTATAGCAATATGGAGCGTGGGCATGACCTCAACTAGGTATACTACTGAATTTTCAGGGCAAAATAGTGACTCTTGGAAAAACATCAAATACATACATGATATTGCCTTTGTTTGCTAGTCTGGTCAGACTCCGCCTCTTTTTTTTTTTTTAATAGATATTTATTAAGTGGGTCGTCTGTGTCAGGCAGGCACAGACTCTACACTAAGGATAAAGTATATGGGTCCCAGACCTAAGGAGTTCACAGACTCATCAGAAAGTTTACATGTTAATGCATGGATTACATAGAGAACAGTAGAGGCTTTAGGGAGAGAGCAACCAAGGCCTTCAGGATCACACAGGATAGGATGCATATGGTTTCTTCTTTGACAATATGCTCATGCTGACTATTAAACTGAAGGCTGGATATAATAAACTAGCTATTTCCCAAAATTGGTCAAATGAAAACCTCTGGGTTCTAGATAAGGTCAGAGTGCCCTCTACTGAAATATGAAGCTGGAATTAGAAGACAAACTATTCTAAGTCTGCCTATATCAGTGGTTCTCAACCTGTGGGTCACAGCCCCTTTGGGGGTTGAACGACCCTTTCACAGGGGTCGCCTAAGACCATAGGAAAACACATATATAATTACATATTGTTTTTGTGATTAATCACTATGCTTTAATTATATTCAATTTGTAACAATGAAAATACATCCTGCATATCACATATTTACATTACAATTCATAACAGTAGCAAAATTACAGTTATGAAGTAGCAACGAAAATAATTTTATGGTTGGGGGTCACCACAACATGAGGAACTGTATTAAAGGGTCGCGGCATCAGGAAGGTTGAGAACCACTGGCCTATACAAAAACACTCTCTACAGCCTTTTATTTATAGAAATAATCTTCCTCTCCTTATAATAATTAGTCTCGAGCCTTTTGAATTCTTATATTCATTGGGAGGAAACAAAGGAGAACCAAGAACATCAGTCAAATAGATGTGAACCTCCAAAAGGCAAAATAGACTTGGGCTGATTAGCACATAAAAACTTCTCAGGTTGACTGGTGGGCTATCAAAGTCCAAGGTTTATTAGCCTAGGCCCTTCCATGGGCTGACAACAACCTCGGACTCCTAACTCCTAGCAATCTATTGTGTGTTTTTATTCTTCCCACTGCAACATGGATAAAAGAAAATTTTACATGGATAAAAATGTGGATAAAAAGTTCAGCCATGAAAGACGTAAAAGAAACTTTACTTCTTTACTTGCTAAGTGAAAAAAGCCAATCTGAAAAGGCTACGTACAGTATGATTCCAACTATATGACATTTTAAAAAAGGTAAAACCACAGAGACAGTAAAAAGATCAGTGGTTGCCAGAGATTAAATAGGCAGAGCACAGAGAGTTTTTAGGCCCATGAAACTACTGTGCAAGATACTAAAATGGTGGATACATGTCATTATATATTTGTCCAAATACATAGAATGTACAACACCAGAATCCAACCCTGTGTGATAACAGTGTCAGTGTAGTTTCATCGATGGTTGACAAATGCATCAGGGGATATTGACAATCAGGAAAGAGGTTACCCCGGTGGGGGACAGGGGATATATAAGGGAACTCTGTACTTTCTGTACAATTTTGCAGTGAACCTAATACTGCTCTAAAAAATAAGGTCTCTTTAATAAAGGAAAAAATAATTCAGGTTACAATCATCATAAGGGCAGGTCTCAGAAGGCAAAAGCTCATAAAAAGTACTTGTCCTGCAATCTAAAAAGGCTGTAGAAAGGATGTGTTTGTGATGGGCCATATGGTAATGTGAGCTTCAAAGAAGCCACCTTATTTCTGTCCTCTTGTGCAAACTCCCCGCCAAGCAGCAACTTCTAGAGACAGTGACCATCGTTACACGTGGTTTAAATTCCAGTTAGTAGAAATGGAAGCATTCACTCCAAACTAGCAATGATTGTAATCTTAACCCTTATTTTTGATATCCATCCAGAGCTACAGAACTCAAACTGACATTCAGACTAAAGTATGACGCCAGAAGGAGAAGTGACTTGCTTAAAGACCCACCTACAGCAGCCTGGGAGTGCCGTGCCTGGCCCCGACGCCTGGCCATGTGCCAACGACACGATGTCTATCTACTCCTTGTAACAGAAGAAAAGGAGGCAATCCCGTGGCTTGTAAAAGTAAAAGTTCTACAATAAGTGACTCTTCAGTGAATGTGTTACCCTGTTGCCGAAACTGGGACTGCTCAATGTCAATAGTTTCCCTTTGGGTTGAATTATTTTATCTGAAGCCTTTTTCCCACCCTAAACTAGTTTCCCAAGACGAATCACCTATTTTGAAACAGTGTGATTAATAAGTCTTGAAAAAAGAAAGTCCCAGGAGGAATAACAGTCATTTACTTAACTGCCATTTAGAACAATGTAATTAATAGTTTTAGAAATTTTTCTCACTTCTTTAATTATGGATGAGGCTAAATATTTCATTAGTCCTGCATGATTAACATGCTAGTAGACATGAAAAGGTAAGAGGGGGTTTTCTTTGGACAGGTGCTGAATGCCTTACTTGCAATACACCCACAGCCACTGCGAGTTAGGACACTTGGTAGAGATTTTTTTTTTAATTATTTATTTGTTTGTTTGTTTGTTTATTTATTTTTTAGAGAGAGGGGAAGGAGAAAGAGAGGGAGAGAAACATCACTGTGTGGTTGCCTCTCACTCATGCCCTCAACTGGGGACCTGACGTGCAACCTAGTCATGTGCCCTGACTGGGAATCGAACCAGCGACACTTGGCTTGCAGGCCGATGCTCGATCCACTGAGCCACAGCAGCCAGGGCTGAGATTTTTTTAGCAATGAACATCTGGAACTTAATTTGGTACATGTAGTAGAACCTTCTTCCATTAAAAAAAAAAAAATCTCTTTTTTATTCAAAGTAATTAGCAATCTCTCATAATTCATTCTCACCCCCACCCAGCCCCCACCCAGCTCCTTGGAAAAAAATCTCCACAATCCCTATTGTGAGGACTCTTGGAATTTCTTGGTTTTGCCTACTAGTAACTTAATGCAATTCAAGCGAGGTTATTTCAGTTTCTTCTTCCTCATTTCAATCCATAGATGAGCGCGGCTTTATAATTAAAGTGACCTCTCCTAGTACTTCAGTTTAGTTAGTCAGTCTTGTCCTCTATTCCATGGCCAGTGAATTTAACAGTATGTATGAGGGCAAGCTGCAAGGTAGGGGGAAGAAAGAGAGCAGGGAGCTCATTTGTGTTCATTGTGTGTAATGTTCTTTTCCTGTGGAAATGGGCTTTTGTGACTTCTCTTTTCAGAGTTCAGTAGATTGCTCCACTGCAAATAACTGCGATCAATAAACACTCTTACTCTCATTTGTGAGACCCAGCAAATATTTCCTCTACATAAAGATGGCTTAGATCCCAGTACAATGAAAAACATATCCCAAGACACTTCTTGGATGAAATCAGGATATTTAAAGAAAACCCAACAGATAGACCTGAGATAAGATGGCTCTGTATTTTTTGCCACCCTCAAATACTGGGTCCACTGACCTACAAAAAGCAAGAAGGAGCCATTAGATAACATCAGCCCCTTTATCAGTCTCAAGAGTAGCAGTTTGCCCCACAAAATGGAAGGCTAGAAGCTGACATCTCGATCCTGAGTGTCTTTCCCAATCCTTTCTAAACTTGGCCTACGGGCTGTTTCATGTGCAATACAAGCTAAGAAGTACTTCTCGGAATGATTTCCTCTTCCATTGAAACAGATCCCAAAAGGAAACATTGACTGATCTTCCTTCAAGTACTCATATTCAGCATTTCCTACCATCACTAACACCCACCTCATTAAATCAAGTGTCCTCAAACTATTATGACTGGCACAAAAATGTCATTTCTTTCTTTTATCTATTTCTCCCTGTAACAAATTTTCCCTTTGGATCTATTATATTAATTATAAAATAAAATGCTTATTATTTTTCTTATAATTGAAATGTGAATTGATGGCCTGTAAAAATCACGTTCAGTCCAGTAAAACATATCCTGTAGTTGGGACCTTTTGAAGTAGGAAAGTTACATGTGGGAAATATAGAATATAGAAGCAGTTTAAGTGGGCTTCTCTGAGTCAGTACCATATGATCTTCTGGTAGTCTCCAGCTTTAAAACTAAGTGAAACCTAAAGTCAGTTCAGTAAAGAACTTGTGGTGACTTTGAGTGTGTGTGTGTGTGTGTGTGTGTGTGTGTGTGTGTAAAATATAGGGGACATAGGTTTTTTAAGGAAAGAAAGCTTGATAAAGTTAAAACTTTTGAAATGACAAAGGAAGGAAATTGATCTGAGTGTCATTTGCTGTGATTAGTCTCTCATCCAACACTGATCTCTGGTGTCCCTGTTTGTACTTGAGCCATTTCCTGCATGATAGTACATTCCTGTCTGACACACCATGCCTGGGAAAAGACAGTATCATTTACCTCCACCCAGCAGACACAGCTGCAAGACGTCATCAGAACCCTTTCTGTTTCCGTTGCTGGGTGTTGGCCATTCTGCAGGACTTGCATCTTTCTCTATTTACTTCCTGCTCAGTTAAGGGAAAACTATGGAAGTGTCCAAAGACTTGGTTTCAAAATGAATTGGCAAAGCTCAGAAAAGGAAGATGAGAAAGAGGTAAAAATATATTTCAAAGTCCAAGATTTTATAACCAAAGTTTTGAAGCCTATAGAATGTACCTTTTCCCTGCTACTCAAAGTGTGACTAGCAACACCAGAATCACATGGTTGCTTATTACAAATACAAAATCTCAGACCGTGCCCAAAACCCACTGAATTTGAATCTGAATTTTTAACAAAATACTGAGTAAATTTGTGTGAACTCTAGAGTTGGAGAAACATGGATCTAGTTCAACCCTTCAATTTACGATTAAAGAAACTGAGTATCAAATATGTAGCTTGTGCCAAACCATAAAGCTATGTATATCAGCAAGGTTAGGACTAGAACCTTAATATGAACACTCCAGTTAATCTACTTTTGCTGTGTATTAAAGGAAGACATAGAGTTCAAATTCCCCAGGCACAACATTTCTTCAAACTCAGCATCATCTTCCAACCCACAGGCCAAACCAATTTATTCTTACCCATCAGCGCCTCCTCGCTTCTCTCCTCATCCATCTTGGTTCCATCATAGTCCTTCCACAAATTCCTAAACCACCCACATGCTCCATCCCTACATCCAAACAGCTGTCCAAAGCTGGAGGAAAATCACTCAACTGAACAGACTGTTACCACTTTACATTTTTAATCAGCCACCTCAGCTGAGCTCTCAACGGTGCCCATTAATCTTATTATTTTTCTCTAGTAGTCACTTTCCCATTTAAACCTTTTCCAATCTCCTCAAACATTCCACACTCATTCTCAAGTAATGACTTGTCTCCAACTTCACTGAGCTAAGAAAAGTAATGAGTTATCAAACCCCTTAACTTCCCCCTACTGACTCTAAAACTACACTCCCTCTTGCACTGGCCTGTACCCATCTTCTTTCTCCTCACTTTTACAATACCTAAGTCACTCCTGTGGACAAAGGATGCTTCAGAATGGGCATCCTCTTCTTCTCTGGAAGGGACCTTATGCCACAGATCATCTCTCTTTCCTAAATATGCCACATGTACACAGCCTTGCCTCTGAACCATTTCAACTATATTCAGATATATTCTAGTACCTCCCTTCTTCAACAAAAAGCAGGCTAAGAAAAATTTAGATGAAACCATTTTAGTTTGATCCCTATGTCAATTCTCTCCCTCACAGTTAACTTCTTGGAAGAATGTGTGTGTTCTCCACACATGCAGTCATTGCTTTTTCATTACCCATTTAATGTTTTTCATTGATGCATGATTTTTTAAAATTTTTAATAGGAAAAAAACAAAAGAATAAAAAAAATCACCAGAATTCTCGCAACAACAACAAAAAATAATCATCTTTTCTCTTTGTAACATTTTTTCCTATTAACAGATGCCAACAAGAAGATGGATAGGTGGGGGGAAATATAAAATGGAATGATATTCTATATGCTATCTTTTTAAAATAAGGTTTGATTGTTCTTGAATTTAACAGAAGAAATGTTTAGAAAATGAAATCAAAAAACTTTGAACAATTTCCTTCACACTCTTAGTTTTATAAGTTATGTTATTTTAACTTTGTCAAGGTATTTTTATTTGTTTGTTCTGCCAAGTGAATATAATAAAAGAAGAGAGGGAAGCAAGGGAATTAAACTCTTGGTTTCCCAGGGATTTATTGCAACGACGGTCTGAGCCAAGTCTTCAGTATGATAATTCTCAGGCTCTACACTGAACCTGACAAGTTATTGTTTTACAAAAAATTTGTCCAAAAAAAAAAAAAAAAACTAAACTAAGAAGTATTATTCAGATTTTTAAGGAGAGTTTTCTTAGTTTAAATGTTTTCTTTATCAAATACAGTTGATATTCAGTATTATATTAGCTTCAGGTATATGTCCCAGAAATTAGATATTATATAACTTACTAAGAGATCATTCTGATAAAATTTATACCCATCTGACAATATACATATTTATTAGAATATTATTTACTATGTTTGAGCTAAGTGTCGCTGGTTCGATCTTCCAGTCAGGGCACATCAGAGAAGGAAAACTCTGACTCCAAAAAACCTCCGCTGCCTTGCGGCATACCTCTTCAGGGGAAAGGCTAAGGGAGTAAACCCCGACAGAAAATCCGGAGCCGGAGTCCCTAAGGCGGTTTGACGTTGTAGTCAACACCGGCAACTCCTGCGGCGCACCTGAAGCCAAGCTGTATTGACTCCGTCTTTCCCTTGGATCCTTCAGCTGCAAAGAGAGGGGGGGTCTGCTGCATGGGCAACAGCAGACCCTCCATATCACCCTGCCCAGGCTCTGTAGCTTCAGCTTCACTGGAGAGGACACTCCAGCGTCATCACAAGATGTCGATTCAACACGGGAGGAGACAGATACCGTGTCACTCCCGAGTTGGACTGCACAGCCATTCTCGGCGGTGCAGATAGACTCTTAAGAAGCTACACCATCGTCTCTCGAGACGGACGGCTGCCGACGACGACGACGACGATTTACTATGTTTCCTATGCTGTACATTACATCCCCATGACTATTCTGTAATTACCAATTTGTACTTCTTATTCCTTCACCTTTTTCACCCATCTCCCCAACCCCCTCCCATCTGGCAACTAATGTTCTCTGTATCTGTGAGTGTGTTTCTGTTCTGCTCATTCATTCATTTTGGTTTTGAGATTAAATTGTTAATAGATGTGTATTTATTGCCATTTTATTATTTATATTTTTAACTTATTTTTTCTTCTTCTTAAAGAATCCGTCGGCAGCCGTCCGTCTCGAGAAACGATGGTGTAGCTTCTTAAGAGTCTATCTGCACCGCCGAGAATGACTGTGCAGTCCAACTTGGGAGTGACACGGTATCTGTCTCCTCCCGTGTTGAATCGACATCTTGCGATGACGCTGGAGTGTCCTCTCCAGTGAAGCTGAAGCTACAGAGCCTGGGCAGGGTGATATGGAGGGTCTGCTGTTGCCCATGCAGCAGACCCCCCCTCTCTTCACAGCTGAAGGGTCCAAGGGAAAGACGGAGTCAATACAGCTTGGCTTCAGGTGCGCCGCAGGAGTTGCCGGTGTTGACTACAACGTCAAACCGCCTTAGGGACTCCGGCTCCGGATTTTCTGTCGGGGTTTACTCCCTTAGCCTTTCCCCTGAAGAGGTATGCCGCAAGGCAGCGGAGGTTTTTTGGAGTCAGAGTTTTCCTTCTCTGATGTGCCTTGACTGGAAGTGTCGAACCAGCGACACTTAGCTCGCAGGCCGACGCTCAATCCACTGAGCCAAACCAGCCAGGGTGGCAACACCACTACTCAAAAGAAATGTAAAGGTGTAATTTACAATAGTTACCGACCTATAGGGCAATTAATGATCTCTAACTGATGAAAATATATGAAGATTAAATCAGATAATAATTAGTCTATGAAATCTTCCTAATTCGTTAAGAACACACATGGTGGGGGGGGTATGGAGGGGCCTGAACCAGATATTTTGAGAGTCATGAAAATAACTGAGGACAGCTTTCTGCACTCAGTCTCTGTATACTCAGTTGTGAGGTTGCATTTCCTTCTCTTGGGGCCTCTTTCTTATACATGTTCAGTTTAAACCATCTGAATGTCCCACGGTGACAATTCAGCCTCCTGCTTTAGTTCCAACTCCCTTGGGTACTTCTTACAAGTGATTCTGGCTCTTAGTCCTACCACTTCCTCATTTGGAAGAGGAAACTCATAATCAGCACTCAAACCCACAGACCTCACAGGGAAACTTTCCATGGTAGGTGGGATTAAGTAGAAATCTTTATGCTTCCTCCATAGCCTCAGGTCCATTGTTATATGTGACTTTGTGAATCTTTCTCCTCAAAACTCCCAGATATAGACATCTGCAAAGGGGTCTAATAAGAATACAATGGAAATGTGCCTTGGCTGGTATGGCTCCTGCCTGTGCATTACCTGAACACCCAAGTTCTGTCTCCCAAGGAAAATCCTCCTTATTGTAAAACAGAAAGCACTAGGTTTGGATCTAGCTGACCTGGTATACAAAGGCTTGGTTTTCTATCAGTAAGTAACCTGTGCATAATAATTAGGTATACTTCGTAGTGAGCATTCAGAGATACTTCTTAATTATACATACTTCTTAATTGAGATCTTGTGTGTAAAATATTGAGTATAGTGCCTGGCACATAGAATATACTCATAAATGTTAGCTGAAATTATTATTAAGTATATCTGCTTATTATTAAGAACATCTTTTCAATCCTTGAGAAGTTTCATTTATAAGACTTCTTAAAACAGGTGCCCTAACGTAAATCTCAAATTCACATTTCAGGGCATATTTCACTGTGTTGTTACTTTTTAATTTTTCCAAAAGATCTTTTGTGATTCTTTATGCTGTTTTGCCTGATAGGAATTATTATGGGTGGTTTTTCTTTACACATTGGTTTTGACTGTTTTTAGAACCTTATTCAAGATTCATTTGGTCAACATTTATTTTTATCATTTTTGAGAAATCATTTATCTTATTTCTATTACTTCTTCTTCTTTCTTTATTTTATAATGTGGACTGAGAACAAACCAGTACAGTTTGGTGACCATGGGGAGAGTTCTTAGGGCAGCTGGATGAATTTTGCATTCCACACACATCAGTTGAATACATGTCTTATATGCATGTGTGCCAGGCACTATACTGGCACCTGAGGTCACAGAAAACAAAAACACAAGTACCTGGCCTCAAGGACCCCAGAGAACAAGTAGAAGATATAGATAGGTTAACTGGTAATAAATGTATGGTATGATAAATGCTAAATACAAACATTTCTATGATGTTATGAAGAGTGTAGGTCAGTGTAAGCTAAACTGAGAAAGGAGGAGACGGAAGAATATTTGTGGTTTGGAAGTGACAACTGAGGGACTGAGGTATAATCAATTAAGAAAGGAGACAAAAAAGTCCCAGGCACAGGGAACAGCATATGACTAAGCACAAAAACATGAGAAAGACTGGTCCACTCAGGGATCCATATGTAGTTTGATTTGTTGGAAATTAGGAACAAGGTCAGGAGTTTTCAGAGATGAGGCCTCAGGAGCCTGTCAACCGGTTTAGATAGCATCCTGATGTCAATGGGGAGTGACCAAAGGGCCTTAATCAGGGGAGTAAAGAGACCAGATCAGTTCTTGGAGAGGCCACTGTGGTAGTGATATGGAAAAGACTTAAAGGGGGAAAAGCCTGAAGATGTAACAAGCAGAGGAGGGGCTAAGCTAAGGCAATAGCAGTGGAATTCAGAGAAGTAGGTGTCTATAAGAGATATGAAGTGGCAAAATTAGTAACACTTGGTGACCAAATAGACATGGTAGACAAGGGGAAAAGAAGAGCCAAGGATGACTCTTAAACCTTGGTCTAGACATGTAGACAGATTTGGGTGCTTTCACTGATGGAAAGTACAGGAGAAAGGATAGATATAATGGATTAAATAATTACTCATTTTAGGTGTCTTAGGTTGACTTGCCTATAAAATGTCCAGACAGAAAGAAGTTTAAACACTTCTTAAAGTGTTGCTTTTCTCTTTTGCTCTTAAGCTGAGTTCTAGCCCAGCACGCATGACATTAAAGCAGCAATTCACTGTCTTCTCCCCATCCCCAGCCTCCAGCCTCCAGCCTCTAAAGCGCTCAGGCCAGGGTCCACGTCTTACTCACCTCCCCATCTCTAGCATCAAGGATGGTTTCTGGCACATCGTATCCAGTCCATTAATAAATGTTTGTTCAACAAAATTGAAATCAAGGAAGAAAAGACATCCAAATAAGAGGAAATAATCTACTCCATGAACTACTTCCAAGAAGACAAATCAAAATATTGTACTTACAAACAAGATGGTGAATTGGCAAAGTTCTTGGCAAGAGAATTTAGTGAACTAAGAGAGGCAGACATCAAACAACCATGCAAGTGGATTGAGACAGTAGATAAAGTAAAAGGATAGTTATCTTTCAAGAAGTTTGACAGTGAAGGGTTATAAAGGATTTTCACCATAATGACCCTTCATTTAGCAATACAGTTTTTAGAAATGAATTAATGCTGTTAAGGGAGAAATAAATAGGTGCAGTGGAAATGGAAAAGTAAAACTCAAGAGAGTTTTTGTTTTTTAAATTGGAAAGTATTTAAGCATAATTATGTACCAAAGGGAAATAAAAACACGTAGGAGAGAATAAAGACAGAGGAGTCAGAGGCATCACTGATAAAGTGATATTCTGAGAGAGTAAAACAAAAGTAGATCCAGAATACAGATGGATAAATTAATGTAGAATGTAAGCCACTATTTTCACAAAAACTAGGGGAAGTGGAGACTTGATTTGGGGGAATGGGAGTGGAGGAGGATGTTCTGTGTGTAACTGTTTATAAGAACTATATAAGAAAAAGAATACATTTTCCCCATATTTTATCTGTGTTCTATAATCTAAATAAAAATTTATGATGGCTTATTGTTTTAAAACCTAAGAATCCAAACATCCAAGTACTCACCACCTATATTCACCTATGTTTGCCATAGTTTCATCACTTATTTTAAGAAATAAGCATGACAGTGGTGGTTACCAAGGGCTGGATATGGGGGAAATGGGGGGATAATGGTCAAAGGGTAAAAACTTTCAGGTATAAGATTAACAAATTCTGAGGATTAATTGGTGACTACAGCTAGTAATACTGTATTATATACTTGAAAGTTGCTAGGAGAGTAGATCTTTAATGTTCTCGCTATACCAAAAAGATTTTAAAAAGGTAATTATGTGACAGGTTGGGATGTTAGCTAAAGTTATGGTGATCATCATTTTGCCACAGGTAAGTGTATCATATTAACACATGTATTCCTTAACCTTACACAATGTTATATGTCCATTAATATCTCAACAAAGCTAGAAAAAAATAAGCAGAACCGATATCTTTGAAGCTTCTTTGTACATCTTCCTTCCTTTCTTCCTAGACATCACCAGATTGTTTGACTACTCTGCATGTTTTCATAATGTGTCACCAAATTATATTATCTATAAGTAATATTGAAATTTACTTGACACTATAATATCTGGCAAAATAATATTATATGTAGTACATACAGTAATGTTTTGAATGTTTTAATTGTTTAAGTAAATGTCATTTTACTGTACATACTCCACAATTTTCTTTTTTCATTCTACTTTTTGTTTTTGAGATTTCTCATGTTAATACATGTAACTTGAAAATTAGATTTAGTTTTATAGTTTTAAGTTAATGTTAGAAGCACTAATTTATTTTACTTGAAAAAGTTCTTTTTGCAAGGACGAAGGTTTTAATTCCACTTGCTAATTTAAATGAGTAGTATTTGTATACTGTTTGTATTGATTACAAAAGAACAGAATGACTAACATAGTTTATTTCTTAAGTAAAAAACAAAATTCTCTACTACAAATAATTTAACAAAAGGAGTTTCTCAAAACAGACAGTGTCTCAAATTTACAAGTCAACAGTCTTTGGATAATAATTATTAAACAGACTTCTGCGTATTATAGGGAAGTTCTTTGTTCTTTTAAGTAAACAGACTTTCACAGATAAAATTTTATAATAACAAAATACAAATGAAGCATAGATTAATTTAAAAGTTGTGGTCGCTGGAATGTAAATATTCTCCAACCTTCTGTGTTATCTTTCTAATCTAAACAAAGAGTAACGGCTACGCCAGTGTTTTTGATTCTCACAGACCCTTATGCCAATAACTTCATTAAAGTCTTATTTAGCACTGAAACATGTGGTTTATAGTTTCAACTATGATTTTAACTGAGGTTGATTCAAAATATTTGGGGTTAATAATGTGGCACAACATAGAACTAAAGATTAAAGAATCTATAGGTAGAATCCATATCAGTAAAATACCAATTTATTTTTATTCTTTGCAGTATTCCATCTAATGAAGAGCCTACATTTTTATCCACTCTCTAGTGAAAGAATTAGTTTATTTCTGGTTTTTCATTTTCACAAGCAATGCTGCAAAAGCATTTGCGCACACACCTCTGTGTACACATGCAAGAGTTTCTCTAGGATCCTCATAAGCAGAACTGTTGGGTCACAGAGCATGTATCTTTACTTTTACATGATATAAGAATCATAGCCTTACTAAATATTGCTAAATTGTTCTCAAAGGAGTTATATCATCACACTCTCTCACCACCTGTCTGTGAGGCATCAGTCTTGTTTCTCCACATCTGCAGTCACAGTTAGAATTATCAGACTTTTAAGTTTTCACCAATCTGTTGGGTATGAATCTATTTCCTAATTTGCATTTTCCTGGTTACTGGCAAGACTATACATTTTCATATGCTTACCAGCCATGCTGGTTTCTCTTTTTGTAAATTGCCACATCGTATCCTTTGCAAATTTTTAATATATTCTGGATACAAATTCCTTTCAGTTTTATGTGTTGCAAAAACGGTCTTTTGGTCTGTGGATTTAGTTTTACCATCTTAATTTATGTTTAGCCTTCTCCTTCTCCTCCTCATTCTCTTATGTTTTCTCCTTTCTTGCTCTCCATTGTGCTTATTGTTATATACACTTTTCCCCCTCTGGTTTTGAAGCTATACATAGTTTCTATTCTTTTTATAATCACCCTTAATTTTTGACCTAGAGAGTTGGCTATAACATTTTTAAATAAAGTCTGGAGGAGTAATTCTCAAAGTGTGGGCCTGGACCAGCAGCTGTAGCATGTAGTAACTTAAAAAAATAATTTTCTGGACCTATCACAGACCTAATGAATCAGAGACTCTGAGGGTGGGCCCACCACCTGTGCATTCCAAGTGACCCTGAGGAGTCAAAAGTTAGAGCTGAAATCTGTGTTTTTATATTTTTAGGACCCAGGAGGTATACAGAATGATGTGGACTTCCAGTTTTGAGAATGGCACGTAGTTTGGAAGTTGTCATTCCATCTAAACAATAGTTAAAACCTGAACAAACTGCAAATCTAGCCTAACCAGTTGGGGGGAAATATCCAACCCCACCTCTTTTTAGCCCTTCCACCCTACCTGCAGGGGAAGGGTGTGGGGAGGTGAGAAGCACTTGGGAAGCTCACAGTCTGTAGGCACAGGCTCACTAGGGGAATGAGAGCGGATCACAGGACGACCTACGACTACAGAACACGTTCCCTTCTCCCCACACCTTACCATCACACCACTAAGAGCCTATTACTGGTGCTCCTGTTACCTAGCACATCGTGTGTGGCTTTCAGCAACAACAACAACAACAAATGCACAAGGCATACTAACAGGCAAAAAACAGTTTACAGAGACAGAGCAAGCATCAGAACTAGACTCAGATACCACAGGGGTAAGACCTATTATTAGACCTATTATTTTAAGACCAGAAACTTAAAACAACTGTGATTAATAATATGCTAAGGACTCTAATGAAAAAATTAACAGCATGCAATAAGAGATGGGTAAAGTAAGCAGAGATAAGGAAATTCTAAGAAAGAATAGGAAAGAAATGTTAGCATTCAAAAATACTGGAACAGAAATGAAGAATGCCTTAGTAGGCCAGAGATGGCTGAGGATAGAACCTCTAAGCTCGAGCATATGCCAACAGGACCTTCAAAATCTGAAAAGAAAAAAGAAAACAAAGACTGAAAAAAGAAAACAGTATATCCAAGGACCGTGGAACAACTACAAAAGGTATTATAAGTATGATGGCAGATAAACCAAATACTCTCACTGTAATTCTCTGTGAAATTTCTTTGAAACTACTTTGTAGGTCGCACAAGAAGAGCATCCATGAAGTCACATCTCACATGCATCAAGGGATCAATGTAGAGACCATACAGGCCATCACTGTAAAGTCATCTGAGTAAGGTCTAAACAAGTGCTGACAGATGTTTGGACCACATGCCATGATTGAGCTAGGTAACATTGCCTAAGGTGTTTCTGTGGCAGCTTCCATCCATAAAACACTGATTGATGAAAATTAAAAGAATAACAGCATCAAACAAATTTGAAAATAGTGAATCAAAATTATATAGGTTTTGTTAACTGTCAAACAACAATATACATTATAAGTTTATATTTTCTGAACTTTCTAAACAAGGGAGGAGCAGCTCATAAATGATTATTCCTGGAGACATTGAGAAATATGATTCTGGAAACATTTGCGGATCCATCGTTTAGGAAAATGCAGAGAAGTTTAGGTGGAGAACAGGGGTTGGCAAAATTTCTCTGTAAAAGGCCAAATAGTAGATATTTGGAGCTTTGCAGGTCAGATGGTCTCTATTACAACTACTCACCTTTGCTGTAGTTGTAAAAAAGAAAACCATAGTCAACACTGAGTGTAGCTATGTTCCAATAAAACTTTATTTAGGAAAAGAAGCCCGTGGGCTATAGTTAGCCAGCCCCTGCTATAGAGGATCGTGATTATGTTTTGCCACAAAACATTCTTTCACTCAAAAAATATTGGGTGCTTATGTGTGTTCTGACTTGATAAATATTGTTGGATGCATAGATGAATCAGGGGGCAGGGGGGTGGAGATGACAATAGAGAACAGACACTGTACAAAGTCCTGGAACCTTCAGTTTACATTTACATATAGTTTTTTGCCTGACCTTTTTTTTTTAAGTTGATATTTTTAACATCACCATTGCACAAAGGAGGACAATGAGACTAGAACTTCCTTTGGTGGCCATGCCAGAGGTGGTAGCTAGGAATGGAAGGTGCCTGGGCCCCCTCCCAGTATGCATTCCTAAGTCACTTACACTTCCTGTGTCAAGGTGACATTCTCCCCAAATTATAGTGAGTCCTACAAATATGGAACCACGATTTAAAAAACAAGAAAAATTAATTAATTTGCTTTTGCCTTGAGTGGCAGAATTAATCCAACCCCACAATGGTTATTATATAACCATTTATCTGAGTGGAAATAAAACAAAAGGCAAAGCCAACCACGGGTCTCTCTGTGACCCACGTCACAGGATGCATAAATGGCAACCTCGCAGGAGCCTGTTTCCAGCCCCCAGACAAAGCTGCCCAGGCAGATGCCCAAGTGCACTCAGAGGGTAGTTGTTAATGTTCTTGAGTTGTTCAAAGAGACTGCATCTTTTTCTACATCCAGCTCCCTAATCCTCCAGCTGAACTCAAAACCTGGCCAGTAGCAAGGAAAGTTAGAGGCACCCTCTGCTTTATTCGATGTTTTGTTTTGAAATACCAACGGAAGAGCTTTATTTAGCTCTGGCTAGCCTGCAAAACTTTCCAAACAAAAGCTTCACAGCTTGGTTCTTTTCCAGGTTCTGTTGATTCCTGCAAATCCAATTAACCCAGGCAGTTGGGGCTTTGTTCGTATCACCACCAGCTTCCACTTCCATGCCTGCTTCCCATGCCAGCTGTTTATACTACAGCATTCAGATATCTGCTGCGCCAGGTTACACTGTGTCCTTCCTCAGCTAGGAAAAGAGAACCCCAAGAAGATTAAAGCTTTCAGCATATGACTGACTACTACAGAAGCAGGGAAGAGGAAGCGATGTACAATGAAAGGGGAGACTGATGCCCGTGATTACTTTCTCAAGCTTTGTTATACTAACTTTCTAAGTGCAGACTTTTTGAATAAGCACTACGTGTTCAGTTGTTTCTGACCAAAGAAACCATGGAAATCCCCATAGCACTATATACCAAGTTGCTGATGTGAAACAATTAGCATTGTGGCCAGACCTATAGCTCCAGTTTCAAAAAGTGCTGTGTTCCTTGGAATTCCTTAGGCTTGGCTACCCTGCCAGCCACAGACCCAGCCACTGGAATGTTTACTAGAGCAAATGTTGCTCTCTGGCTAAGCCATTTTTTTCTCTTTCTAGAATTCCTATGGAAATTTTCCTGTGAAACAGATTGAAGAGTCAGGATGAACAAAGAGCTTTCTTTTGAACAATTGTCTTCCACACCCCCTACACTCAGCCATACCAGATGAAAGCAATGCTCTCAGATTGCCCAAGCAAATTTGAGGCCTCATAAGGGCTTATAAGAGCTTGAAAAAGTGGGGCCCATTCTTCAGTGGATTCAAATGTCTGATCTACATGAAAGCAAATTCCTGGGATTCCCCTTCAGCTGGCATCATTCAGTGTAGCAAGTTCCTGAACAAAAGTCCTGCCACTACATCTGTCAATGCGGATTGTCACAGCACATAAACAGCTGCAGATTTAACTCACCCCAGAGCTTTAAAGAGTGGGAAATCAAGCATTTGTTATTTCCGCAGAACAAACAAATCTTTGACCCAATACTGGACAAAAAAAAAGCAAAGCAAAATGAAATGACAAGAGATGGGTGTGAGTGATAGAAGGCAAGAGTATAGAGACAGGGGAGAGGGTCTGTTCTCAGGAATGTATAATAGACCATGAAGAAGACCTGACCAGCATTTTGAACTATGCCTTCTGTTGAATTAAACAGGAGGCCGTGAAACTAACGTGGCCCTCATGCTGTGGCGGCCTACATAAGCAAACAAAACTAAGTTTGTAGGATAAATGCCTCAAGGTTACAAAATTAAAGTAGTAAGAACAACCAGTCATAAACAGCCAACAAGGCTTTACACTATAGCCAATCCATAATGTCCTGACTCTGGTTCTGCCTCTTCTCTACCTATAAAAGCCTCCCCCTTCTCACCTGGCGGTAGAACATTCCTAATTTCTTCCTGTTTGGCACTGTCTGATTTGAATTGACTTTTGCTCCAATAAACTCTTAAATTTTTTAATATGCCTCAGTTATCTTGCACCGTTCTGATGTCAGAAGAAGAAACCAATGGAGACCCCTTCCCCCCTCCCAGATGGTACCCAAGAGCAACAAGCAAGGAGGCCGTGATCCATACCTCATGAGCTCCTTCAGTTCACTGCTCTCTTGCTGCCTCTAGAGGTGGTGGGTAAGTCCCTCTTCCATCCTGGCTCCACTCTGCTTGCATTATGAGCTTTCAGACTTAACGTGAACATTTCTTTTTCTAAGCTGGGTCTCAGACTGGCTCCAGTAGATCTTGGTCTGGGGTCAAACAGAGCCTACCGAGAAACCAAACTGGGTCCGCGGTGGGACTGGGTCAGATTTAAACTGAACTGGGTTTACTTTGAGACCTCAGGTGAATAAAATTTTGTTTTAAGACTAAAGAAGCAGTTTTATCTGGGTAGCTCAGTTGGTTAGAGCATTTTCCTGATACACAAAAATTGAAGGTTCTATTTCCAAGGTTGTGGGTTTCATCCCAGATTAGGGTACATACAAGACTCAACCAATGAATTCATAAATAAGTGGAACAACAAATCTATATTTCTGTCTCTGTGTGTCTCTATTTCCCTAAAATCAATAAATAAAAGTTTTTAGAAAGACTAAATAATCAGGTTAAACTTACCAAAGATAATCTTAAATTACAGTGGCCATAGTGAACTTTTAACCTATACAAACTTATCCATTTATGAGGTGCTCTAGAAAAAAAGGAGTCTCAGCCAAGCACACAGCATCAAGAGGAGAGAGAAAATTATTTTTCCTCCTCTACAGTTTCTAGTGACAAGGATGGCACCTGCTGGGACACCCCACTTGTTCCAGAGCCTGCAGACAGAATCCTGGGAACAGTAAGAGAAAATGAAATTGTTTCTTCACAAAGAATACTTAATAGTACATAATGGTGAGTCTTGCAATCAGTGGAAACTTAGAGTTGATGAAATATCTCTTCTTCATCACAGCTGAGTACCAAGTAAACCTTGAAGTAACATGTGGTAATGTACTTATGACTCACACAGAAACGCATCTTCATGACCTCCAGGCCTTCAAACCTTCAGTCACACACACACACACACACACACACACACATGTCCAATAGTGCAATCCATCTAAAGGAAGAGTCTGCAAGGCATATTTGTGCCCAGCTGTCTACATGGAGAACTGTGTGTTGTCTTGCACCTCTCAAGCCGAGAGAGCTTCTAGAAAACAGGCTCAGGGCCATCAATCAAGTTTGCTTACTTAATAGAAGCAATGATGAGCAGAGGAACATATGCACTCTCCATTGGCTAGCCCAGAAGGGCATCATTAGCTGCTATGAGTGAATTTCCCAATATCACAAATCAGATAAATCAGTGTTATTCCTGGGCAGAGGATGGAGTATAGGATAGAGGAAGACAGTATAATTGACAATGTTATTCTAGTGCTCTTCCCTCTTGAGAAATGGAGCTCAAGTCTTGTATTAATTCCCTAGGGGTACTATAAAAACTGCCACTAACTTAGTGGCTTAAAAGAAGAGAGGGGAAAAAAAACCTAGAAATGTTTTCTCTCACAGTTCTAGAGGCCAGAAGTCCCAAATCAAGGTGTGAGTAGCATATGACCTTTTGGAGGCTCTGAGGCGGAATCCTTTCCTCACCTCCTCCCTATTTTTGATGGCTGCCAGCAATCCCTGGCATTCCTTGGCTTGTAATTGCATAAGTGTCTGCCTCCATCTTCACATGAACTTCCCCTCTATCTCTGTGCCAAATCTCCCTCCTCTTTCTCTTAGAATATTAGTCATTGGATTTAGGGCCCATCTTATATCCAGGATAATTTCACCTCAAGATTCCTAACTTAATTACATTTGCAAAGACCCTATTTCCAAATAAGGTCACATTCACAGGTATTTGGGGTTAAGACTTGGACAGATCTTTGAGAAGAACGCTAAGCAGTCCTTATGAAAGCATGAGAACAAGGATTCTCCCTTTACCTCTCTTTTATTCCAGGAATGGTGCCAGGCACCAGAAATCCATAAATGAGTAAATCAGTGCAGTCCTTGTCTTCATGCTTACAGTCCATTCTTCGTCTTTCCTACTGCCAATACCCTTCAGGAATGGTCTCCTAATTTTCCTCCCAGCCTCCAGTCTAATTAGTGTTTGATTTGAAAAAAAAAAAAAAAAAACAACCTGTCAGAGCCAAAACAGGCGAGGTTATCCTGCAACAACAAATAACCACTGTGTCACGGTGTCTTGAACAACGAAGGTGTGTGTCTTTTCATATCCATTAAAAAAAGTAGCTGAGGGTCTCCTCTATGTCATTCTCACTCAGGGACCAAGGCTCATGCTTCCATAGTGGCTAAGGCAGGAAAAGGGTCAATGACAAATCTCTTGAAGTTTCTGCCCAGAATTGACACACATCACTTTTACTCATTAGCAACGGTGAAAGTAATTTATGGGGTCCTGCCTAACTTCAAATGCAGGGAAGTACAATTCTATTCTAGAAGTGGGAAGAACTAGAAATATTCTGTGAATAGCTCTAATAACTACCACAATGATTCTACCGTTTAAATGTCTTATATGGACATATCTCACTGGCAGATGAAAGTTTACGCTCCCTGGAATGGCATTCCAGGCTCGATTTTTGGTTTTGCTTCTCCCTCCTTCATTGCCACATTGCTCCCACTACACTAAATTCGCCTGCTCAAAATCTCCTGCTATGCCACACTCTCACTAGCCTCCAGGCATTTGTTCTCACTGTTCCCTTTACCTGGAACAGCCTTTGCCCTCATTTATTCTCCAAGCTTTTTTCTTAAAGGTCACCTCCTCTTTAAAGCCATCTCCTTAGGGAAAATTAATCCCTCCATCTGTGATTTTATTTCATTTTTATATATCTCATTTCTTCATTAATTGATTTACCTTAAGAAACAAATCGTGTGCCAGGCACTACACTGCAGTAGAGAGAGCCCAGGTCCTCGAATGCGTATTGTGCTCTGGGGGACAAAGAAGTAACAGGCCATTCACAACACAGAATTACACATTAGCTGGGGAAGAAGTATGAGGTGCTATGGAGCCCTGGCATGGGGACATTTCCCAGAGGATACGAGAGTTAACCTGAGGGTGGTGGGGGGAAGGCATGCATTAGCCATGAAGAGGAGTGGGGAGGAGAAATATTTGGGTAGAGAGAAAAGCATATGTGAAGCCCAAAGGTGAGAGAACATGTGGCAAGTTTGGAGAATTGAAAATGCGTCCTTAAGAAACAGGGGGGGACTATGTGCCACACACTGTGAAGTGAATGAAGGACTGAAACCTAGTTCTTGAGTTGGAGAACAAAAGTCCCGATTTCCTGCATTCACAGATCATCAGGGTAAGTGGTTGCTTCATTTGCTCTGTTTGATCTATCAGTTTCTGAGAGGGATATTCCTCTTTGTCTCCTAAAGCTACCTCCTCTCATTGCATGTTTCCCTTTCCCAATGCATTTTCTTGCTTAATATTCTATTAGCATTCTACTGACATTATGCTATCAATATGCAATATTAATGTTGTTATATCAACTTTTGGGGTTAGTATATAATGTTTTCTCCTTTTCATGTCATTTTTAAATCACTCCACATTATTTTTTGTTTAAGGTATGTCTATCTATAAGTAGCTTATAAATGTTTTTTTTTTTAATTGCGGTATAATTGACATGTAAGATTATATTAGTTTCAGGTGTACAACATGATTTGAAATATATACTGTAAAATTACTATATTAAGTCTAGTCAACATCTTTCATCAAACAATTATAAAAATATTTTTCTTGTTATGAGAACTTTTAAGATCTATTCTCATATATTTTAATTTTTAATCCAAACTGAGAGATTTTTGTATACAATACAATGCAATCTGCCTTACCATCTTTGACAAGTGTCCTGAGGATCTTTTAAACACCACACAAACCAGTCTAATAGTCCCTATAATTTTTTAACAGGATTGAAACCAAAATTTATTTAAAATGTGAGTTTTTGACACTTGGAAGGATTTCACGTTGGACTTTCAACTACATACTTACAAAACAAAATCCATATTTCAGGGAAACATACTTGTCGTTAACATAAAAATTTGCCACTTATCACATAGTTAACTGTATAAAGGAGAAACAAAACAGACACGGGATCTACAAATTTAGACTACAAAGACATTGTGAAAAATCTTTTGTTAATAAGTAACACAATACATATTTTTACACACATTTCAAAAATGATGATGTATAAAAAATATTGTAGTGTTAAGACTTTCAATTCAAGGTCATAGTGTCAAAGGCAGTATTGAAGTCTAAATTCAAGATCAAGGTCATAGTGATAAAGACTTTAAATTCAAGATTGTAGTGAAGATATCCATACAACAAACTGGTTACCTTTATGCTTCATATTAACTATTTGTCTTTTATAAGCAGGTAAAATAAAGGACTAAATAAAATTAAATTAAACATTATTTCAATCAGATATGTAGCAGCAATATAGAAATTAAGTTTATAATTTAGGATTATGAAAAATATCTAATAATTATACTTGCCAATAATTTTTATTCTAATTATTTTAGATATTAAATTAAAAATGTATAACTGAAATCAACAAATTAACTGATTTCAAGAAATTGGAAACAGAAAACACAGTAGGGGGAAAAATAGGTTTACAGTTTTGAGTATGCAAAATACATCTTATTCTTTTATTATTTATTAATTATTGTATGATTTTTCTTACGAACAATAAACTTACTTTCTCCCCACCCTGTATAAATCATCAATATAATAAAATCACTCCCCCTTTATAAACACACAAAATGTGTTTGTAATTGTCTTTCTTCCTCTGGATAAAACTGCGCAGGAAGCCCCTAATCCTTGTGATTCCTAATCTTGTTTATGTATCATCTCTCCACTTGGATCCTTACTTAGCCTGGCTGGCATATGTTTTCAATATAAAGCTGCAACAAAGGAAAGCTATAATTACCAAATCTCTTCCTTTCAGCTATTAAAAAGGTGATTTACAGAAATGCAAGACACTGCAAACAAAGAGGATTTTCCAATGCTCACAGAGCACAGCTTCCAGGAAGATGTTGGGGTAAGTACACTTTCTTGAGGCCAAGACCCTGGGCCTGGAATCCAAATGGATTATATGTTTCAGAGCCAGGTAGGGTAACTTATCTAGTCTCAGTGTTCAGAAGAAAAATCACAGTTTTATCTACAGTCTTCCTGAGAATGATCAGGAGGGACTCTATTCAAACACAAGTACTTGTATCCTATAGATGGTACTGACTCTATTACCCAGTGAGTGCTTATCCAGTCTGTGGATTTTTCAGGTCTGTAACTTCCTCTAGACAGAAAGCATCAGCCTCATAGGTAAGTGGAGTATGCAGGAGGGCAAAATTGCTTTAAAAACAAAGCAACCAAATCATGTAAGCAAGACTTCCAGCAATACATTACTTTGAACATTATAGGCACTGTGAGCAGATATTAAAATAACATTGTTGCCTAAAAGGGGATTTGTTTCAGATATGAGAACCAACCTGATTTTAAATTAGTTTAGCAAGTGCTAAGGATCCCGAGTGTCGAACTCAGAATATGTGAGCAGTGGAGTGAAAGGTACAAAGAGGCCTGGGAATGTGGTCTTTCCTGATATAATAAGGCTGCAGTAGTGGATCCTGGAGATGTAACAGGAAGAAATGGGGTGCAAAAACATGGGAAAGTTGGTTGCCAAAAGGCACTCATTTTCCTAGTCCTCTAACTCAGCTTCAGCATGTCATATAAATCAGCTTTGGACCATTTCACTGCATGTTAACATTTTTCCTACTCGATAAGAAAGAGTGAAAACGTGGGTGGTTAAAGTACTGAGTGATCATTAGAAATGAGTTGTTTTTATTCTGTGTTAGTTTATGGTAAAAGGGATTGGAAGAGACAAACTGTGAGCTGAACTGAGGTTTCCCTTCACAAGAATGAGGAACAGAAGACAGCACACACCAGCTGCAGAGCAGGGTGCAGCCACATGTTTTCATTTCAGAGTTGTCTTTCCACATTTCATAGCTCCAGTACACCGCTGGTTTACTGAGGGCACACATTCAAACCTCACGGGGATGCTCAAGTCAGCTCGCTAAACCCGAATCGCCTGGCCTGAGGTCCTGTTTTCTAGATACAAACAACTGAGTATGGGAAGTGCGTTAAAAGTAGGGCAAGGGCTTTCACAGGGTATTCTCAGTGGTTCTCAAATCTGGCATTATCTCGGTAGTTTGTTTTGGAAAAATGCAGATTTCCTAATCCTTAGCCTTTGAAAAACTACTAAATTAGAATTCACAGATGTCAAGAAAGCTGATTTTTTTTTTTCTCTTTTAGACAAATCACTCAGGTATTGTAGATGACAAGTCTTGTCTGGGAACCATGGCAATTCTAATTTAATCTCCTTTGTAACTTTACAAAAGAATTAATAGTCCATTTTATAGATGAGAAAGCTGAGGATCAGCAGTAGAAAATTGCTCAAAGTAATACCCCTGGTAAAGAACCTTAGCTGGCATCAGACCAAGGTTGGTGACCAAATTACCACACATACCTACAGCAGCAGACTGAACCAGGCACTTACCTCACTGTCTGGAATCCACTGATTACTCACTCATATGCACATCTGAGAAGCAGACGACAAGCTGTGGCTGGTTCCTCCATCAGAACTCCTCCTCTCCACGTGGGAGCTAATGATGCTCCTTGCCTCCTGAGATGTGTAAATCCTACATTCTCCCCCATCAGGAACGGATCTGACCTAAGCCTTCCCCACCTTAAAAATGGGATGTTTTTGATCAATATAAGTTGGTGGGACAAAGTAAACCTGTCAGGCCCTCCCAGATGATGTCTTACCCTCTTTCCTGGTGAGACCAATTTTATTATCCCCCAAGTCCATCCAACCACCTCCCACCTCTACCATGAAGTTCATGTATCGAAAGGCTTTTGCTTCTAAAATAAAATGCTTGTATGGAATAAATTATCCTACCTTTTAAAAAATCTGCAATTACTAATCAGTGCTTTGATAAATGTGAGGTAACTAAGGTGGATACAGTTCCGTCCAAAAGCTAAGAAACCTAGGTCTTTCTTAGTCGGCACAATCCGATTGTGGCTATATGTACTTTTTCCTTTAAACTCCTTAAAATAATGGAAAGAACTTGCAGAAAATGAAGGACGGCTGGGGTTTCATTGTAGGAATAACTGTAACTAATGGAATCAAGACTGGCGGTGACAATTTCAGACACAATGAAGAGAGGACTTGACTATAAGCTCCAAACCCTTGCCCCAGTAACGCACACACTGTGCTGTGCAGCAGACTTGCCCTGCATTAGTCACACAGAACTCTGGGGAAGACAGTATAGAATGGATCACTGGGGTTTAAAAAGCCCTACATTCAGATTTGTTCAGCTGTATTCTCTATTTCAGGAAAAGAGGAAAAGAAATATCAGGAGCTCATCACTCTGGAGCTCTCAAACTTTACTGTTCCAAAGAAACACTTAGGGAGCTTGTTATAAAATTATATTGCCAGCTTCAACTCCCAGAGATCCCAATTCTCCCATCTGAGCTGCGGCTTGGGATTCTGTTCCACTTCTTGATGCATTCATTTATTTATTTATTTATTTATTTTGGTTTTTCAATTACAGTTGTCCCCTTTCCTCCCAATTTCTCTCCCCCACCCAACCCACCCCCTCTCCCGCAATCATATCCCTCCCCGTTGTCCACGTCCATGAGTCATTTATATATGTTCTTTGACTAAACCCTTCCCTTACTTATCCCCCTTCTCCCCCCCCCCCATTGACTGCTATTCTGCTCTTTGTTCTATTTAGTTCTTTTGCTTGTGTTGTTCTTTAGTTTCCTGTATTAGGTGATATCATATGGTATTTTTCTTTCTTTGCCTGTCTTATTTCACTAAGCAAAATTCTTTCTAGTTCCATCCATGTTGTTGCAAATGGCAGGAGTTCCTTCTTTCTTTCTGGTACATAGTATTCCATTGTGTAAATGTACCAGTTTTTTGATCCACTCATCTACAGATGGGCACTTAGGCTGTTTCCAGCACTTAGCTATTGTAAACAGTGCTGCAATGAACATAGGGGTGCATAAGTTCTTTTGAATTGGTGTTTTAAGATTCTTCGGGTATAATCCTAGTAGTGGAGTCGCTGGTTCAAAAGGCAGTTCCATTTTTAATCTTTTGAGGTAATTCCATACTGTTTTCCATAGTGGCTGCACTAGTCTGCATTCCCACCAACAGTGCAGTAGGGTTCCCGTTTCTCCACATCCTCGCCAGCACTTGTTGTTTGATGCATTCATTTGTTGATTCTTTCTCGTATATGCCCAGACTGGGGATCAAACCCACAACCTTGGTGTATCGGGATGATGCCCTAACCAATTGAGCTACCTAGCCAGGGAAGGCTTGGGATTCTGCATTTAATAAGTACCTGAGGGGATTTTGATTATAAGTTTCTTCCTTAACCTTCTATTTAAAAAAATTCTCAAACCTTAGGAAAGTTCCAAGAACAGTACAATGAACACCAGTATACCCTTCACTGTGATCAAGCCAGCAAACTTTTTCAGTAAGGAACACATAATAAATATTTTGGGCTTTGCAGGCCATATAGTCTCTGTGACAACCACTCAAATCTACCATTTGATATGGAAGTCAGTCAGCATGTGAGCAAATGGGTCTGCCTCTTCCAATGTGACTTTATTTATGGACATAATTTTCACATCATAAATTACTCTTCTTTTGACTTTTTCCAACATGTTATAGTTAAAGATGTAAAAAACATTCGTAGTTCAACGAGTCAGGGGGACAGGTCTGGCCTATGTGGGTAAGTCTGGCAACCCCCAAGCTTGTCTCAGAATGAACTTTAAATTGGTTATTGCGTTTCATACCCAGACTAGTCACATTGTCCATCTTAGGAAATTCAATCAAGCAAATCTATGAAGCTGTTCTCTGACTTCTTTGTCATATTTTCAGATATATCATTTCACTGCTTGTTATGGCTGATATTTTGGGATGCCCTATGGGGCTAATTCCTCATTTAGAAATCTTCATAGTTTGGTCATTCTCTCATTTTATCACATAAAAAGTGTGAGTGCCATTCCCCACAAGCCCAGGGCCTAATTAGCATCCTTTTTTTCAGTTTCTCTCTTATATTGAAGATAAATTAGGGTAAAAAAATAAACCCCTACGCTTTCCCAATGACTCCAATGATCCAGCAAGATGTGAACATTTTGTCGTTTGTGAACAAGGAACTGGGGATGCCTTTCCTTAATTTTTCCCTCCCTGACCTTATGTTAAAAATTTGCTCCAGTCCACACACAGTGTCTGCTCACATTTCCAGCAGACTGAGCTATTACCAAGTAAGACTAACAGTAATAATACAAATCTGTTACCCAATTATTTCCGTATAGTCTTCACCTCTAGGGGAATTTTTCATTATTAAACATAGTATCTTAAGTATCTGAAACCCAAAGAGAATTCCGGGGGATAAACTCCAACTCTGCATCATGAAAACAACAAACATTGTCACAATGGACTCTAAATACTTAACTACTAGGACCAGCTGGGAAAAACAGAACACTTGAATTAACTAAGCGCATTCCAGCTTACTGAAATGCCTTTCAAGTGGACTTACCGCAACATTACCTCATCTCTTAAGGAATGAGCACCTAGTTATCTGAAGCATTCAGGCTTCTATCCATCACCTCCTTGCCCACCCCGCCTCAAAACAAAGTAACACATTTAATGGCTTGAGGACATTCTCTTCTGATGAAACTAGAGAACAGAGGAGTCATAAATACTCCTCGCCTCCGTGTCTATAATCATCAGCTTAGCGGCTGCTTTGGAGTCATCTTCTATGAGACCCTACGTCTGTCTTTCCTCTTCTCACAAGCACTTTCTTCTAGCCTCTGAAGATAGTATACGGCACGCTGGTTCAGGTGGAGGGGCAGGAATCTCACAGCAAAGACTTCAAACCCTAGCTGCTGGCTTATGAGAAGGCCCTATTATTTCTCATCAGCTGGCTGATTTGTGGATGGCCATATTTCTGGAGCTCAACCAATTCTTATAAATTACCTTTGAATATATTTTCTCAGTAGAAATCAAACAGACTGCTAGCTCCCAGTTGCCTAAATGTGCATATTACTTAGATGTCCAATTTAGCAATTTGAGACCATTAAGAACTAAAAACTCTATATTTAAAAGTTCTGTTGAAAAAAAAAAAAGAATAGTAAAATGTTTTGTTTAGGGCTAGGAATTCTGTAACATAGGAACTGCAAATAAAAATAATAGATAAATGTAATTTTGTTTCTGTCACAAAAAATTACATACTGAAGCTAAACAGTGGGCCTATTATATTAATGCAGTGGTTCCTAAACCTGGCTGCATATTAGAATCACCCAGGGAGCTCTTAAAAAATTCCAATACCCAGGCTGCACCCCACACCAATTAAATCTGAATGTAGGGGGTGGGGGTGGGGTGACACCCTGGCCTCCATATTTTTTAAAGCTTCCAAGCAATTCCAGTGTGCAGCCAATGTTGAGGATCTCTCTGCATTAGAAAATAATCCCTTTCCTTCTGAAGCTTAGTCTTACAAAATCTGCTTAGTGGACAGTTTTCCCTTTCTCATTGCTGCCAGGAACTTCTTTACAGCTGGAATATAGAATTTAAAAATGAAAAATTGATTGACTGATTGCTAGATAGAGATAATCATACACACATATAAAAAATACATGCACACATATTTTTATTTATTTAACTTAGGATTTGATACTTAGCATATAAATCAGAAAAACCGAGTGCCTTAGAACTGTATTACATATTCCCTCCAAATCTTTAAAGAGCCAAACTCTAAAAAACACACATAAGAAATATTTAAGTCATAAAAAACACACACTCAAACTAATCACCTTCAGGAACCATGATCCAATAATATATTTAAAAGGTAAGATCTCTTTCATCAATGTACAAAACAAACAAACAACAACAACAAAAAATAACCCTAAATTTTGATTAAGACATGTGCCCTTAGGAAGAGCACTTACAGTTAGAAAGGTTTATCGGTAGCACTTTGAGGTAGCATATTTTGTAAAGTAACAGAAGTCACAGAGCTGCTCTGCACATAAGAAACAGGCCATCAGCCATAGCTCTTGGTAGACGAAAGTAAATTTGTCTGTACTCATTGCCAAAGTCAGCCTGAACACACTTCCTACTATCTGGCTGTGGCCATTCCTCCACTACACTTCATGCATTGTGGGTTGAGGAAAAGGTAAAGGTATTTTGATGTCTTTACTCTTGGTGTGGTTATGTCCCAAGCCAAGAACCAATCTCTTTTCACCACATGCAGTCCTTGCTGGCAGGAGAAGCATGCACCCAGTGGAAGGGACACAGGCCGTCGTGGCCCCTTTTTAAATTGGCTCTAACAGGTTAAGAGTGACGGACATTCATTTCTGAACATCCCCTCTATGAGAGGACCCTTAAAAGGCTCTCCCTTTTTTCTCCTCCAGAGTGCAATATTTTGGGGTATCATTAAGCTTTGTGCAGTTTTCTTAACAGGATGGTGAGCAGAAAAGCTTTAAAAAACTCTACACACAAACACAACAACAAAAAACCTGGATGCAGGAGCAACTCTAAAAACAGACTTCCTTTGTGCAAGTTGAAATGACTCAAGTTTACTGTTCAGGAAAATGGCCTGCTTCTTTCAAAAAAAATTTTTAAAGGTTAAATATTCAGCTCAGCTCTGCTTTTTAAACACAAATATATAGTCAAAACAGGTTAACGATTAAAGCTGCAAAAATGGTCCCAACAACCTCAGACCATGGTGTACGTCAAATTTTTGCCCAATTGTCACAGATTAAAGGGATGTCTAATCCCTAAAAGCCCTTTTGTCCCAAAGTCCTTCCTGCTGGAAAGCTGAACACTTCAAAGGAATCGATATGCAAATGAACAATCAGAGCACATGTCCAGGCAAAGAGGGGCATGAGATGGGCCTGAGTTGCCACTTAAAACTCGGTCATTCGGTATCACATAAAATCCTCAAAGGCTGCCCAGAACCAGAGCCCAAAGTATCACTGAACGTGTCAGCCACCCAAGTCAACTGCTGACCCAAAGTCAATGACACAACTGAGCATTACACTTCAAGTATCCAAGGTGCTACAAAGAGTCGGTCCTCGCAAGGACTCAGGCTGACTCTCAGAAGCTCTCATCCCACCCCACATCCCAGAATACAAGAAGTGAAGCACTCCTTATGGTCACTACAAAACACTGGGGTGGGAGGTGAGGAATGAGAGAACTGCTCTCTAAATATACCAGCCTAACAAATACAAATAAACTCCTTAACATTTTGTACAACTAGAAGGTGCATGAGCTGGTATACAAGCAATCACTTTAAACTTTCTTTTCTCCCCTTTCTGTATCAAACAGGAAAATGGTTCCGTTGGGTTAACAGTGTCATTTTAAAATGCCATAAATTAAATAAGTTAGTTCACATTTTTTTTCTCCCTCAGCACTTAAGTTACAGTTAGTCTCTAATGTGCTTTTGAAATTTGCTTTAACAGCTCCAGGTCTTTTCTGCGGACAGCTCCAATTCTGTGACAACCATATTCCTCCAGCTGCAAAGGTACGAACTGTTCCAGCAGCCCAAGGCCCTGTCCAGCAGGACTGGTAAACAGCTTAGTCCATGATGGTTTAGAGTTTCCACTGAATCCCAAAAATATGGTACTCCCTAAAAAAAAAAAAAAAAACACAGAAAAGTTCAATTTGTACATCTCCTAGTTCTAGGCAAGGTAATGTCAGAGGTGAGCAAAACAAAGACAGCTATAAAACAAAACACAAAAAAACTACACATCCTTACATCAGCAAATAAACCCTTACCACCCACCTCATGTCCTAAATAGCAAACCACATCCCAACACACTTCCTCTAACACAGTCTTGCTATTTAGAAATGATCTTCATGAGACTCACTCTAGCAAAACAAGCTCATGAATTGTCTGGTAGCTACCGTCCACTATAAAAAATAAAATAAAATTTAAAAAAAGCATATGTTGCTGAAATCATAAGAACTTCACAGAAGAATACAAACACAAACCTTTGTTATAAAGATGAGCTGGTTTGGCTAATCCCAGGGGTACTAATGAATTTGAAATATTCAACTGCTTTATTTCTCCTCTTGTGCTCAACAGGACAACAGACCTGTGTGTATAAGTTAGAAAAATGAGAGCAAATTTCAATAACTTAGCATGAGTTTATTGGGCTCTTTTATGAAGTATATACAGTAGAGCAGCGATTTTTAACTATTTTCATCTCACGATACACATCAACTAATTATTGAAATTCTCTGGCACACCAAAAAATATACTCATATTATATATATTTTTTTTGCCAATCTAACAAAAAAATAGGTATAATTTTGATTCATTCACACCAGACAATTACTGCTGTGTTGGCTATTGACATTTTATTTTTTATTTGACAAACTAAGGGAAAAGAAGTCAATGTCCCTGATTCAATGGTCAGGTATTGCATGCTTTAAAAAATCTTATGGCACACTTGTGTGCCACAAGTTGAAAATCACTGCAGTGAAGAACAGAAATACTAGATAAAAGCAAAACTCAAAACGAAACAAGAACACAGGTACGTTTTTATTTCTGCTATTACAAGTTCCCACCTCTCTGCCCCACCTAGACCTTATGTTAAGATGTCTCTAAATATAAGGGAAACAAGTTATTTTAGGTCAATTGATGTAATGGATGCTTGGGACACAGACCTTTTACAGAACAAACTATTTTAACAGAGAAAGTTAGTTTCATTTGTTTCAGGTGGTTTATTAATCTATTTATTAAATAAATGGATAACCACTGATTCTGAAAAGAAACAAAATAAAATCTACTCCCCATGGTTTACTTTAAATTTCCATCTTTATTATGCAGTATATCAATACAAATACTCAGACTTGTTTGTGGACTCTCTTCTGATTTCTCCTCTGCCATTCCACACCAGGTTAATCACTATGACTTCATGGTTTATTTTAATATCTGATAAAATAAGCCCCTTGTATTAGTAGAATTTGTTTAAAAATTGTATCTTTTAACTTTCCCCACATTTATTTTTTCAGATGAACTTCAGTGTCATTGATGAAATACAACAGAAAAGTAACCAATTGGGACACTAATGGAAATGAGTTAAATGTCTATTTAATTTAGGTAAAGTGACATTTTTATAATATTAACTTTTTCATCTAGAAACAGAAAAGACTCCTATTCAGGACTTCTATATGATTTAGTAAAGCATTTGTTTTCTTAATGTGCATCTCAACATTTCTTATTAAGATTCTTACATTTTACATTGGTGTGGGGTTTAGTTCAAGTCTTTCTAATAGTGGTGGTTACTAAATGCAGAGTCAGACCAGAGGTCCGACCACAGCAACCCTGCAGGAATGACCTTCAATGGGTCACACTGACTCCAGGTCCCGTGAGATCATTTATATGTCCTCCCACCCTCCCGCACCCCACACGTGCTGAAGTTTCCCTAGAAGTCACTGCCAGTGGCCCAATAACCTCCTGATACCGTGTTAAGATACAATGTACATACAGAATAGCATTCCTACGTACAAAGCACCTTAAATTTCTGCAAACTAAACATACTGTGTAACCAGCACCCAGATCAAGAAACAGCACACCACAAGTAGGTCAAACGCCTTCCTCATCCCCTTTCTAGAACAACCTAGTGACATTTTAATGAGTTGGTTGTAACTTATAAATCTATAGGGAGTCTTGCAGGACTACTGTGTTGTCCTCAGTATTTGTGCTACGATTTAGGTACTGGATTATTGTAGGTAAGAGTTAGTGCATGACTTTTTAAAATTAGGAAAAATCTTTAAATCCTTAAAGGAAACAGAGGCCTTGGAAAGGAATTCTGTACAAGTGTCTTAAACCCAAAAGAGCTATAAGTACACACTGAATATGACACTCAGATAATCCAATGACTTTACGGGACTTACTGAGGTGCGGTTCTGTAATGTGTAAAGAGCATAAGTGATTAGATCGACTAGGATAATTCAAAAGCTAGATGGGCCTTCAGTCCCAGGGAAGCCCGTGTTCTTCCCTTACTGGCTTCACTAAATGAAGGCTGGTGAATAAATCAACGTCTGCAGCAAAGCCAAGGGAGCAGAAAGGAGCCTGAATTTATATCCTTGCCTCCAGGCAAGGTCTGACCAGCTCAATTAAAAATAAAGGTTTCTCTCCTGTGCTCCCGTCTTCAGAAACCAAGAAAGAAAAATTATTCAGACTAGGGCTCTTAAAAGAAAGACCACACACCCATCTGCTTAAGAATCAATTTACTTTTTTTCTAGTCATTTCCAAGTGACCAAGGTGATGACTTCATATACCACAGTCACAGTACACTGCTGTCTGAGGTCCCATCAGTGGGACAGTGGGACAGATGGCTGGAAAGGTAAAACTGTCTAAAAGTTGCTTTAAAATGATAATGAGCCTTCTCGAAGGGAGCTGGATGCAATGTATTGATAGATAAACAATATAAAATATGGAGAGTAATATTCCAAAATATAGGGCTTTTCTTCTTGTGAGAACCTTCCTACCATCTCCAAACTCTTCTAACAAGCAAGCTCTCACTACGGATAAGCAGAGGTTTACAATGATAAGCAGCTTAGACCACACAGGCATCAATCTGAGATGAGGAAGGAATAAAAACCTTCCCAGAGTCCCAAATGCCCACAGATAAGGGCAGGTAAACAAACCAAAGCTCAGAGAGAACCGGGTGTCACCTTTAATGTGGCTTGTCCCTCTACAGAGCAACTTCAACCTACCTTGGAGGGATGCCCGTTTTTAAGTACTCTTCCAGGAGACTGACATCAGCAAGAGAGAAAAACTTCTTCTCAGTCAGCCTGAAGGGAACACTGCAGGCATCCACAATAAGGAGGAGGACACCCGCACTCTGGAAGGTAAAGTCGGTGCCGTTGACCTGGGAGGACAAAAACGTCTTCCATTGTCATCGCCATTTCAGTGCCTCCAGGATGACTCATCTTTCCAGCCCCATCCCTCTGTCTTCTAAACCCACACATCAAATGACATCCAGGAGTCAGATTCTACATTGCATTTACTCTTTCTCTGCCCGTATCTGAAACCACGCTGTGCCCTCCTAGACTTTGCTTTGACTGGACTTGGCTGACTGCGTACGATGCTCTGAGCACAGGCTGGCAGTCACACTCGGCTGAGCAGGGTGACTCTTCCTGTAGGTTCAGGGCCTTCACTCTTACACACATGCTCTTCCATCGGGGTCAAAGCTTTTCCACTCAGCAAACAGTTGACAGCCTCTATACTGTAGCTCAGCTCAACGGACTGTCACACTGACTCATAAAAAATATATACCCCCCCCCCCACACTGGGAGCATCAGAGGAGCCAGACTGCCCCTTCTTCACTTCATATATAGCTCTCCTTTGAAATCAAAGTGGAAAAATGGTAATTTTACAAGGTTTAAGCCACAAGTATATTACTATACTACAGAATTTCCAGTCGTCCTCTTTAAATTAATTGTTTGAGACCTTTTCAAGAAAAAGGAGCTCAAGACATATCCAAATATCATTAATTCCTCAGCCAGAAAGAAAGAAAAAAAACTTATTGGATTAAAAAATGATTCCAAAATTTGTAAAATTATAAACTATGCTAAAAGCTAACACAAGAGAAATCCTGTCACCCTTACCCGTGTCCTTGCTTGGGGAAATTACTTTTAAATATTATTCTTAATCATTACTAATGTCTCAGGAAGCAAAACAGTCTTTTAGCTGTGTTTAAATTGTTCTAATTCAGAAGATGATTCTGGAAATGCTTGAAGTGCAATTTTATATTTGGAAAGACTGGAAGTGATTCTCTTATTTTCAAAAGTCTGAGCACTTAAAATTGAAATACATTTGAGAAAAATATAAAATAATCTTCAGCACTCTCAAACTGTCCTCTTGAAAAGTACCTCCTCCCCCAAAATCTATTGCTTAAAGGAAACAAAACTTTCCTTAAAAACGAAATAAAGTAATGCCATGTCCTAGCAAAGATTCTTCGGGTAATGCATCTGGAAGAGTACTGGAGCTAAATGACCAAAAGAAGTGTCCTATGACTTTTCTAGGGTCCCAGGAACCTAATGTACAGCAACAGAATTAAGCAGTGTCTTTAGACCCTGGGGCATAGCCTGTATGAGAA
Source organism: Furipterus horrens (assembly GCF_987537825.1). NCBI lineage: Eukaryota > Metazoa > Chordata > Mammalia > Chiroptera > Furipteridae > Furipterus > Furipterus horrens. The sequence goes on from NW_028327174.1 coordinate 157,897,481, forward strand.
TTTTTGGGCAAAACATATCTTCTTTAATTATCTATTGAGAGTACCGCACAGGAAACAGAGCCAATAACATCATTGTTCAGTGACACATAATGACTAGATATATCATGGTGATCATATCATAAGGTTTATAAATGTAGAATCATTATGTTGTACACCTGAAACTAATATAATATTGTAAATCAACTTCATTGTAATTTAAATATTTTATCTAGTGATCTAATGGAGCAGAGGGCACTCAGCACTTGTATGGAGGGTACACAACAATATGAATGTATTTCATACCGCTGAACAGTATGTATATTTAAAAAGGTTAAGATGGTGAATTTTATGTTATAGATATTTTAACACAATAAGGAATTAAGAAAGAAACAAAGAATAAGACTTAATGTTTTCCACATTTTTGTAAACTTGTGACTATGTTGCCCATCACTTTAAAAAAAAACGAAGCTCCTAAAGAGACCCCGTGAGACTGGGCCCAGGCGCTGGCTGGAAATAGCTGGCTGGTTAGATATCTGCTCCCCAGAGAGCTCTTTATATAGTGGCTCTCAGGCCAACCTGATTTTGAATAGGCCATGTGCCAAGAGCTGGATACCACTGGCTAGCTTGCCTCTTAGCCCAAATTCTAATGTTGACACTGAGGCTCAGGCCTACACTTCCATTAACCTACTTAGGAAAGACAGCCGACACTTTACATCTCCACTTTCCTGATTTAAAAACACGGGAGCCAGACAACTTCAAACTAAAAGCCCCAGGAAAAAAACTGAAAACTCATTTCCCACATTTTGAACAAACAACTTGAAAGCACCTATTATGTTTCAAAAATCAAAGTTAAACACAGTTTTCTACATTTTTATTGCCTGTGGCAATTATTTTTTAACCAAAGATGCCTTTTCTCTTATAGAAATGAAATCTGGATCACCTGTAACACTGTCAACGAATGAAAAGTAATGTGAACAGTTTAACATCCACCTGAAAGTCATCCATAAACACACTCTACTGAGAAAAAAATTAATATATTTACCCCAAAACATAAAATGTTTAGGATGTTTAAATAACTCTGTTGTATCCCTTACCACCAATAAATAAAATGTGATTACAAACGAGTGATTGTTGCCAGAAGAAGCTGAAGCAGTGGACATGCTGGAAGGTACTTACAGAGATAACAGACCGGTCTCCGCGCTGAGTCTCCACCTTACCAGGTGACTGGAATTGCACAGGGAGGTAGCTTTTATGAGGGTCACTAGTAAATACCACCTAAACAGGAAAGAAGTGCTATAATTACGTCAACTGCATCTTCCTCCAAAAGGGTGCCTCAAAATAAACTCAATCACAAAGAACTAATGGCTTTTTTCCCACTCAACTTTTTATACCTATTTCATGTCCTGGAACTCTTGATACAGAGCCTTGAGAAGGGCATGTTCTTCATTTTCCGAAACAATCCCCGTTTCAAATAATTGTAATCTTGTTAATAAAATCAATTCTACAAATCACTAAATAAATGTGTTCTGTACTTACATCTTTGTAAACATTTTATGCAAATCTTTTTAAAGATCCTTTTCAGACCTGTTATTCTGAATTGGGACTCAGTCACTCCAGGACTGAGGGAAGAAGTATAAGATGACAAGTTTAAAAACCTTTAGTAGCCTTGTGCATCACCAGGTCTAAATTCCTCTGTCTGACATACAAAGTGTCACATAAGTCAAGCCACATTTGATATACAGGCTCCTATTTCCCACTGACCCATTGCATTCAACAGACAGTGCAGTTCCCTAATTTTCCTGACACTCTGCCTTTGCAGAAGCTATTTCATCCCCCAAGTGTCCTTCTTCTCCAAATCACTCCCAGTCTCTTAAGTCCCACCTTGTACCTCATTCCTAAAGGCTCTCTTCTCATTCAAAAGCACTATTAACTCTCCCACAATGCAGCACCTAAAGTATATGTCCTAATCAATATGAGCACCTTCATTGCAAGAGTAACTAATCTTCGGATACTAAGCATTCTGAATAAAGCTGGATGTTTCTTTGAAGTCTCAGGTTTGGGGTCAAACACTCATGTGACCCTTCCTACTTACTCCTAGTATACAAGGTCTGTCCGGAAAAGGTCCAGCCATTGTTAAAATAATGAGAACAGTTTGCGCAACATCGATGTAACCTGACAGCCAAGGAGAGTGGACTGGAATGTGTATGCATGAACAATGACGACTTCACTGTACTAGTCAGTGGGAGCGGTAGACACCATTGAGTGAGCATGTGTACTGTGTGGCCATCACATTCAAAATGAATGAGTGAGTAGAGTAGTGAATCTGCATCAAATTTTGCTTTAAGCTCAAACAGTCCTATGTGGAAACTATTTGGATGATTCAGAAAGCCGCAGCTATGGGCAACTGGTGATTGGCAGTTTCATCACGACAATGCACCTGCTTCTGCATCACATTTCGTGCAGAGATTTTTGGCAAAACGTCAAATCGCTCAGGTGACTGAGCCCCCCTACAGCACAGATTTGGTGCCCTGTGACTTCTGGCTTTTCCCCAAAATAAAATCACCTTTGAAAGGGAAGAGATTTCATACTCTTGATGAGATTCAGGAAAATACGACGGGGCAGCTGATAGTGATTGGGAGAACTGTACAAGGTCCCAAGGTGCCTACTTTGAAGAGGACTGAGGCGTCACTGTCCTATGTACAATGTCTCTTGTATCTTATATCTTCTTCAATAAATGTCTCCATTCTTCCCGTTACGTGGCTGGATACTTTCTGGACAGACCTCATACATGTTTGTTTTTGATATTCAACCCAAATTCTCCCTCAGATTTCCAAGTAAAAGAGATGTCCCCATATGCTTCAAATACTTTGCAACTGCACAAAGTCAGTAATCAATGCATTTTTTTAAATGAATTTGAATCAATGCTTCAAGCACAGAGAATAAAGAATGTAAAACATTAATGCATAGTCATTTCACAAGATAGGCCTAGAACATATCCGATGATGATTAAATTATTTTTATAACATTTATTATAATTATTATAAATTATATCAAGTCTTCTCAGTAATAAAGGACTTTCTCAACAAACTCAGCTAAAGATTTAGGCCAGAGCATTTACTTCCTCACAAAATCAATTAAAGATATCTCTTCAACTGTCAAGACGCTGCCTAGAACAGGAAAGGACTCATCAACTCCTCCAGGTATGTGACTTTTTGTTTCAATTGAACTGGATAATGGAGGTGGCACAGGGAAATGAGGCTGAAACTCTGATAGCGCGTTGCATGCTGATACTTATCATATACAACAGGAAGCATAAGCCCATCTTCCTCTCCCTCTCTATCCCACCAGTGGGGAGAAACAAATGAGGAAAATCAGAAATAAAGAACCTAAGCAGTGAAATAATTTTTGTTTTCTAAAATCACTTAGAATGAAAAGACTTAGAGGTTTCCTCCATATTAATAGGCAGTATGTGCTTCGGTGGCCATTCTTACTTTTAAAAAAATTGTCTAGCCCAATGAAATTCCAATGTGAACACACATCAGAAACCCAACAGGGCCTGTCAAAGCACACACTGCTTGCGTCCCACCCCCGGAATTTCCGGTTTAGTAGGACTAGAGCTGGGCCCAAGAATTACCAGGTGATGCTATTGCTGCTGCTGAGGGGACCACGCTTTGAGAACCATTTCCCTTAATCCATATTTGTTTTTATAAAGATTGAGTATTAATTAGGGCAGTATTAACTCTATACTTCTTTTGTACTTGGAATTGATCTGATTTCCTTTGGAACCCCATGCCTGATTTTAAGTCATATTTTGGATTTACTTTCATTATCATGTTTCTTCAAGATTCAAAAGAAGACAATCTAATTAAAAATATGTCAGGAGCCCTGGCTGGTGTGGCTCAGTGGACTGAGTGCCAGCCTGCAAACCAAGAGGGCGCTGGTATGATTCCCAGTCAGGGCACATGCCTGGGTTGTGGGCCAGGTCTCCTCCATGAGAGGTAACCACACATTGATGTTTCTCTCCCTCTCTTCTCTCTCCTTTCCCCTCTCTCTAAAAGTGAATAAATATTAAAAAAAAAAATATATATATATATATATATATATGTGTGTGTGTGTGTGTGTGTATACATATATGTCAGGAGAACCATTTCATGTCTAACCAAAGTCAGTTTGTACTTTTAATTACAAGTAAATATAATAGCATATGCTTCAAAATTAAGAGTGGTTTTCCACCTTCAAAAAAGAAAACAGTTTCCAAGAGTTGCATTTTCAGAAGAAATATTTCACACTGCCAATAAAACAAAGTATTTTTCTACATCACTGAGCTGTAAACCCAGAAACAATGCTATAACAGAATGACATCTGAGAAAGGAAAGATGACAAGCAATTAAGTCCACAGTCATCCAGAGTAAACTGACATATCGCAAAGGAAGGTATTTTTATTATAATTTGGACAAGTTTGCTTCTTATGAGCATCACATTCTAGAATGGGCCTAAATTCAGGAGAAACATGCAATATTTATAAACTGCCACCACAGCTGTTCCCCCAAAAATAAAATGAACCTACTACAAAGACCCCTTTGATTTTTTCTCTGGCCACAGTCCACATTTCATCCTTGTTTACCTGACGGGTCCCGCAGCCTTGACAGGGTTTTGTGAGCATGGCTGGCATCCGCCTGATTGCTGACGGCTTTCTGTAATACTGGGGATACGCTTTGGCCATGCAGTTACTGGTGTCTTTTGAGTCTGTTGCTGCCTGGATCCTGACTCTTTCACATCCCTGAGATGAACAGTAACTGTGGCCATCCCTGTGGCCTTGGGCTTTGAGATACAAAAACAGCAACCTGCACAAAACAGAAAGCAACCCATTGGGTGTTAGACTGATTCTCAAAAACTTACAAAAAAATTCCTCAAATTAATTCATGGCCGAAAGGATATTCTTCTAATAAGGTAAATTTTCCCTAGAAGAGAAATAAATTACAAAGCTAATAAAGTTGTTTCTCTTTCCTTTCTATCCTCCTACACTCCTAAAGAAAATAATATGATAACCTAATTTGGTTGCTGTAGAAGATATCAAAGCTGATTTATGGTTTCAATTTGTTCAACAGGTGATTTGAAAGGCTGGAATATGGCTTGGTTCAATTCCTTAGAAAGTTTTACACTTGTGTTGAATTTAGAATTTGGTAAACTACCATGGTTTATTCTTTCTTTCTTTCTTTCTTTTGGGGGGGTGCTTATAAATCATTTTAATTTAAAGCACAAAATTCAAATAAAAACAGCAACTGATTCATTTGGCTTAAGAGACTAAGAAATAGTTTGAAATCAATTCCTGTGATGTTTACTAAGCTCAAATGGGCCTGAGGTCCTTCTGTCTGTACTTTGGCCAAAATCAAATGAAATGAGCAGTCCCACGGACTCTGAATTATCCTTCTACTGCCAAGAGGAATGGAGAAGTAACTTCCAGGCAGCAGTCCAACATCTCTCGACAAACCTAGTCCTTCTAAAGCAAAGGAAGTCAAGATTGATCAGATGTGACTGATTACTGGAAATCAAGAATTCACATTTTAGTATAAGGTCAATGAACAGTGCAAAGTAGCAATTATGAGGTAAGAATCAGCCATTGTCCCAACATCCAGTAATTTTAACATACATACATAAGGAATGACATAAACCTGATTAGCATGGGCCTTTTGATATATAATTAAAATCATCAAAATGAATGGAATTAAAAAGAATTATAACCCCGAAGGACAAGGGATTCTAGAAATACCCATATGATGACACATTTCCCATCTTTTTACAGTTAAGCATTAATTTGTGATCACCAGACTGTCCTTACAAATTTGGTTGTCCTATTTGTTATTGTGAAAAATTAACTGAGAACATGTAAGTTCTGTCATGTATAGATTAAAAGTCCAAGTAGGTTAAGTCTAATTAGAAATTGAACATCAAAGACTACTATGATAAAAAGATTTAAGCTAATGACACTGGCTGAGTGGCCCTGGAGGGCAAATAAGTTGCATCTTATTCAAAGGCTAACCAGGCACTTGACTGAACCTCCAACCTTATTTCCCCAATCAAACTTGCCACCCTCACCCCAGTGGGAATGTTTGTGTTCCCCCAAACATGCCATGCCACATTCTTCCATGCCTCCATGCATTCATCCACACTGTTCTTGGGACAATTCACCCATCTCTTTTTCCATCTCCTCCTACTCATTCCTCAAGAGTCACTCTCTTGGGATGTCACTGGTTACCTTAGGCTGAACTTCTGGGTTGTGTCAAAAGGTATGCTGAATATCCCACCATAGGACTTTCAGCATTTAAACTTTTCACTCTCCAATTACCTGCTTTAAATGCCCACACCCTTCGATGGACTATGAACTCACAGAAGAAATGCATCTTATTTACATTAGCATCTTTACTCTGGTAACTAGGCAATGGCATATAGGTGGAATATCAGCTTAAGGAATGGCTAAGGAGCATGCTAGTGGCTGGAAGAGTACAGGAGATCGAGCCTACCATCACCCAAAGGCTGAGAGACTGTACTGGATAAGAGCAGACAAAGCCAACAGGACCCCAGGTGAACAGGATTAGAATTAAAAAGTGGAAAGACGCAGCCTAGAGAAAGTTGAAAGCAAACATGCCATGGTTACACAGTGATTTTTTTTTTAAACTCAAGGTCGACTTGAGAGATAGCTTTAGAGGAAAAAATAAAGAGCTTTCACTGAAATATGAATTATATCATATGTAAATAATCATCTAAAAGAGTTGTTATGGAAAAGAAATTAGTTTAAGTTTCAACTGGGCCTACTGGTTCTTTATTGACAAGGATAATTTTTCTCTCTAAATTGCTTTAATAGGTATACAGCAAACATCTTCACTCAATTCCCACTGCCAACTATAATTACGAGTCATTCTAATCCTCTAAGCCTCTAATAGTGATGAGCAGAGAATTACCCACATCAGCTGCTTGTCTACAGAGCCATCACATCATAGCCTATTCTTAGTTAGGCTGAAGAACTAGTAATTTCACCATTAAAGAAAAAAAAGCAATAATTCTCATCTACTAGTTACACTGAATTACCCTGTGCCAGAGTCAAAATAGAATTTCCTCTCAGACTGCTTCCTCTGCAATTCTTCCAGTGAATTCACAGGCTCATACTCTTCCATTTTGGATAATGAGCCATTATGCCGCTGTAAAAAGCCAAAAGTAATCTGAAAAACTGTACTTGATGGATAGCAGAGGCCAGCTCGAATCCAGTCATTCCTATCAAGGAGAGAAAATTAAAAAATGAATTCACATTTGAGCTTATATATTTTGTGCATTACAATACATATAAACATTAGCCATGATTTTTCTCCTCCTTAAATGTCTGCTGCGTATTGAGCCGCTAACAATGTCCTGCGCCGCGACGTGTGATGTACTAATGAATTATCCTCCTTTAAAAGTTACCCAAATTACTTCCATCAGTATATTTATAACAATCACATGGCTTACAAAAACTTTCTGGTTTCAACAGGACTTGCAGGAACTTGAGTAGAAGTTGGATAAGATGGACTTAGACTCTGCCAGCGGATAATAACATTACGTGAGATGGTTGGGCATTTACTAAGACGGATGAAACACTAGTGGCCTGACAGTGGACATGAATACCGAGTAAAATTTTCCCAAAGCATTTTTTTGTTTTTAATCCATGTTTATCTTTATTCCTACATTAGATACATAGCTAGTGGTACATTTTCAGAATATAAAGGTATGAGTATTTTTAAAGCTTTTGATACATGTGACCAACATACCATAGTGTTTTTTCCTACCTAAAATCCTTAGATATAAAATTAATACTTTTTAAAACCATTAAAACATTTCCCCTTTTTATCATTTCCTTTTGGCGAGGTATATCTTAATTGTGGTAAAATATGAATATAAAGTTTACCATTTTAGTCATTTTAACTCTACAGTTGTTCACTGGTATTAAGTATATTCACAAGGTTGTGCAACCATCACTATTTATTTCCATAAATTTAATCATTCTAAAGAAGTTTTAAGCAATATGTAACAAGGCCTTAAAATTGTTCACATAGGTTCCACCTACTACTCCCACTAAAGAATACTTAAAAATGCAGATCAAAATGTATTAAAAAAAATATGTTCTTGGCTTCACAGGTGAAGTTTACCAAACGTTCAAAGAAGAACTAATATCTATTCTTCTCAACTAGTCCAAAAAATTCAAGAAGAGGTAAGACTCCCAAACTCTGTTTACGAGGCCAGTATTATCCGAATCCCAAAACCCCATAAAGACACAACAATGAACGAAAACTACAGGCCAATATCACTGATGAACACAGGTGCTAAAATCCTCAACAAAATACTAGCAAACTGGATCCAGCAATACATTGAAAAGATCATACACCATGATCAAGTGGCATTTATTACAGGGATGCAAGGATCGTACAATAATCACAAACCAATAAATGTGATACATCACATAAACAAAATGAAACAAAAATCACATGATCATATCAATAGATGCAGAAAAGGCATTTGAAAAAATCCAGCACCCATTTATGATAAAAACATTCAGCAAAGTGGGAAGCGAAGGAGCATACCTCAACATAATAAAGGCAAAAACTAAAAGTGTTTCCCTTAAGATCAGGAACAAGACAAGGGTGTCTGTCCATTTTTACCACTCTTATTCAGTATAGTACTGGAAGTCCTAGCCACAGCGATCAGACAAGAAGAAATAAAAGACATCCAAATTGGAAAGAAGGAAGTGAAAGTGTCATTATTTACAGATGACATGACAGTGTACATAGAAAACCCTATATAGTCGCCACCAAAAAAAACTACTCAACCTAGTAAGTGAATTTGGCAAAATGGCAGGATACAAAATCAGTATTCAGAAATTGATGACATTTTTGTACAGCAACAATGAACTATCAAAAAGGGAAACTAAGAAAAAATCCCATTTACTGTGGCAACAAAAATAAATAAATCACCTAGGAATAAGTCTAATCACGAAAATAAAAGACATGTACTCAGAAAACTATAGAACACTGAAGAAAGAAATTGAGGAAGCTACAAATAAATAGAGGCAAATAACCCTGTCCATGAATTGTTAAGAATTAACACCATTAAAATGTCCATACTACCCAAAGCAATCTATAGATTCATCACTATTCCTATTAAAATACCAATGGCATATTTCACAAATCTAAATCAAATATTTCAAAAATGTATACAGACCCAAAAAGACCCTGAATAGCCACAGCAATCTTGAGAAAGAAGACCAAAGTTGGAGGGATCACAATACCTGATAGCAAAATATACTACAAAGCCAATGTAATCAAAACAGTCTGGTACTAGCATAAGAACAGACACACAGGTCAATGGAACAGAATAGAGAATCCAGAAATAAACCCATGTCTTTATGGCTAATTAATATTTGACAAAGGGGTCATGAGCATACAATGGAGTGAAAATAGCCTCTTCAACAAATGGTGTTGGGAGAACTGGACAGGGACATGCAAAAAAAAGAAACTAGACCATCAACTTACACCATACACCAGAATAAACTCAAAATGGATAAAAGACTTAAATATGAGTAGTGACACCATAAAAGTCCTAGCAGAAAATATAGGCAGTAAAATTTCAGATATCCCATGTAGCAATATTTTTGCCAATAAATCTCCTAGAGCAAGATTATAAAGGAAAAAATAAACAGGTGGGACTACATCAAATTAAAAAGCTTCTGCATGGCTAAAGAAACCATCATCAAAATGAAAAGGTAACTCACCATAGGGGAAACATATTTGCCAAGGGTTTGATCTCCAAAATATATAAAGAGCTCATATGACTCAACACCAGGACAACAAACAAACCAATTAAAAAATGGGCAAAGGACCTGAATAGACACCTCACCAAGAAGGACATACAGATGGTCCACAGACATGTGAAAAAATGCTCAACATCACAGCCATTGGAGAGATGTAAATTAAAATCACAATGAGATATCACTTCACACTTGTCAGAATGGCCATCATTAATAAATTAAAAAACAACAAGCACAGGTGAGGATGTGGAGAAAAGGGATCCCTAGTGCACCATTGGTGGGAATGCAGACTGGTGCAGCCACTGTGGAAAACAGTATGGAATTTCCTCAAAAAATTAAAAATGGACCTGCCTTTTGATGCAGCTACTCCACTCCTGGGAATATACCCTAAGAATCCCAAAGTACTAATTTAAAAGAACTTATGTACCTCTATGTTCATAGCAGTGCTATTTACAATAACCAAGTGCTGGAAACAGCCTAAGTACCCATCAGTAAATGAATGAACTAAAAAACTGTGATACATTTACGCAGTGGAATACTATGCAGCACAAAGAAAGAAGAAGGAATTCCTACCCTCTGGGACAGAGTGGATGGAACTGGAGAGTATTATGCTAAGTGAAATAAGCCAGTCAGTGAAAGACAAATACCATATAATTTCACTTATAACAGGAATCTAATGAGCAATATAAACTGAGAACAAAACAGAACTGGTGACATGGAAACAGGGAACAGACTGACAGCTGCCAGAGGAAAGGGCGGAGGAGGGGACTGGTGGAAGAAGGGGAAGGGATTAGTCAAAAGACATGTATGAATGACCCATGGACATGGACAGTTGAGAAGGGATGGACCATGGGACCAGGGAGTGGGTGGATGGAGGAGGGCAAAGGAGGAAAAATTGTGACGACTCTAACAGAATAAAAACTTTTTAAAATTTTAGCTATGGTATATTTATAATAGCAAAGGGAAGGGTGGGCAGGAGGAAAACAACCTAAATGTTAATGGGGGAAGCGTGTAGTTAAATAAATTTTGATATATCTATAATGCTCAGAAAACATCTGAGGGTGGAGAAAGAGAACACTAGGAATATTTATAATGCCTCACTCTGTCTAGGGGAATTATAGGTTATTTAAATTTACTTTATGTTTTTCTGTATTTTCCTATATTTTGTTTAATGAATAAGTACAGCTTTTATAACTTTTAAAGTGTTATTTTCAGAAGTGGCACTATGACAAAATCTATGACCTCTTCATAATTATATTAAATTTGGAAAAATAAGATTGTCCATCTCTTCCTCTTGCCTCAGCCCATGATGTAATTTTTTATAAACTTTCAGCTAATTAAACAAGGAAAGTCTGACTGAACTTCAAGCCCATGTGGATTTTCGAAACTTCTAGCTTCAGCCTTTTTTCCACTCTATAACGTTTTTACTTGGTATTTGTTCAAAAGTTATGCATGACACTGACAGAACCCTACATACCATTTGGTTGTAATATCTCACCTAAAATTCATAACCTGCCAGATAAAAGTTGTTGGATTAGCGATCACTGATATTTCTCATCATTCCTCTCCAACCTCATTTGTATCTTTCATAGACTGCTCTGCAGCTCACTGATGGGAGTGATAATATCAGGTTGGCTTTTAGAAACCTAATCCTGGACACAATGTGGACTAAAGCCTGGAGGTGGGAAGACCAAGTAGGACCCAGACAAATGGTGATGATGGTCTAAACGCAGCCACAAGCAGTGGGGGTGGAAAGAAATGGAGTGACTGGAACAGCATTGAAGATACAGGACTAACAGCGTTTGGTCACGTCACTGATGAGAGGGCGAGAAAAAGGAAAAGAGAAGAATGAGTCCTGGGGCTTTTGGCTTGATTGACTCAGCAGGTGGAGGTGCGACTCTCCAGCAAGGACATAGAGAAGCAGCAACAAGTGTCAGAGGGAAACAGTATTGGTTCTGTGGAGAGCTTGGGGCAGAGACCTCACATCTCAGAACAAGAGCATCCACCATGATGTTCACGGATTCTTGGAAGTGACCTACTTATAACTGACTTCCTAAACGTCCTATGTCCACCTCTTATCTGAGCAGTTTCATAGTCCCCTGGGCTAACCACCACACATATCTAGACTGATTTAACTCTGCCTTTCAAGAGCACCCTCCTTCCTTTCTAGTTCCACCTCCTGTCACTTCCCCTGACACACCCTACGCTCTGATTGCACTGCACCCATCAGTCCCTGAACAGAATTAGCCCTTCCCCAGCTCTGTTGCCTTTGTAACAAGACAGATCACTTAGTACCACTTCTCAGCGGCAGCCTGGTCCAACTCCCTTAGGCAGGATTAGTTGCTTTATCCTTTGTCCATTGAAAAAAAGTTGTGTTGGTTTATTGATTTTCTTGAGTTTTTTTCTACCTGTATATTGTGAGCTCCTAGAGGGCAAGTATATTTCCCACTCAACATTTTCTGGCACACAGTAAACACTTAATTAAATTAATGTAAAAACAGAGCCTTTGGCTGTAAGTGATATTATTTGGCCGACAGCTGAGAAATCAAGAAGGAACAGAAAGATGCTTTCAGGCAGGAGTGGTACATACCTGGCATTCATGCCAGAACCCTTCCACCTCCTACCCATGGCAGACATTACTAATCAGTCACACCACTCTCTTCTGTCAAATCTAAACTTAGCCTCAAAATAAAAAAAAATCTTTTTATCTTCTAGGTAACCAACTGCCCAGTTGGGACACCACATAAAGCTTCTTCTCATCCCAACTAATGGGAATTAAAAGTACTCCACAGACTATATTAAAACCTATTGGTAAATGGTTTTCTGTACACAATACCTTGACCACAGAGAAAGAGAAATGCTTTTAAAATGAAAGGATTCAGCTCTGCCTGGTATGGCTCAGTGGCTTGAGTGCCAGCCTGGGATCCAAGGGGTCACCAGTTCAATTCCCAGTCAGGGCACAGGTCAGGTTGTGGGCCAGATCCCAGTTGGGGGTGCAAGAGAGGCAACCACATGTTAATGTTTCTCTTCCTCTCTTTCTCCCTCCTTTTCCCCTCTCTAAAACTAAATGAATAAAATCTAAAAAAAAAAAAAAGGATTCAATTTGTGTAATCTCTTAATCACATTGACATAAAACATACATTCCTTCCCATAAGAGGAATAAAGCACATGAAACTAGAATTCTTACTTGCTACAGAAGAGATGTGTGATCATTTTTCTCCACTAAATTCCTATTTGTTCAACTATCTGAAATAACAGTAATAGAAACATACTTGTTGAAATTTATGAGGTATAGAAACACAGTCTTTGGTGCCGGCCCATTCCAGTGGATGGTGTAGCCCTTCTCCAGCATGATCACAGGCTGGTACTGTGGAAAGGCAGCCTTCTGGTTAATGCCCCGAAGCACCATCGGGTGGGATGGATACTCATCTCGTGTGATGGTCATAGTCAGATTCTGAGTGCTCCATGTCTGCACATAGACCTTCAAAAAGTAAATTAAGAATTAAGGGGATGAGCATGAAAATTTAAAGACCTAAAAACATTTGCAGAACAAATCCAAGTGTCTCTACTTTCAAAAGAAAGATTCTGTGATCTGTGCCAGACTAAATGAGTAGTAGCCAACTTCAGCGTAAGCCACACTTACAATGAAGCCTGCTTAAATTGAAATGGTAAAAACAGACCGTGCGCTCTGCTAGCCAAGACCGTCATCAACTCTTCCACCACGACAGGCCAGCTTATTCATCAGAATATAAAACCTCTGTGGCTTATGCAGTCTGTCAAAGAAATCCCTCAACTGAAGAATATACATGTAAGAAATTAGTAAATTAAGGTGAAAACTGATACCCTCTACTCAAATCTGAGAGACTTTCCTCTAAAACAAGAGAGGAAAAATGTAAATATCTTAGTTTTGGCTTTCAATTTTTCCATGACCTACAACAGCCCAAGAAGTCATTTTTTCACTCCTTAAAAAAAACAAGGGGGGGTTATAAAGCACTCTGCAAAAACTGGAAAAACATATTAAACTGAGACATATTTGAAAGTCCTGAATTTAATTCAGTGGCATTTGAGCCCCTTGCTGTGCCAAAACAAAGCTTTCCCCGAATGCACCCTCCAAATAACCAATCTCAGAGCAATTTTCTGAAACAAATGAGTATCCTGTAACAGATTTCCCCAGAAGTATTAAAACATTTGCAAAATATTGTACTTAAGCCACAATACTTCTATTTTTCTCTTTCCATCATTTCTACAGTTTTGTCCATAACTAATTCCTCAATTACACATCCTTTGAGACAGAAAACCTTCTTAACTCTCATTCATGTCTGACTCCTTCAATATAATACTCTTCCCGACTGACACGACTTACTAAAGATTTAAAATGAAGAGACAGAAATATGTATTTTGAGACTGTCTTCATGCAAATATATATTTAATATATACTTGAATATATTGTGTATATTATTTAAATAATTTATATTATAATTAAATATGCTTATTTTATAATTAGTTTATATATAATAGGTCATATAAATGTAGGTTACATATTATATGCATGTGTATGTATGTACAAATACATATATATGTAAATAACATATATATACACATACACACATACACACACACACACACACACACATATATATATTAAAAAAATGCTGTCTTCCAAATCCAAGAGGATTTAAAGTAGCACATGTAACCTTAATTCTCATTATGTTACCATCTTTCTTCCTGAGCACTTTTAGCCCCTGGGTCATCAAAGAGCAGATATTCCATTTGTATTTACAAATAGCTTCATAACATTTGCTCTGCCTTGAGATCCTACTGCTTCTATCTTTTACCTAAAAATATATAGTATTATCCATTAGCTCAGTAACAACAACACACAGCTGCAGAGCTGAGCACGCAGCCCAAATTCCAAACTCTCAAAAGAAAATTTCTAACTTGTGACCCTACCATTCCCAGAGCCTCCGGGGAAATATCTTCATCTTGAAATAAAAATAGAATTACTACCTAGTTTGTAAGATAGAAGGATCAGGTTCACAGTCTCAAAAACATTAGGAAACAAAGAGTTTATAGACCCATTGATAAAAATTTTAAACTATTAAGTTCTCATTAGTGAACACACACCATTTAAAGATAGATACAAAAACGCACCTTTGAATACACATAAATAGCAATATTTTTAACTAAAACTGCAGCTACAATAGGACTAAAAACTTAGTTTTATTTTAACTCTAGAATTTCTATCACTTATTAGGTATTGATGAGTCAACTTACATTTAGGAGGTGATTATGATTAAGAATAAAATAAATGTGAATGAGAAACCCCACAACAAAGAAGCTAATATTACATTAAAATAAACCACAAACTCTCTCTAGTCTTTATCCCTATTGAGTGTTTTGTCTTGTCTGTAGATAAAAGTCTTTTTAAATCTTTATTTTTTAACTTAAGAATCATAGCATTCTTTAGCAGTCATGATCCAAAAGTCAGAAGAGCAATAAAGAATTCTCCTCCAAGAAGCTTCCACTATAGAAGGCTTCAGTGGTTAAAAGCAAGAAGAGGCTCAAGAAGTTGAAATGCAGAAGCCCATGAACACACCCTTGAGAGACAAAGTCACCAGAGTTCAGGGAACGGGCTTCACCACAGGCTTGCCCTTCCCCAAGAACCCTCCTTAAAAATAAGAGCATTTAGCAGTAAACCAACAAGGAAGGCTTCTTTACTGCCTTTGGGACTATCAGAGACCAATTTGCCTCAGAAGGTCCCTCGCTGTTGCCCTAATTCTCCGGTCCATGCTCTAATTCTTCTTTACCTCTATCTTTTTTCTTCCTTGATGTCTATTATTAAATCCTACCATTTAATTGTTTAATATATGAAAATAAAACGTTGCTTCCTTCAACATTCTGGGCACTGGTACCCCCATTTGTAACTTCTTCATCCATCCAAATATCGCTGTTGAAATCATTGCAACTTAAGAGCTCTGCTCCTCAAATAATACTAATTGCAGCAAGCACTTCACTATGTGCCAGGTCATGGGCTAAATGCTTTACATATAGTCATGCAGCCCATCTTCACAAAAGCTTCCTATGAGAAGAACTAGTATTATCCTCATTGTGTATAGTCACAGAGAAGTTCATTAACTTGCTCAACTCATATTTAAGGAAATAATAAAGCCAAGACTGAAATCCAGGAAGTCTGACTCAAGCATCTGTGCTTTTAACTTACTGTCTTCCAAATTAGTCTATCCTCTTCCACTGGGCATCCAGTTAATAAATGCATACTAGCTTAATGCTTCCAAAGAGGTGTTTCCCAATCTACACCATCCCATTCATATTTTCATATTAATAGATTGTATATAATATAATACAAAGAATTTCCTTGGATTCTTCCTTGTCCACTCATTTCTGATTCCCAGCTCTGTCTCTGGGAACACCTCACTTTCCATGTGATACTGACATTCTGCCCCAAAAGTCAGATTCCCATATTTAGTAGAGATGAGGTCCCTGAAAGCAAACAATAAAGCTCCTTCTCAGGCAGCAGAGCTAGAGCATGGTAAAACTCTGGCCTAAGACTCAGGATATATGGGCTCTCACCCCAACTACACCCCAACCATGTTTAACCAAGGGCAAATCAACTCGTCTCTCCTGGACTCACATTTCCACATGTTAAATTGGTTTAGAGTTGGGAGCTTGAAACACAACTCTTGAGTCCATGGTTCCTACTGAATTCTTTCTTTTTTTTCTAAAGAAAATCAGGCTTTGGAAAGTATCAATCATGCTGAAGGGCTGAAGAGCACTCCTCCCAGAAGCAGTGATGTCAGGAGCTGGTAAAGAACCAGGCATCCTAATGCAGTGGCCTACCTGGGCATAGCTCCCACTACACACCACTGCATTCCACCTGGTAACATTTACACAGCTAGGATGGCGGATCAGGTAGTTGTCAATTCTTCCCACATAAGCGTCCTTGTATCCTGTCACAGAGCCATCAATGTCATGGAATATGGAGTTCTTATCACCATCCAGCTCACAATCTTCAAACCAGGGGCCAGGCTTGCCAAAGAAGACGTTCAGAGAGACCTGATAGCAGTGAGAAACAAGAACATCTCAAAATGAGGGCTCCCACTGTCAGTCAGCATCCCCTGCAAGGATCCTTTTGCACATCCATGCCAACTCCTTTGAGATTAAAACCATTCTGAGTCACAGTTCATAGCTGTCAACTAAGGCACCCATTTGACCAAAGTTTCCCATTAAATATCACATGGTTGGGTGAAAAATTTCCAAAGCCTTGTGGAGTTCAATTAGCAAAGGTTACACATCATTTTTGGTGGTTTCGCTTTCTTCTAGTTCAAAACTATTACCTGCTCTCCAGGCAAAATTAAACTGTAGTAAGAGAAATTATAACAGTTGTGGAAAGGGGAATTAAGCAGTCATACATATTTGTTAAAAATTATAAACTTCACACTTTAGATCTGTGCATTTCCTCGTACACAAATTATACCTCAATTAAATAAAAATACAAGTTCTAACTTCCAAACAAATCATTTTATTTCTCTCCCAGTGCTTTAGTTACTTGTTCTTACCACCAAAAAATAAGTATTGTTCCAAATTAAAACATAGTGTAAGTATTGCCTTAGTGTGAATAATGAAGTATTTATTTAGTACAGGGCCTGATACATCATAAGCATTTAACAAATGTTGCTATTAAAATTCCATGAAGTTCCTTTCCTACTAGCTTTAGCTTCCACGGTCATACTCACAGAAATTCTACACAGAGCACAGCATATAATGATGTTCAGCATTTCCCCAATGACAAGCAGAAGGGACAGGGACCAAGCACAGGTCACCTTCTGCCAGAAGCTGGTAAAGCCCTTCAATAAAACAATTCATTTCACACCACTTGGCATTCCTCTTCTTTCCCAACCTTTTAGCCTATCCACAGAAGAACAGACCGCACACAAGTAAAATTCCATGTAGATTCCAAATCTATTCATGGATCATTATACTGAATTTCCCAAAATCATGTCCTCTTGTTCTTATGAAACTCTACAATCTCTACCCCCACATTATCACTTTATTTTCCAAGTTATTACCTAAATGTTAAAAAACACCCCAGGTGGCATGGGGCTTCTATTCTCACCTCAAACTCCATGGGACAGAGTGAATGAAATTATGAGTTTCATTGCATTGCATATATCTCTCCCCCCAGGCATAAAGACTTGGTATGAATCCTTTGTTTCTGTTTTTGTCTTTGGGAGTGTGCTGGTCCTCCTTCACCCACCACAGTCACCATGCAGGACCCATAAAAACATACTTACATGTGGACCAAACTTCACAAGGGAGATGTTATTTCTGGGGGTTATCTGCCAGGTATTCTTCATGAGGAAGCCAATAGCACTGGTGTATCTATCTACAGTTGGCACATATTTTTTGAATGTGCACTTGGTGAGATGAATGGGCCCATCATAAATCTGAAAGCCTCTAATTGGGAAGGTCCTGTTGGAATACAAGGTTTTGTTCAATGCACATAGGCCACCCCCTAAATAGCACTTCACTTACATATCAGTTTTATACATACTGTTGAATATTCTGGGTACACAAAACACAACTCTAGAATACACTGGTAACCAAGACAAGATACCTAATCAACTGAAATATACACTGTAGTAGGAAAGGCAAATAAATAGGAAAACAAAGGATAATTACAGATAACTACTATGGAGACAGTTAAAACACAGCACTACATTAGGATGGGTAGGACAGATGCTATTTCAAACAGAATGGAAGCCTCTCTGAAGAGGCGACTTTTGCTTCTTCAAATCAACCACTTAAGACCTTTTATCTGGCAATTCATATACTTTAGTTTTGGTTTCAAAATCTCTAACATGAGAACAAAAGATGAATCTGTGCTTAAACAGAGAGAGCCTCCTTTCAAGACACTAAATGATAGAAATAAGGTAAAACGATATACTCTAAAGTACAAAAGTGTAATACCTGAAGGCTTACTATGGCTAGGTAGATTTAGAAATTAGTTATATTCATTTCCCTCCTTTCTGTTCAAAGACAAACTCTTTTAATCATATATTATTAACCAGAATTAATGTACAAACCCATAATATTCTGTAACCCTTAGGTTTCTCCCCCATTAAATTCTCTAATGGCTTTACAGATGACTTCTGTAGCAACTCATTAGTTTACAACTTGGCAGTGTTTTACAATATATGCTAGAAGAGAAATATCAAATTTCCTGGCTAAAAAAATCTATGCATCTTCATGTATGTCGTCTAAGGATATATCCCAAAATGGTTCTCTTTCACAGAAAAGATTGTACAGTCACAGTAAAATGAAACTGGATCAACTGACCAATAAGGAATGTTTTTGGAAAATCCTCCCTAGCAAGGAAGCAACAGTGTTTTGAAAAAAAACTGGAGGCTAATGAAAAATAAAAAGAACAAAATTGAATTGGCTGCCATCATTCTGCAGCCCATAACCAGGACAGTTACTTCTTCTTTAATCTACAGTTTACAAGAGGCAGCTATAGCCTAAATGCGAAAAGCATGGAAATGTGAAACTTAACAGTTTAAATCCCACCTCAGCTACTTTTATTAAGTTATTTATAAAGTGGGATGATGACAATACCCACCTCATTGGGCTCTGTGTGGATTAAGTGAGTAACAAAGTATTGAGAACAGGGCTGGACACATTATAAGGATTTAATAAATGTTAGCTATTAAAATTCCACCGAAGTTCCTTTCCTACTGGCTTCTATAGTCTTACAAGAGTTCTATGCAGAACGTAGCATATAATGATGTTCAATATTTCCCCAATGACAAGCACATGGAACAGGGGCCAAGCATAGGTCACCTTCTGCCAGAAGCAAGTAAAGCCCTCCCACCAGCCCTCATGCTCCCAAAGCTAAGAGTCTGCTTGCACTGTTCCCCTGGCCCATCCTAGCCCAATGTCCGCATAACTAAGGGGACCGGCGCTTCATGACCGACGTTAGCTCTGAGTTTTTCTCCACCTGGTTTTCTCACCAGGAAAATGAGGACAACTATTATATAAACTGTGTCTCAGAACTGAGGATGGATTAATTAGTTAATAGTTCCCTAAAAGCTCTGAAGAATCTTTCTAGTGCTAAGTGCTATTTTAATAACTCTTGATTATTTTGACAGAAAACATGTCAGACGTCTCCCCCCATACGCCTTTCGGCATCTGAAATGCTGTTAATTTACAACCGTGGGTAGGTCTGAGTCGGCTTTGGCACCCATCACCTCGTATTTTCTAGGACTCTTTTCAATAGGTAATTTCCTTTTTCCAGTGGCTATTTCTGAAAACCAACATCACAAATTGAGGGAAAGCTGACCTAATGTCATAGTTTATGGTTTGGCAACATTCTGTGGCTCAAGAAAGAAAGGGGAAAAAAAAATCATCAGCTTATATAAGGCCTTAAATAAGGAATGAAAAAAAAAAAAAAAAAAGACAGGTTCTTTTGTAATTAAATTATTAATGAAATCTATAAATTGCTTAATACTTAATGCCCCAGAATTCCAGAGGATAATACACAAATAGTAATAGCGGTAATAATAATAAGAGTTATAATAATAATATGGTGGGATAACCATCACAGTGAGAACCAATCATCCAGAATTATTACAGAAACTTCCATAAAGATTGGGGTTTTCATTTATTGTTTAAATTTAACGCTCTAGTGGTAAAGCAATGCTTACTTATTCCTGGGTAATGTCCGAGGCTTCTGGTCTATTCCACCCATGCCTGCATACTTGTTCTGACCACCCAGAAAGCCGTAATTTCTGCTCTCCCCGACAAAGAGAGACTCAGACACCACCTGGCTAGAACCTTCATCACTTGGGAAGCTTCCATCACTGTTAAAAGGAGAACAGTCGTTAACCACACAATTCTAGGAAATCTATACTGACCCCCCAGTGAAGGCAAGCTCTAACTCAAATAGCTAAAAACTTTCAAAGCAGCCAGGAGCCTTTACTAATGCATATTATTGAGTCATAAGAAAATGCTTCTAAACTGTGAAAATATTGTCTTTTATAAATACAAATGAATTGTATTGTAAATTAGTGGTGTGTAAATTAGATTTAAACAAATTAAATTTAATTTAGCAGCAATGAATATTTTAGTCTCAAGCAACAGTATTGCAAATGAAGAGAATAAACTTGCCCAGAATACAACAGATGACAAGCATGTTTAAGATAGCAATGAAAATAACTTATCTGCAGAATACTACATAACACAAAAAGTTCAGTTCTGAAAGACCACTGAGAAATTTGACCAGCTTCTAAGAAAGAAAATATTTAATGTGCTCCCAACTTTTATTTCTTTCCTTTTTATTCCCATACTTTTTAAGATCTTTAATGTAATGCTCAAGTGTTTCTTCTAAGCAAAAAAACATGATGGGCCTACCCATCTGTGGAATTTCAGCTATATTAACCCACTCCTTTGGTATGAATTCAATTATCATTAAAAATATACTTTTGGCCCTCTAGTGGCATCAGGAAGAGGGTGTTGTTGTTTTTTTAATGCTAATAAATGATGTAGCATTCCAGTGTGTTAGCCAAAAAATAAAAAATTAAAATTAAAATTAAATCAATGGTTATTTATTTTACCTACAGCTTTAAGATCAGAGAAGTAAAAAAATACAAACCTGGCAAAAGTGAGTCCTATTCCATTATCTGCAAAGCTATAAGAGAAAAAAAGATGAGGGAACATTTTAATTTACCACATCATATAAGAGGAGGTATTCTCTCAATATTTAATTGTCACTAAATCCAGAAGATTCCAATGTTTACTCTCCAAGACCACAAAAATAAGTTCCACTTTCCAATAACTAAAAGGACAGACTGCACAGTGAAGACACCTGGTTCAAATCTCAGCTTTACCAGTTACTAGCTGTGTGACCTTGGGCACATTACTCCACCTGACTCAGTTTTCTCACCTCTAAGTTAAAATAAATAATTTAAACTTCCTCATAGGATACTTAAGAGCATTATTCATACTCATTAATTTCAGCAATTTAGAAAATAGGCCCAGCACATAGTAAGCAGTATATAAGTATTAGCTATAATTATTAGTTTTGTAATTAATTTTAAAAACAATTAGATCACAGTAGTCTCTTCAAAACTTTTCAACATTAATACCCAAGCTATTTCTACAGATTTAATATAATATCATTTTTTTTGCATAATAGAAGTCAGAGATGATGATAAAATGCCAAGAAGCTAATGTCAATGCCAGCCCCCAAAAAAAGTTTTTCTAGACCCTTGAATACCAAATCTTAGCTCAATATACATCAGACTTCTAAAATTATACAAATGGAAAAAGTGAGATGCTTATTGCCTAGAGTCATGTAAAGACATAAGTCAACACACTTATTAAGGTGGAATTCACAACTTTTGTTTTGACTGGCAGTAAAAGAGCATCAAAAAAACTGAGTTTCCAAAGGGAATGAAAAAAAAATCCAGGTAGTTTCAAAATCTTTATTTAGTTCTCTGACATAGACCCTGTTTGTTATATAAAGTTAAATTCCCAGTTTCTGTTCAATCTCATCAAAAAACTTCCATGTCACCAGACAAGTTCGGTTCCAATGAAAGCAGCCAAGGGAGACGATTTCAAACATTTGCTGTCTGTTAGTGCTAGCATACTTCCTCAGAGCTTGTCCTGTCTATTAGTAACAATAATATGATTCCAGAAACCACCACTGTACTTTCAGTCAACTGGGTTTTTCAAAATAGCCTTAAAAACATAAATATATCAGTGTCATCAGATAGTAACTTTGTAGAGAACACCCACGCTGAATTCTTAACGATAATGTCTCCCCCTCTGACCCAAGCTCCGTGGTCATTATTTTTAAAAGCAATGAGCCTGTTGATTTCAGCAGCAACACGTGGCTGTTCAGGGTCACCATCCCGATGAGGCCGAAACCTTGGGGTTGAAAAAAAAAACTTTTTAAAAAAGTAATAAAAAGGCAATTGATTTCAATTATTTACAATTGTAAGATTAAGTGTCAAAAAGATTTATATTTGACCAAAAGTTAAAAAAAAAAAACCCTCTTAAGATACAATTTAATTATTTGTATTTCAATTATTTGGGAAAATAATTATTTTATTAACATAATTGTATGTAAATATGAGAATGTCTTTCATATCTTATTTATTTTTTAACCAACTTATATAATAAAAATGGACACTGCAGAACATTCTAAACACTAAAACCAGTTAAAAAAACCCTCAAACCAGAAAAACTGACATGTTTTCACCAATTCTAAAGCTCCACGATACTCATATAAACTTAATAAATTAATTAATCATATATTTTAACACATATATATTTGAACTGAAAAATGTTATTTGAATGTTATTCAATTGTGTGCTGGTAAAATATCTTAGATATACAGATAAAATTGGGTTTAATATCTTAAAAGAACTAGATTTAAAAGTTTTTAATTGACTTATTAATTATAAAAACTACATTTGACCTTTCTCTTCCTTCTAAAATATTTACCAGGATCTTAATAAAAAGGTCCAAAAAAATTGTGTCAAATGTCCACTATAACAACTCAAATAAATAACACCATAAGGCTATCTAATTTTTAGAAAATCATTTCCATCTTAACCTTACAAGGCACCGGGGGTCAGGGGAGGGAGGGCGGGGGTCAGACAGCGGACAACTAAACAGTTTTTCAGAAACCAATTCAGCAAGTTGAACTTTCCATACAATCAAGAAACATCATTTGTATAAACGGTACTCCCAGTTGCTGGCACACAGTAGGTGCTCACTAAATGTGTATGACAGAAGAAGCTATGCACAGAGGATATGTAGTACCACTGCCCTTAGGCATGAGTGAGCTTCGTATATTCAAGGAACAAGCGATTTGGCTGGAGAATAAGAAGCAAGGGGCAGAGGATAGAAAGGTGGGCATGCACCAGGCAATGACGTAGTTCTTTATTCTAAATGCAACAGGGGAAGCAGAGAGTAGAACGGTGGTTGCCAGTGACTGGTTGAGGAGGGAACGGGGAGGTGACGATCAAAGTGTACAGAGTTTTAGTTATGTAAGATAAATAACCTCTAGACATCTGCCATACAGCACAGTGCTTATACCTAAAAACACTGTATTGTATACTTAAAATTTACTAAGAGAGTAATCCTGTAAGTGTTCATATAATAAAAAAATTTAAAAATTTTAAAGTATAGGAAATAATAACAGTAAAGGACATAGGAAACTTTAGGAGGTGATGAATAGGTCTATGGCCTTGATGGTGGTAACGATCTCACAGGTGTGTACTTATGTCCCAAGTCAGTGAGTTGTACCTACATTAAAAATATCAGTGAGTTGTACCTACATTAAAAATACACAACTTTTGCCATGTAAATCACACCTCAATGAAGTGGGTGAATAGACAGAAAAATATATGTTGTAGATAGACATGATGAAAAGTCATCAGAAACATGGACTCAGATAAGTGATATGACCAGATTTCTTTTTTTTTTTTTTTAACTGCTCATTACCTGCTACCTGGTGAAAGGTTTGTAGAAAATGGACTGTAAAGAGACTGGTCTGGAAAGCATTATATCCACCCTTCAATTGTGGATATGACCCCTTACACTAAATAGCCCTAACCTAAGGGAGGAAAAGTTTGACTCTACACCATCACCCACCCTTCTGGCATTGTAGTTGCTGCCAAACAGCTTTGTAGTCATTATATAATATTAAGCAGATGGAAGAGTCTGGAAAGAAAACTACGCAGTTTTCTAAAAGAAAGCCAAAATATAGTACCAATAAAATATCTGATTCTCTGCTGTAGCTATCTCATTTTTTCTGAAATTCTTATCCATATAAATCAATAATTGACCACTTGCTTGGTTACACTTTCTTGTCATCCTCTTCCCCACTTGGTGTGTGAAAAACAAGAGTCAACTTTCCCAATTTCTCATCATCCTCATTTCCAAGTTTTCAGCAACCTTCCCAACCTTTTCCCTTAATTGTCCTTGGCTTTAAATGTACTTGTTGGTTCTTATGATTTTTCACTTTCAGATGAAATTTCCCAATCCCAAACTAAGAATTTTCTGGAGTTAAAATTTCGCATCTTTGGATTCCTGTAATTTCACATCTAGAAGACACAAGGAAAGGCTCATCTGATTAACTATTGAGTCAACTTCCCTTACGATCTTCTGGATCCCATGAGCCTGATGTTTAACTCACTGGCTGACTGATTACTCACTCATGTTAGTATTATTATTTTTACTCATGTCTGGACTGCATGAATACATTTGGGCATATTCTATACATGAGAAACAAATTAAGTGTATACACCAGCTGCCAAGCGTCTTGTTACTCTCATCTATAATCAATTCTTTTCAATAACCACTTCCAATTAGAGTCTAATTCCTTACCAAGATGAATGCATTTATAAACTGGTAAAAGAAATAATAGAGAGCAGAGAAAAAATTAGATTATAGTATCATATACATATACCCTATAAAAAACTTCTTGGGCCATTAAGGGTAAATTGTTTTATCATTAAGTCTCATTAAAATAAAAATGGATTCTCAAATATATGTCCTCATCCATACACACACACACAATTTTTTAAGGCAGGGAAGAGAGTCAATTTTGTTGTGTTTAGGATTTCTCTATTAATATTAACTTAGCAATGTACACATACAAGTTATAACAAACTCCTTAAAACTAAAATAGTAGCAGCAACCACATAGCAAAGATTCCTCTGTTCTGTCAAATAATATTCTCTTCTTGGTTCATAATCTGCCATCATCTCTATGCTCCATTTTCATCTTAGGTTTATCTCCTCTAGTTTTCCATTTCATATCTTGCTCACCTATAAGGTGTA
Organism: Furipterus horrens; assembly: GCF_987537825.1. Lineage (NCBI taxonomy): Eukaryota > Metazoa > Chordata > Mammalia > Chiroptera > Furipteridae > Furipterus > Furipterus horrens. The sequence continues at coordinate 157,923,158 of NW_028327174.1, forward strand.
CAGTAACTTCTGTTTTATTTAATAATGTCCACAGTTTTGCAGCAACTCAAGTGCTGCCTAATAATTGCTTTAAAATATTTCAGGCTCAACTTGACCTTTAAGAAATCCCAATGAGTAATTTTACTAAGTATACTTTCCCCAGTTTACTCCTTATATCATTCCTTATTACTGTGTCACAAGGATCCTGCCTCACGCCTAAACTGCCTCACTAACCTACAGTGTGGCTCCGAATAATCAGTATGGCATCCTTTTCTGACACGTCTATCAACAGACCCTCGCAACATCTTAAGTTGGTCAAGCAAACTAAAGTATGAAAAAATAGCATCTGCACAGTTCTTACTGAATATGAGTTTAAGTTGCCATACGGTTCAGAAAACCATATTTCCATTGGAGACATTTTATTTATTTTGGCTCTCATATAGCATGTAAAAGAACTTGGTTGAAAGGTTGATCCATATCCCGACAGCATTCTGTGGTTCTAAGAGTAACATAGATCCGAGCTACAATGGAAATCTGAGACTACAAATGACTAAACCAGGACTAGCTTGATCAAGTTCGAGAACTTTCCCTTTGAAACAGACTTAATGCCATGTTCCATTCTGACCACTCACAATAAATTGTTTGTCTTTGTTTTCAGGGATTACACAAAAACATTTAAGTTTAACTTATATTTCAATAAATCATATTTGGACCCCCTTTTATTTAACATAGCTTTCCTTTTCTTTATTGTTCTGCAACTCTAACATCCATTTACAACTGTGAAAAGAGGAAAGCATTAAAAAGCTCAGCCACAGGAACCTAGGACAGCAGAATAAATGTCTTTCCAAAACCTCCATACAAACTCTGAAAACTTCATTTTAAATGTGTTTCTGGAGAAAAGAACACAATGGCTTAACTCAGAGGTTTGCTTTGGCAAGACATGCTTGAGTATGATTTAGAAGGACTGGTTCTACCTTGCACTGTTATCCAGACAGAGGTATTCCCGTGGGTCAGCAGCACTGGCATTGGTTGTTTTGATGCCTTTGTCAATAAATAAGCCAGCCTGGAAAATAGAATAATGGACTGGAATAAATATGAATCCCAAGTTATAGCTATAAATATAATGATTCAGAAAAATAAATTTTATATTATTCCATCTACAAAAAAAAAAGAAAGAAAGAGGAGGAAGGAAAACACAGCAAAGCACAGGTATCATGAAAATAACCACTTTCTTGCATTTTTTTTTTCTTATCCTCACCTGAGGACATTTTTTCATTGCTTTTAGAGAGAGGAGGGTGGGGAGGGGTAGAGAGAAAGAGAGAGAGAGAGAGAAACATTGATGAGAGAGAGAAACATCAATTGGTTGCCTTCTTGTCCATGCCCCGACCAGGGCTCAAAACCACAACCTTTTGGGTCTACAGGGATGACACTCCAACCAACTGAGCCATACTGGCCAGGGCTCCTGGATATGTTTATAATTCTACTCATTTGGTCGTTGGCAAATATTTATGTAGTGCCTATCCTGCAGTAGGCACCAAGCATACATTAATGAAAAAACCAGGCTTTGCAGTTACTGACACAAACTAGCAGGAAGACACACAATTAAAAACAATTATAATCCAGTATAATAAGCACACGATAAAGGAGATAGATGATGTTTTGGCAGCACATAAGAAAGGCACCATGAGGAGAACTTCAGCGAGGGTGGGAGTGAGAGGATTCAGGGAATGTGTTCTAAAAGAAGTGGCATTCTGAAGCTGAAACGTGAAGGATGGAGAGGAATTAACCACACAAAAGGACAGGGAGTGGGCAGAAAGCAGCTAAAGAACCCAGAGGAAAACTATTCAAGAGAGTCATCTGCACAAAAAGTCTGGAGATGAGAGAGGGCATGAACATCTGAGAACAACAACAACAAATCTTCGATGGACTGACCGGAAATGTACAGAGGGAGGAAAGGTAAGGAAGAAGGAGAAAGAAGCAAATGTCAGATGATGCAGAGGCAACACGCTGGAGTCAAGACAATGGGACTTCTAATAAAGGTAATGTAATCAACTACCTTTGAAGAAAGAATATTCCACCTTCAAGATGGAAAAGATTGGGAAAAACCAAAGAGAGAGAGAGAGAGAGAGAGCAAGCAGAAGACCATGGCAGTAACTCAGAAGAAAACTAAAGATGACCTAGACTGTGGCAGTAGTAACAAGAAAAAAAGGACAGAGTGAAAATTCCTTTCTAAGTACTATTTGTACCACTCAGTAGTTAATAAAATATCTAAGGGGGAGGGGCAGGGGAGGGAGCTATAAAGGTTCATGCATTTCTAGTTTGGGCAATTAGCTGGCTTGTGGTTTCATTCACTGAAACATGTATGGAAATGGTTCTGCTGATAAAAATAAGGATCTTAGTTTCAAACATTTTATTTATGTGTCCCTGAGACATCCAAATGGTCCACAATAAGCAGCTGCACAGCTGTGATTGACCTGGACTAGATTTGGGAGGCATGAGCAACCAAAGCCACAGAGATCAGTGTTTGTGCATTTACGACCGACGCCAAGAGGACAGGTCCCTCTCTGAGGGCTCCAAGGTTTCAACTTCCTTTGGCTTATAAAATATCACAGATAGCCCCAAATTTAACAAATTAAAACCTAATCACCCACTCATTATTTAGATATAATATTCTTATTAATAGAGTAGATAATTACATGTCCTCATGGTACAAGACACTAAAAAGTTAATTAGAATGAGGTTCTTTATATCACTTACAATCCAAAAACTTTATAGATTTCCACTTTGAAATGTTACTTTCAATAATTACCATTAATCAATTCATCAGCTCACAAAAATTCATGATTCTGTGTGAAGTTTTTTTTCTTTCTCAAGTCTTCATCAAGTGATTCTAAGCTCTTCAAATTATAAAACACTCAGGTTTTTAAAGGATCCTCTGAGTATCATAAATGGAAAGGATTCATTGAACTTTGATGTGGATCACATCAGGGTAAATAATCCAATATATTTATCACCAAGAGGGGTGAGGGAGGAGTGCCAAACGCCATGGAAATTGGAGGTCCTACATGGCCTTCAGTTTACTTGACCTGTATCATTTTAACTGAGGTCAAACATTTTTAAACACTATTTCACTATTTACATAATTAGTATTAAATACCCACAGGACACTCCATCAGCACTGAGGGAGAAAATATGCTTTATAACCCTCAGGAGCACATTATCTAATGTGTGCAACCCTAGAAACATATAATAATATTAAAAGATTGGAAAGAAGGTAAGAGGAAGGGAGGAAGAGGATGAAGACTCATGAATCAAGTCCATTATTATAATTATTCTGATTGCATGAATGAGCATGTGTGTTAGCATATATACCTGTGTATTATTCAGATTACATATGCATGTGTATGTTAGTGTATAGTCCTGGTGTATATATAAATAGAAAACTGTATATATATCTTTAATTTAGAAGGATTAGGAGTCGGCTTTTTTGATACAAAGTACTTTCTCTGATGACAAGGGCTGCCTAAAACTGTCCTGTCTCAGTTGTAATCACAATAGTCTATCCTTTACCCTGTAAATTGTATGTACTGATTGTTAAAAATTAGGAACCCACCTTAAAACTTGAATGGACCCTGTTGTTATAAAATATCCCCAATGGAGTAAGTTCTGGTTTTGTTAAGAGCTGCAATCCACTGGATTCCCCAGTAGGTTCCTTGTGAAATAAATACCATATTCCAGCATCCTATAATTAAAAGGTAAGATCATTAAAAGCCTCCTTTTATAAAGCCACTCTATGAAACACCCTTATAAACTTAAGCTCTTCACAAATTTAATCTGTTTAGCACTAACTATTCATTGTTTCATGTTAGGAATTGACTATAAAAAGCTGTACACTCATCCAGCACCCTCAAAGCAGTTGTACTATGCTTTTGGGAAAAAAAAAAAAAAGCAAATCTTATTTTATTTGCAGCATTAGACAAAAGATAGAAATAATTGGCTGACAGCAAAATTTATTTTCAAAATAACTTTTCCGTTATTATAAGTCATGCAGAATTAGAACCAAACAAGCCTTCCTTCCTTCCATGTGCCCAGGACAGCAGAGCCTTTTAGAAATAACGGGATTTTTGTGTTTACCTCCAGACCTGATCAATAGATGAGTCATACTTATTAAGGAGCTATCCGCTAACATGCAGAGCTCACTGACTTCTTTCAAACAACTCCAATCCCCTTCCTGTCCCAAGGTAAATTTTTGCCAAGTGAAAAAAAGACACCACACGCATGAATCAAGATGCTGTCTCAGTCTGGATCCTGTCTATGCAATTTCAGTATTACTGACCTTAACAGGAGCAGAACAGTTTGAAATATTCTGACACTCAAAGTAAGATATGAAAATTGAAATGAAATGTTCTTAATCCCTGTGACATATTTTTATTTTACGATTCAATTAAAAATCAGCCCAATGTAAAGGGCAACTTCACATGATGTAACTTTGATTAAATAGGTTGTTGAAACTTATAATCCAAAAAGTACGGTACTGAATCAAATCTGACAACTATTTATTTAGTGCCCACTATATGCCAAGTATACAGTAAGACTATTCTCAAAGAATCATAGTTTAATGGGAAATGCAGACAGAACTAAAATATAATATATACAGTAAATACTATGTTAGCTGTAACAAACAGTCCTTTGGAAGCATAGAAGAAAAATGAATTATGAAAAGCATGTGTACCTACACACCCAAATGAAGGCAACATTTAACATCTTCCCATAAGTTTATAGGTGGGTATTAAAACAAACTGTTCTGAAAAATGTATTTACCACCTTGGACAGATAGCTCAGTTGGTTAGAGCGCTGTCCCAATATGCCAAGGTTGCAGGTTTGGTCCCTAGTCAAGGCACTTACAAGCAGCAACCAATGAAAGCATACAAGAGTGAATACACAAATCAATGTATGTTTCTCTCTCTCCCCCCTCCTATCCCACCCTTCCTCCCCCTAAAATCAATATATTAAAAAAAAAATTTTTTTTTTAAGTATTTATCACCTCTCCTCTTTTGGGCACAAAACAGGCCAGGGAAGAGGAAATGTAGGGTTGTGGAAAGGCTCCACACCATAGCCCTGTACACTGACGGCACAGCAAGCCCTCCGGGGTGCAGTGGGGTTTGGGGGTGAGGGTAGGAAAGGGAATAGGGCGTAGCAGCTGTTTCCTGTTAAATACTGTGGTGACACAACAGTAAAGGGAGCTTTGTAAAAGGCAGTGGAAGGGTACAAGTAGAAAGGGTTTGACTGACCTTGAGAGGAAAACCCTTGCCAAAATATGAGCTTTAATGGAATGATTTTTCTAGAGAGAAAAGAACTTAAAAAATAAAAAGGAAAAAGAATGCACATAAGATAGGCTTTTATTATGTTTCCACATGAGCTCCAGTAAGGGTTTCTGGCAACCTCACCTTACATTCTTCATGGACTATTTGCAATTTGCTTTGATCTTCAACCCATGACTTTTAAAAACAGCTGAAAAGAATCTCTGCTCTGGCTGTTCCTAGTAATGATCCTGGGGTGAGACTGCTTATCAGTCTCTAGGTCATCTTTAGCCAAAAACTCATCTTCCAATTAGAAACTCTCACACAAACTTCATATGGTTTTGACAAGTATTTGATGAAAAAATGAATGAAAACCTGACATGTTTAAATGTCCAGTTCTCTACCCTGTCAAATAATAATTTTATGTTTTATGTTTTTAGGGAAAATCACAGATGTGAATTCTACCATCACCCTAAGAGGCCTGTATTCTATTCATCTCAAAGAAATACTCCCTTCAACTAATCTTTTACTTCACCTTGAAAAACACTGCTGGGTATTTCTTTCCTTTTTAAAATCTTAATAGTCATGATGTAGAAATATGAATATTTAGGTATTGCTATAAAGCTCACTTGCAGCACAGATATAATCATAATAGTATACTGTCTTAAATATTCATTTTTATATAAGTTAGCAGTCTTAAATCACACTCAATTATAAATGTAAATTTCCCAAAGCTTATCCAAGAGACATTTCTGCCATCCAAAAATAGTTCATTTATTTTTTAAAGTTATTATGTTTGTGAAACAATTCAAGGCACACAATTGAGTTTAGCTGCTTTATCAAGGAGATGAAATCGTCAAGTGTATATGATTAACACAAAAATGAGCCCCTTGATCAGAGTGACAATTGTCATAGTATTATACAAAATAATCCATTCCCATAAAGAAAAGCTAGTTTCCTTTGTTCATCAACATAAAAACTGAAATGATCAGGGTTACTGAGCCACACCTGACTTAAATATGAGAAGCCAGAAAGACTATATATCACACACTAAAATTATATTCTGGAGATGATGTAATGACCCTAGAAATTAGCCAACTTCTTTCCCCCATTTGGAATCTGTCCTACTATACTCAGAGACACTAATGGCATGAATGAGTTCCTTTTTATGTTGACAAGATCATTTTATTGGAACAGTTGCACAATTCTTTATTTAATCTTTATTATGGCTGTCTTTTCCTAATTTTTACAATGTGATATTTAATATCAACATACAGTTTCTGTCAATTACTCACTTGGAAGGCACCTGTTAAATAAGTTGAAAACTTAAAAAGACAAGTTAAACTTAAATGACATGTCTCAATAAAATTCATGATATAGAAATTATTTTTTAACTATTTATTTATTGATTTTCAGAGAGACAGAAATGGAAGAGGGAGGAAGGGGGAAGAGAGAGAGAGGGAGAGAGAAATATTGATTTGCTGTTCCATCATTTATGCATTCATTGGTTGATTCTTGTATGTGCCCTGACTAGGGATCGAACCCACAATCTTGGCATATCAGGATGACGCTAACCAACTGAGCTACCTGGCCAGGGCCCATGATGTAGAAATTACTGAACATTTCAAACCAACTTAAATTTTTTTTATTATAAGGAATCCAGTGAAATATAAAAACTCTTCTAAAGCTTGATTGCTTTACTGAAAAAAAAGTAAAATGGAGCATTATAAAATTTATCTAATGTTATAAAAAGTTAAAATATTTTATTATGTATTTTAATTATGACTAGTAGCTATTGTGAGAGAGAAACAAACTTTCCTCTACCCTCAAGGCTCTACTGGCTGGTCTAATAATCAAATAGACATGAGACAGAGTAGCAAGAGAAAAATAACTGAATTTAATAGACACATTATGTATGAGAACCCCGCATACATGAGAGGCAGAGACCCCACATGCAGGGGAGGTTCAGAGATAAAGGGGAGTTGAGATACATCAGACATCCTGAGCTAGGGATAAGGTAAGATGCCTTACGGGCTTAAAGGGGTCATTGCAGAAAGGTAAGAGCTGGCACAAATGATTTAGAAGAAACGGAAAAAGAATCTCAACCACATCATATTCTCAACTACACAGGATGTACCAGAAAACAATATAACACTGGAGAGACTGCCACACATTATATTACATCTGCAACGTAATGGCCAAATACGAGATCATTTATAAACATGAATTTAAAAAACAAAAAATGCTTCAGCATTATTTACCTGTGAGCCTGCAGCTGCATTATTAATCAGATTATTGTTGGGATGAGCAATCCAGAAAGTTGAAACAGCCCTGCAAGGCATTTTTTAAGGTGATTTAAATACTCATCATGAAAAATCCTGCCCACTATAAACTTCCCCCAAGACCTCTTCCCCAGCAGTCAAAGGCCTTAACCGTCACGCATGAGTTTTTCTCTCTGCCGATTACTCACATGCAGTCAGTGGCAGGCACAGGGATGTAATTCCCAAACACTTTTTCTCGCATTGTGATGCACATGGAGTTATTCCTGTCAGTGGGGAGGAGGGTGCCTGGCTTGGTGAGGAGTCCCAGATTGTGGAACAAAGTATTTCTCTGTTCAACACCGTCTTCCAAAAAGAAACAATGACCTAGTGTGTCAAACCCAATGGTGTCTTTTATCTGCAGAAATACAAGTATATAATGTCATCGGTAACAAGATTGATTGTGGTTTAAATAACAAGTGCTATTCAGTATAGCATGCTGGGTACAAATGCAAAAAGGACTTTTAATCTTATCTGAAGAGGCAAAGCCAAATGTCAGGTTTTATTGAACTCTTAAGAGAATAATTTGGGTAGCTAAAAACGTAGGCTTCCTTCACATAGAAAAACAGAATTCTCAGTAGAACCAGGACAGAGTAAGGCACGTGGTGCAAGCCTCACTTTTATAAAATTGAGAAGTCATGAGATTTAAGGAGACGTGACTGCTTCAATAATATGCACCAACATAACGCGAGGCTGCTTACCAGCAAGCCATCTGTCCCATGCACAGTGATGCACCGGGAGAAGCTGTGATGAATAGACAGTCCATCCACAGAGGTTCTGTGTCTGTACCCTCCTTTAGAATCCACGTCTCCACACAGATGAAAATGAACAGGATACCGTCCCAGCTGCTGCTGCTGACCCATGTGTTTCAATTCCACATAAGAAAGATGGACTGAAGTAAAATTTTTCCTTATCTATAAGACATGGTAACCAAAATCAAATGATATCTTTCATTATAGGGCAGTAGCAAAATATAGTTTTACTAGAAAATGTCTGAAGGAGGATACATATTAAAACACTTACTGTCTTTTGAATCCTATCTTCCCAATCCCCTGTTAATAATTTAGCAAATGCTCCTTTACATAAGTGATTCCTTTAAAGAGCTATAGAAATGGCATCTCACTAAGACAAAAAGATATGATCCTGGCTGGGTAGCTCAGTTTGTTACAGCATTGTCCCCACAAGCCAAGATTGCAAATTTGATCCCTAATTAGGGCACATACAAGAAACAACCAATGAATGTATAAATAAGTGGAACAACAAATCGATGTTTCTCTTTCTCTCTCAAAAACAAAAACAAACGTAAAACAATAAATTAAAAAAGAAACAGGAGCAAAGAAAATGAGGAAATGTAAACAGGAAAGCTGCAGAAAAAATTTCTCTGTGTTTTGATTTGTTCAAATACTTCAGTCAGTTCCAGTTTTATCTTGGTATTTAATTTCCATAACTTCCACTACAATTTGAAAAATAGTTATTTCTAAATTGCCCCAATATTTTTTGTTAGCACATAATATTGTTTACTTCAGTTCTTTTTAAAACCTCCCGTGATCCATAATTAGGGCATTCAAGATTTTTAAACACTGGATTGTCAATCATACTACTAAAAACAAAGAAGTAACACTGACCAGTATTTCAGAAATTAGTTTAACAGAATAGCTACTAATAAGCACTGCCCACTCATTGCATAAAAACTGATTTTAAAACACATGTAGACAAAATGCAGCCCAGAAGTCCAATAAATTAGTACACAGAGCAAAGCTTATCACATAGTAAGCAGTAAATACTTTTACAGAATAAAAACCTGCATATAAAAAATAGCTTTACAGCCCAGAACAGTGTGGCTCGGTTGGGCATCACCCTACAAAATGAAAGCACCAATTTAATTCCCACTCAGGGCACATCTCTGGGTTGAGGGTTCAGTCCCATTGGGGCACATACAAGAAGCAACCCCTCAATGTTTCTCTCTCACATAAATGTTTTTCTTCCTCTCTTTCTCCCTCTGTTCCCCTCTCTCTAAAAATAAATAGATAAAATATTTTTTAAATATATACTGTATATCTTTTTTACGGAAACATATTTTGTATGTGTATACTGCTTAATCGTGTTTTAAAAAGAACGAATTGATTCTTTTATACCAAGATTACTATTTTTTTTCTCTGTATAATTGGTTCTTCCCCGTATATTGATTTTATTCTTCATAAGACAACTCTTCTTAACCTGAAGTCCAGATCAACTAATGAAGTCAAATATTCTTTAATTATCTAAAATTTGTTCCTTGCCATTTGATAGAGAAATAAAATATGATTCTTTTAACATCCTTGTAGATCTCATTCCAAAACTTTATATAAAGTTTTTTCTAATATATATAGCAACTAAGGTTTCAAAGAACTCATCAAATCCTTCTGCCTACCATGATATGTCCCCCAAAGGTATCATAATCAAAGAATTGGCACTGGTTTCCACCATAGCATGAGTCTTCCATTTCTCCTTGGATGGCAACATTCCGGGTGAGAATTCCAACTTCAGCTCTCATGTCTACACCATCTATGATCTCACCCATGTGCAGGAACTGAGGGGTTTCTGGTGGATGTGGGCAAGGGAAGAATATTAGAACAAAGAAAACATGGAACTTACATCAAAAAAGACAATCATGTGAATTCTGTAACCCCAAGACATTATCAAAATTTATTATGTTTCCATTCTTTAATGCCTCAGAATCACAGAATCCTAGGAAGTAGGGATATTAAAGATTATCTAGTTAAACCACCTATGAAATGCCTTCAACCCTTACCACCAACTGTCAAATCCATGATCAGAGATGGCTTCTCCTTGAAGTAGCTCAATCCTCTCTTGACTAGCACCAATAATCTGGAATTTATTTAAGAATTCATATTCTCGGACTTACAGTCAAGATGGAGGTGTAGAGACATGCTGCGTCTCCCTCCACAACTAAGAAGGAATACAACTACCTCAAAACTAGAAACAACCAGAAGTTTCAGAAAATCAGACTACATGGAAGTCCAGCAAACAAAGATATAAGAAGAAATACTGATCCAGACAGGTGGGAGGGGCGGAGCAGGGGTGGAGCAGGGGTGGAGAGGATGCGGTGCGGTGGTGGCAGCAGCGACAACAGCAGCAAACCAGTGGAAAGCACAGTCACACATTTTAAAAAGTCAGGAGGGACACCTGGGGAGCGTTCCCAGCTCCTCACAGTCCCAGCACTAGAGGAAATCAAGCCTCATTGTTTCTTACGGTGCAGACCAGTGGGGGTTGGGGTGAGAGAGAAACTGCCAGTCTCAGCAGAGTCCACTTGTTTAAAGGACCCCACCATCCTAGAACATCCGCAGACCTACTCAGTCTGGGAATGATGACCACGGCAGCAGCTACAGGGGCACTAGTCTGGTGCAGAAGTGGAAGAGGTGCCTGTAACAGGGACGAGTGCTGGGCAGGCAACATTGTTCCCTCTTGGACCCCTCCCCCACATACAGCGCCACCACATGGTGAAACAGGCCGCCCTGTACTGACAAATCCCTAAGGCTCCACCCCTTACGATGTAACAGGAACAACAGCTCTACCTAAGACACAGAGGCAAACACACAAAGGAGCCTGTCAAGATGAGGAGACAAAGAAGTATGGCCCAAAAGGAGGAACAGATAAAGGTTCTAGTGGGAGAACTAAGTGACAAGGAGATAGCCAACCTCATAGATGAGGAGATAGACAACATAACAGATGCAGAATTCAAAACACTGGTGATAAAGATGCTCATGGGCTTGACAGATATGCTTGAGTATGGCAGACACATAAGAGAAGTGAAGGCTATGCTAAGTGAAACGAAGGAAAATTCACACAAAACCAATGGTGAATGGAAAGAAACCGGGGTTCAAATCAATGATTTGGAACATAGGGAAGAAAAAAACCATCAACCAGTGCAGAATGAGGAAGCAAGAATTGAAAAAAATGAGGAAAACTTCCCAAATTTTGCAAAGGAGATGGACATACAGGTCCAGGAAGCACAGAGGGTCCCGGGCAAGCTAGACCCAGAGGGGACCACACCAGGATGCATCATGATTGAGATGACAAAAGTGAAAGAGAAAGACAGAGTCCTGGGGGAAGCAAGAGAGAGGCTGAGAGTTGCCTACAGGGGGGGTGCCTATAGGACTATCAGCCGATTTCTCAGAGGACACTTTGCAGGCAGGAAGGGACTGGCAAGCAGTATTCAATGTGATGAAAGGCAACCTGCAACCAGGACTACTCTATCCAGCAAAGCTATCATTTCGAATGGAAGAGCAGATGAAGTGCTTCCCAGACAAGGTAAAGCTAAAGGAGTTCATCATCACCAAGCCATTATTATATGAAATGTCAAAGGGACTTACTTAAGGAAAAGAAGTTCAAAACTATGAACACTAAAATTACAACAAACTCACACCTATCAACAACTGAATCTAAAAAATAAAAACAAAATCCACTAAGCAAACCAGAATAGGAACAGAATCATAGGTATGGGAAGCATTTGGAGGGTTATCAGCTGGGAGGGGGAGGGGGAGAAATGGGGAAATGGTGCAGGGACTAAGAAGCATAATCGGTTGGTACAAAATAGGCAGGGGGATATTAAGAATAATATAGGAAAGGGTGAAGCCGAAGAACTTATATGCATGAACCATGGACATGAAGTAAGGGAGTGGGATTGCTGGAGGGAAGCGGGGTACTGGGCAGAGGGGAACGAAGGGGAAAAAATTGGAACTACTTTAACAACATAATCAATAAAATATACTGGGGGGAAAAAAAAAGAATCCATATTCTCCCTCTCTTGTTCCACTCCCCTGAGGACAAATGCAGAGCCAAATGTGCGTTAGCCCAGAAAAACTAATGGTTTTATGGATGTTGATAACAGAGTGTCCATTTGTTTTTGTTCTACTTCAAAGCTAAAGAAATTTGCATGTGCACGTGAATAGTACAGAAATTACCATCTTTTCTTTCCTACTTCTTCTTATTCTAATATTGCTATGTATTTTTAAAAAATTCCCACCTTAATTAGATATTTAGAAATACTTTAACAATAAGCTTCTCTCTGATGTTTTTATTATATAAATTCAGGGAAAAAATACAAGTATATCAAGGAGTTGAGATCATGGAGATTCATGATCACACATAGACTTGTTAACAAGAGTGGGAATTTCCAAATAAAATTAATGCCAGATGATATGGTAGTTTTCTGGGTTTTCCTGTTTTCTGTTTACGCCCTGAATTATCGGGAAGGAAAAGTACAACACTGAAGCACAGAGAAAAAGTGCCAAGTGAGCCAATCATTCCAATTTTTTAAGCAAAAAAATTTTCCCTTAAACTTCAAAGCTCTAAATTACTCATACAGTGAGTACTGTACATATCAAATAGTACTCTAAGCTCTTGTTTTGTACCATATATGTGTAATTTGGAGTACAAAACCAAGGAAAGCACTATGAGTGAAATACACAATGAAGTCCATAACGGAGGCAATGCATGAAGAAGATTTGCCTATTTTCAGGCTAACAATAAGTAATTGATACATGTCACCCATTCTTTCTAAACAGTTTATAGCAAGATTCTCATTGTGCACTACTCTCCCTCAAAAGATACATTATTCAAGATTATATAGGAAATGTAGCCTTATTGAAATACTTTTCTGGTTCCATTTTAAATATTAGTAAGATCTACTTTTTGCCAAAGAAGTAGGCACTCAAAAACCATGGAATTTTTTTTTTTAATTCAGAAGACAAAACTTCAATTAAAAAATAAATCTAGTTGAATAGTTAGATTTACTAGTATTTGACAGTAGAAAATTAAAAGGAAGGTGGAAAGAACCTTGGAAAACAATCGATCCACCAATTGTGCCTCTTTTATTAAAAAAAGAAACAGGCATGAGATGGGGGCGGGGGGGGTGGTGGTGGTGGTGGTGGTGGTTGTGGTGGTGAAGAGAGAAAAATACAACTTCACAAATCAAATCCCAGGAAAAGAGTGTTTCCCAAAAAGCATTCTGAGCAGTCTGATACCTTTGACTTTGACCTGGAAACGGCTGCACTCAGGACAAGGGAGAAGCATGAACTCTTCTGCCTGGTACATGGAATAGTCTGTGCTCGCAACCACAATCTGGTCCCCGGGTTTCCAGCTACTAACATCATCCAGCAGATGAAGCTTCACTCCATCCACGACTTCTACCCGAAAACCTGAAAGAGAAACACCTAAACCAAAAAAACAAGAAAATGATGTATTAGCAGGAATTTTTTTCCTATTATCAATCCTCTCATGATTAACAAGGCAACAGTTAAGATAAACATGTCAGCAAGCTTTTACTAACGGTAACCATGTGGAAGTCACTGTAGATACTAATTTGTTGGGACTTCCCACACATAATAACCTTTCATCAAAACAACTGTGAGAGACAGGAACTATATGTATTAGATATGAAGAAAGCAAAGGTCATGGGTTTGAATAACAGGTAGAGCCTGTTTGAAAAAGAGGCAGAGTTTGAAAAAGGTAGAGCCCATAACTGAATGCTAATCTAATTCCAGAGCCCAAGTTCTTAACCTCTAGATTATTCTCCCTTCCCAAGAATCAAAACAAACAGGTTAAGAACAAAGGTAATAAAAACCTCGTGGCAGCAACAATCACTACCCAAAATTTCACGTTGTTATCACCCCCGCAAAAAATATATATATATAAAAAAGAACACCAAACCTTAATTTTTTCATTAAAATTTCATATAAATTTCAATAATGCTTTTATAAAGATGACAAGGATAATTTTAAGCAAAAATGTTTTTAAAAAACTAGATAAATATGTTTGGTTTTGGGTTAAATAATTGTTAGAACTTGTCTGTTTTTTATTATTGTTGTTTTTTTAAATCCAGAAGGTTAGAATGGGAAAGATCTGTATTATTCAGTTATTCCTCACTTTTTCTCTGGCTTTAGAAAAAAACTCTGCCTAAGATTATCTATTAGCCCTACTGAATTGGAAGTATGAAAGGAAACAAGTTCATCCTCCCTGCTTCCTGAAAAGAACTGCCACCTCTTCCAGAAAGTAAGAGTCATTGAGAACATGGGACACAAACAATATCTTATGATAGACAGCTAGACTGTACCCTTCTCCAGAAATGAGTGGTCATCAGTAATGTGGAAATGAAAACAAAATTTCCCATAAAGGAAGTGTTGACTCGAGGTTTGTCAGTAATTACTTTTTGCCTGGAATCTTGCTGGGGGCAGCTGTACTAAACTTTTCATACAAATTCCTACTACAAAATGTTTTTCACCCACTTATGCTTTTTGCCAGAGGCAACCATGGTGTGATAGAAAAAGCAGTGCTCTTTGAGGCAGAAAGCTGAGGCTTTATTCCAGCTTCCTCATCCATAATAGTACCATCTCCTCACTCCAAACCCAAAAAGTTGCTTAGAGGCAACATGTGAAAGTCTGTTTCATAACAGGAACTCTAATTATCTTTTTGTTTTAAAGCAGAAGTCTCTCTTTAATTACCATACAAAATACACCACTGTAACCCAAGTCATGTTTGCATCATCATTAAAATAGGTAACATTTATTCAGTGCTCACTATATATATACTATGCTAAAAAAAAAAAAAAAAAAAAAAAAACCTTCATATTCTTCACATTTGATGCTCATAGCAGCCCTATGGTAGTTTCTATTACCAGATGAGAAAACTAAGGGTTAGGAAGTTAAAGGTGCATGCCCACCATCACAGATTAAGTGAAAGAGCTGGGATATGAGCCCAGGCATTCTGTCTCCTGAAATCCATTTAGTAAACACTTTGCTACATTGCTTCTAAAAACAGAGGTATGAACCAAGTCTACATTAAGCCCTTCTAGATAATCAGAGATATAAGAAAGCACCTCTTAGTCATTTCACATTTGCTTGGGGGATAAAGGGTGTTGGGCAAGCACAGATGGGAGGCTGCCAATCCATACCTGAAGCCAAAAATCTGGCAGCCAAGTGGGTAAGTAAAAAAACTATACAGTGAACATCATTATACACCCAGGGCTAGGCATTATTTGAACAAATTATAGCTCTTCTGAAAGGTGGATTGTAATTTAAAATATATTGAAGAAAATGTAAAGACACGAGATACTTTTACAATATGTTATTTAAAGAGAAAAACAGGGTAAAACGAAAATGAACATCAGGAGTAGAAACATAAGATAAAATATATTAATTATTCATAACAAAATAATTATCTCTGAATGGTAGGATTAAAGATTAATTTTTACTTTGTACTTTCCTTTTCAGTTGGTATTAGCTGGATCATCGGAGGGAAATTGCTAAGAAAACGAGCAGTTGGTTTGTGTAGCAAACCAAATTTGCTGATATAGCTACATAAAAGAGAAGATGCAAAGTACAAGATCACATTCACTGTCACAGAGCATAACCAAAGACAGCTCATCATATCACATCCAGGAAACAAATCTATTTTCACTAGTTAGCCACACTATACAAAGTCCAGTTGGTGGGGCCCAATCTAAAATAGTATATCATTCCCTAGTCCAGAAAGAACCCTTGAGTCTAAAAGATCATGCACGGTAGGGAAACTATAGGTTTTAACTTCAACCAGTTGAGAAATCTAACTGGAATATCATTTGAATACAATATAAAATCTGTCACTATACTTACCAATGCCGTACAAGAATATAAACCGTGCTTGCCTACCTTCAATCCATTCACTATAAGCTGTCACAGCAAACTTCTGACCATCCACAGTATAAAATTCCCTCTGGGCAAGAGCTTTTCCTCCACTACTATGGTTTTCATAGTTTCTCACAGATTCATTGCAAGAAGTACTCCCACCGTCAATGACACCAACCAAAGCCCAAGCTTGCCTGAAAGGAAAAAGAGCATGTGTATTTGATCATTTGCCAAGGTACTCACCCAGATCCCTGGCACAGATGTTAGGTTAAGTGCTGCCTAATTCTCAGCTTTCATTCTTTGTCAGTCCCTCCACCTTTTTTCCTTATGAGGTTCCAAGTCCAAACGTTGACTGCAGTAAGTCACATCACAGAAGGAAATGCACCTAATTTTTTTCTTATTTCTCATTTATTTATTTATTTTTATTGAGAGGGAAAGGGAGAAAGAGAGAAACATCGATCAGTTACCTCTCTCACGCCCCCAACTGGGGACCTGGCCAGGCATGTGCCCTGACGAAGAAGGAACCAACCACCTTTCGTTTGGCAGAACGACGCCCAATCCACTGACCCACACCAGTCAGGGCGCACCTGGATTTTAAATCCCTCTTTGTCCAGCTCTGTAACAAGTGAAACACTGACGACTGTGACTTCAATTAATCACTGACTTCCTTCGTCAATACACACCCATTTTATTCACCACCATCAGGCCACAAACCCACTTATTTTTCCTTCTTTTCAAACTTTATTTTTGCGACTCCCCTCTTTGCAATGTTTTCCAATCTAACTGCATAACAGAGTCACATGGGGAGCTTTCAGAACGTATCTATGCTCAGATCCAGCCCAGACCAATGCAGTCACCAGTTCTACAGGTGGGGCCTGGCATTAGCAAATTTTTACCGCTCCTCGGGTGATCTGAATGTGCAGTCACACTTGAGAACCACTGAGTCACAGTGGTGGTTCTCCAAGGTCAGTAGATATCAAAATCACCTGGAAGGCTCGTAAAGTAGATTGCTGGGCTGCACCCCCTCTTTGAAACAGCGCCAGAGAATTTGCATTTCTAACAAGTTCCCAGCTGACACTGAGGCTGGCTTTCTGGTCTGGGGACTACACTAAAAACCTGAGTTAGAGGTCAGGGCATAGAGCACTAGTTATCACTACCTTCCCAGATCCTTAAGTAAGTGATCCAGGGTAGGCCCTGGGTATAGGATTTTTAAAATCTCAGGAGTACAAGTAAAGCTGAGAACCTCTGGGTTAATCATTTCTTAACTTTTTTTAAAAGTATATTTTATTGATTATGCCATTACAGTTCACCCAATTTTTTTCCCTTTGCCCTCCTCCACCCAGTACCTCCTTTCCCTCCAGCAATACCCCCCACTTAGTTCATGTCCAAGGGTCATTCATTTAAGTTCTTTGGCTTCTCCATTTCTTTACTATTCTTAACACACACACCTTATTTTGTACCTATCAATTATGCTTCTTAATCCCTGTACCCTTTTCCCCATGCTTCCCCTGATAACCCTCCATATGGTCTCCATATCTATGGTTCTGTTCCTCTTCTAGTTGTTTGCTTAGTTTGTTTTTGTTTTTTAGATTCAGTTGTCGATAACTGTGAATTTGTTGCCTTTTTACTGTTCAGAGTGTCGATCTTTTTTTTAAATAAATCTCTTTAACATTTCATATAATGGCTTGGGGATGATGAACTCCTTTAGCTTTACCTTGTCTAGGAAGAACTTTATCTGCCCTTTCATTCTAAATGATAGCTTTGCTGGATAGAGGAATCTTGGTTGTAGGTCCTTGCTTTTCATCACATTGAATAATACTTCTTGCCAGTCCCTTCCTGCCTGCAAAATTTCTTTTGAGAAATCAGTTGATAGTCTTATGGGAATTCCTTTGTAGGTGACTGCTTTTCTCTTGCTGCTTTTAAGATTCTCTCTGTATCTCTAGCCTTTGACATTTTTATTATGATGTGTCTTGGTGTGGTCACCTTTGGGTCCAACTTGTTTGGAACTCTGTGCTTCCTGGACTTGTATGTCTATTTCCTTCACCAAATTAGAGAAGTTTTCTTTCATTATGTTTTCAAATAAGTTTTCAGTTTCTTACTCCTCCCCTTCTCCTTCCGGCATCCCCATAATTCGGATGGTGGCACTTTTGGAGATGTCCCAGAGTCTTATTCTCTCCTCGCCTTTTTTGAATTCTCATTTCTTCAGCCTGTACCAGTTAACTGTTTATTTCTTTCTTATGTTCCAATTCATTGATTTGCACCCCAGCCTCCTTCCCTTCAATATTGATTCCCTGTGGATTTTTCTTTATTTCACTCAGTGTAGACTTCATTTCTTCCCTTATACATTTGCCATACTCAATGAGTTCTCCGAGTATCCTTATCACCAGTGTTTTGAACTCTGCATCTGATAGGTTGGCTATCTCCATTTAGCTCAGTTCTTTTTCTGGAGTTTTGATCTGCTCTTTCATTTGGATCATATTTCTTTGTCTCCTCACTTTGGCAGCCTCCCTGTGTTTGTTTCTCTGTGTTAGGTAAAGCTGATTTGACTCCCTGTCTGGGTGCACCTGTTACGTTGTTAGGAGTGGAGTCTTAGGTATTCACCAGTGCTGGGCGCCCCATTTCACCACTTTGTGGTGCTGTATGTGGGGAGAGGGGTCAGAGAGGAAACAATGTCACTTGCTTGGCACCTGCCCTTTTCCAGTCACTTCACCCACTTCTCGCATGTGACAAGCCCCTCTAGCTGCTGCTCCGGTGGTGGTTCCCAGAGTTGATGGGCTTGTATATTTTCTAAATGGACTCTCCTGAGAGACAGGCAGTTTCTTCGGCTGCCCCAGCTGCCAATGGTTTTCATAGCTAGAAACTAAGAGGCTTTATTTTCCCAGTGCTGGAATCATGGGCTGCATGGTCCAGCCTGTGGCTGAGATCACTCCTCAGGTGTCCCTCCCGGCTTTTATCTACCACACATGAATGTGGTACCACCCTTTCTGCCAGCTGCCACTGCTGCCTCGCCGCCTTGCCACCGCCACACCGTGTCCTCCCCACCCGTCTGGATGAATATTTCTTCTTTAAATCCTTGGTTGTCAGACTTCCATACAGTTTGATTTTCTAGCAGTTCTGGTTGTTTTTTGTTTTGAAGTTAGTTGTGATCCTTCTTTGGTTGTGCAAGGAGGCGAAGTATGTCTACCTACGCCTCCATCTTGGCCAGAAGTCCATTTCCTAACATTCTTTCAGCTGTAGAATTACTATCCAACAGATTCACATGCTCTATGTCTATTTGTTAAAAGCAATGTGTTTGAAAAATGCCATTTTATTTCTGTGATGAACCTCCCAAGGAATTTCTTAAGCTTGTTGCCAAAAAACAATAATAAAATTTTTAAAAGAACAAAGACAAAAAATCAGAAATTTTGCCTTAAGACTCCTGCATGAAAAGAAAAACGCCAACTTCTTTCCCTCAGAGGAAAAACATACACCAAATGTAATCTAGGCCAGACAGATGGCTGGATAGTCACAGATAAAAGTTAACCAAAGCATGCCTACGTCCTTACAAATTCCACACCCGCCCCTGCTTGCATTTAGCTACTCTTTGGCTGACAATGCTCTATAGCTCTATTTATATTCCTTGACACAGCAGAAAGGATCAAATGAAGAAATGTCTCAATTTACTAATTCCTGTGAGTGAGGCAAGGAGGAAAAATGTCAGAGCCTTCCTTTATTTACCAGGACTGCCTCAGCAACTATAAAACAATGTTGTATTCTATTGACACTATCTCCAAAACACTCCTACTTCCCTCCTCCACTTGAGGGAAATTCCAACACATCAGAATATTATCTTCAAAGGGGTATGTTTATGTACACTGGAGATAATGTCAAAGCAGTGGAATACTGGCAAAGGATCACAACCCTAATTCCTCCATCAAATCAGCAGCCATATTTTAAAGGGAATTTAGAAACCAGTAGACTGTAACACATCCCGCCCGCCCAAAAAAGGTCAAACAAAATATTCAAAAATATTCATAGCTAATGATCACACAAGTCTAGAACAATAATGACATAAAGAAACAAAAGTTGTAACCCCTGGTATTACTGGACAATGAAACAAAGTAGGAGCCTACCTTTGAAAAGACCATGCTTCCCTCCTAGGTCTATGAACCACAGAAATATGTACACATGTGCATCAACAGACTGATAAAAGAACGTTCAGAGAAGCACGCATTGTAACAGAAGTCCAGACTGGAAAACCAACCAGATATCCCGCAGTGAGTACCTCGTGGCATAAACATACAGTAGAAAATGAACAGCAATGAAAATGAGCCAGCATTACAGGCAACAGCATCAATGGCACTCAACAACAGAGTCGAGCAAAGCAACCACACAAAATGTGATATTTTGTTTCCCCTCATTTACATGAAGTTAAAAACAAGCAACCCTCACCTTTAGTATTCTCCACAAAATCAGGAGAGTGGTTACGTTTGGTGAGTGGAAGGAGTGATCCGTGAAAAGGAAGGGGAGGAGTTTGGGCCTCTGGGCCACTGGCAAAGTTCTGCCTCTTGAACCAGGTGGTAGCTAGCCAGATATCACATTGTGCTAAGTCATTAAACTCTGCATTCTTGTTGCTAGCACTTTTCTGTATGTGTGTTATATTTAATAAAAGTTTAAAGGAAACACATCTGAGGTTTTGCACAGGCTATACCCCATCTGTAAAGACCTCCATTCCACTGCCTAGACAGCACACTCCTAAACATCCTCACCTTTGGGAATACCCTGCCGACAAACCCAGGCCAATGCAGGGCTTCCTTCTACTATGCTCTCATTACAGCCTGCAGATGCAGCAAATGCTTTATTGTCTATCCTCATCTATTTAGGTCCCTGTTTATCCAGCATATTAAACTAAGGCTCTGAGACAGTACCACTTCATCTAAGCATCTACAGGTACCCAGCTCTCAGCCCCTCTTAAATATCCCCTGAGTGAATAAAAAGCATTTTTAAAACATTACAAATCCTTTTTCTCTACTCACTCATCTTTCTCCAAATTTCTGTAGATAATATTGCAGTCCAACAACCAGATTTCCAAGAAACAAAATAATGACTAGATCAACCAACCATCAAAAAAATAAAAATAAAATAACTAGATCATTTCAACATGTGAATTTTGAAATCCTCTTACTTTTCATTGCAAATACTCCCTGATGTTACAAAGAACATAAGCAGAATTGTAACTTCTGTTTTTTGAATTAAATGTTGAGCCAGCTCAGGGCTGCATTAGGGAATCCTGACTAACTAGGATGTGGCACAAGAACCATAAATAGAAGAAATGATTCCTACTATCTGGATGAACTTCCTAGCCCTCCTCCTTGTTCCTTCCTCTCACCAGGCCTCCACAGACCTGCTTCTATCAAACCAGGAGACCCAAATTAGCATGCCAAGGATTCCAATTTTAAAAAAAAAGGGAACTGTGCATGTTCCACCCCCTCCGGCTTTTAAGACAACTTACACGCCTCAGCACAGCACCGGGCCCTAACCTTTCAACTCCTAAGTTGCCTCAATTAACCTGAGTTTCATGACACACTTCAGAAGGTTATGAAAGAGGAAAGCAAATTGTTCTTAAATTGCTTTTTTCAGTACATCTCTTGTTCTTTTTACAACCCTGACACTACTGTTCACAAAATGCTTCATAAACCAAAACCAAGAAAAGAGCTTTTGTAAACAGTATCCTCTCCTCCAGTCCTGTGTTTCAAAGCAAGAGACAACCAGACCTCCAAATGGTCGTGGCCATTCTGACCTCAAGTTGGCTGTGGTGGTTGTGTGTCCTTCTCAACCCTCGCTCTCCTCTCACACAAACGGAGACTCTGACACAGCTGGGAAAGAGAGTATTCAATGTGCCCACCTGTAGCCCAGTCCTTGGATCAGCTTACTTCCCAACCGGTCCTGGATCATTTGTATGGTTCCCTGTAATAGGCTTTTGGCTGCTGAATCTCCCACAGCTATAGCAACAATTCGTCCTGGATCCTGGACTCTCAGAAATTCCTGAAGTCGTCTGCTCTCATTGTGGTATTCGTGGGTATCAAACCTATCATTGTCCAAAATTCTGGCCGTGTCTTGGTCAATGACCCTCACATTGAGGCCCCTTAAAAAGTCCTTTTCATAGGCATAGGAGCCATAGGTCAAGCCTGAGGAATGCAGAGTCCTCACCAACAATGTCCACGATGTCTTCTGTGCCCCGTGTAATTCCAGTGTCCCACCAGCTTCCACACCAATAAATTTTTGGCCAAATGTTGGCATACTTTCACCTTCATCTGACTTGCCGTACAAGGCAATTGTCGCTTTGGATTTATAGCGGCATTTTTCTGCTCCAATATGAAGCGCCCCACCATCCTTGATCAGGATGTAATGAGTCCTCAAAGTAATATTTCTGGATCCATCTTTATCGTCCCCAAATACAAGCAGTCCTGCAGAGAACAACACTAGTGTCAGTCCACTACTGTAACATCTTTCTGACACACAGAGAAACAGATTTCACCTTAAATGGTGTGGGGGGAGGAACACTCTGCAATTAAGTTGGGAATAAAGAATTTACTAAGAGTCTCCTTAGAAAATTAAACCTGTTTTCAAACATAGTAAAGGACGAAATGAAGAGCTCATATCTCAACACACTAAAAATGCCCATGCACATGAACATGAATCCATTCTCCTTAGAGATAAATCATTTCCAGAAAAGTATCTATAAGCCTACAAACCTGAATCTCATTTTTACATGTTAACCATGTTAATTTTCTCATCTCTCTCCACAGCTGTAACAAAGATTTGGCTATGAGAAATCACATTCTGGAACTGTTTCTTTTTCTATAAATCAAGGGTGTCAACTTGTGTGATTTCTAATGCCCTCTAGCTCTTGAATTCTGTGTTTCTACCTTAGGAACTTCTCATGTTTCTGTTGTTGGAGTGATAACACATCCTAAAGACTAAGAATAGTCTTCTACAGAAAGAACATCAATGTGTCCCCATAGTAAAGAGCAAGCTTGCGGTTCCCATAGACAGGGACCATTACTTACCTCCATCCTGAATGACTATAGAATTCACTGTGACATCTGAGGTCAGACGGAACATATCTCCCTCCTTGATAACAACTTGCTTTGCAGAATCTTGTCCTGGATCCCAGTTCCTGAGACGAGGGTTCTGATCTGGACAATTCTCTGGAAGACAATGCAACATCAATATCCTATTAACCCAACAAAATGCAAGGATACCTTTAGCCGAATCCAAGCACTACCATCATTTATTACAATCTGCAACTAATGGGCTGACATATTTTCATTTCCTGCCCTAAGGATGGAAATCCCACCCCTTCCTATTCAGCAGAGATGTCAAATCCTTTACTTCCTCCACACAGAAAAGATTTCACCACAAAACTAAGTTGCTACCATTTAGTTCAGGTCAAACTCCACGAGGTGAAAATGGAATTCCCATGAATCATCTAGTCTGGAAATAAATTCACAGTGAGAGGCAAAACTGTGAACTGTCCTTGAACCCACACTAGAAAGTTGTTTTAGAAAAGAAAATATGTTTACAAACATACTAGTCAATAAAAAAGGGAAACTGCTAAGCAATATGTATATTAGGTCTTCCCAAGTTCTTTCCTGTGCAAATGAATCATTAGAAGGAGATAACAGCACCTCTTCTACTCCAAAGTCAGTAGCTGATAAATATCACTACTCAACAAAACTGCAAGAAGCAAATAGCCAAAAGACATGACTTCTCTTTTCAAAGATATAACCACAGATAGGAGAAGCCAACCCAAGATTACTCAACTTGTTGAGTGATATGGAAGTTCCCCTTTAAGAAATGAGGGTTACTTTACATGCAGTGACCCTTTACTATAATTAGAAATTGTTTCTTGAATAGTTGGTGATGAAAATATAAAAGTATTCTGTATTGCCACAGCTATTTAATGCATGAGACCTTTGGTTTCTGCTACAATTTGAGGCGTGGGGTCATACCAAGTTAGATCAACTATGACCAAGTATTAATATTTATTCAGGATAAATTTGTCAACTGTATACTAGATACTGTAAGATTTATATATATTTCTTTAAATTTTATTGTTGTTCTATTACAGTTGTCCCATTTTCCCCCTTTTGCTCTCCTCTGCCCCGTCCACCTCCCCCCATCTCCCACAATCAATCCCCACCCTGTTGTCCATGTCCATGGGTCATTATACTAGTTCCTTGACTAGACCCTTCCTCTTCTTTCCCCCCTTTTTCTCCTCCCCACCCGCTCTGGTCACTGTCTGTCTGATTCCTTGTCTCCATGCCTCTGGTTCTATTTTGCTTGTTTGTTTTGTTCATTAGGTTCCTGCATTAGGTGAGATCATATGGTATTTGTCTTTCACTGCCTGACTTATTTCACTAAGTATAATAGTCTCCAGTTCCATCCATGTTCTCGCAAAAGGAAGGAGTTCCTTCTTTCTTTCTGCTACATAGTACTCCATCGTGTAAATGTACCACAGTTTTTTGATCCACTCATCCACTGATGGGCACTTAGGCTGTTTCTAGCACTTGGCTATTGTAAATAGCGCTGCTATGAACATAGGGGTGCATAGGTTCTTCTGACTTGGTGTTTCAGGATTCTTCAGGTATAATCTTAGCAGTGGAATCGCTGGATCAAAAGACAGTTCCATTTGTAGTTTTTTGAAGAAATTCCATACTGTTTTCCATAGTGGCTGCTCTATTTTTAACAACTAGAGAGAGAGAGCAATGAGCCCACAACCTTCCAAGCCTGGGAGAAAAAGCCACAATGTATGAAATACTTAAGTATTTAACAATGTCGTAGTTACTTTAGATGTGAAAGAGCTCAGAGAAAGGAGGGGTGGGGTGGCAGTACCTAAGGCAGCTTCAATGAAATAAGTTACAGAATGTGCAAGATATGATTTGGAATCAATCATATGAAGGTGGAAGGTACACACTGGGAAATAACATGAGCAAAAGTAAAGAAACTGGGTGCAGCACAAAGATATCATTTTTTATAGAAAGAAAATTTTGATTCCTCATTTTGAACTTGTGTAACATTAATGCAAACATCTTATTTCTTTTACTTTATTGAATTTATTGGAGTGACACTGGTTAATAAAATTATATAGGTTTCAGGTATACAAACATCTCATTTCTAAGCACTCATGTTGCCCTAGGCTTACACTTTCTCTTTGAGGTGATAGTAACTACTGCAGTTAAAATTAGTCCCATTAGTTAAGACCCTGAAAATTATTTCACGGAATTAATTTTTCTCATAGTAGCTCCATAATCATTGTTATTTAATTCTGATAAATCAGTGATCATCAATCACTATTATACTAAGAATAATCCCTAAACTTTCCTTCCCATCAAAGAAACAAGAAATTTCTTAAATTTTTTCTGACTTAATACTGAGGACTTCTTGAACTTGTCTTCTAGATCCTTCTCTTGCCGTAAAACATCTAGCTGGAATTCTCCATAGTGTTGTATCAGAAGCAAATGTATGCCTCATGTAACAAGCACTGTACTCAACTATGGAGAAGGAAATCCAGTCTTTTAACACCTAGAGTCTACTATTGATACAATAGTTACAGAATTCCCCTTTATTGTTTATAACTGTTCCCTGGGAGGGCATTTTTCAATAGAACCATCACCCAAAACTCCAAGTTGTTTCCTTCCAATAAAGTATATTTAATGAGAAAATGTGTGGTCTGCAGAAAGCACTGAAAAATAGCTCAGTCTGCCCCATCTTCCTGGCTACCCATTTGTGGAGCAGTGGGTGCACTATCAAAGTTACATAAGAGCAATAACCACAGTGAGGCTGACCCTGAAATATTTCAGCATACCAAATCTTTCCACTGATAGTCTGCACTTATACTGCCAAAAATGAAACTAAAGAATGTTGATTCAATGAAGCATGTCAGCAATTCAATGTCTTCTTAGATGGAATATGAAAACATCAGTTAAAGCCACAGATTTCAGCTCCGATTTCCCACTAACCTAGCATCCCTTTACTGCCAATTACTTGGAAAGAATGAATCAATAGCAACTGAGCTTGGTTATTCTGCTGGAGAAAAGGGAAGAGAATGTCAATGCTATGTGCAATGAAAAGCAACATTACGAGTTCATAACATGGTCTACTGGCATGACCCAGAAAGCTGTTGATATGAATATCTCTCTTACTTCAAGTCTATTTAGAATTATTGACACTATCTCTCCCCAGAAACTTTAAGTCCATAAAAGCCCTACATCACCATGAACACTAAATAAAATAATATTTGTAAGTCTTATAAATGGTGAAATGCTTCTTAAATATTCTACTCATTCAAGGAGGCATCTAATTTGACAAAAATATGTTGTAGACTAAAAAACGCAGATAACGATGGTGCCCAATCCAGGTTCTTCTGATCTGCTGCTTCTCCCAGAGCCCTGAGTCCTGATTTTCACATGGACAGATGGGATTCTGTTATAAGGCCACCATTCTTTGTTGGTATAGTATTTAGGCCAAATGACAACAAACTTTTTCAAAATCACCCAAAACATTAATATATGACCACCTGGAAAAGCAAAGACCATTAAAAATTAAAACCTCCATACATGATGTTTAACTATGAAGTAATGAATGATTTTTAGGCAAATATTTCAGAAATCAAACTTCTTAATGGATGTTTTCCTTTTAGGACATACATTGTTCCTCAAAAATATTTGAGGCTTCTCTTTTGCAACAGGCTTCCAGCCAGCTGCAAACTGCAGAACACAAATCTTATTATTTTTCCTTATATTTTAAAAAAATCAAATGTGGTTTATCACTACAGTTAGTGATTTTTATCACTAAAATCTTTCGGCAGTCGGAAAACCATACCCACAAAAGATGAAATTGTGCTACTACAAGAATTCAGTAAAGGCTCTTAAAATTAGCACTTTGAAAAGAAACACTCCAAGAACGTCTTAAGCACTGGGACGAAGTGACAAAATGGAAAGAAAGAATCATCCTTTAATTTCTTCATTTCCAATGGATTCTTTTACCAATGGCTCTCATTAAGAAGTCATACCTCATATTAACTAATTATACGAGTATATTAGGTAGTTGGAGCCAACTTAAGATATAAGAGTTTTTTTGTGGGAAAGTGGGGAGGTGGGCGAGACAGAGAAGAGCAATGGGAGAAAATGGGACAACTATAACAGAACAACAATTTTAAAAAATGAAAAAAAAATTAAGAACTAGAGGAATTTGACTAGAATTAGAAAAAAAAAAAAAAATGAAAGAGGTTCTTAATCTTATTCTACCATTTCCTTCCTTCTTCCCTCTCCTAAAGTATGTTCTACTTTCCAAGTTAATTAATGTGGAAAATAAAGTACATAAATCAAAAAAGAAAAAAAAAGATTATGTTCTATATGTACACATGCATACACACACAGACATACGTACTTACCATCTGGAGCATATCTTGAAGATATCCCTAAAATGACTGCAAGTGCAACAAAAAATGAGAAACTAGTAATAGCAAAGCAAATGAAAGTATTTTTGTGCCTCTTCTGCTTTTGGCTTACTCCCTGGGTTTGCTGCTCTTCAGGTGAGAAAGCAAAGCTGGCCCGGGCTTCCTGTCTGATGGAGGGACATTTGGCTGAAGCTTGGCTCTTTGGAGGAGGAGGGGGACGCAGTGGGACAACCTTCCCTGGAACATAGCCAGACGAGTGATGGCTGTTTCCATTCTGAGGTTGCAGAAAAGCAGGGGAGCGTCCCCTGGAATTAGTGGCATACATGATACACTGTCACTGTGAAAAGAAAAGAAAAAAAATTAAGGTTCAGAAATGTAACTATAGGAATGGCTTTTTTTTTAGTATGTTTTATTGTAGTAAATATACACAACCTAAAACTTACCGTTTAAAACAATTTTAAGTGTATAGCCCAGTGGCGTCAAGCACATTCACAACGGTGCACAACCATCAAAACCATCCATTTCCAGAACTTCTTCATCATCCCAAACAAAAACTATATCTTTTAAACAAGAATGCCCCATCTCTACCTTCTCCTCAGTCCCTGGTAATGCCTTTTTTAAAATACCAAGTCAGCTTACATCCCTGTGTGGACAAAAAAGGGATTCTAGAAAGCTTACAGATCTGACAGCAGATCTTAGACAAGACAGGGAAGGAATGAAGGCTAGTCCTGCTGAAATGAACAAAAACACATATGAAACTAGTGGTGAGAGAAAGAAAACCAGGGATCAAATCAACAAATCGGAACATAGGGAAGGAACAGTCAACCTGTGCAGAAAGAGGAAACGAGAAGTGAGGAAAATGAGGAGAGGCTCAGAAACCTATGGGACAGCTATAAACGGGCCAACATCTGAATCATAATTGCCAGAAGGTGAAGGAGAAGAACTAGAAATTGAAAAATTATGTGAAAAAATAATGAAACAGAACTTCCTTGACTTGGGGAAGGAAATAGACATACAGGTCCAGGAAGCACAGTGAGTTCCAAAAAACTGGACCAAGGGAGAACCACACCAAGACACATTATGATCAAAATGTCAAAAATTAAGGATAAAGAGAGAATCTTAAAAGCAGCAAGAGAGAAGAAAATTATGTGCAAAGGGGTCCCAATAAGACTATCAGCTGATTTCTCAAAAGAAACTCTGCAGGCAAGAAGGGACTGGCAAGAAATATTCAAAGTAATGAAAAGCTAAAACCTACAACCATGATTACTCTATCCAGTGAAGCTGTCATTCAGAATAGAAGGGCAGAGAAAGTGCTTCCAGGACAAAGAAAAACTGAAGGAGTTCATCAGATCCAAACCACTGTTATATGAGATGTTAAAGGGACTTGTTTAGGAGAAAGAGGATCAAAACTATGAACATTAAAATGAAAACTGTATCACAACAACCAACAACAGAAGCTAGGGAATCAAAACAAAGTCAAACTAAGTAGGCAACAAGAGTGGGAAAAGAATTAAAGGTATGGGGAACATTTTGGGGGGAGGTCAGTGGGGAGAAGGAAGGCAGGGAAGGGAGGGAGATGGTACAGGAATTAAGAAGCATAGTAGGAGGGAGTGAAGTAGACAGGAAGATGTTGAGAAGAACCATATGCACAACCAATGGGCATGGACTAAGTGGGGGGGGGATGACTGGAGGGAGGGGCATCACTGGGTGGAGAGGAACAACAGGAAAAGAAATTGGGACAACTGTAACCAATGACTACATCAGTAAGTGGAACATCTCTGTC
Organism: Furipterus horrens; assembly: GCF_987537825.1. Lineage (NCBI taxonomy): Eukaryota > Metazoa > Chordata > Mammalia > Chiroptera > Furipteridae > Furipterus > Furipterus horrens. Next base: position 157,952,644 of record NW_028327174.1, read on the forward strand.
TCTCTAAAATCAATAAATGATTTTTTAAGAAAAAAAAGAAAAAGGGATTCCAGCCCTGGCTGGTGTGGCTCAGTTGGTTGGAGCATTGTCCCATAACCAAAGGGAAGTGAGTTCAATTCCTGGTGAGGGCACAGAACCTACGTTGCAAATTCAACTCTCAATCCCCGATCCCCAGTATGGGTGCACATGGACCCAATGGATCCCTCTCTCGTGCTTCTCTTGCTTTGATGTTTCTCTCCCTCCCTTTCTCTCTAAAAGGGGGTTCTACGATAAGTAACCTCAAAGGTGATCTGATCGTAAATTGCTAACTAGGCAGGTCAACGCAGGTAGTCAAGCTCTAGGCATAGAACTTATTTAATAAAAGATTTATCTTTGCCTTAAGCAAGCTCTATTGTTTCTGTGCATGTAGGTTAACACACCTTTGAAATGCCTCTTTTCAAACCCCTCAAGCAAAACCACCCTCAAAGTGAGCACATAATCTTTAACTATCCTGTAATCAAATCCCTGCCTTGCTTCCTCCCACTTCTGTGTAATCTTCCTTAAATTCCCTGCATGAAAGAAGCTACAAACTGCTATTCTAGAAAGCGTTTCTAATTTTTCTCAGTCTGTTGCAATCTTGCTTCCAGGTATATCCTGTTTGGTTCAAATACATTTCTATTAAAAATCTCTACAGGCCTGGGCATTCTTACATCAACACCTAATATAATAAATATGTGGACAATCACCTTTGCTAATCATCTTCTAATACCGCTGCTTCTCAGTCCTGGCTGCACATTATAATCCCCCGCTAATGTTGATGCCTGTCCCACTTCAAACAATTTAGTTAGTATCCCCAACATGTTTCTAATGAGCACCTACGTTGAGAACTACTGTTCTATGGCAAATGCCCTCAATTTTCATTGAGCATAAGAATCACCAGGGAAGCTTGTTAAAAATGTAGATTCTTGGACTCATCATCCCAGTGATTCTGGCTCTGCTCACGCAAAGAGAGCCCCCTGGGTTTTACATTTTTCAAACAACATCCTGGTGACACAGAAGCAGATGGTCATACTTTGAGTATCATTATTCTAAGTTCTTCAAATTGAAGTTTCCAGGTCATATGAGGACCACAAGGAGGCCCTAACAAGTTCCAATAGATAAGCACTCACGTTCAGTGTTTCATTTTCCCCACTAGGTTCATCTCATGGAAAAGGGAGCTACACATTTCTACTTGTATTCTCTCTTAACTGCACACTGAATTCATTTAGGGTGAAAGTCTACAGTCCATATTATCTCTTTATTCCTCCAATTCCTTTTTAAAATAGTAAACATTCAAATATTATGGTTAAGATGATGAAAAAATAGCTAACACTCATAGAACACTTACTGCCAGGTACTGTTCCAAACAATTTATGTAATATTAACTCATCTAATACATTTCCTACAACAAATTTATAGGTAGATGCCATTATCCCCATTTTACACACAAGAAACTGAGACCTAGAAAGGTTAATTCGCTAGTATACAAGACAGCCAGGTCTCAAACCCAAGTATTTTTACTCTAGAGTTCAGGCTCCTAAGAGTTACACTAACGGGTTTTTCAAAGCAATGGAGGGGCAGTCATTTCAAAGAATCAGTTTCGCAAAGGTGTAGCTAGAACTGTGCTGAAAGGACATAGTAATATTTCAGAAATTCTTTATGTGGAAGTTCAATAGACTATACATGGTTCTTTACTACCTAAAGCTGACACACAAAAAAGGTAGTCCTTTTTTTATATTTGTTATAGTAAACACTTACAAGTTTTTTAATTAAAGAGTAAGTTTCAATGAAACTTTACTAACTTTAGTGTTTCTTTGCCAAGTGAAAGACAGAGAAAGAAGTTTTGTTGTTGTTGTTGTTGTTGTTAAGATTTTACTTCCTTTTAGAGAGAGGGGACAGGAGGGAGAAAGAGGAGAGAAAGAGCAATGTGTGAGAGATACATGGATTGGTTGCCTCTCCCACGCCCCAAACCGGAGATCTGGTTTGCAAGCCAGGCATGTGCCCTGACTGGGAATCAAACGGGCGACCTCTTGGTTTGCAGGTCCGCACTCGATCCACTGAACCACACCAGCCAGAGCAGAAAGAGGCTCTTCCTGCAATGAGTGTGAATAATTAAGATGTGCTCGATGGCTTCAGAAACGTGATGTTCAACCTCTTCCATTACTTTCCTTCCTCTGGAACTAGAGCATCTCAGAGTCATCTGACTTCATTCAATACCCTTATAATCAATCCCCCTCAACTTCTGCCAAAACAATGAATAAGGTCCTAGTCATACAAGTACCTACAAATTGCTCTAAACTACAGCAAATCCATTAACACAAAATGTGGTCATTAGAAAAACCACAAATAAGCATTCCCAGGCCCCAAACGACCTGGAAATTAATGTAGACAGAAAGGGAATCTAATCAGGAACTGATGCTGATTTTGCATCAGGCAAGGAACATGCTCAGTCAGCGTGTCTGTCAAAAACACTCAGTTTGTGGGATTTGATTTCTGAACAAAAGTAATTATTAAGGTGAAGGTTATGCTCTATGACAAAGGGAAAACAACCAACTTAAGGTGCTGCATCATGTACCAAGGAGCAGTATGAAATAATGGATACATCCTGCTGGAACAAATGAGAGCATATATATATATATATATATATATATATATATATATAAAATGTCTATTATCAAAGACAGCACTAAACTAGATACTCTTGAGTGCCAGCCTCACCAGGCGGGGAAGGGAATCACGAGTATACTGTGCTCTGAAGTAAGTGAAAATCTTTTGTCTAAGGCTGAGATCATCTGACACTTCATTGTTTCAGGGTGAGAAAGATTGTTACTTAGAAGGAGAGACCTTTTGTGGGAGATTATGTGTCACCAGATACACACGTACACACAATAAAATAAAAGGCGGGGAGAAGCTAAATGAAGTCACCATCCCACTGAAAATAATTTGTGTCTTCATATTCACAAAATGGTATTATCTTCCATGAAAATTCAGATGGTGTCTACCCCAAATTAAAATGGTCAATAAATCAAAAATAATCATGGTGTGTTTCCCCATAACCCTTCTGCAAGACTATGTTTTCCTGCATATGTATTCTAAGCCCACTAGTTCTATTTTACTGGAAAACATATAAATGCATAAGCAGCATTTTTCTAAGAAGTAATACATATAACCAAAAAAATTTCAATGCAAGTTACCTCAATTTATTACAATTTTTATATAAGATACAAATACACTTTAGAAACTTCAAGAGTTTATGTTAGGAATAGTATTGTGAATCAATTATTTTAAAGTATGTTGATTGCTAGTTACAGATATTAATTATTCATGGGGAAAAAACTGATATTTCAGTCATTCAAGAAGCAATCGTGAGCTCTTGTGGTCATTAGAGGATTGTAATAGAAACCAGGGGAGACAGACAAAAGACTTAGAGCATCCCCAAGAAATGCACTTCCTAAATTCAACTTGAAATCACTTGATGGAAAGCAGAGTGAAACTGATCAAGGAAATACTGTGAAAATGGTAGTCAGGATCCCAGGCTATCTCAAGAGTGACTGTCTAATCCATAAGGTTGTTAGTACTTGTAGCATTAGTTTGAGTTTGTGATCTTGAGAACAAAGGAAGTACCTAATAGAGAAGAGAGGATGAAGAGTTTCTCTGGCTTTCAAGACTTCAAAACAAGTACTATTAGTGTTATTTTAAAATTTCTACTACAGGCCAATGTTTTTACTCAATACACTTTAAATTTGTTTACATTACCTCTCATTTTTAGTGGAAAGTACATACTATGTAGAAGGAACACATTCATAGTTAATGACATAGTTTAGGAGATATGATAGCCTGTGCTAAACTTCTAAAACACAATCAAAATGGGGGATAACCCAAGCCACTCACATTGAATTTGGAAATAAAATCCACAAAGGTTTTGAAGCAAAATTTGTGGTATTTAGATATTTCTTGAGAGAGTTATTTTGCAAGTATTTATTTACTGTGGATGATAAAAAGTGGCAGCCCAAAGGCTTGGTAATAAAAATAAAATCATGCAATTGAAACTTTACACCGGGAATTTAGGCAAATATTTAAAATAGATAATGAAAGAAACTACTAAGAATATGAAAATATACCAACTTACAAGATATAAATGCAAATGCTGAAAAGGGATAAGCATTCAAAAACTAATACTTTTGTCTAATTCTCAGTTGCCTTAACAAAAAAAAAAAAAGAAAGAAAGAAAGAAAGAAAACTTAAAAATTTGTTGTCATTCAAATAAAATTCCTACTTGGATAAAAGTGTATAACCTCAAACAGTAACTCAAGGTCAGAGTGGCTTATACAGTTGCTAAGAGCATTCAATTAATTTATTTGTAATAAATTACAGTAAGTAATCACAGAAAGTAATTTATTTTTAACTTTCAACACTAAAGGAGATCATGATCGTTGTGGGTGGGGGAGATGTGCGATTTTAAAAATGCATGCTTTTAAGAAAATGGACCCATTCTCATTAAAGTTTTCAAACATGCTGTTTATCTCATCCATGAAGACTTCTCAGGATTTTACAAGTTCCCTGTCTGTTTTTCCATCCTCTGTTTAAAACTCTTATTAGACTATCTTGCTTTCTGCCTTATGTTTCAATTAATATATGTACTTGCCCACCTCCTACAGTTGACTATAAGCCTCTTAAGAACAGTGATGACATCTTAATACTTATCTTAGTATTCTCACAGGGCCTTTACACATAGTAGGTACTCAATAAATGCTTGTTGAACTTAGATCACAGTCTCTCTCATCACTCACAAATACACACACTGGAATTTCCCATTTAATCCTTCAACATCCTTGCGGCTCTAAGAAATTTGTCTAATCTCTGTATCAGTTGCCTGGATTTGGGGAAAATTGAGAACATTTACTACTTCTACCAAAAAGTCAACACATTAATTTTTACAAAACGCAATCCTAGTATGCAATCTAGTGGATAAAAGGTATTATTAACAACCACTAACAGGGAATTCTAAAAATAAAAAGCAGCAAGCTATCTAGACAAGCTCAATCTTCCACAATATTTTCTAATAGTTTTAACAACACCATAAAATGCAGTAGGCACATAGAAAAAAGAAAATGTTCCATTCCACTTTATATTGTTATGCTGACAGCTAGTAAAGGCTGTGATCAAAGGGAAAGTCTGGAAAGTCTCAATACAGAGATAGCAGCAGTAGCTCAAAACTAACAAGGACTGAGTCTTCACGGTCTTTCTAACTGCTGAGATGCTAATGAAGAGGACCAGTTCACTTCTGTGCACTTGCCCTGTAGGCCATGTGATGTGCTCCATCCACTGAATCACCCAGAGCCTCCAACACAACACAGAGGAGGTCCCACTGGCCGATGCTGTGGCACGTATATTGGCCCCACCATATTGAACATCTAATGAAAATGCAATGCTTTTGACTCATGTAAACTCTTTTAAATCCTGCCTATACTTGTTAGGAGAACATATTTTTGAATGGAAAATCCAGGCTGGCATGGTCTCATCAAATTTTTGATCAAGGACATAATTCTTAAAACAGTATCCAACCTACAGTTCTGACAAGTTACAATCTTTTTACAAGAGTTTCAGTACAACTATCCAAAATCGTTTATTAAAATCTTAGTTAGTCTTTGTAACAGATTGACTCTTACGTTCATCACGGCAAAAAGTAAAACATGCCAGGAAAAGAGAGGTGTTCCTGAATTTTCATGAACACAAGTGACAGATGTTTATAAGTACTAGTAACTATGATCTGATAAAATTTTTAACCAGCTCCTAATGACCTTGAACTTTCAATGAATGATTCCAACTTCCAATCTCTTGTTTTAGGAGAAAACCAACAGAGAATAACATCAAGGTGATTTTCAGGTTTGGGGTTTTTTTTTGAGGGGTGGGCAGGTAGGGTGTTTCATTTAGTGTTTTTAGATTCAGATTATACAAAACTCTTCAGTAAGAAAAGCAAGGAATAAACTTAAAATTTTGACTTTTAGGCCCTTTAACTTCTCAAATTGCCAAATAAATATTTAAGTGATCAATATTCTTATGAAGACTGTGTATTTAAATACATAGTATAAAAATTTTCAGAAACAAAGGTTGAAACAAAGAGATTGGAGGGGATCCTTTTATATATAGTTTAAAGGAATATATTTTATGACATATTCTATTCCCAGAGCATACAGGATAAAATACATTCTTCTACAACCTCTGCAAAGAAATTCAGCCTAAATGGTAGGTCTAAATCTATAACTCTTTGGTAAAAAATAGACAAATGATGGGAAAAAATGAAGTTCAATTTCATTCAGAGATCCACTTTGTTTTGTTTAAACATAGTTCCAAGGAATCAAATACCCTGCCATCTCTAGATGGGACAGTGCTTTCACACTGTTGCACAAGAAACATTCTCTGTTATTAATTAACATGCATTCACACTTATTTTAGCCCTTTGTCTTTTCCTTTCCACTCTCAAAATCAAGATCAGTCGCTATCACCTGCAATTGTCTGGCACATTTCCAAGGTACAAGACACTTTGCACAATTAGTTTCCTTACAATGATCCTGGTTCACTCTTACTAAGCTGATTGTACCCAAGCCAGAGTTTAGAGGTAGAAGGGGAATGCACCAACCTTTTATTATAAAGCTCTCCCAATGAAATGAAAGGATAAGGGCCTGAGAAACTTTAATTCCGTTCCCCTACCTTCTTTCTCCACTTGGTCAATTTAGACATACATGATGAATGATATTCCCCAAAATAAAACTACTATTATATATAAATACCAATATGCCAGACTTCTAGTTTGGTACCATGTATTGTGTATTGTTCACATCATCTCCTCCCTCAAAAGGAAACAACACCCCCAATATATACTCACTCTACTAAAATACAATACAGAGAAATTATAAGGAATATTTCAAATATAGTCATAAAAAGACTAAATTTACTATTCAAAAAAATTTTTTTGGCCATTAAGCATTTGAGCTAGAATAAATATGTAAGTTAGAATAAGCATTATTTTAAAGTTAGAAAATATTTGTTTTTTCCTGCATAGAAATTCACTTTTCAGTTAAGCTATACTGTACTCTTCTCTAGAAAACTATTGTCAAGAAATAGTAGTAAATCCCTGGAAAACAGAAATTAACTAAAAAGCCTAAGAGTTTGCTTTTGTTGAAAATAACTAATCAATGCTTAAGAATCTGTATTTAAGGAATTCAGACTGGCAAATTAGCTACAGTCATGAAAGTGGATATATCCTCAGCAAATTATACTGGAACTTCCTGTTAAAATATGGAACCCTCAAAACAAAGAACCTTTATTTATAATATCTAATGCCCAAAGTAAACCAAGTGAACACTTTCCTGTTTTTAAAGTTAAATAAGTGACCTTTAAGAAATATTTTTAATTCATTTATTTCTCTCATTTATCCAAGGTACATGAGGCAGATGTCGTAATTTTTCTGCCACCAGGTAACTCATTAATCCTGCCTTTTTTCAAATCTGTTAAGCATGTCCATGAAAAGCAATGCTTGACCCTAAAGCCAAGATGGCTGATAGAGCAAAAAGGCAGAACATTATCACGGGCAACAAAAGAGAATCAGAAGGGGGAAAAATATAAATCTACAGCCCGGGCAGGGTGACAATCTATAGAAAGTATGACAATGAAGAACATCTAACACTCTTTGCCCTATCAAAAAAAAAAAAATTTTTTTAAGTAAAGTACATAGGCCTCTGGGTGGAAGAACTAAAGGATAAACAAAACTAGAGGAAGACTGTTTTTCAACTTGAAAAATTGGAGAAAGAAGAGGGTCATGTTACCTACCAGTCTTCTGCTTTTCACTTGTTTCCTTTTTCTGATTATTATTCCTCTGATTCCTTTTTGTCCTTAATTCTTTCCTTTGAAAGTGTTGTTTTCTCTTCTCCCTCCAATACTGCTGAGACCATCCCCCTTCGCCCTTGCTCTCCACTGTCTCGGAGGACACAGCAGAAAGGCTCCCAACCTGCTGACAGTGACGGATGGCTGTGCAGAGGCACACAATGGCAGGCGCAGGCATGTCATCAGCCTTGCAGCTGGCCTTTGAAAGAAAGAACCAAAACCAAAGTCTGACCTGAGGGAGGCTGACTTAATTAAGGTTATAGCAAAGGGCAGAGCTGCCTGTGTGCTGAATTCTCTGTCAAGCACCAGGGACAAAGCTTTAAAATACTCCTCAAGAAGAAAGATCCAGGAAAAGTATGTTGGTAGAATGTTAAAAAAAAAAAAAAATGAGGGGGGGCGGACAGAAATGTGTTGATAAATAGGCACAGATGTACCAAAAGTTCATGATCTAGCGATATACAAACATCAAAATGCAGTGACAATAGGAAACTTATAATGAGTATGTTTTGACATGCCTTTCAAACTAAGAAATATTCCAGATGAATAATGAGATGTGCAGACTGAAGAGATCCAGAGCTACTCAATCCAGGATCAAAGCAAAGCTTCTATTAATGGCAGGGCCAAGACCAGAACTCAAGTGTACTATTTCTCATATCTACAACACAGCATATTTTAAACACAATCTTAACCACTGAGGGTAAAGCCTTGCCAAAAGGGGAACACATAAAAGTCTGAGCTGAGCATCTATGAGACAAGGACTCTGCTATCTGATGGGGGCCTAGTGGTGCAAAAAAGCTCTGTATGATCTATATCCCTTCAAGAAGCTCAAAGGCCAGAGTTGAGGGGATCGGGAGATGACCCAAGTAAACAAGTAATTACCATGCATGGCGGGACAGAGACTGGGCAGATGAGTCTAAAGAGGTGATTGCCTGAGTTTACTAAATTCCTATGAATGGAGCAGAGTTTAAAGTTTCAAGAGCCCTGAAAAACTTACTTCCCCAAATGTATATACTCAGACAACTACTAATAACTTCTTTACTTCATGTGTGTGAACTAAAATCTACCACTGAACTCTGCCACTCAAATGACAATAGACTACCCAGCAATGGCCAGTATGGGGGAAACCACAGCCTCATGAAGTTCTTTTGTATTCTCTAGAAGGCAGTCACCTGCAAATGAGTTTCAGGCCAGAATACAAAGCAGTCAGTCAGTCCCTGTCCTCCTGGATCATGTGAAACCTGGCCTACCAAAGGAACCATATTATACCTCCTCCACAGTCCCCCTCAATGTTCTTCAAAATTTAAGTGTGCCAGAGAGAAAAAAGGCAGGACTCCAGTTGAATGAGCAATTCTCAGCACTAGAGCAATGGATGGACTTTGCATGACTGAACAGGGAGAGATTACAGTCAGCAGGACACGTCAAGAAGGGGTTGTGTGATGAGCTCAAGTGCCACAAGCACAAACAGGGAGCAAGAAGACTTTAAGGTTAAAGCCAAGATCAGATGACAGCAACCAGGAAGCTGGGGAAAGTTATCCATGAGCTGACCATACATTGTGAAGGCCAGCCACACAGTAAGAACAGGCAATGTCTAAATCAGTGCAGGCACTGGGAAAAGCAGCAATTAAACTAATCAAAAGATGTTATTAACCATGCTGAAGATGATTCATCTCTCATCTTACCTTTCAGCTATACCTTCATACACAGCCTACTACTTCCTACCAGGCTTCTCAACATTGCTAGAACTGTTCCTGTCTGAGTATGCCAAGGATGGCTGGGGAAGGGTTATCATGGAACACCTATTAAATAATTAAAGCCACATCTTTTGCATTAGTGAAGTATAATTATTTTTTATAGTGGTGGCACTGATGGCAATAAAAAACTATATTATGTGTGCTTTTTTCTTTTTCCTCAATAAGAAAACCAAACAATGACTCATTTTTCTCATTCCTTCTGAAAGTGAAATCAGGCATTTGGCCTTGTGCTAAACTTAATCTTTCCAATCCCTGTAATGTTAATAATTAGTTTTCCAACCTCATTGTATGTAAAGAAACTATTCACTCTTCAGGGAAGTCACTGTTAGTGGAGATCGTTGTGACAACAGAAAGCTTGCAGTTTCCAAGTACAACCCAATAATTAGGCCAAGAGGCCACTAATCAATAACAATTTCACTCTTTGGAGAAACCTAGTGATCAAACATAACCAGGACATCTCGTTTATGGTGAATGTTCATGTTTTAAGGTCCATCAAACTCAGAATCAACAAGGACAACTCTTTCTCAGTGGCTCACTATGGACTGCCTTACATTGCAACCCTTTGGGAAACAATAATGTTCCATCTTACTTCTATGCAACGAAAAGCCATTTTTAAAAAACATATTAAAGCTAAGATTACCATTGCTTGCCTAGGCAAAATTTTCATAATATAAAATTCCATCAAATGTTGCCCAGTTTTTACGTCTTGTCCAAACTAAGATGGAACCCTGATCAAATAAATGTAAAATGTTTATCACTTGTCACCATGTTATGAAAACAAATGTCTTGTTACAAATCTGGCTAAAAGGTTAGTGTAATAATAACAATTTCAAAGCAGATGTGCCTACTAGATCAAAGGACTGATTTGTTTGGAGATAGCAGTTTTATGTTTTAAGTCACACATAGCTTCTGAGTCTGTTTTACTTTTTTTTAAGAGAAATTTTCATAAAGACCCTAGGCTTCATTCGCCACTGTATTGTCCACAGCAGCCAGTACACTGTCTTGCACATCTTAGGAATGTAATAAAATATTTGCAGAGCTTAGGACAACCAACAGTAAAGGCTTCCCAAAGCAAGTACAGGGGAAAGAAAAGAACATGCAGACATTGTTACATGTTTTTACCCTATGATTCATAACACAAATCTGAATAATGTTTCCAGGAACTTACTTCTTTAAAAAAAATGTGCACTTCTACAATATTTGAAATTTCTTTCTAATTTATAGGAAATGCAAGTAAGGCTAACATTTTTTTTTTCACACTTAATTTCTTCACAGAAATTCATTGTAAGGAACATCACCCCATTATATGCACATATCATATATAAATTCTCTCAAACAAAAAAAGAAGAGTCTCTGCCTTAAATTTGAGTGCAATGAGTCTCTAAGCCCAAATGCAAATCAGTTCATATTAAAATAACTCAATTGCTAACAAAAACAAACAGTCACAGATTAAGAGTACATAGGAGGAAAAAAAAAATGCTAACTGGAAACTAGAGACAAAGGGGTTCTTGTCCCTGCTCAGCCATTAATTTACTACATGACCTACCTAATTAGTTAGCCTCTCTGGGTCTCAACTTCCTCATTTTAGTATTATGTTTAAGGCCCTTTAAAACTACCTGCTAAGAGTCAGCATGTGTAGCACTGACTTGAAAGGTGATTTACATTCACACTGCCCTCCCCCCAAAAAAGGGACATTAAACATGACAGTTTTAAATATCTGAGTATGGATTTCTATCAAAGGCCATTTATTAAAATGTCAGATGAGCTACAGTCCACCAGAAGGAAGGCTAGTATATTAAAGCAAGCAGTGCTTAAAGATTCAAGTTTCACCTAGGCAGCAGCTGCTGTTACTGAGAGAACAGCCTTTCTTTCACAGTGTAATTGAAAATTCTACCTCTTTACAAACGGAGAAAACCAGTTAAACTAGGGTGACTTTATAAATTTACATTTCAATTACAATTGATTACAATTTTATATTAGTTTCAGGTGTACAACATAGTGATTAGACACTTATAGACTTAATGAAGTGATCACCCCGATAAATCTAGTACCCATCTAGCAAGGACGATTTTTGTGGTCTCAACAATGCAAATGCATAGCTTTCGCTTCTGTTTTTATATTCATCTTGTTAGCATAAAGGAAAGCAGAAGGGCTAGCTTGACTTGAGAGGTGGGGTGAAAACTTATGGAAGTTACAGAACAGACCCAGACAAGTCTCTCTCAACTGATGTACTGTATTAGACAGCCCAACCTTCCAAGTAGCACTCACAAGCCAAATGCAATGAAAAGATTGCCAATGACTGGGGTGCCTGAACAAGTGAGGAACGCCATATGACAATAGCTAACCTCAAGTCTGAAGACTTGCACTATTCAAACGAAACAGAAATCTGTGACTGACATCCACTGGACTAAATTATGACTTAGTCTCTATTTATAGCTTTAAAAAGAACATATTTTGAAAGTACCTCTTGATACCAAAAGACACTAGCTTGTATGATACTTTATCACATACATAGCATATTAAATCTGAGTTAATCCTCAGTGAATTCCATTAAATATTTTAAACTAATTTTACAAATGAAGAAGCCAAGTGTGGAAAATTGGGGATTTGCCCAATAACAAATGGTTAGCAACTGCCAGACCCTTGTCTTAAATTCAGCTCTGATTTCAAATCCTCTCTTTACATTTCAACATTGTACTTTTGATATGAGTTTTCAGTCCCTACTATTTTGTCTGATTTAGGAAATTTTATTTTTCACTAAATTGCTCTGCCCTCCTCCCCTATAAAACTCTGGTCCTCTTTTGGGTTCTCAAAGCATTCTATGCATAATTCTCTAAACATACATTTACTAGGCCTTTTCATTGTTCCTTTTCTTCATGGCCAGACTTATTTCTTCATCAGCAGAGATTAGCTTATCTTCCTTCATAAAAGATGGAAGCCACCGCACATTATTGTGGCTCCCTTTCACCTCCCAAGCTTCAACCGCTCCATCCATCTTCCTCTCCCAAGCAACAAGAACACTGCACAGAGCTGGCAGGCATTGAGAGGCTTCCATAGAGCCCAACACACTGTTAACAGGTGATGAATAAATTGTTAATTCAATGAATGGTGGGTGCGAAGGTGGATGATGCCAATAGTCGTATTTTATAGCACTTTACAAGGTACACATTTACATACAGCATCCCATGTGAGCCTTAAACTGTGAATTTGATAGTGATCATTTAAATAGTCTTTAGTGGCACTGGCCAGGTAGCTCAGTTGGTCAGACCATCATCCTATATACCAAGGCTGCAGGTTCGACCCCCAGTCAGGGCACATACAAGAAGCAACCAATGAATGCATAAATAAGTGGAGCAACAAATCGCTCACTCTCTCTCTCTCTCTCTATATATATATATCAATAAATAAAAATAATTTATTTAATGTTCTTTAGTGTAGTTCACATCATCATTCTCAGTTTCAGAAATTTGCCCAGAGCTGCCCAGCTAGGAAGTAGCAGCATTTAAACTTCAGTGTGGCCCACAACTACTTTACTCTCTTGCTTTTGTCCTCTATTTCCAAGGTAGCTGCTTGAGAACAGGTTTGATTAGGTCTACCAGAACACAAATGAGGTGGCCCATTCTGGTTTCCAGTTGTGAAAACTGAGACTTCTGAAAATCTATGGGTTACAGGCTAGATCAAGAAGGGAGACTTGACTCAAATAAGTGGTCACAAAGGAAATCGTGTAAGAACTCACTGATTCAACTTCCCTGTCCACACACAGTGACCAGTCACCTCAGCTTACTTGCTCGCGCACACACAGGCTGTTAAACTAGAACAGGTGATGACTCAGAATTCACTTCTCACCTAAATTATCTGAGCCTGTAAACACACATTCATCAGATAAAAAACATCAGGGGGGCTGACTTGAAAGCCAGAAGACTGACTTCTCAGTTCCACTCCCATACACTCTGATCCTGTAGAGCAGATACACAGAAAACTGAGGGGAGTGATTTTAATGTAAAGCACCAAAAGGTGCTACCTAATGTTTACTAAGCAGAGGAAGTGGCTACAGCACTTTCTTGGCTTTGCCCATAAATACAAATTCAAAAGAGCCCTTTGAATAGCCAATAAAAAGCGCACAACCAGAGTGTGATGCCCACACCAACTTGGAAAGCAGCAAGCATCCTTCAAGGGTCAAAGAAACAGTAATAGCTCCATCCTCTCCAACTAAATAACCTTAAGGCTGAATGTGTTTGTTTTTAACACAGAGCCATTTCCAACTGGTATGCTTGGCTGCCCTCAAGATTAAGGCCCTCCCTCAGGTCAGGTGTAACCCTCCTCCATTCCCCTTCATCTAAATTCTTCTCACTTTGTTCTGGTAAGAGCTTAAGAAGACATCTGTGCACACTCAGCACGTGCAATTATGCAACATCACATTGTCACACCGAAACTAGGAGGCTGAACACAGGTCAGCGAGTGGCTCCTATGCATAATGAAAGTTCTTAAAATTATTAAACACTCTATTTCTAACCCCTACTGCTGATGAAAGGAGACATATATCAAAGTCTGTTTTCCTAACTTTACGTGGAGAATTTAATTGAGCCGTTTCCGCTCCTCAGCAAAGTCTGGTGACACACATTAGCGCTCTGCAGAGAGCACCGAGGGATGTCAGGTCCTAGGTTTTACCGCAAGGCATGTAGCAACCAGCATTAACTGAAGCATTTGGGGGTCCTGACGGTCCCCCCACCTTTGACAAGACCTCACAACTCTGCATTGGGAAGCTGGGACTGGGGTCCAGTGCTAAGCTGCACACGATTTTAAAGCCTTGCTTCACTTTAACAGAAAGCGAGATGGGGGCAGGGGCCCACCAACCCCGGGGAATAGTAAAAAGACAAAGATCACCCCAAAGGCTATGCGCGCCCGCGCGCACTGAAGCCGAGACTCTGCAACACACATTCCATCAACCTTTCACTGTAGGCAGCTTCCTGTGGGGTTTATTCCCCCACCCAGCCCTCTCCAGAAAGTTTGAGGCTGTTCACACAGACTTTCAAAGGTCCATTGTTTCCTTCCCTTTAAACGTAATGAAAAGAGAGGGAGAGAAAGAAATCACAGACCAAAGGTTCCCAAAGAACCCTTCTCCAGGGTAGTCTTGTTACTCCTAATCCAAAGAGGGGAAAGGCGGGCGCGCGAGGGTAGGGGGTAAGGGTGCTGCGGGGGCGGGAGGATGTTTTCCATTTCTGCAGAAATGCCCAAATGCCAACCCCCCGAGCGAAGGGGGGGGGGACCACGGTCTGGGTTTCCGCAGTGGTCCCTGGGGGACAGCAAGGGAGGCGGGGCGGGGGGGGGGGGCGGGTGACCCCATCTCTTCTTACCTCTTTCCCTCTCCCTCTCAGTGTCGGCTAATTCAGGTGCCTACACAGGGATCCAAAGAGATGGAGCCGAGCTCTCGGTGTCCACGGCTCCGGGTCTCCTCTCCATTGCCAGGGAGTCCCTAGTGCCCCGTCGCCTTCCGCCGCCGCTGCTGCTGCTGCTGCTTTTACGCAACTGGCAGCCGCAGCCTCAACCTGGAGGTGAAACTCTCTCCCCTCCCGGGAGTGACGCGCACTTCCCTCCGCCTCCGCCTCCGCCTCCTCTTCCAGCACCGAGCCTCGGGGGCAGGGGCCTCGGCTCGCTCTCTCCCGGAGCAGCCGCTCAGCTTTCCTGCTCCTTCCCCTTCGGAAGGAAGAGGAGGAGAATCGCAGCCCAGACAGCGCGGGCCGGAGCGTCCCTGCGACAATGGGGAGGAGGCGGCAGCCCGGGCACAGCGAGTTCCCGGGAGTCGCGCTTGTCCCTGGTCGGCGGGCGCCGCGGCTTCTAGGGTCGCGCTCAGTCTCCGCCAGCCAGACAAGCGACCGGCTCCCCTGGGCCCAGGGCAGCAGATCAGGCGGGCAAGCAGGCAAGACAGAGGAGGTGGAGAGAGAGGAGGAGCCTGCGGCCGGAGGAGGCGGTGGCCGCGCAGGGCTCCTCCCGCCACACCGGCTCCGCGCGAGCTGCGGGCTCCAGCGCTCAGAGCCGGTCGCTGCGGCGCCCAGGAACCGCTCTCCTGCGCACTGCCGCCGGGGCACGCTTCCTAACCAGCGCCCGGAGCTGCTGCTGCAAGCCCCTAGCCTGCGGTGCCGCTCATCCTGGGTCTGGGCGAACGGGACCCTGCTCTCCCGTCACCTCCCGTCTCAGCCTGACTCTGCATCCCACCACCTGCAGCTGACGCTGATTTTGCGCTCCCGTCACCTCGCGGCTGAGCCTGACACTGCGCCCGCATCACCTCACGGCTGAGCTGGACACCGCACCTTCATCGCTCCAGGCTGAGCCTAACTCTGCACCCCATCATCCCAAAAGGGACTTCCACAGCTCCCACATATTTTCTGTTCTTCCGGCCACCACACCACGGCCGCCCTCACCTGGCCAACAACGGACGCTGGGTTCCTACCCTTTTCCGAAGAACCAGCCAACTCCTGGATCGGGACAGCTACTCTGGCAGCTCTGAACTGCCCCAGCACCCGGCTCTAAAGTCAGAATAAATATACCTACGTCTCCCCACGCCCCCCTGCCCGCGCCACTCAGGAATGGCTTCGGCTCGCAGGAGTGGCGCTGGAAGCCCCTCCCCGGCCCACCCCAGTGTGTGAGTACCTCTGGAAGGACGCCCCCAACGGGGTTAGAGTAGCCCAGCCCACCACCGCCGCTGCGCTCGAGGATTTGCTCTTCCGGAGGAAAAGCCTTTATCCAGCTGAGGGCGCGTGGCCCGGGCTTGATCCGTCAGACCCCGACGCAGGATTGCCAAACTGGGCCGTCATCGTCCTCTGTTTTATTCAGAGTTGGGAAGTTTGCCCGGTAGGGAACTCTTACAGTGAGTACTGTACAGACAGGATTGTTCGGTTTTCAGAATTGCGCTTTTTTTTCCTAATAAAAACTTAGTCATGTAACCATGACACACCCAGCAGGCGACAAGGGGAATTTCTTATTTCTAGCGTTTTGGTTCAGGACTTTGTAGGAATTAATGTTTCTAAATCTTAGCTGAAGATAAGATTTCCCTGAGGCATATTGAAAATGTTTGGATTCCCAGCCCTCGCACCTACTGAATTGGAGGTGCTTGCAATATATACGTTTGAGAAACAGTGCTAGAGAGCATCCTGGAATTAAAGCCTTGGAAAGATGCCTGCAAAATAGTCACATGGTTCGGTGGTGAGACCTTAAAGAAACACCCAAATTTGGGAACCAATGTCCCCTCTAGAAGAGGGAGGACATTTCTTTAAAAATAAGGACGATGGTTTTTAATGACAAACTGGAAGGGACAAAGGACGATTTTAGTGGTTCAACGGTGAAATAAAGACAGGACAGGGCCCTGACCAGTGTGGCTCAGTTGGTTGAACTTCAGGTCAGGGCACATGTCTTGGGTGGCAGGTCCAAGAGGGTGCGTGCCAGAGGCAACTAATCAATGTTTTTCTCCCTCTCTTTCAATAAATAAATACATAAAATCTTTAAAATTGAAAAAAAAAAAAAAAAAAAAAGACAAGACAGGAATAAAATAGATCCTAATCCTAGGACCTAGAAATATGCCCTTATATGGAAACAGGATCTTTGCAGATGGGATTTAATTAAGAACATTAATTTGGGGAGATTGTCCTGGGTTATCAGGATGGGCCCTAGTAGCAGTCACATGTATCCTTATAAAAGGAGGGCAGAGAGGAGATTTGACACACAGAGAAGAAGATAATGTGACCACGGAGGCAGAGATTGGAGTGATGCAGCCACAAGTTAACAAATGCCAGCAGCCACCAGAAGCTAGAAGAGAGTCAGGGAAAGATTCCCCCTTAGAGCTTCCAGCAAGAGGACAGCGCTGGTGACAACTTGATTTCAGCTTAGTGAAACTGATTTCCAACTGCTGGCACGAGAGAATAAATACCTGTTATTTTGTTACAGCAGACACAGGAAACAAATACACCCTATGGCCTGTCTAGTGCCAAATTTACATAAAAATAGCCATTTTATGAATCCTCATTAAGTGCCAGGCACTTTGCTTGGAGTTGGGACATGTTATCTAACCCTCCCAATAATTATTCCAGTTGTAGAGACAAGAACACCAGGACTCAGAAAGCGTTTAAGGAACCTGCCTAAAACCACACAGCAAGAGCCTGTTGGAATCATGCTAACCCCTCAGACATTAAAAATAACAATTAAAAGTTCATATGCATTCTTTTAATGAAAAATTTTGGTTTTAAAGAATTCTTACTTCCACACCCTATATCTATTGCCAAAACCAAGGGAAATGGATATTGATAGTGGGGGAGGCTATTCAAGGGGGAAGGTGGCAGGAGGTATAGGGAAAACCTCTGTACCTTCTGCTCAGTCTTGTTGTGAACCTAAAACTGCTCTAAAGTATATTGACAAGAAAAAAAGTCAGTGAATCTTTGTGTAGCCTACCTTTGAGAATTTTATAAACTTTTGTTCTTAGATATTTATCAGGAACATGAAAAAACTGAAGAAAATTATGTGGAAGGAAGTTACAGAGGAGATAGGACAAAGTGAGAGGCCAAAGATTTCCCTGGTCAATGGAATTAATGTTCCCAATTGGGTTGCCAGGAAAGCAGGCTCTGAGACCCAGGGGCAGTGTGTTCATTAAGGAATACCCACGAGAAGACATGGGGAGGGAGGCACAGGAGCAGGATGGGGCAGAGGAAGATGTTGAGCTTCAGTGTGGACCCAACAACAGGCTCACCCGACCCCCTGGAGGCCCTGGAGCCAGCATGGCCCTTCAGAATTATTGGGCCTACATGGCTGAACCTTCATAGACCGTTGTGAATCAGTCATTGGGGGTTGGTATGGCTGTGGGCATGGGAACTCAGCAGCTGAAGCGGTGCCTCAGAGGGCCTGCTGTCAGCACTACTCAGAGGCAGGCACCATGTCCTTCCTTGAAGGCAGATCTGGTCTGCACATCTCCGTGTCATTCACTCACACAGTATGTCACACCTTCTCTTTCATGCTGTCCTCTGCATTAGAAGAGAGAAGCCCCAGGGTGAGTAGGATGCTTATCTGATTTTTTTCCCCCAAAAAAGTGGCATTGCTCCTCTTGCAGCAGAACATATTGGCTCAGAGTTGACCCCTTGGGTCAGATTGCCTAGGTTAGAACTAGGATCCATAGCTCACTAGCTATAGAACTTCAGACAAGATGTCTAGCCTCTCTCTGCCTCAGTTTCTTCATTTTAATATGGGAATAATGATAGTACCTAGCCCATGTAGTCATTATGAGAATTAAACATGCTAATGCTGCAAGGGGCTTAGCTACACACCCCACAGTTGCTGAGCAAATTATGTTATGAGTGCCTCTGGTTGATGGGGGACTCAACTGTTAGAAAGTTTTAGTTTCAGGTAACAGTTAATAAGCTTAGTAATCAGTGTATGTGGAAAGCTGTTGTTTCAGAAACTGGAGGTATGACCCACCTTGGCTCCAGGAAACCAGAAGCAGTTCCACCTCTGTGCCTCGGGAGGACTGCAAGCAATCAAGACAGTATCTGAGCCATTGTACCCCAGGGTGAGGTGACCACTGCCCAGGACACAAAGACCACCACCCAGGGCACAAGGACCACTACCCAGGACACGGATAAAAGAATGCTGAAGCCTTTATCCGATTAACTTTTTCCCTGAATGCCAAACCCCTTACCTACACTTTTGTTCTCCTTATAAAAAGAGTCCATTTATGATAGAATTTAAGACTGTCTGTTAGGGTACAAACCCACTGTCTTCTCAAATCACAGACCATCTGAATAAAGCACCCATAAAGATTCAATACCTGTCTCTGTTTATTGGGTCTGGTAGAGGACAGGCAGCATGGACACCAGCTTTTCTGGTTTCATGGTCACCTCTTCTTTAGTCCCCCATGACAGGCTAAAATGGAATCTTATATCAGGTTACACTCACAATGACTTTTTCAGTGGAGATACGAAGCCTAGTGCTCTTGGAATCTAGCTTGGAGGTGAAGGCCATGGGAAACGTACAGTGAGCATCACCTAAAGGAAACAGAAACTTTCTTTTTAATGGTAAGAAACAGCAGCCTCACTCTAAACAAACCTCTAGCTCTATATGTGCTTCCCTTTCCCCATCTCTCTAAAATGCCAGTTTTCCCATTCCACACCTTGGCTGGCCCCACCCTGTACCACACCTGCCACTGTACTTTTTATCTCCTGAGAACTATATAAAATGTCACCCCACAGACATTATAGGGTCATTCTGGGTGTCCCCTTCAGCTCCGATGGCCCTGTACACATATCTGCTACAACCATTCCACATCATGTTATGATTATTAAACAGGTCTTACCCCAGCCATTCCCATCCTGCCCACCCCCTCACAGCAGGTAGACTGGGCACCTGAAGATCCAGAAATTCAAGATGGAACCTCACTCATGTCTAAGTCCTCACTCTGAAGAGTGACACGCCTTGCTGAGTGGATAACAAAGGAGTTCTCAGAGCCTTCCAGAGAGGGTAAAGGAGTTTGTGTACCTCTGTGTTCAGCACTTTAGTGCCTTTTGCTTGCTTGAGTTTTCCAACTCAAAAACTTTTAAGGCTAAATGTCAGTTGACTATCACCCACTCTTCCTTCTTTCTGTTTTCCCTCAGGCTGTAGGACTTACTAATTCCTACCAGTGTACATTCCATGAGGATCTGAACAGATTGTTTTTGAATCCTGTTTTTCAGTTCATACTTGTTCCCTGTTACACTTAGTGGATGGGTGTGGAAATGATTTTCCAGGTGACTAACACTTCACTAGGAAGGTGTTGATATGCTCTTTGCCATCCTCACCTTTATTAAAAGACTTGGAAGAATTTTCCCCTCATTAACCTAGTCCAGCAACATCATGGAGTGTTGGTGTGAACTTCTGCTGCTGTGGTTCAGCTGAGTATCTACAAAACTATCTCTTCTTTCTTTATGTCCTTCCATTGAGCGAACCTCATTCTCACACTTCATCAGCTTGTTAGAAAGACTGCATATTTCCAGTTAAACTCTCTGGGGGCTGGCTTTAAAGCATGATGTAAGCATTTCTGATACAACTAAAATTCTGACACAGTCATTTCAGAGACAAGAAAAATATTATTTATTTATCTTAGGTCTCTAAATTCTGTTAAGCAAGTAGGAATTACACTTCTTTCCTTCTCCTCATTCAAAAACATGACCTTTTTCTTGGAAAAAAAAAATGATTCCCGATTCCCAACCAACATCTTCAAACGTTGCACAAACCCTCTTAAGTTAAATACCGTTAGGATTTTCCTATTTTAAGGACCTAAACAGGCATCTTTACATAAGTGGGTTTGCTTTGCTGCCTGCACCCAGACCCAAGAACCAGAAGGGACATTTCCTCAATTGTCTCATCTCACAGTTGAGGACACTGTCCTTGAGAAGGGAAATGAGTAGCCTCAGGTCACTCAGCTAGAACAAAGTTGCCACTATTTTGGATTAAGATTTGCTTTTACAATGTCTAAGATGTATGCAGTACTGCCACCATTATCTTATGCTTGCTGTGTGACATATATAAGTTGAAGAAATACACCTGTGAAATGTAGCATCTTTTCATTATATTCACATATAGATGTGTACTGAAAATAGTAAATTTGTATAAAAATTGAGGAAGCTGGTTATGTATATAGATTTTAATTTAAAATAACATCAATATCCTGAAGTCATCCATTATCTCCTAGGTTTTAACCCTTCTTTACTGTTCCTCTCTTCTGGGAAACCATCAAAGAAGCAGAAATCCACTTCACATTGAAAGACTGAGAATTCTGTATGCTCTTCAAAGGAGCACAATTCGAAAGGAAAGGCAAGATTAGGAGTACTTTACCTGCATGAATTGATAGCTGTCAAATTTCCCCAAAATATATAAAAGCTTTCTGCCTTTTCCATAGTTATTTTTAAAAACAAGAAATAAATAATATATCCCTACAGGATCAGGGCCATCTGATAACAAAACAGGTCTCCAGGGAACTTGAGATCACCATTGATTCGAAAATCCAGTTAACTTGTCAGAAGTTACCACCAGTCCATCTCCATTCCACACAATTCTTCTTATATCCATCTCTTAAAATAAAGAGAGAGACTATTTTGAAAGATAATCAAGATTACTTGAAATATTATAAACTAACGAAAGTCATCAAATATTTCCCAAGTTTCTAAGAGTACAATGGGAAAGTGCTAAAAATGACAAAAGTAGGAAAATGTGTTCTGTTTGGCTCTAAGAATTTACCATACTTTTAAACTGAGGCATTATTTTCAGGAAACCACTGTTAAGGAAGGCAAAGGTGGGGGGGGCGGCGAGTGACAACTGTAATAGCATAAAGAATTTTTAAAATAATTGCTAACACTGACACATTTTACTTTTGCAAATTTAAAAAATCAATATAAGAGAAAGAAAAAAAAAAAAAAAAAAACCACTGTTAAAATGTACAAGGTGCTTAAAAACCAAGGCAGGAATTTCAACCCTCTCTCTGGACACATCAACACAGGGTCTTTTTGTAAATGAGCGCAACACAGCTTAGAAAACTCTGAATTCAGTTATTTATTCAACAAACACTTATTGTTGCTCTGTGTGCCAAACACTGAGATTCTGGAGGCGAATAAGACAGCAAAGCTAATATACTTCAGTAGGGGTTCCTCTTTCTAATAGAAGGGAACTGACAAACCAATTAGCAAATGATAATACAGATGGCTATAAACTCTGTAAAAGAGATAAATAAAATTAATAATAATGCGGAAGATAGAAGTTACACAGATGACCCTCAATGAATCACACCCGTTGGTACTGATGTTCTTGTGAGGTCTTCTGCCACATTCACTCAGGACGTTGCTGTATGACTTGCTTTGGCCAATGCAACAATGGCAGTGATGTAAGCAGAGGCTTAAAAAAAAAGTACTTATAAAAGTGGTTCATGTCACTTGTTGGAGCTGGGGAGAGGGAAAGGGTATTCTGGAAAATGTTGTCAGAGGACACAGAGGAAATGATAATTAAGCTAAAACCTAAAGGATGTTAACCCTGAGAACAGAAATTTGAGAAGAAAAGATAAGTTATGCTCTGGCTGGTGTGGCTCAGTGGATTGAGTGCCAGTCTGCGAACCAGGGGGTCACTGTTTCAATTCCTGGTCAGGGCACATGCCTGGGTTGTGGGCCAGATCCCCAGTTGTGGGTGCACAAGAGGCAACCACACATTGATGTTTCTCTCCCTCTCTTTCTCCTTCCCTTACCCTCTCTCTAGAAATGAATACATAAAATCTTTTTTTAAAAAAAGAGGTAAGTTATGGTGAAAAGGAAGGACCAAAGCAAGTGAAGCCCTGAGGACCAAGGAATCCAGGCTTGGAATATTGTGGACCCAGGAGAGGCCAATGGCAAACATGTTGCATAATTGCTGCTTGAACTTGTCTTATCCAGATGCCAAATAAATCAAAAAGAAAAAGTCATAATGGTCCAATAATATTCTAGGCAGATTCCTCACTTTAGATAGTAATGTAGAAAAATTATTTAGCTGAGTCTTGGCCAGGTAGCTCAGTTAGTTAGAGCATCATCTTGACTCACCAAGGCCACAAGTTAGACTTCTGGTCAGGGCATATGCAAGAATCAGCCAATGAGTGCATGGGTGGGTGGAACAACAGGTCAGTGTTTCTCTCTAAAAATCAATAAATTTTTTAAAAAATTAAAAACATTAAAAAAAGAAAAAGAAAAAATTGCTTAGCTGAAAATAAAGCAACAGTTTTAAGAAGGCCAATCAGATTTCACCTTTGTATCCTTGGAAGCCCTAAGGTGCCAAGTAAAAAACCTGGTTAGCCTGCTGGAAAACCACATGAAGAGAGCGTTGTGCCTTCACTTTCTTCATATACAGAGAGACCATGTCTGGGGAAAGAGGACTGGAGATATCGGAGAGAGAAAACCCAGCCATCTCAGTACCCCAACTAAATTCAGCCTCATCTGCCCCAGCAAATAAAGGCAGCCATAGGAGTGACTACTGGCAAGAATAGTGCAGGACTTACTCAGCTGAGCCCAATCCAGATCTTAGAATCATGAGCAAATGAAATAGTTGTTATTTTAAGCCACTAAAATTGGGATAGATATTATGCAGTCATAAGAATCCTCAACCAGTGGTTCTTGAATGGAGAAGATTTTGTCCCCAAGGGGATATCTGGCAATGCCTATAAGCTACTTTGGTTGTCATACTGTGGGTATGGGTATTGCCAGCATCACGTAGACAGATGTCAAGTGTACTGCTATCATCCTGCAATGCACAAGACAAAGAAGTATCTAACCCAAAATGTCACTAGTGCCCAGGTTGAGAAACTCTGACCTAAGCAAAGGTATATGCATGTATGATTGATAGGTGAATGTCAAATAGTCTTTCATAAAGGCTATGCCAATGTATTTTACCAAGAGCAGCATATAAGAATTATCTATTTTCCTGCCACCTCACCAGTAGAATTTATGATCATAGATATAAACACATACAGAAGGATATGTACCTATCTTTGCCACAGAAAAAGCATTGTAACTATCATATATTTCTCTAACAATAATTGATGGGGATGAGTGTCTTTTAACATTTCTCTACTGGGATGTTGTTCTTATTCTCATTGATTTGTAAAAGCTTTATATGTTTTAAGGAAATTATCCCCTTGTTTGATTTAAGTTGAAATTGTAAATTCCCAGGTTAGCGGACTGATTTAGAGAGGTAAATAGCTAGAAACCAAACTACACCAAGAAAACCACATTTAAGTGAAAAAATATGTTTGTAAGTTGAATCAGTCTAAGAAACTAACAAATGATGTGTTGAGGAAAGAAAACTGATATTTGCTGCCAAGAACTACACAATGAGGTATAGAAAGAACCCGCACGTGTGAGGGGGGGCTGCTGAATGGGCTGGGTGCTGCAATCAGGAAAGAAAGAAGCCCCTTTTGAGGCTGGATTGTGAAC
Organism: Furipterus horrens; assembly: GCF_987537825.1. Classification (NCBI taxonomy): domain Eukaryota; kingdom Metazoa; phylum Chordata; class Mammalia; order Chiroptera; family Furipteridae; genus Furipterus; species Furipterus horrens. The sequence goes on from NW_028327174.1 coordinate 157,977,254, forward strand.
CTGAGACACTAAGTTTCAAACTGAAGGCAATTATTTAAAACAGTAGACGATGCCACAGATTAAGTCAGGTTCTAAGTTCAGTCTCTAAGCTTCCATTAACCTTCTAAAGCATTTCACTCTTGTCCTTCTCTCAGCCTCTCCTAATATAAAAATGGCTACCAACCAAGGCACATAAGCAAGGCCCTGGCTGGGCAGCTTAATTGGTTAGAGCATCATCCTGATGTGCCAGAGTTGTGGGTTTGATCCCTGGTCAGCGCACGTGCAGGAGTCAACCAATGAGTGCATGAATGGATAAGCAACAGGTTGATGTTTCCCTCTCTCTCACTTTCTCTCTCTCTCTCTTCCTAAAATCAATTTTTAAAAAAAATTTAAGACACATAAACAAGGATTCTGGGGCCAGACCACTTCAGATCAAGTCTCAACTCTACCACTTACTAGCTGTATGACTTTGGACAAGTTATTTAAGCTTTCTGTGCCTCTGTTTTGCTATTCGTAAAATGGGAATAATCATAGTACCCACCCCACAGAGCTATTATGGCAGTAAATGAGTTAAATAGGGAGCATTTAAAAGAGTACCAGGTACATATATGCATACAGTTAAAGTTACTTAATGTCAGTAATGCACATATTTATTCTATTTCAGACAAGTAAAACAATAACTCAAATTTTCAGTCATCTGTTGGGTACAGTTATCCTCATTTCACAGATAAGGAAACTGAAACTCAGAGAAATAAGACTCACTTTCTTTCATCACCTTTAGGTCATCTGCCAATATTAACTAAATTACTATATTTACAAGGAAAGCCTGGAGAAAAAATTCTTAGTCATGCAGGCAATTGGAAAACCATCTTCAATTATATAATGAGTTATGTGAAGACCAGAAATTAATCCTGTTCTGTTTCTCCAGAGGGCAGAAGTGATATCAATAGGTAGGAAAAATCAAGGGATGCAGAATTTGGTTATCTTATGAAGAACTTGCTGTTTATACTTTCCATTGTATCTCCTAGTTCAGTGCTTGGCAACAGCTCTCTGCTCTCAATAAATATTTGTTGAATAAATGAACAAATAAAGTAAATAATAAGAGCTGTTGAAAATAGAGCAGGCTGCCTCAAGAGTGCGCCATTCTATGTGTAAGAAGAGACTACATACACAATGGAATACTATGCAGCAGAAAGAAAGAACTCCTATCACTGAGACAGCATGGATGGAACTGGAGAGAATTATGCTTAGTGAAATAAGCTAGGAAACAAAAGGCAAATACCATATGATATCACCTAATACAGTAAACTAACGAACAACACAAACAAATGAGCAAAATTGAACCAGGGGCATGTAAACAAGGAGCAGACTAACAGTGACAAGGGGGGAGGGGGAGAAGGAGGGTAAGAAAGGGAAGGGTCTAGTCAAGGAACTAGTGTAAATGACTCATGGACATGAACAATGGGGTGGGGACTGAGTGTGGAGCAAGGGGTGGACGAGGTGAGGGGAAGCAATGGGGGAAAAGTGGGACAACTGTAATAGAAAAACAATAAATTTAAAAAAAGAGACTACAGCTAAGCATCTGAGGGAGGGTTAGAATACATGCCTATTGACAGTTAACGATACTATGTGAGTCTTAGGAAGGAAAATGATCCTAGCAAAAAGGCAGTAAGCGCAGTTCCTTTCAAAATCACAAAGGGACCGAATTCTGACTAGAAGTTCCTGTGCTACAGGAGAAAGTAACTTCAGAAGGGACTTTGTCAAATGCTTCTGTGCCTGTTGAGTCATTATTTCTGTGGGACACAGCTGTCCAAGGGCAAGAGTACTCTACTGGTATTTTATACAGGTAAATTCAAGTAAAGTAGAATGTTGCAAGCAGCCTTTCTCAGCAAGGAGAAAAAAATTTTAAAAGAGGGAAAAGATGATTCTAAAGGACATTGGCAGCATATAAAGCATTAATGGAAATTAACGATAATAAGTCCTATCATTTGACAACTTTTGTGCCAACCACAGTGAAAACCAAAGTTTCAATGGGAAAAATGACAGTTACTTTACAATTTTTGAAGCTATTGGAGCCTAAGAGGCCCAAGTTCAAACTCTGACTGTACCATTTAATCATTGTTTGACTCTGGGCAAGTTTTCCAAATCCTCTGTGCTTCAGCTTTACAGATGTAGACCTCGATGTAGGTAGATAGGTAAATTCTGCTGATCCTCACAACAACTCTATGAGGAAGATATTATTATCACACACATTTTACAGATGAGGGAACTGAAAGCGGCTAAGTAATTCGTGTGAGATTATACACCTAGTAGGTGTAATTTGAACCCAGTAAGTCATGCTGTTAACCACTTCACTAACTGTGTATTAGCAATGGTGTGAGGGCGTGTTTGTTACTGGGTGGGTGCTGGCCGCACTGACCTAAACCTAAAGCAGTAGAGACGCCCACACTCGGTACAGCCAAAGGCAGGGCATCTCCCAAGCTGGGGGAAAGCAGCAGAGAAAACCTGGCCTTGCAAGCAGGGCAGAGAAACAAAGACGTTTCCTAAAGCCAGACCCTAGGTGTCACCCGTTCATTCTTTCGCGCTTTCATTCACACAGGAAATAACACTGTCGGCAGCACAGCGGCTCAGGCGTGAGCTGCGGGGCACTGACGCACGCAGAGCGGAAAGGGAGTGGGTGGGAGAACGCGCTGTTTGTGCTAACAGGTTACAGCTGCGCTGCCGCTCGGCCTGCTGCATCTCTCTTCCTTGCCCTTGGCCAGTCTGGCAGCTGCTTATACAAAGCTCAGGTTGTTTGCAGGGGCTGCCGGGAACCCACATAACTTATTTGAAACTTTGGTTTTAAAAGTTACTACCATAGGGGGATGGGGGATAAGTAGTAAAAGGTAAAAAGGGTTCAAATAGATGGTGAGGAAAGAATATTTTACTTTGGGTGGTGGGCACACACTGCAATATGCAGATGATGTATCATAGAATTGTGCACGTGGAATCGATATAATTTTATTAACCAATGTCACCCCGAAAAGTTAACTTAAAAATGTTACTGCTGTGGGTTTAGGTTTGGGGTTTGGATTTTGAAGGGAAAGAGGAACAAGGGGATTAATAGGTCATAACAGCATTTTTCTTCCTTTGTTCCCTCTGCTTTGGCAGCATTTAGATCTTACGCTAACTTTCAAGTTTAAAAGTCATTCTACTGAAGGAAATAATAAAAAGAATGCTGACTTACATGTGCATATGAGTGAACAACATGCTTTCACAAACCTGTCTTGTTTGATGCTTATGACGCACCTATGGAATAGACAGGACAAGAATTAGAATTCCCATTATGTTGATGAGAAAAGTGAAGTTCAAGAGTATGATAAACAGTATTCAAAACAGTATTCTGTTTGTCTCCAAGGAATAAAAACATCCCCATTTTTTAAATTAAATACTTATGCGTGATTAGCCCAGGTTATATGTGAAGACTCAGCCTTAGTCAGCTCCCCCACCGCCCAAGGCCAACACACACACGTGCACACATGCACAGACACACAGATTATGTTTGCTAGTCACATGAGGAAAAACGTTACAGCCCAGAACAAGGAGGGAGACAGTTCTAGATCAAAAGAAACTTAAAATACACAATAACCAAGTGCAATTTGTGGGCCTTGACTGAATTCTAATTTGAATGAATCAGTGAAAGACACATTTGGGAACAAGTTGGAAAATTTGAATATGGGCTAGAAATTAGGTGACATTAAGGAATTATTGTTAATCTTGTTAAGTATGATAATGGTGTTGTAGTTATAAAGAAAAATATTCTTATTTTTAGAGCTTCCCACTGAAGAATTAGAGGTGAAATGCCATGACATCTTTAAAATACATTTAAAAAATTATGCAGCATATGTGACATTAGTCTTCCTTTTATATTTGAACATCTTTGTCTTTTTAAATTCTTTGTGTTTTAACATTTTACTGGACACTCCCACACCCCCTTCAGTATATAGAAAACTTGGTGTGAGACAAATGGAGGAGAAATCCTGATCTCACATTTGACTGGAATTCAACAGTTTGATTGTTTTGATCACACCTCACCCGCACCACTCCAGATTACAAGGTGGACTCAATTCAGAGACTGTGAAAGCTTCCTCAGAAAAAAAAAGAAAATTGTGCTCTAAAGGTTTTGAATTTTTTTTTTCTTTGTCTTTTGTTTTTCGTCATTTTGAAATCATTTCAAATTTACAGGAGTTGTCAAGAATAGTGTAAGAACTCCTGTGTAGCCTTCACCTGGATTCATCAATTGCTAACACTTTGCCACATGTGCTTATCTCTATCTATCTCTTTACACAGTAATGTGTATTTTTCTGAACCACATGAAAATAAACAGCAGAGGCTATTCCCTTTTACCCCTAAATACTTCAGGGTGTATCTCATGGGAACAGGGAGTGTTTTTACATAACAACATAATGAGCAAAATAAAAAAAAATTAGCATATGTCTTTTACATTCCAACTTTGTGAATTGGTCCAAAAATTTCTCTAATCCCAAATTTAGGATCCAGTTTAGCATCATTCATTGCATTTGGCTGTCATGTCTCTTTAGCCCCTCTTAATGTGGAACAGTCCTTGACTCTTTCTCTGTCTTTCATGAACAGTGATGACACAAGCCAATTGTTCTGTATAATCTCCCTTAATTTTGGCAGAAAAACTAATCACTTTTTAAAACTATAATTCCAAGGATTTTATCAGTTCAGCCTCTTTCTTCTCCAAGAAGAGCTAGAATTATAAGAAAAGAAAAAAAATGACTGTTAAATCTTGAAAGGATATACATGAAGTATAATCCTCAGGGAGAGAGGGTTCAGAGAGGACCCACTGGTGAATAAAATTAGTTTTAAAAATTTACATGACACTATCACGTTTTAGCAAGGCAAAAAGATAACAGGTGATTATAATAACTTAGCATTAAAACTTATTAAGAGGATCTCTAGTACTCTGTAAAAGTCTGCATTTCTTTTATTTAACTTTTCAAAATAACAAATATTTTCTTACCTGAGATGTGTAAGATATCTTTACACAAAAGCAAGAAAATAAAATTATAAAGTAAGATATGCCTCAGATTTGGATGCTTAGAGAAGAGGAACCTTAGAGATAATCCAATTCAACTCACTTTACAGAAAACAAGACTATGACCCAGACCATGGGTGTTTGTACACGGATGTTCAGCTGGCACTGTTTATAATAATGATGGAAAAGGAAATGATCTCAATGTCTATCAATGGGAGGGTGTATTTTAAAATTGTTTTGTCAATACATTAGATTCTCTAGTCATTAAATAATAATGCAAATGTATATTTTATGAAAGATGTTCTGTAAGATCTGTCCAGGAAATATGCAGCCACATAATATGAAAAATAGAGACATCTATTAAAGAAGATACAAGAAACACTGAACATAGGACAATGACGCCTCAGCCCCCTTCAAAGTAGGTGCCTTCGGACCTTACACAGTTCTCCCAATTGCCATCAGCTGCCCTGTTGTATTTTCCTGAGTCTCCTCAAAGTCTGAAATCTCTTTCCTTTCAAAGGTGATTCTAGTTTTGGGAAAAGCCAGAAGTCACAGGGCACCAAATCCGGGATGTAGTGGGATTGAGTCACCTGGGTGATTTGATGTTTCGCTGAAAAACTCTGCATAAGATGTGATACAGGAGCGGATGCATTGTTGTGATGAAGCTGCCAATCACCAGTTGCAGCCTTCTGAATCATCCAATAGTTTCTGCTGAGGAATATTCAAGCTTAATGCAAAATTGGATGCAGACTTGTTGCCCTACTGGCTCAGTCATTTTGAATGCGAAATCCACACAGTACACATGCTCACTCAACAGTGCCCACTGCCCCAGTGACTAGTACGTTGTTCATGCATGCGTATTCCTGTCCACTTTCCTTGGCTGCCAGGTTACATTATATTAACAATGGCTGGACTTTTTCTGGACAGACCTTGTATATACACATATATATATGAAAGTAAACTCTTAAATATCATGTATAGTATAATTCCATTTTTATAAAAGTAAATGAGTATGGTGTATGTGGGAGTTGAAAGTCTGGAAATAGGCAAGACTAGAATTGATTTCAACTGATTTTTTTATCTTTAGTAAAACGTGAATTTTTATATAAATGATTATTTTATTAAACAGGAAAAATAAAGTTATTTTTATTGCAAGAAGAAGCAAATATCTTCTTTTCATTTTCATTTTCATTTTCACTGGTGAATATTAGTCACCCCCAAAAGTGTGTTGAACAGTGTTACAAAATTGTTACTAGGACATTCTTCTTCTTCTTTTTTTTTTAAGACATTTTATTTTTAGAGAGAGGAGAAGGGAGGGAGAAAGAGAGGGAGACAAATATCAATGTGTGGTTGCCTCTCGCATGCCCCCAACTGGGGACCTGGCCTGCACCCCAGGCACATGCTCTGACTGGGAATTGAACCAGCAACCCTTTGGTTTGCAAGCTGGCACTCAATCCACTGAGCTACACCAGCCAGAGCAGTAGGACATTATTTTAATGTCCAAGATCAGAATTACATTAATGATAGCAGGGAAGGAAAGCCATACCAACACTGTGTTTTAAAAGGGAATTATGTCACTGGGGTTAGAATCTGAAGAGAAAACAAAATGTGTCTCACTCATTCGAGATGAGCATACTGTGGGGTATTTTGGAGGTAGATGGGTAGGAGGATGGATTCGTGGATGGATGGATGGATGGATTTAAATATGTCATGAATGTGTGTGGCATATTGTTACACAAAGGAACTGGAGGTAACTGGGAAGAGAGATGGACTGCTAAATTAATCCTAGATTTTCATTCTTTAGTATTTTACAGTCAGCTTTCATGGTGACCATACTTTTTAAAAGGTTGTTACACCCCCTTACGGAAGAGAAGAGAGAAATTCAGACCTCTGCTATGCCTGAAACTTATGCCCAATCAATAGTCCTATTGAATGAAGGCATGAATGGTGATAACCCTCCAACTAGTTGAGGTGTTCTTAAGCTCTGTGAGAGGTGTTGGGTCTCCTTTCAAATCCAGAAAGATGCTCTCACAATTCTGGCTCAAGTTCAGGAGATTCTTGAGTCCCCAGGATCCCATTCATGAATTTCATATAGGTTCACCCACTCCATGATAAGAACTCTCAAACTAAATTGCAGCAGGAGATGACTGGGCCTGGCAGTTACAGGCCCGATTGACCATCATAGCTTTGGAGATCAGGCCCGTGTATTTCTATTTGACGTAAGGGATCTTAGCTACCTTGTAGGTAGCTGAAACAACCTGGCCCTTAAAATTAGAAATGAAGAGGATGGGAGTTAATAAATCTTACTGGTTACTACCTCAAGTTAAAACAATGCCTTTTACAAAAAATAATTCACCATAGTCCCAAGTGGTGAATTAAGGACAAGAGTCCATGATTCCATACAAAGAAAACTGAGGATGCATTTATTTATTCAACAAATCTATACTGAGTTCTCACTAGACACTAGGCCTTGTTCTAGGAGCTGGAGACATACAAAGAACAAAATAGACAAAGTGCCTGCCACATGGAACTTGCTTTCTCTTTGAGGTGGGAGAGGGAAACAATCAACAAGTAAACAAACAGTTATATGATATAATGTCACATGGTAATAAGCACCAGAGAAAAAAATACAGCAGGAGAAAGAGAAAGAGAGACCAAGACCCTTGAACAGGTGCCAGAATGGAGTGAAGGAGGGAGCCACACAAGTGTCTGGGAAAAGAGTTTTCCAGGAAAACGAAAGAGGAAATGTACTCCATGTGTTTGAGAAACAGGTAGGAAGCCACTGTGGTTGGATGGAGGTGAACAAGGGAGAAAAGGGTGGGAAGTCCCGGAAGTATCCTGGAATTAAACCATGTAAGGGCTTGGAGGCCCTGGAAGGGACTTTGAATTGTGTTCTCAAAGAACTGTGGGAAGCCATTGGAAGGTTTCAGAAGGGTGGTATTCTGATCTGACTTATATTTCATGACAGGTCACTCTAGCTGCTATGGGGAAAAGGGACAGTAGAGGGTGAGCATGAAAGCAGAGAAGAGGAAACAGAATTATTATTTTCCATTTTCACATGGTAACCAGAGATTTTTGGTGGCCCTGGGATCAAAAATATATACACAAAGATTATCAGGATCAAAAATGCATCCTTTAGACCAGTCCTTTCTGCCCAGTATGTCACCAACATTCAGCTGCTGGGTTCTGGAAACAAGATAGCAATCACCCACCTAATGTTAGCTGTTATATTGTCATTTATAATAAGAAACATAATCCTAGCTGGTTTGGCTCCATTAGTTGGAGAGTTATCCCATAAACCAAAAAGTCGCAGGTTTGATTCCTGGTCAGGGCACGTGCTTAGGTCTCAGGTTTGGCTTTAGTTGGGGTGTATGGGAGAGGCAACTGATTGATGCTTCTCTCTCACATAGATGTTCTTCTTCCTCTCTTTCTCCTTCCTTTCCCCTCCCACTAAAATCAATAAGTATATCCTCTGGTGAGGATTAAACATATATATAAATAAAATTTGGTTTGTTGTCCCTGTTTCTGTCATAGAGCTCCTAAAACCCTTGGAATTTCTTAAGTGATGAGAGTGACAATAGTGTCTTTTGTTACATTAATCAGGTGACTTTTGGACTGTTCCCCAGGGTGGGGGCTGGTTGCCAGGAGAGCCAACAATGTTATTTGAGATTAGAACTTTCAGTCCCACGCCCTGAGCACCTAAGAGAAGAGAGGGTCGGGAGGTTGAATGAATCACAATAGCCAATGATTTAATTAGTCGTACCTATATAATAAAGCTTCCATAAAAACTCAAAAGGGGCCCTGGCTGGTATGGCTCAGTGGATTGAGCACCAGCCTGCAAACCAAAGATCACAGATTCAATTCCCAGTCAGGGCACATGCCTGGGTTACGGGCCGGGTCTCTGGTTGGGGACGTGCCAGAGGCAACCAACTGATGTTTCTCTCCCTCTCTATTGTCCTCCTTTCCCCCTCTCTCAAAATAAATACACAAAAGATTTTTTTAAAACAAACAAAAGGACAGGGTCCAGAGAGCTTACAAGTTGGTTAACACGTGGAGGTTCAGGGGAGTGGTAAGCTCTGGGGAGAACTTGGAAGCTTCAGGCCTTTTCCTTGTACTTTGCCCTCTGCATCAATTCTATCTGGCTGTTCTTGAGTTAACACATTTTTTTTACAATAAACTGGTAATCTACTGGTTGAAATGTTTGTGTTCTGAGCCCCAGTTGCAAGTTAATTAAACTTAAGGAGGGAATCATGGGAACCTCTGATCTAGAACTAGTCTGTCAAAAGCCCAGGTGACAAACTGGATTTGTTTTTAACATCTGAAGTGGGCAGGGTGGGGATCAGTTTTGTAGGGTTAAGTCCTTAACCTGTAGAATATGATACCATCTTCAGGTAGATAGTGTTTGAATTGAGTTTAATTATAGCACACTCAGCTTGTGTCTGAAAATTGCTTGGTGGCATGTGTGACACTGCCCACTCCCAGTGGTTTCCAGAATTGGTACCAGCATATTATTAGCTTTTATTTTCTTTAATGCAAATACTTGCTTGTCTTGCCCTCAGTCTTCCCATTACAAGGTAGTGGCAGTGGCTGAGACACAGCAGTTTGGGACTTGGGATCAGAAGCGTCTGACACTTTACAGGAGCTGAATAAATTGGGAAAGCCACATAACCTCTTTAGACCTCAGATTCTTAATCTTTAAGAAATAATCTCAGCTTTTTCACAGAGCAGTTATGGGAAGTAAAATTCAAAACTGTGTTTGAAAGGGCTTTGTGAACCCTATGCAAAAAGGTGTTAATCCAGCTCAGACCTGGCAGCCACTAAAAGAAGCGAGATAAGAAAACAAAAGAAAGGGTTCTCCCATTGCTGTCTTGCACTCAGCCCTGGAGATGGCTGGGTGGATAGCAGGCGAGGATTTTGCAGAGTAGGGGTGAACAGAGGAGAAAAGAAAAAAGCTGAATGGGAAAGAAACAGAGTGGAGGCCTGAGTACTTGAAGGGGCTGGGGGAAGTGCATGGAAAAGGTGAGTCTGTGTAGCCAACAGACACACTGTCCAGAACCTCCTGCAAGGCTTGCCATCAGCAGACACCCTCCAACTATCAGTCCCTCAGGGTTGCCTTAGCTACAGATCCACCTCATCCAAGGTGGCTCCCAGGGCAGCTTGCATCTGATGACTGATAGAAGAGGGGTATAAAAGCCTAGCTCTTTTGGCTCAATAATGCACAACTATGACAGGTAAATTAATTGCAACACTGCCCCCACGAGTCACTGGAAACTTTGTCAGGCCTACATCACACTTTTCCTTCTGCTTTCTCTTCCTTAAACAAGTATTGACCCCCAACAAATATCTTGCAAAAAATAAATCTCGTGCAACCCCATCTGTCTCAACACCTCCTTCTGGAGAACCTGGACTATACCAGGAGCAGTCTGAAAGGGCATATGGTAAGATGGGGTTTGGAGCTGGATTACTTATTGCCCACACTGGCACTAGGACTCCATTATTGAAGCACAGACAATCTATCATAAACTTTCACTGGTGGTGAATTGAGAAGATGGACCTGTGAAAGGTAATATCCTAGCAGGTGTAATGACTCAGGCATTTGAGACATATGAAAGAAATAGTAGCTCTAGGAATAATAGTACTGGATAGTTGGCAAGCATTGTTGGTGTGCTACAAGAAGATAGAGAACAGCGAGAGTAAAACACAGGAAACTGAAAGCTATGTGTAAAAGACAGAGGGCCTCTTTGGTTGCATACAAAGAAGTTCTCATGTCCTGCAGCTGGAGGGTGGAGAAAGTCAAGGTCCAAACCCACGTGTTAACAAAATGGCTGAACTTCAAAGGTGATTAAAAGCCTAGCCAAAGAAGTTCTGTTGTGCTAAGGTCAGGCCCTGTTTGGGAAACTTGGGACTCTGACACATGGGCAGAGACATCTGGGCAGACATTCCCAAAGATTTGGACTCCCTGGATTTTTTGGGGCCTCCTGAGGCTGCAGGTGTGGCCCATACCTCCTTATTAAAAAATAAGCAATATGGTAACCCAGGATCTAAAGGACTTAGGAATTGTTGTCCCCAATTATAGCTCCATTCATTCCCGAGCCTGGCACCTGCAGAATGGATCTGTTAGGATGATTGTAGACTGCTGCAAACTCACCCAAGTAATAGCCTAATCACAGTCGCCAGGCCAGATGTGGTATCTATGACTGAAGAGATTCATATGGTCTCAGGAATAGAAACTGAAGAGGACCTTTCAGTAGACATTGGTAGGCACAGTGCTACTCTTTGATACATGTATCCAGCAATATCAGTTGTAAGCACAGCACGGATGATGATAAATTGATAGCTTAACTTTTGAGACAAGTCTCCAACTTTGAGATCCAAACCAATAATATCCCACTTGGAATGAAGCCAGTAGCTGAAGTGTCTTTGTTCCCCCAATCTGGAAGAACATCAAAATATCTTTGCATGGATAAAGCTTGTGTACTTGACTGTTTTTATGTGACTTTCATAAATATTTCTGTCCACATTCTACTTCAGCTTTGGACATCATTACCAAGTATCTGTTACCCTTGAATTTTTAGACAGTATTGGCATCTCTAGCCAAGTATGCACTTTTCCTAGACAGTGCTATTCCAGCAATGAAACTTGTGTATACCACCTGCACATACATTGGGTAGGCCATCTGTAAGTATTCCAGAGAACAATCACTATTCTTAAGCACTTTGAAAACATTTCTATGTATCTTTTCTATCCCGATTTATTTTGCCATTAATTTTGTAAATATATTCATTTCCATCCCAGTCACCAAAGAACGAGAAATAGTTTGAATTCACATGTAGTAGACAAATATGTATGTATTTGCAATTTCCCCTCAGGGTTATATCAACTCTCCCTATTTGTGTCATAATACAGTCCAAAGAGATCTGGACCTTCTGGACAACCCAAATGACATTATATTGCTCCATTACACTGGTGACATTATGTTGACTGGCCTGGATCAGCAAGAAATAACTAGCCCATTGGAGGCCTTCGTAAGATACATGTGCTCCAGAGACTGACCTGTGAAGATTCAGAGCTTGCCATATCTGTACAATTTTAAGGGCCCCAGTAGGAAGGAGTATGTCAGGATATGCCTCCAAAGTTAAAGATTAATTATTGCATCTCCTACCATGTAGAAGAAAGCACAATGCCTGCTGGGCCTCTTTGGTTTCTGAAGACAGCACATTTCACACTCCAAGGTATTGCTTTTGTCTCTATACTGAGTGACACAAAAGGCTGCCAGCCTTGAGTGAGGCCAGAGCAAAAAGAAGCTTTGCATCAAATCCAAGTTATGGTACTATCAGCCCTGCCACTGGGCTGTGTGATCTGTCAGGCCCTATGGTGTCAGAGACACAGTGTGGAGTTTACAGCAAGCCCCATGGGAGAATCCCAGCACAGGCTACCCTGTCAGAATATTGCCCCTGAGCTGGTCCGCACACGGTGCCTTCAGCAGGCTGTTCTAGCACTCGCTCAGCATGGCAGCTTCTGACTGGCATGTATGTGATGGGCCAATGGTCATGGACCCACTCCCACATCTCCTCTGCTGTAGAGTTCCTGAACTGATACTAAGTTACATGGAATTAAACACTCTGTAAGCCCTGCAAAGTGGTTCTGGCTGAGGCCCAGGGTATAGGAAAAAGGCCAACCCACACCCAGAATATGTAGCTATTCCTGAAAAAGAACTGCTGGCCCTTCCAGGATAAAGGGGGCCCAATATAGTGAACTTCTTCCCTAGATTCTGCTGCTGGGGGTTGGACATTCATCAGGCAGTCTTGATAAGTGAGAATCAATAACGCTTGTTTCTGCCATAGTCTACAACCTGGGACACTGGCATGGCCACTTGGTTCATGTGTCTAGCATGCCAGCATGTGGGTTGACTGATGAGAGAGGCTAGCTGGGTCATTTTGTCCACCTGGTTGTTTAGTGCCTCCTTAATAGATGTTCTCTGGTAGAGGTTCACATCTGATGCAATTCACACCCACGCCTGCATGAATATCCACATGCCCCTACTCCAGATCTCTAGATCTGCAACCTTCCAATCTTTTTTTCCTTCCAGGCCTCTGGCCAGCTGACCAGGCCATTACCCACTGCCCATGAGTTTGATTATATTCCAACCTCAGGCTACTTCTTTTTCTATACAAAATCAGTGACCAAATGCACCATTTAAAACTCTACCCACTGGGAGCACTTTGCCTTGCCATTGTCTTCTACGTTGCTTCTGAGAGACCATAGAGAAGCCACCATCCATTTCCAGCTTGCATTCACGTACAGGGAGGACCCACCTGCAAAGCAAACTCAAACTCTTTCCCTCCTTCAGCTGCTCCTGCTGAGTCCCCAATACAGCCATGGGTGTGAGCTTAGGAGGGGCAATGGGCAACAGTGTTGGTACCACGGGGGCTCTGGGCTGCTGATCATGCAGCTTATTTGTGTCTCTGGGCCTGCTCATTTTCAGTCCTGCATGTAGCACCTTCATTTTATGGTGGATTGCTGCTAGGATTCCCTTCCCCAGCTCATGAGAAGAAATTTCACTGCATGTCATTTGGTGACCACCGACAGGCCTTCTGTCTCTACCACAGCCTCATAGCAGGGCAGGAGTAGGGTTTTGGTTTTTTTTAAGGCATGTGATTCCCTACTGCAGACAGCATAGCCTTGCTCCCAATTCCCAAGGCCCCAAATAGTGGTTCTTGCACTGGAGCTTGCCACAAAATCCATTCAGCATCTTTCCCCACCACTGATGCCTCTAACACCATGGAGTCTGCAGGATCATAGGGCCCAGGTGACAGGGCTACTCATACCTCAGCCTGGACCTGCAGTGGAGTGCTTACCTGCACAAGGCCCCACACAAACCTGGCAGTCTTTCATGTCACTGAGTATATGAGCCAGAGCAGCAACCAAAACATCCACATGGCTTCACGTTTTCATCTATTTTTGACGAACAAGACAATGAAGGTGGTAGAAAGCGGGTGGACCCAGCCGAAGTACTTCAATTTGCATGTAGGGGCCAGCTAGAGTAAGTATAAACTAGAGAACAGCTAGAGTAAGTATAAACTAGAGAATACAGCACCACCCCCCCCAAACCTTTTCTTCCAGAGGCATGCAAAAAGTACACTTTCCAGTTGATCAGCCAGGCATGAGAGTTCTACCTTGACAAGAAAAACAGTGCAACCTGTTGTCATCATGTCTTGATCTCAAATGGGCTCTTGTCAGATATTCATACATTACAATTCTTTAAATACAGGAAGTGGCTAGGGCAAATTATTTTCTCAAAAGCTCAAAATGTTACAATGCTCCCCCACCCCCAACACACACACACAAACACACACACACACAATATCTGAGAATGTGTCTTTATGCTGGTACACATTAAAAGTTTTCATTGACTTGAGTCTAACAAAAGGGGAAGAGAAGATAATGTCCTAATTATTTTACCATAAATAAAATTCCAGTACTTATTCATGATTGTTTTAAGAGAATTCAAGCTTGGCTAGTGCCATTTTTCTGTCCCATGTCCTTTAGTATAAGACTGAAATTCACCATGTTTACATGATAAATAATACTTCTAGCTATCATTTATTATTATTTATTACTATAATATTATGCTAAGTGTAATTACATTTAATACTCAGGAAAATCTAGTAAAGGAGGCTACATGAGGGGTGGATACTCAAAGCCACTCCCGGTTTCAATAATTTGCTAGGAGGTCTCACAAGACTAAGCATATAGATATATTCATGGATATAATTTATTACAGAAGATAGAAAAAATCAGCAAAAGAAAAAGATACATGGGTGAAATTTTGAGTAAATCGTGAGCTTTGAAGAGTCCTCTACTAACAGAGTCACACAGGACATGCTTAATTCCTCCAGCAATGAGTTGTGGCAACCTATGTAAAATGGTATCTAGCAGGGAAACTCATTAAAGATTCAGTGCCCAGGACTTTTACTGGAGGCTGCTGATATAGGCACTCTCTGCCTAGCATTTACCAAAACTCCAGACTCCCAGAAGAAAAACAGGTGTTCAGCATAATCATATCATTGCACAAATAGTTGAAACACAGTGAGCCACTCATAAAAGAGAATGGTGGGAACCCTCCCCAAATTTAACTTGCCACGTTGAATTTTCTTCCTAAGACCAACCTTGTAAGCTGGCCTTTCAAAAATCACAGATCTCAGGACTTCTATGTCTTTTAGCTCTTTTCTGCATACAGGCATTATTATCCTTATAAAAATATATTTTACATTTAAAAATTTTATGTTTTATATTATATCCTATTATATACATTTATATAAATTTTTAAATTATATTTTTACATATATAGTTTATTTTTTAAAAGATATAAAACTGAAACTCAAAATAGGTTAAATACCTTGCTCAAGAGCATAGAGGTCATATGTGACAAGGCGAGTGTTCAAACTGCAGTATGCTTGCCTCCAAAGTCATTCAGTTCAATTCTGTGTTGTAGTGTCTCAAATCACAGTATATAACATGTAAAACATGTTTATTTTTATATCAAGATTAATTTATATATAAACAGATTCTTCTATGAATAAATTCTTTCTATCATAATTTTGTCTGCTATGAGTCCACAGACAGAAAGAAGAAAAGGAACAGGTTTTAGTCTCAGAATTTCTCATTCTGGAAAGATGTATGGGAACTTCTGGTCCTGCATATAAGAAGCCCGGGCTGTGGCTCGGTGGCAAAGGTTGCCAGTTCAATTCCTGGTGAGGGCACATGCAAGCCAGGTCTCCAGCTAGGAGCATGCAAGAGGCAACTGATCAATGTATATCTTGCACACAGATGTTTCTCTCCCTCTTTTTCTCCCTTCCTTACCCTTTCTCTAAAAATAATAAATAAAATCTTTTAAAAGTCATTTAAAAAAACACAAAGAAGCTTGAAAGTTACCACTCCATCCTAACAACAAGGAAAAAGGTGAACACACAGAAAAATTAACAACCCTTCTTAGACTTATTAGAGAAGTCAAGTCACAGGGCAAACCTCTGCTTCCAAAATTAGAGAAACCAGCAGGTGGATATGGAGAATTACAGATCACCGGAGCAGTAACTTCCATGGGGAGCAGTGCCAGGGCAGGGAAACCTAAACTACAATTGGTAGATTGCTGAAGACTTAATGTTGACAAGTCTGAAAGATAAAAACTCCAGAGGACCTTGTCATCAGGAGGACCCTGCACTTTTATAAGTTTTACCTCCTGGATCTCTACCAGTTTCTCCCTTGGTAGGGGCAGGGGAAAAGGAATCATTTTGAAATGCACCAGATCACTCTGTTCCTCTTCTCTCTTTTTTTGAAATTTTTTTTATTTATTGTTTTTTCTATTACAGTTGTCCCACTTTTCCCCCATTGCTCCCCCGGCTTCTCCCACAACCCATCCCCATCCCATTACCCCATTGTCCATGTCCATGGGACATTTATACTAGTTCCTTGACTAAACCCTTCCCTTTCTTCCCCCGCTTCTGCCTTCCCCCATCCCCACTCTGTTCTTCTTAACAAGGTCTGCTCTCAGGAGAAACTCTTTAACTAGAACCTAACTTGCTGGAGTTCTATAAGGGCCCAGCTGAGCTGGGAAAAGGGAAATATGCAACTCCAGTCAGCTCTAGCTTTCCACGTGAGAGAAGAGAAATACTCAGCTCCAACCCTATCTAGCCATCCTTTCCCACCTAAGGTGGGAGGGGAAAAAAGAAAAGCCTTGGTCAAGTGCATAGTCCAGAGGCAATGATTCAAGAAAAGACAGACATAATTATAGGACCACAGAACACATCCCCTCTTCCTACATCTTGCCCATTAGAAGTAAATGGATAGAAAGGGCCTTACCATGCTAATTCTAATCAAAAGAAAGCAGGAGCAGGAATATTAATTTCAGATAGAGCAGACTTAAGAATGAAGTGAACTTGAACAAGCTACTTTAACTTTCTGGGTTTCAGTTTCCTCATCTGTAAAATGTAAGTAAGAATAATATTTATGCCCTGGCTGGTGTGGCTCAGTGGTTTGAGTGCTCTTCTGTGAACCAAAAGGTTGCTGGTTTGATTCCCTGTTGGGGCACATGCCCGGGGTGGGCACTAGGTCCCCAGTTGGGGGTGTGCTAGAGGCAACCGATTGATGTTTCTCTCTCATGTGGATGTTTCTCTCCCTCTCTTTCTCCCTCCCTTCCCCTCTCTCTGAAAATAAATACAATCTTAATACAAAAAGAATAATATTTATGAAGTGGCTATAAGGATTAAATGATATAATGCACATAAAGCTCTTAGCACACTGCCTGGCATATAAAAGTACTTACCATATTTTTTGCACTATAAGACAAACCTGACCATAAGACGCACCTAGGTTTAGAGGAGGAGAACAAGAAAAAAAAAATACTCTGAACCAAATAGTGTACTAAAATATTTAATAAAATATAACAGAATAATATTTCAACCATGTAAAGTGAACAGCAGTCTACTGTGGTATTAAGAACCATCATCACTATCATTAGCAAATGAGGAGACTTTAAGGTTCAAGTACTCTTCTAGTTTTCTGGGAACCCCAAGAACTCATCATTGCTAGTGTCAGAATTTATGAGGGCTTTTAATAACAGGCATTGAGTGAGTTAAGAGGTATCACTAGTTGTAACAGTCACTGAGAGTATCACTATCCTAGTTACAGGTTCTGACAGACTACATTCAGTGCCTGTTACAGCTAGTGATACCCCTTAACCCCCTTAGTGCCTGTATTACTACTAGAATTGTGACCCCACCATAACTCCCTTTATATAATACACACTTCAGAGAAGGAAAACTCTGACTCCAAAAAACCTCCGCTGCCTTGCGGCATACCTCTTCAGGGGAAAGGCTAAGGGAGTAAACCCCGACAGAAAATCCGGAGCCGGAGTCCCTAAGGCGGTTTGACGTTGTAGTCAACACCGGCAACTCCTGCGGCGCACCTGAAGCCAAGCTGTATCGACTCCGTCTTTCCCTTGGACCCTTCAGCTGCGAAGAGAGGGGGGGTCTGCTGCATGGGCAACAGCAGACCCTCCATATTACCCTGCCCAGGCTCTGTAGCTTCAGCGTCATCACAAGATGTCGATTCAACACGGGAGGAGACAGATACCATGTCACTCCCGAGTCGGACTGCACAGCCATTCTCGGCGGTGCAGATAGACTCTTAAGGAGCTACACCATCGTCTCTCGAGACGGACGGCTGCCGACGACGACTTCAGCATTTATGGCTGCTCACCCAGTTACTGCTGGTCTCCTCACACAGAAATGTGGTGAGCACTGGAAACAGTATGGAGGTAGACGAGACAGCTGCAGCATCTAGCAGAGCCAGTAGCCAGCTGAGAACATGTTACTTCAGTTCCACCCATCTGCCTCTTGTGATTGGCAGAGCTTAAGACACAGTGATTGGTGACCGGAGGTAGTTCTACTGACACAGACCCCACCCAGTATCAAAGACAATTGGCAACTGGCACTGTGCCTCATACCCATTATTAGCCTCAGCTGATTCGACAGGTCAGTGGTTGTAGCTGGGAATGTAAGGCGGCTCTCTGCACTCTCCCAGGTCCTGGTAATGGGCAGAGGTGGACAGCAGCTGACCAGATGCCCTGAGATTCAGCAGTAAAGTGGGACATTTAAGCATCCTCAGGGGTTTCACGTGGGCCCACCGCTTCCTCTTCTAACAACTGTCGCCAACGCTGACAGGTCAGGTAATACACATCACAGTCTGTGATGCAATATTTGCTCCATAAGATGCATAGACGGTAATTTTTTTTCATTGGTATCATAAGGACCATTCAGTAATAATTGGCAGTCCTTTTTTGAAATTTGTGCAATTAGAACAGAAATCTTTTCCTTATTATTATTTTTTTTTATCAGTAGCATTTTTGTGGTTTTAGCATTGTTCATATCTATGGGGGCTGTATATTGATTGGGCAGGTCATGAAAAAATCCAAGTGAGACCCTTGGTGACAAATGTTAGTATTGGGTTCCATCTGGGACTTTTCCAGTGTTCATGGGCAAGAGCTGAGTGTTGCAAGATGCCAGGAAGAGGGAGACAGAGCACCAGCTGAGAACCTGGAGATCACTTCAGAACTAGGAATGGAGGCTGCATTTGCTGGCACTTTCTTCTAAGCTTTTCTGATAAACTTTTGCTGATTTGGCATGTGGGTTGCTATGGTGACAGGATGATGGAAGGAATTGTGGAACAGATGGCCCTAATCTATTTATTATGTTTAAACTTTTTACTTATTTTTTAGAACAAGGGTAAAGGAGGGAGAAAGAGAGGAAGAGAACACCCCCAACTGGGGACCTGGCCCAAACCCAGGCATGTGCCCTGGTCAGGAATCGAACCAGGGACCTTTCAGTTTGCATGCTGGTACTCAACCCACTGAGACACAGAAGCAAGGCAATCTATTTAAATTATACTAAAGTTTACTTTTTTTGAGGTAAAATGTGACAGGACATACTTACCTGGCAAGATGCCAGTGAGCATCATGACTTAGACTGACCTCTGGCTTCCCTACTTTTCCCTGTCACTCAGGGAGGCTACCACTTGGGCCCAGTAGTACGGTTTGGTGAGGGATGGTGAGTACTAATGGCAGTAAGAGTTTGTTTATGAAAGGATAAGGTTTTTTTGGGTTTTTTGGGGGGGGGCGTCATTTAACAATATATACAAATATTGAATCATTATGTTTTATACCTGAAACTAATATAGTGTTGTATGACATTATACCTTAATTAAAAAAGGAGATCTAAAAAATTTTCTCAAAGGTTGTAAAAAGAGCTTGAAATTTGGAGTCAGTCAGAAAAATTTGGAATTCAAAGCTTGCCTCCACCACTTAATAGCTCTGTGTCCTTGGACATGGCAGTTTACTTCTTTCTGTAATCTTATAAAACAGGACAATAGTGTCTGCTTTCACTACTTTAGGGTTGTTATGAGAATCAAATGAATTAACAAATGTGGAAATGTTTTATAAATTGTCACACCTCATAATGATGTTATGGCATTACCTAAACGGCAAGTGGGTTCCATGCAATCCTTACAGAGAAAGGTGCTCTTGCCTCCCAGAATGAGTTGAATAAACTCAATTGGAAGGTGACACTCCACAGAAACCTACTAATTTAATGGGCCTTCCAAAAGAACTTTGGAAAATTACCTCATTCAACATAATTTCTTTTAATCCTGTTTATTACCCTCTCTCATAAATTTCTCAGCAGGAAACACTACACTTTAAACATAAACTGTAGAATTAAAAGTTCATCTGGTGTTTAAAATAACTCACTTCCTGGTTATTTATTTATTTTTAAAAAGTAGAGATTGAAATTTTTACAACTACATTCAGATCTACCTAAATAGAAAGAACCAAGCTGTAAAATTTAATAAAAGTTCAAAAATATGCATATAACCCATAAGAATAATGATATGATCTGTAAGCCACTTAGGTTTCCATCCCTCAAAAATGTTAACAAGTATGAGTAAGGTTGCTAAATATCAAGCTAATTTTTTAACATATTAAAAGGTTTGACAGGCCATTCCTCAATTTCCATGCAGTAGGTGTTCTGCAACTGTTGCTACCAGCCAAAACTCAAGATTTCTATACTTGGGGTTACAATTTTTAAGAACTTGCTTTGTATGTATTTCAGAATGAGATCATAAATTTCATAAATGAAGTATTTTCCCCATTGTCTAGCTCTGAGGAGATTGCTTTAAATGAGGAAATTAATATAGACTTTTTTCTTACTGTTACTCATTTTTTGTCTTTGAATATTTTTTAAGTTTTATTTATTTTATTTACAGGAGGAAGGTTGGGAGAGAAACATCAATATGTGGTTGCCTCTCGCGCACCCCCAACTGGGACCTGGCCTGCAACCCAGGCATGTGCCCTGACTAGGAATCGAACCAGCAACCCTTAAGCTTGCAGGCTGGCACTCAATCGACTGAACCACACCAGCCAGGGCTATATTTTTATATTATATTTTCATTTAATTTTTTAATATTTTATTTATTGATTTTTTTAAATCTTCACCTGAGAACATGCTTATTGATTTTAGAGAGAGAAGAAAAAGGGAGAGAGAGAGGGAGAGAAACATCAGTTGCCTCTCAGACATGCCTAGACCTGGGACTAAATCTGCAACCTGGGCATATATCCTAACTGGGAATCGAATCCGTCGTCTTGTAGTTTACAGGATGACAGTCCACGCAACTGAACCACACCAAATGTTTTTTCCTACATGTGTGATATATATAAATGTTGTAAAAGTTTAAATTTGCCTGAGCCCTTTCACAAAGGCAGAGCAAACCAAATTTCAGCATAGTTATAATTTCCTAAGATCATTTTTTTAAATGTATGCTTTCATTTTTTACCTGTTTTATCTTTGAAGATTTCACATCCTTTGTAAGGAGCATGAATAAAATATAAAATATGATGTACTTCCATCTCTGCAGAATATTTTTCACTTCATTGAAACTTAATACATAGATTTCACAGAGAATATTATAAAATTATCTGTGTCTATATTAAGATTTAATTATTTAAAATTGTTTTCTTCGTAAAAAAAACTAAAATTTTTTTTTCATAATGTGTCGTATTTTACAAGTTTTGCAACAACATTTTAGAGAGAATTTTCCTCTAAGCAGTCTTTTTTCTTCTTTATTATGCAATAAATGGAAGTATGCAAAAGGAGCCATTGGCTTAAAAGACTTGTTTTCCCTTGCTTTGAGGAAATTCAGTATAATGTTTTATTAGCAAGGTTGGCAGGGGTGGCAAGAGAGAGAAAAGGAGGTCGTCCCCTTGCCCCAGTTTCAAGTGTTTGAAACTAAACTTGCATTCTAGGCCATCTTTCTATTACATGTGGCAGTTAGGCCCTTGACTTAGAATATTTTACAGAGATAAAGAGTGCCTTTTCAAAAAATATTCCTTTAATTTTTTTAAAAAGCAGTGTTGCATAATATGTATGGAAAAATAAAAGTAAGATGGAAGCAACTCATGCCAGACTGTGATGTCTGGTTGCTTGTGCCAAACTGTTCAGGTCCCAAAACGCGGTAGTCCTCGGCAGCTGGCTGAGATGATAATTTCAGATCTGTCACTGGCAATGACACCGTGGAAGGAAAATACAAAGTGAGTATCGTTATTTTGTTGCACTTCCTATTAATAAATGTCGTGCAATTGCCTCTCCAAATCTGGTTCATTGTGAAATAACTCATCACTCTTGGCTATTATGCTTACACATGTCTCTACACAAGCACAAAAAGCTCAGAAACCATGATGATGAGGAAGAGTAAAATAGCATAATTTAATTTTTTATATAGATGATTTTGTTTTATTTCATAAAA
This sequence comes from Furipterus horrens, assembly GCF_987537825.1. Classification (NCBI taxonomy): domain Eukaryota; kingdom Metazoa; phylum Chordata; class Mammalia; order Chiroptera; family Furipteridae; genus Furipterus; species Furipterus horrens. The sequence goes on from NW_028327174.1 coordinate 157,999,626, forward strand.
TGTTTATTTTATTGTTGTACTATTACAGCTGTTCCATTTTCCCCCATTTCTCTATATGATTTTTATTAAAAATAATAAAATATGTCTCAATTACAAACTTTTCATGTTGAAAGGGTCTCTAATGTGAACTGCTTTAATATTAATTATGAAGCAGAATTAAAAACCTCACAGTGGAAACAATCCAACACTGACAAACTCTAGTGATCAAAGACATTATCTTTCAATGTAAAACAAACACAATTCATAATTCCAGAGAGAAGGTCCTAGCTATGGGTTTTGTGAGACAAGCTAATTTTCCAGACCAAAAGCCAGTCACTGCTAGTAATTAAAACGAACTCTGAACCAAACCAGCCAACTTGGCTGGTTACTCGAAAACAGTGACTAGTTGCTGTTCAGCTTGTGCAGCCCAAGGGCAGACGAAACACCAAGCAAGAAAACACTTAGTTCTCTTTAAACCTGCCACTCACACCACATGTACTGGCCATCCTGTCACTGCCCTGGTTGAGTCAGTTCAGTTCCAGTTCGGAGCTGTCATCCGCTATGCAAAGCTGCCACATGGATGATCCAGACTTAGGTTTTTTTACTGAGAGCCACTTGCCACACATCTTCATGAGGTGACCATGATCATACACTTCCAGACTTTTCCAACTTCTTCCTGACTGAGTCTCATTTAGGATGGACACTTAGAGTGCCATTCTTTACATGGTTAAACAATTTTCCTTGGTCAACTCCTGAGTCCCCTAGACAAGCAAGAGGACCTGGAGCATCTCCACGCCTGGACTTGTATGGAGCGTGAGGGAATGTGCAGAGTAAGCCTTCTCCGAAACCTCCGAGTCCATATTAGCATGCTGCTGGGCCTAACGAGTCAGATTCTTGTGCACTGATCCCCACCACACACACTTTTGTGAGTTTTAAATTTTCTGTTCATTTTCTCTTTTTAATCCTCACTGAGGATATGAAACAGAACACCCAGGCTATTTAGTTATGAGGGGCTCGATTGCCCGCCGCCAAAAAAAGCATAACTCTCAATACCAGAGTTTGGTGAAAAGGAAAGGAATTGTTTGTTTAAAGGTTATACAGATTTAGATTAATGGTGGAATTCTTCCATTAAGTCCCACTCCCTTTAAAACACGCACAAGCATATTGTCCTGCCTTCCCCTGCCAAACCAGGTCAGTTTCAGAACAGAGAAGTCAGAGGTACCATCTCCCTCTAGGAAAATAGAAGTCCGTGGCTCCGTATTTCCCAGACACAGTTCAGGTCTCTGGGCAGCTCCCATTCATCATGCTGATTGGGGATGTTCCGCACGAGTCACGGTGTTCTCCAGCTCTTAATCCAGAGCCACGTGGCACCTCCTTACACACCTGACCACGTACCTGGCCGGTGGGGTGCCTCTGCAGTCTTTTAAGTTATGTGACCCAGCTGTCCAAATGGCTGCCACCTTATTTTAAAACCCTGACACCGGCCTGTGACACAGTCAGTGTTGTGACCAGTTCTGGCCACTCACAGAAACTTGCACAGGCCCTGTGAGCTTTTTCATTACCATTCTAGGGTCAAAGCCCCTCCCACCTCCTTGGCACATGGAACAACCGTAGCCATTTGCATAGCTAAGACATTAGGTATCTCTCAGGAAAATGGCTGTGCTCCACTGAGTCCCATCCCCCAAATTCTGAGGCTCTGGTCACTCTTACAGATATGCTTCTTGGTTTTAGAGAGAGACAAAGGAGGAGAGGGAGAGAGGGAGAGAAGGAGAGAGGGAGTAAGAAACATCAATGTGAGAGAGAAATAGTTGGTTGTTTCCCATACACTCCCTAACTGGGGATTGAAACCAAAAACTAAGAATGTGCCCTGACCAGGGATCAAGCCCACATCCTTTTGGTGCGACAGACGATGCTCCAACCAGATGAGCCACGAGACCAGTGTTACTGAACAGCAGTGGGGTCCTGCTGCCTGCTGCCACCCTCTAGGCAAAATTCCAGAGGCAAAGGTTTGGTGATAAAGGAAAGGAATTGTTATTCAAAAACTACACAATTTTGGAATAACAGCTTTTCACATGTATTAGTCACTTAAGCCTATCAATTAAGGCTAAACTCTTTAACACCTGAGTTCTCCTAGCATTCCCCTTGTCAGTTTTTTAATTATCTTATTTCTATAGGGATAGTTTACAAACTAAAGCAACATAAAATACAAAGCTACACAATTTGGGAAGAATGGCAGGCTTCTGCCTCAGAGCCTGTCTCCTCTAGAGCACCCAAAGAAGAATAACCCTGCCTCCCTCTGCCAGGACAGCCCAATCCTAGGCTGTGCCCAGAGTTCCTTCCCATCCAAAATACCATCCATTGGGAAATGCAGGCAGCTGCACCCTTGAGAAGTAGCCAACAGGCCCACCCAAGAGCCCTTCCTTTATTTCAAATCTTCTAGCCCATAATTCCGTGCACTCTGGAGGCATTCAGCTTCTCAGCCCATTCCGTCCTAGACTGCTTACCATTGCCTCACCAACCTCCTCCTACCGCCCTTCCCTGCTCCTCCCCAGTGATCTGATCAGATCTCTGTTTTACCAGGACTGTTCATTTTCTTAAATGGCAAGTATCCTACCCCACTCTCAATAAAATAAGTACTACACATTGGGGAAGACAAATAGGGCAACATTTATACAAGAAAAAAAATATATGCTTGAACAGCATAGCACTGTAAATGCTTGCATGACAAATTTTACTATGTGCTCAGGGGTTCATGCCTTTTATATATAGATATATTTTGTCTATTATGAGCTTTAAAACCAATAACACGTTATGAAAATCCTTTTGAAGAAAATTTTCTGGTTATTGTTAAGCTTCCTAAATGATTACCTTATTTCTTATATATAAAAACATGTCTAAAAGGATATAATAAAGTATATAGAAGAGAAATTATTGGGCACTATTTTGGATTATCATAGCAACTTTCATCTTAAATTGCAAATAAAAGTATATTGTTTTCTACCTTAAACTTAAATAAAGCTCATAATAAACAAGCAAATTGCTGGCTGAAAGATTAGTGTATGCTATAGAATAACTTAAATACCCCAAGCCATCAGCAATCATTCTCCATCTCTTTCTGGAAATGCTCCACTCTGCCAGTAGAGGGCACCATGTGCATACTGGGCAGAGAGAGCCAAGGGCTTATTAGGTACATCCGCCTCTTGATCTAGTTTTCTTTCACTTTGAAGTAACAACCCAGCAGGGGGTGGTATGAGTGGAGAATGGAGCTGGGGGTTGGTTGCCACAGCGTTCTATGGAACGTCAGGATTTTTATGATGTCCCTTATCATTTCAGCACCCAGAAGAGCCTGAGTTCAGTCTTGACCCAGCTGGGAATACAGCATGTAATTACAATTGAATTATTGTTTTCAGAGGCAAAATGGACAAAGAGTGAGGGTTGAAGAGACTTTTAAATTTGAAGCAGTCCATGCAACAAAAATCAGACCAAGCCTGGGGATGAGGACACAACTGTGGGGGTAAAATACTATTAATACTTTTCTTCCCACCTTCTAATCTCCTCTAGAAGGGGCTAAACATCAAATTAACAGAGAGATTAACAGGAGAAAATCAAAGTTTTAATACATGCACATGGGGATTCACATAGGCATGAAAATTCCAAAGACAGTGAGGCAACGCTGGGTATAGACATTTTTGAACAAAGAAGAAGAGGGGGGCGATGGGGTTTTATATTTCAGAAGTGAGAATGGGTGATTAACAGGTAGTTGAAGGAGAGGGGAACAAACGTGGCAGAAAATTCTTTCTAGGCAACTAAAAAACATTGGGACACAGTGGGGTGTCTAGCTAACAAGACTGGAGTCTTCCCGCTCCAAGCTCTCTATTTACCATAGTGAGTTTAAATTAGGCTAAGCAAACAACCTAAAATCTCCTTTCTGAAACTGGTTCCTCTGCCTGACTCTATTGGGCAGGAAAGGGGGAGGGGTCAAAGGTCCTTTCTGATCTTTTTTTCTTAATAAACAGCTTAAAGTCAGTATCTCAAAAAGGCAGCTTCAGGGAGGCAAAACTTTGGTTCCCTTCACCTGTTTCTATTCTCAGCTATACCAATTCCTGAGTAACTTCATCAAAACTAAGAAGGGGAACCAAGTTTCATATACATTTAGAAGTTTTTGTTATGCATGTTCAATTTAAGAATGATTCATATTTCTTTCACTTTGCAGTTTAAGTATGAAATTTTATATTTTATCACTTAAATATTCATTAAATATTTGGTTTGAAGAATATATCATACTTTTTATGCATGGTATGTTTAAAGATTTAACTCATTAGTATTTAACAATGCAATATTAACCTAATTCAGATTTACCTCATTTTTAATCCACCAAAGAACAGCAATGGCTGAGTTTATTATAGAAATTTGCAAAATTTTGCATGTTTGATGCAATATTTCTTTGAGGCTTTCCTAAGAGCAGGCATGCAATGTCTCAAGATAAAAATGCCAAGCTTTCCAGAGGCAGAATTTTATATGGGAAAAAATTTTTTTAAGTCTACATTGTTGAATTTTTCCAAATATCAGAGAAAATATATGTGAATGGTCTGTTTTTTAATAACATTATTTTATGAGTGACAGCTGCAGGTGAAGTAGCTCTCAATAGTTCCTAAGTTTAACCTGAAAACAAACGAAGCATCTCACATCCAAGTTCATCACATTGTCATGCCTCTAAGGAAAACAAATTCTGCTCCAAAAATCAGGGAAGAGTTCCATAAATCCTCTGGGTCTCCGAAAGAGGCAACAAAAAAGGAATCACAATGCATGACACAGAGCAAACCTTCATAAACATCTTCATTATTGGACATTCACTTTTTCTTTTTGCAATGTCAGCTGCTCTTCTTCAGTCATTTCCTTAAGACACATAATTCCAGCCTTTCTTCTCAATTCTCTTGCTCCTCATTTTCTTACCTTGAGCAGTGCCTTTAGGATACTGAAATTTGCTTTCTAATACACTATTGGTTGGGATTTAAATTGGCAAAATTTTGTTGGAAGGCAATTTGTATCAAAGCTGCAAAACAAGAAACTAGTCATGACTTTGATTCAACAATTTGCTTTTAAGAATTTATAAAAACAATCAGACTTAGGCAAAAAGAAGGTTTATCATCCATTACTTAAAATAACAAAAACTGAAGACCACTTAAATATCCAACAATACAATAGGGGTATAAACAAGAGTATGGTATAAGCATAGAACAAAACACCATGCAGCTGCTTAAAATACTGTTAAATGTTTACGGTATATTTTAAAAATATATATATATACACACATGTTTTAAAAGCTACAAAATATACATAACAAAAACTTCCTGATCATTCCCCCAGAATGGTAATCTAATCAGTAGCATTTTTTTCTCTGTATTTTTCTGTACTTTCTAAATTTTCTACAATAAATATGTAATAGTTTTGCCTTTAAAATATTTTTTTTTACTGGTTGATTTGAGAGAGAGAGAGACATAGATTTGTTGTTCCACTTATGTATGCATTCATTGGTTGATTCTTGTGTGTGTCCTGACCCAGGATCAAACCTGCAACCCTGGCATATCTAACCAACTGAGCTACTCGGCCAGGGTCCCAGGTAGTACTTTTGTAATAAAGAAAATCATTATTTCTTCTTTTTTGAAGCCAGGCCTTTCTCAGTGGACTGTCCAAATGTGATAATGACCAGTATTAGGAGAAAGTTTGCTGCATGATGAAATTTCTTAGAAGAAAAATTGCAACAGTATTGCACTTGTGCCCAGATCACACTGGCTGCTGCAGACGTTCACAAGCCACGTGTCACCCTTGGCTCTGCAGCTCAGTAGCGTCTCCTTTCCCTCAGCAGCTTGCAGTCCAAGGAGGAGTTCCACAGCAGACTGGCCCAGGGCCACTGAGCTGTCTAAAACCCTGTTAGAGGAGCAGAAAGGGCAATTCCCCACTAACAGGCAGATGGTGAAACATCCTCTTGGCTCTTGTAAATCAAGCCATATTGGTACTGACGCAACTGAGAAAAAGGCAAGCAAGTTCTCCAGGGTCAGGCAAAATGAGTCTTCTTTCAAAGCAGTGTTGTGCCATGCCAGCTGGCATTTCCTGCAATGCCCTCAGCCAGTTTCAAGGGCAGATAATGGGCAAAAAAATCGAGGCCATAAACTGGAGATGTAGAGATGGGCTTTGAGCCCTGTGCCTACACTGTCAGGAAGCAGAGTTCCACTTGACAGCCGAGTGGGAAAAGAGCTGGGTTGTGGATTAGGAGCCCTGGTACTAGTGTCCTCTCCTCTCCTGGAGCTGAAATACAACAGAGGCCTGCATGTTATCTCTAGGGAGAAAAGGCCAGGGGAGAAAAAGGTTACCCTGAGGATGAAGTCCTTGTTTTCCCATGTTTGCCCCCTGCCAGGCAGTGGGGGCCTTCACCCTGGTGATCATATGCACCTGGAATAAATTGCTCCACCATTGTGTTCAGTTATCCATCTTAGTTTCCCTATTCCACTTGCCAAGGAATTTTCCTAGCTTCTCACTAGTCTGCTTCAGATTCAATGAGCTATAACGTTGCTTCTAGCCTCCCAAACCTTTATGATAATTTATAATGAACTTATAAAATATACCTTTAATTCAATAAGAAATTTATTCAATTCCTATTATACCTAGCAAGCAGGAGGCAAGGTTAAAAAATTAAAAAGCAAAACAAAACAGAAAAACTTGCCTACTCATAGGATTCACAGTTCAAAGCATTGACAAACTTCCCAGTTCTGATAAGTATAATGATGCACTATTCCATTTATTTAAGAAAAAGTTTCTCACCAAGACTGAGTTTTCTCTGTCACCAATAAAGCTTCTTATCCCATTGTCAGCAATCAGTGTGTTTACTCTATCCTGGGTGGCAGTTTAGGTTTGGGTTAGAAACACTAGCTAGCTTGGTGAGTTCCAGTTAAATCTGAGCTTCACCATTTGCTAACTGGATGACCTTGGAAATATAACTTAAATTCTCTTGGGCTCAGTTTCCTCATCTGTAAAATGGGACTCCAAATTATAGAGTGTAGATGACCTGAAGCATGACAAATAAGTTGTCAGTAAATCACTATTATTTGTTATTATAGGAAGCATAAAAATAGTTTTAATTGGTTTAAACAGAGCACAAAATCTTAGAAATTTATATTAAAAGGCATCTTAAAAGTAATTTCATTTCAATCCTCTCATTTAACACAAGGGAACCCTGACTCATATAGGTTGAATAGGGCTCTGGTACCCCTTAAGAGCTATTTTATTCTCTTTATACACCCCAGGAGTTAATGTAAAAATGTAATGTACTTTCCTGAGAAACTAAAAAAAAACCTTCCTAATTTCACATGGAAATTATTTCTGTGGTTTCTATTATTTTGAAACTTCTATTTGCTCCTTTCTGAAATGTGACTGCTATTTCAGACACTCTTTCCAAAAAGAATCTGACATTTGGCCAAATAGCCCAGCTGACCTTGCCCCAGCCACCTCCTTCACAAAATCCACTATGACTGCTCCAAGCAGACTTCAAGTTTCCCTCACGATACATTTATGCCAAGCAGCCTGCTTTCTCTCTTGGTTTTCCTAGCCACTCTGACTAGTTAAAAATTAATTTCAAGTTAAGGCAAGCAAAATGTGTTTCATTGACTCCAATCAGACAAAAATACCTTCCCTGGATATGCAACAGTGTCTTCAGAGCAATTAAGACAGGAGGAAAGGGAACTCATAGAAAATAAAGAGTAACCAAACAAACTCACATTTATCCCATGCTTTTCATGTGCCCGGAGACTCACTGAGGCCTCACAACCATCCTATGAATTAGATATTAGTATCTCCATTACAGATGAAAAAGCTGAGGGTCAGGAGCAACTTGCCTGAAGTCACACAACTGGGAAATGATGTAGCTGGAATTTGAACCCAGACCAGTATGTTTCAAAACTCTTCCCAGTAAATCAGCCCCCTCTCTCTTTCAACTATGATCTTCATGACATTCAAATGACAGAGTACCTCCTAATGCAAAAAAATAAAAAAGTAAAAATAAATGATTCCTACAAGATGGTGTAGTCACATGTCTGGAGAAAAGACATCCATTACGCAATTCACTAAAAATGTGTTGGAACGCCTAGAAGTTGCTGTCAGGGTATTGTGTTTCCGTCATGAAGACTCATCCCAAGGACAGTAAATGATGTGTCAACCCTTCCTTACAAGATTTTCCTGTTTTGTGTATTATGATTCTTGTATCATAAGAAAAGAGAAACTTAATGGATGAAGATGAAAGTTTATTCTGAGTGTGTATCACATTTTGATGATTATAGAGTCCATCATAAGGCCTCTCTCTCGCCCACTGTCCCAATATATTATTATATAAAGCTTTTCTCTAAATCCAATCTCCTTGTAATTGATCGAGTCATTTTTCATGGCCTTTTTAAAAGTTTTTGTTCTTCACCTCCCTCTTCTGGCTTCTTTTCAAAGCATTTTTCCAGTCCACTTACAGTTTAGAACAGATGTAGATGCTGGCCTGCTCCCAAAATCTTACTGCTAAATCATGACTCCTTCATTCCCCCTGGACTGAGTTATGCCAGAGTAGAAAATGACTTCAACCCATGGCAGAATCTGTGTTGCTGCCAGTCCAATTTAAGCCCAAAGGAATCAATTCTATTTGCAGTACTTTTTTTTTCCCATGTTCAGTTCATGCTGAGGAAGTATAGTATGTCACATTTGGACGATTTATAGAGCCCGTCTTAAGGCCTCTCTTGCCCGCTGCCCTACCACTGTCATTTGTCGGTTCCCCAGACTGGAAGAGCAGCAAGGAGAGAAGAATCTGCAGAAAGTCTGAGACAAGCAGATGAACAGGAACCCAAAGAGAAATTAAATGGGCCTTTAAGAAAATAACTGCAAATCATGTAAAATGTGACTGAGTTAGAGTACATTACCCAGCAGATTAATACAACATAATTCTGGGTTGTCACATGTACTAATGTCAGCTGAATCACTTTCCCATCACTGATGAGTCCGGGAAACTGTATTGGGATGATAAAGAGCAGATGAGCACGGGAGGGGCTGTCAGTAACTGAGCCCTTTATTACAGCAAACTATTCCAGAAACCCCAGGCTCAAAAACCTGTAGCAGGCAACAAACAGCAGGAACACAAAGGAACCAAAGAATATTGCTACAACCTTCAATTTCAGAAATATTGGGAGAATATCCGCCATGGGAAGACCTTGATGGAGTGCAGCTGAACATCATTACAGATCACGCAGAGGCACCAAGTAGTATCCTGATAGCAAATTTGGGGTATCAGAAAGTCAGTCTCTCCAGGGTTCTCTGTTTTACTTGCTTCAATACATATATTTAGACTCTTTGAGCTCTGACATTCCCCCCTAAACAGATTTGCTGACCTCATTCGTTTAATCATTCACCAAATATTTGTTGAGTTTCTACTAGGGACAGGTACTGTTCTAGGCACTGGAATTGAGTATTGAATAAGACAAGGTCTCTGCTAATATGAAGTGGTCATCCCAGAATCATACTTATGCCCCCAACAGAAATGATTTTAAACATGCGACCTATTTCATCAGTGAAGAAAATACTCAGTCCTCACAAGTGGTATTTCAAAGTGAATGTGTTTTACTGCCAATGTCAAGATTTTTGTTCTCCAAAGGATTCTTTTTCTTTTAAGCCACAAAATGTTTTGTTTTGAATGGCAGTAAAAATAAGCGATGAAAACTTGGAACTTTTAGAAGAGTAATTTATTGCTCTCAACTGTGCTAAGCTTGCCCTACCCTAAAAACCTCCATGGAATGAAAACATAAGAGTTCAAACAGATACACATTCACTACTGGGGCACACTGATCTTTGACTTACATATATCTCAAAAAATAACTTGTTTGTTTCTATTCACATTTGATGAACTTTGACAAATGAACATGAAGAATTAAATGAAATGAACTGTCTTAACAGGAAATCTAAATAAATGGAATAGAAAATAAAATGTAACTAAAGTTAGGGAACAGCATTTGCCCCTCCAAAATATACCCCTATTTTCAGGGAACCCCCGCTCTATACCCCACTATAATATCTTTCTTTTGTCATTAGCTAAAGATGGTATCTAAGGTGGTGGCTTGGGTCATTTTATTTTTTTTTTAATGTTTTTTATTGATTATATTGTTACAACAGTTCCAATTTTCTCCCCCTTGCTCCCCTCCACCCAGCACCCCCCTCCCCCAGCAATCCCCCCCAAGTCCATACCCCTGGTTCGTAAAAATTAACTATCCCCCCCCCTCTCAAATATTAGGACCCTTTGTAATCTTGTAAAGGACAATGGGCGAAGGTCTCAAGCTCCTCTAGCTGCTTCAAGCTGGACATGGTCATCGTCCTACCTACCTTTGGGTCCAGAAAACCCTAATAAGAGTGGGGGTGTGGAGGGGAGGGTGGCCTTCCCACATGGGGAAGGATCGTGCAGACTCCAGGTCAGTTGGCTGTCTCCGGTCAACGGCGTGCTTGGTTTAACAGGCTGGTGTCCTTGTTATGTTCTGGGGGCAACAGATTTGGCGAAAAGGGTTAAAAGACATCATTCAATCCATAACTACTAGATGACAAAAGGCAGGGATTAATTTTTCAATGTTCCATATTAGGGAAAAAAAAAAAAAAAAAAAAAAGGCTTCTTTGTAAGAAGGTGTGCTAGGCACATCTCGTGGCTTGGGTCATTTTAGGGAGTACTCAGTTTTCCTAGTTATCTACCATAAAAAATTGGAGGCATACATGTTATATAACTTCTGATTTTTGTTGTTGTTGTTGTTGTTAATCTGTCTTTTATTAGAGGGAGGTGTAGGAGAACAAAATTAATTTTTCTGACCATTCTAGGTTCTTAGCTGGGACTCCTACCTTAAGTACCATCTTTAGCTAACAAAAAGAGAGATGGGGGTGGGAGACAGTTGTGGAAGGTTACAGTATAAACATGGTAAGCAAGGGTAAAGTTGCAATTTAGATTTAACTTGGATTTTCTCCAATGATAAAGAGTTTCTAAAGATTTAGTATTATCCTTCTCTTCCTGCTAGAGAGAGAGAGACAGAGAGAGACACTCTTAAAAATGGAAATTTCAACTTCTGGCCAAGATGGAGGCCTAGACTGACACACTCCATCTCCCTCCACAAATAAGAAGGAATACAACTACCTCAAAACTAGAAACAACCAGAAGTTCCAGAAAATCAAACTGCATGAAATTCCAGCAAACAAAGATATAAAGAAGAAATACTCAGACAGGTAGGAGGGGTAGAACCGGGGCAGAGAGGATGCAGTGTGGTGGTGGTGGCAGCAGCGGTGGCAGTGGCAGGCTGGCAGAAAGCACAGTCACACGTTTTAAAAAGTCAGGAGGGACACCTGGGGAATGTTCCCAGCTCCTCACCAGACTGTGAAGCTCACTGTTCCAGCACCGGGGAAAATCAAGCCTCATTGCTTCTGACTGTGCAAACCAGTGGGGGTTGGGGTGGAGGCAGACACTGCCAGTGTCAGCAGAGTCTGCTTGTTTAAAGGGCCCCCATGGTCCTAGAACATTCGCAGACCCACCGACTCTGGGAATGACGGCCAGGGCGGCAATTAGAGGGGCACCGGTCTGGTGCAGAAGTGGGAAAGGTGTCTGGAAAATGGGTGAGTGCTGGGCAGGTGGCATTGTTCCATCTCGGACCCCTCCCTCATATAGAGTGCCAACAACGTGGTGAAATATGTCGCCCTGTACTGATGAATCCCTAAGGCTCCACCCCTTACAACATAACAGGAGCGAGAGCTCTACCTGGGACACAGAGGTAAACAAACACAGGAGCCTGTCAGAATGAGGAGACTGGGAAGTATGGCCCAAAGGGGGGAATGGGTCAAGGTTCCAGTGGGAGAACTAAGCGACGAGGAGATAGCCAAACTAATAGATGAGGAGATAGACAACCTAACAGACGCAGAATTCAAAACATTGGTGATAAAGTTGCTCACAGGCTTGACAGATATGCTTGAGTATGGCAAATGCATAAGAGAAGTTCAGGCTATACTAAGTGACATGAGGGAAAATTCACACAAAACCAATGGTGAAGGGAAGATACTGGGGTTCAAACAAATGATTTGGAACATAAGGAAGGAAAAAAACAGTCAACCAGTGCAGAATAAGGAAGCAAGAATTGAAAAAAATGAGGAAAACTTCCCAAATTTTGAAAAGGAGATGGACATACAGGCCCAGGAAGCATGGAGGGTCCTGGGCAAGCTGGACCCAGAGGGAACCACAACAGGATGCATCATGATTGAGATGTCAAAAGTGAAAGATAAAGACAGAGTCCTGGGGACAGCAAGAAAGAGGCAGAGAGTTGCCTACAAGGGGGTGCCTATAGGACTATCAGCTGATTTCTCAGAGGACACTTTGCAGGCAGGAAGGGACTGGCAAGCAGTATTTAATGTGATGAAAAGCAACCTACAACCAAGATTACTGTATCCAGCAAAGCTATCATTTGGAATGGAAGGGTAGATGAAGTGCTTCTCAGACAAGGTGAAGCTAAAGAAGTTCATCATCACCAAGCCGTTATTATATGAAATGTTAAAGGAACTTACTTAAGAAAAAGAAGATCAAAACTATGAACACTAAAATGACAACAAACTCACACCTATCAACAACTGAATCTAAAAAATAAAAACAAAATCCAACTAAACAAACCAGAATAGGAACAGAATCATAGGTATGGGGATCATTTGGATGGTTATCAACTGGGAGAGGGGAGAGGGAGAAATGGGGAAATGGTGCAGGGACTAAGAAGCATTATCAGTTGGTACAAAGTAGACGGGGATGTTAAGAATAATATAGGAAAGGGTGAAGCCAAAGAACTTATATGTGTGACTCATGGACATGAACTAAGGGGGGTGGGATTGCTGGAGGGAAGTGGGGGTACTGGGAAGAGGGGAGCAAAGGGAAAAAAATTAGAACTACTGTAACAACATAATCAATAAAATATACTTTAAAAAAAAAAGATAGGTATGTGGCCCAATCTCACTCAATTTTAATGAAATAATCCCTTTGAAGTTGGAGACCTACCTCTATGTTTGGAATTGTACCCAATTTTTAGTTCTTCACTTTTCCATTTTCATATTTTGTGGGAGCTTTGGTGTAGTTAGAATTAGCTTTAACTTTGTGTCTTGTTAACTATGTGGCATTTTGACCTCCAGATTCTTTATCAGTAAATTGAGTGAAATGTAGAAATGAAAGTGGAAGTCATTGAAAGCTGAAAATCACATGTGAATTATGCATCATTAGTATTTGGTGGGCATGTCATCATATTGGAAGCCTGGAAATAAAAAGATTAAAAAGCTCTGGATATAGGATGATGATATTCTGTTAAAAGGTGACTGAGACCGTTAGGAACCCAAACTGTGATTTTTGTTTATTATTTATATGAATACCTATTTGTCCATTTACTTATGTAATAAGTAATTACTGAGTGTCTTAACCCTTTGAGTGTCATGTGTAATTTGAAATTTGTATCAACATGAGAAAAAATTATATCAACATATAACCTGAGGTACAAAAAAAAGAGAACAAAACATAAAATATGAATTATTCCATTGTTATTTACATTTATTGCCAACAAAAAAAGTCGCTGGGAGCAACGCTGACACTTTTGGGAAAATTTGTCAGCATCACTCACAGCAACATTGGCACTCAAAGGGTTAAATGGATGTGGCACTGTGTGGGATACTGGGGTTTCAGAGCAAATATGCACAGAGTTTTTGTCCTTGTCCAGTTTCGTGAGTGAGATAAAAAATAAAGAATCAAACTAATCCATGTCAAGTCACAACTATGATGGATACTTTTAAGGGAAGGACTATGTTATTATAAGAGTATGTAAGGAGTAGATGGAGTATTTTACCTTTGAATGAAGTCAGGGTAAACGTCCTTAAAGAAAGCGATGGTTGCTATGGGACTTAAAGTGTAGGAGTTATCACAGGTCCTGTAGGAGGAAGTAAGAGCATTCCAAGCCAAAAGACTACCATGAGCACAAGTCATAAGACAACAAGAAGAAAGGCACATCCATTAAAGAAGTCTAGAATGTGTGGAAGGTAGGGGACAAAGAGGAAGCAGGACATCAGATGAGGTTGAGAGACATACAAGGTCCAGATTATGGGGCCATGGTAAAGATTCTGGCCTCCGTCCCAAGGACAACGGGGAAGCAGTTGAAGGGGATGATGTAATAATGAGGAGGCTGTATCCCAGGGATCATTGGGGCACAGCTATTCTTAATTAGGCTTCATATCAGCTGGTTGAACCCTCCCTTTCCTATCATTATTTTATAGAGAAGAGTTATTTAATGTGAATTCTTCAATACAAAGAGGGATTTGTAAGTTTATGCCTAGGAGTGCATTATCAAAAAGGCACTGACTATAATTCCAGATAGCATTAAGAAATCATCAGACTATGTCCATTTACTCAATGAATAAATAGTGGCTATCTTGCAGAAGTCATTGGGATAAAAATAAGCCAAATTTTGTATTGAGCTACATCTATTAAGTATTCGTTTTAAAAAATGTTGTTCTTTACAAACAGTAAAATTACTACCTCAATCAAGGATTTGAATTCCTTAAAGTCCTAAGAGAGGTGAAATGGAAAGGCTTATGTGTATCTAGAGAATATATTGTGTGCACTAGGGCCAGGAAGAGCAGAGGCCTCAGGTGGGAGCAGGCGGGAGCAGTCAAGGAGCAGAGTAAAGGAGAAAACTGGCAGGAAATGTGGAAAGAGAGGAAAGTGTGAAAGATGTTTTCAAGCCTCCTAGGTATTGTGAGGACCTTGACCTTGACTCTGAAGTAAGAGAACAATGGAGGGTTTGGACAGAAAAATAATATCACCTGACTTTTATTTTAACAGGCTCTGTCAGGCAGCTGTGTTGAAATCAGACCTAAGAGATACAGGGTGGGAAGCAGGGAGATGGTGAGGAGGCCAGAGCAATGGTCTGGGCAGGGGATGCGTAGGACTTGGGCCATGGTAGTAGCCGTGAAGAAGGTGAGAAATGGGCTCAGGCTTTGCTGATGAATAGGGTGAGTCAAGGATGGCTTCATGGTTTCTGTTCTGAAAACTGGAAGCATATAGTGACCAATTCTGAAAGAAGGAAGACTGCTGGAGAGAAATCTCAATTTTACACATGTTGAGTTTGAGATGTCTGTGAGTCTCCACTGTGGAAAACCTTTCTAAAGTTAAATATCTCCTGTCTCTCTTGGAAAAAAAAAAATCAATATTATAATGTTAACAACGATTCTTCCCCTTTACTTGATCTTATCACAGATTCTGATCATGGAGGTCAGAGTAAGCCATTTTCCTACTTAAAACTATCCTATGGTTTTCCACTGAATTCAGAGTAAAATCTAAGTTCCTCACCACAGTCTCCCAGACTCTCCCTATATGTCCTGCATGCCCGCCTTACCTTGTAAAACCCTCCTCTTTCGTCAGTATACCACTTCTGTAGCAGCCTTATTTCTATGTCTTAAACATGCCAAGATCATTCTGGTCTTAGGAACTTGCTGTTGTTTCTGTTGTCTCCTTCTGGAATACTCTTGCCACTGTTTTTCTTCTGCATCAGAGACTGTGTGTAATCATTCAGATTGTGGACCTCATGTTATCTCCTCAGAAAGTTCTTCTGTTAATCATCACTATGGTCTCAGTCCTTCTGAAATTGCTCGCTTATTTATTTACACTATCATTGAGTGTCTCCCCGCTCCCTGCCCCACAAGGTATTTTATCTGACTAGTTTCCACTGTATTCTCAGCACCTAATACAGTGTCTGGCACACATTAGGCACTTTGTAAATATCTGTTAAATAATTGGGTAGAGGTAGGAAGAAAGAGATTAGGTGGAGAGAGAAAACCCTATTCTCTCATCATCAGATAGGTCGTTATGTTGGCTACATTTTGCCTCTGTTGATTAATGCATTTCATGTTGTAGACCTGACAAATTCCAAAGTCTTCCCTGTGGGATTTTGTATTAACAGTACAAAATCAACAGGTCAGACCATTCCCATTTTACATGTATAAATTAAGTTCATAAGGAACAGATAACTTCCTTGTGCTCCCTGTGCTTTTAAGTGACAGTCTGACCTGACTTTTGTGGAGCCTGAGAAAGATGATGCCTAGAGAAGGTGGGTTAACTGGGTTCAAGTTAAAAAAACTACAACAAAAACAAATGAACAAAAACACGAGCTAGCAGCCATTCTACACAGGGCCCTTTCACGCAAAGTGCACCTCTAGGCAAAGCTAGCCCCGCACTGTCTGTGTCTGTGAGTTTATGCCAGCCGAACCAGCCTTTATAAAGAAGTGCCCGGAGTCCTATTTCAACCACTAGGACTGACCCTTTCCCCATCTCTTCAGATCTACCCAGCTATTTCCCCATCAGTTTCTTTACTGATCAATCAGAGTAGCTCCATTATGACCAACCAGGAGAGTGCCTTCTGAACCAGTCAAACTGCAATGATTTGGAGTCCTCATTTGCATGAGTATGGCCCAGTCAGGGACAATGGATGGGGACTTCTATCTACCTCAGTTCCCTTCTGGCTCTGAGAGAGCATTTTCCTTTTCCACCAAAGGCTGGAGGTTGAATTTCCCCAGCTGGAGCTAAAACACTGAAGATATCTCACTGGAGCGGAGTGGGGAACCCCAGCGCAGGGCAGGGCAAAGTGGGCCAGACCACCAGGGATCACTGTCTAACTGGAGAAGTTGTCTGGCCCCAGGGCACCTCGCCCCGGGGCCTCCTGGCCCTAGGGCTGCCTAACAGCAGTGCTGTCTTCACAACCTGCTGTCATAATTGAGGTAGGTCATAGCCGTGCTCTGTCACAATTGGGCTACTTTCACAGAAAAAGTGTCCTTCTTTACCATGCCCCAAATTGGAGATACCTTTTGGTGTTCAATTGATGTCAATGACCTCCTTCAGTGATTAAATGCAGAACTAAAATGAGGGAATTTGTCTATAGAAAAGGGGGAACTCAACTTAATTAAGCCTATCTGATGTTTGGAAAGTGGCTTTCAATTCAATTGTCCCCCAAAGGATAAAAATATATGAATGATGATCCATCTGTATTTTCATTGGATAGGGCCACAGCCATAGCAGTTACTAAAATACTTCTAGAAAGTCCAATTTTTGCTATTTGTAAAATCCCCACAGATCCCACGGTGACTGTGGAACCCGTTTTACTAGACAAATTCTGCCCAGGTGTGCAAACTTGCCTGATACTACAGTGTTTTCATTGTACTCACCATTCCCAGGCCTCTCATTTTATAGAACAAACTGACCAGATAGGTACAATTCAATTGGTAAAATCTGTTGACTGTTTTAATCTACCTTGGCCTAAAGTCTTTCCCTTGGTATTGCTTACTTTAAGATGAATTCTTGCCCTGGCTGGTGTGGCTCAGTGGATTGAGCACTGGCCTGACCAAAGGGTCACCAGTTCAATTCCTAGTCAGGGCACATGCCTGGGTTGTGGGCCAGGTTCCCAGTTGGGGGTGCACAAGAGACAACCCCACATTGATGTTTCTGTCTTTTTCCCTCCTTTCCTTTCCCTCTAAAGATAAATAAATAAAATCTGAAAAAAAGATCAATTCTTTTTGGTATATATCAATTGATCCCTTCTAAAATTGTGACTGGAAGGCCTGTCCTGTGAGGTTAGATCAGGGAATATGGGAATTTGCCTTAATAAGGAGACCTTCTAACTTACTGCTAAGAACTTACAAAGACCCTTGAAATTAGTGCAAGCTCATAGGGCACTCTTTCCACAGTGTGCTTCTGGGAGATGGCACCAAGCATCATGGCCCACAACCTGGGTACATGGTCCATCAGTGAAACATGTCCACAAGGACTCCCTCCAGCCTGGCTAGAGTGGACTATAGCGCATACTGTTAACTAATCCCTGAGTTGCAAGGTGAAATGGTACCGATCCATGATTTGTTTTTTATTTTAAAAAGCCCCTTAACTTGTACCTCATTCACCTAATTGAATAGGAGACCTAGCCTATAGGAGACCTCAGATTGGAGTTACCCAGAGTTTGGCCTTTGCCTTGACAGTTTTACATTAAGTGTCTTGTCTTTGGATCTGTATTGACCTTGCTGAAAGAAATCAGAAAATGTTCTGTTTTTCCCTGGCTTGTGTGGCTCAGTGGATTGAGTGCCGGCCTGCAAACCAAAGAATCACTGGTTCAGTTCCCAGTCGATGCACATGCCTGGGTTGCAGGCCAGGTCCTCACTTGAGGGTGTGCGAGACGCAATCTATTGATGTATCTCTCCCACATAGATGTTTCTTTCCCTCTCTCCTCTTCCTCTCTCTCTAAAAATAAGTCAATAAAATCCTTTTTTTTTTTTAAAGAAATTGTTCTAAGCCCTGGCTGCTGTGGCTCAGTGGATTGAGCGTCGGCCTGTGAGCCAAGTGTCGCTGGTTCGATTCCCAGTCAGGGCACATAACTAGGTTGCACATCAGGTCCCCAGTTGGGGGCACGAGTGAGAGGCAACCACACAGTGATGTTTCTCTCCCTCTCTTTCTCCTTTCCCCTCTCTCTAAAAATGAACAAATAAATAAACAAGCAAATAAATAATAAAGTCACATACCTTAAAAAAAAAGAAATTGTTCTATTTTGTTGGTATTATTTCTTTTTTTTTTTTTTTTTTTTTTTTTTAATTTATTTTTGTTTTTCAATTACAGTTGTCCCCTTTTCCCCCAATTTCTCTCCCCCACCCAGCCCACCCCCTCTCCCGCAATCATATCCCTCCCCGCTGTCCATGTCCATGAGTCCTTCATACAGGCTCTTTAATTAAACCCTTCCCTTACTTATCCCCCTTCTCTCCCTCTCACCTCCCCCCTATTGACTGCTACTCTGCTTTTTGTTCTATTTAGTTCCTTTGTCTGTGTTGTTCTTTAGTTTCCTGTATTAGGTGATATCATATGGTATTTTTCTTTCTTTGCCTGGCTTATTTCACTAAGCATAATTCTCTCTAGTTCCATCCATGTTGTTGCAAATGGTAGGAGTTCCTTCTTTCTTTCTGCTACATAGTATTCCATTGTGTAAATGTACCACAGTTTTTTGATCCACTCATCTACAGATGGGCACTTAGGTTGTTTCCAGCACTTAGCTATTGTAAACAGTGCTGCTATGAACATAGGGGTGCATAAGTTCTTTTGAATTGGTGTTTCAAGATTCTTCGGGTATAATCCTAGTAGTGGAGTCGCTGGTTCAAAAGGCAGTTCCATTTTTAATCTTTTGAGGTAATTCCATACTGTTACTGCTTTTGCTGTGTCCCACAGGTTTTGGGTTGTTGTGTGCTCATTATCATTAGTTTCTAGAAATTTCTTGATTGCTTCTTTGATGTCATTGTTAGCCCATTCATTATTTAATAGCATGTTATTCAATCTCCATGAGTTTGGGTGTCTTTGATTTTTTCCTCTGAGGTTGATTTCTAGTTTCAAGGCATTGTGATCTGAAAAGATGCTTGATATGATTTCAATTTTCTTGAATTTGTTGAGGCTTGTTTTGTGACCTATCATGTGGTCTATCTTTGAAAATGTCCCATGTGCACTTGAAAAGAATGTATATTTTGCTTCTTTGGGGTGAAAAGTTCTATATATATCAGTTAGATCCATGTGGTTTAGTGTGTTGTTCAATGCCTGTATATCCTTGGTGTTTCTTTGCTTTGATGATCTGTCTATTGTTGATAATGGAGTGTTGAAGTCCCCTACTATGAGTGTGTTGTTGTTGATATCCTTTTTGTGGTCTTCTAGTATTTGCTTTATGTATTTGGGTGCTCCTATGTTGGGTGCATATATGTTTATCAAAGTCATATCTTCTTGATGGATTGTTCCTTTAAGTATTATGAAATGTCCTTCTTTGTCTCTTTTTATTGTCCTTGCTTTGAAATCCATTTTGTCTGATATGAGAACTGCTACCCCGGCTTTTTTTTCCGGTCCGTTTGCTTGGAATATTTTTTTATATCCCTTTACTTTCAGTCTGTGTAAATCTTTTGTTTTGAGGTGTGTTTCTTGTAGACAGCAAATATGTGGGTCCTGTTTTCTTATCCATTCCGTTACCCTATGTCTTTTAATTGGAGCATTTAATCCATTTACATTTAAGGTTATTATTGATGTGTATTTATTCATTTCCCTTTGTACCTCTGTTCCTCTCCTCTCTTGTTTTTTCCTAGAACAGTCCCTTTAGCATCTCTTGCAATGCTGGTTTGGTGGAGATGTATTCTTTCAGTCTTCCTTTGTCTGAGAAACTCCTTATTTCACCTTCTATTTTGAATGAGAGCCTTGCTGGGTAGAGTATTCTTGGTTGTAGGCCTTTGTTTTTCATTGCTTGAAATATTTTTGACCATTCCCTTCTGGCTTGTAATGTTTCTGTTGAGAAATCAGTTGATAGCCTTATCGGAGCTCCCTTGTATGTTATTTGCTGCTTTTCTCTTGCTGCTTTTAGGATTCTCTCTTTGTCTTGGAATGTTGCCATTTTAACTATGATGTGCCTTGGAGTGGGTTTTTGGGGGTTCCTCTTGATTGGAACTCTCAGTGCTTCTTGGACTTGCATAGCTTTTCCTCTCATCAGGTTCGGAAAATTTTCTGTCACTATTTCTCCTATCAGATTTTCAATTCCATGTTCCTTTTCTTCTTCCTCTCGTATTCCGATGATCCTTAAATTATTTTTCCTAATGCTATCCTGTAATTCCCTTACATCTTGTTCATATTTTTTCAATCGTTTTCCATTTTGCTGTATTGTCTGGGAGTTTTTCTCTACATTATCTTCTAACTCACTAATCTGATCTTCTGCTTCGTTTAGTCTGCTTTTGACTGATTCTACTGTGTTTTTCAGTTCAGAGATTGTATTCTTAAGTTCTTCCTGGTTCTTGTTAACGATTTCTATGTCTTTTTTTATGCTGGTGTAGTTCTCTGCCAGTTCCCTGTAATTTTCTTGGAGCTGCTGGTAACTTCCTTGAAGGTTGTCATAGTTGATTTTAAGGATGTCGAGTATATTGAGCTTCTTTACCACCATTGTTTTGAATTCCATGTCTGACATTTGGGCTATGTCTATTTCGTCTATCTCTCTTTCTGAGGATTCCTCTTTTCTTTTCATTGAGGGGTTATTTTTGCGTCTTACCATGTTGGATTCTTTTTGTTTTTATTTATTTATTTATTTATTTATTTATTTATTTATTTATTTATTGGGGGGGTAGTCTGCTTTGACTTCCCTCCTTTGTGGTGTAATATTCTTTATCGAAGGTCTGGGAGTTTCAGTGGTGCAGTCTCTTTGATATCCTGAGCCTGATGGTCTTAAGTTACCCTTTATGTCGTTTGTTTATGCTGTTCGGTTATATTTCAGATGTTCTTTGATAGGATCTTCCTTCTGGCTACTTGGTTGAGAGTCACTCTATCTGCTTTGTCTTGAGTTCTTTTGTGGATATGCTGTTAAAGACATAAACACACAGCCCAGGCAGGAGACCCACACCCACAGAAAGTATCCCCCACTCTATCCTGCTATCGTTAGCCAACTAGCCCGTATTAATATAAATGTAAAGAGATTTGAGCTTTTATACTATAAGAAGAATAGATACGAGTTGTTTTTGGGGAGGAAAAATATAATTTTTGATAGAGGGGTTGATAGATTAATAATAGTTGAGACTGTGCAAGCCAGTTAGTAATATTTACATTGTATGTTAAGAAAAATAGAAGAAAAGGATAGAAAAATACTTAGTATAGTAAGAAAGTGGGATTGTATTGTATTTGGGTTTATATAGTAATTATATTGTATTATTTAAAGTAATAGGGGGGCTAAGCTAGACACACAAACGAATAAACCACTATTAAAGAGAAAGGATGAGAAGGAGAGGTTATATGCAACACGTTAGAGATAAAGTTTGTTATTATTGGAAGAGGTGGAGGAAAAACACTCCCCCAAAAAATCCCCAAGAAAATAGGAGAAAGAAAAGAAGAAAGAGAGAAAGAGAAGAAAATAAAAAATTTACCACATCCCCCCCCAAAAAACCCCAAAAGGTTAGCAAGAAAGGAACAAAGAAAGATAGAAAAGAAAGAATACAGAAGAAAGAAAAAAGAGAGAGAAAAAAAAATTGAACCAAAAAAAAATATATATATATATATATATATATACCCCCCAAAACCCCCCCCAAAAGAAACCCCAGGAAAAGAATAAAGAAAGAAGGAAAGAAAAGAAATTATTAGGAAGAAAGAAAGAACAAGGGAGAAAAAATTTGGGAGAAAAAATTTGGAGAAAAAAAAAACGATGTTTTTACTCCGTTTTAGCCTTGGTGTGTTGCCTTCTTTTTCTGGGTCCGCAGCTGGTCTAGTGTGGCAGGTCAGAGGTTCTTGTTCTTTTGCCGGACTGGTGTGCGCACCCGGTTTCCGCTATGGTGCGCGCCCGCGATTGCCGGCGCGGCGCGCTACCTTGCTGCCCGCTGTAGCCAGTTGAGGTGCCCTTGCGCGTAAGCCCCTGCGCGCTCTGACGGCCCAAGAGTTTGCCCCGCGGTTGGAGCCCACTGCTGCCGGGCCGCGGCAGTTCCCCGTTCGCGCCGAGGTGACCCTGCCCGCGCGGACGGCCCGAGTGCTTTCCCCGGGATTGGCTCCTTCTTTCGCTGGGGCGCGGCAGTTCCCCGTTCGCGCCGAGGTGACCCTGCCCGCGCGGACGGCCCGAGCGCTTTCCCCGGGATTGGCTCCTTCTTTCGCTGGGGCGCGGCAGTTCCCCGTTCGCGCCGAGGTGACCCTGCCCGCGCGGACGGCCCGAGCGCTTTCCCCGGGATTGGCTCCTTCTTTCGCTGGGCCGCGGCGGTTCCCCGTTTGCGCCAAGGTGACCCTGCCCGCACAGGCGGCCAGAGAGCTCCCACTGTCCCCGGGCTGAGGTGCTTTCACGCTCGCACGCTGCCCCGTGCCCTCAGTCCCGCTGAGCCGAGCTCCGGGAGTTGGTCTCTCGCCTCTTAGGGCAGGGCCAGGGACACTTGCGCTCAGTGGAATCGAGCGTCCGTGGGTCGCCGCCTCTCGCTGTTCCCGTGCTGCAGCCGCCCGCCTTCCCTCACCCGTCTGGGCGGGCACAAACAGAGCCTGCGCTAGTGGTCTGCTTTCCGGCCTGGGGCCCTGCGCCCACGGGAGCTGTCTAGGGGTGTCTGTGCACAGTCCTCTGCGTGTTCAGTGGGCCCTCCCTGTGCCCGTTGGGGCACTGATCTTATGTCCGTTGGGGAATGTCCGAGGGACGCCTGGACTCACGGCCCCGCGCACCTGGGCCAGTGAATGAGAGCACTTCCCTATGTGCGCCCCTGCGACCCAATGGTAGGGTTGAGGAGTGGATTAGCGCGCCCCTGCGCCTGGGCTCCTCCAGAACGGCCTACCACACCCAAACTTTCCTCCCGTCTCCACCATCCACTAGAGAAAAATATAAAGGAGAATTATGTTCTCACTTGCCCGGTAGCACGCTGTCTCCTGTCCTTCAGCGCCAATGCCACTTGGTCGAGTCCCGTCTCTGCCAGCGGGCAGAGATCCGCTCTCCGCCTGACTCCTCTCTGGGGTAGCCTGTGGTCGCCAAAAATCCTTTGTGTGCTTCCCGCCACAGCTCGGGCAGCCGCCCCAGTCAGGAATCCCGTTTCGTCCCCTTTTTCTCCGCTATCCTCACTAAACAGGTTGTTCCCAGATGGATTTTCTCTAATCCAGCAGTGCCTTGGCTCAACTCCCGCCAATGTCCAGCTGCTCACTGAGATGTTCTGTCTGCAATTAGACCAAACTGTAGACGGGTCTCCGGAGCCTAAAACTGCAACCTCTCCTCACTCCTCCGCCATCTTACCTCTCCCGGTATTATTTCTTAAGTAACTATTAGTACCATTTTTATAAATGAATATAATTAACTCATAGAATGGCAGCTTTCTTTGAACTTTTTTTTTCTCCTTTCTGGGCTTTTTCTAGTCTTGGACTGTAACTTGTAAGCATCTGTGTATAATTGATGAAATGACCATCCTTTGGGTCCCAGTCAGTTCAGCAACAGAGACTGTTATGCTTAGGAAGCAAGTACCACTGATAAAAGGTAAAAAGTAACAAACTGAAGTTCTGGAGAGGGAAGAGCTCACAGGCAAATCCCTATAAAGCAGCGGTTCTCAACCTGTGGGTCACGACCCCTTTGGGGGTCGAACAACCCTTTCACAGGAGTCGCCTAAGACCATCGGAAAACACATATATAATTACATATTGTTTTTGTGATTAATCATTATGCTTTAGTTATGATTGGGGATCACTACAACATGAGGAACTGTATTAAAGGGTTGCAGCATTAGGAAGGTTGAGAACCACTGCTCTAAAGAGTCCCTTTACCTCAAAGCTGAGACTTTCATGAGAAGTATTAAAGGAAAGTGACTCCTAGACTAACTTATACATGTGATTAAAACACTCCATATACTGAAAGTAGGGAGATTTCTTCATGATTAGTCTAAATATAATGTGCCAGAGGCTCTCCCGAAGTGTCCTCAAGCCTCCCTGCTCCCTCTGTGCCGCCATAAAAGGGGAGAATTGGACCCAACATGTCACCTCACCCTTGTCCCTCTGCAGAAGTCCTTTCATCCAGAGGTTTCCAAGTGTTTTTACAAATATAAATTAACCAGCCTCATCATCATGTCTCTCCACAAGATGGTTCATTTAAGTAACAGAACTTTACCTCAATGGCCTACTCAGGGTCATCTGAGACATCTGTTGTGTGATCTGCAAATGGCTGTTCAAAGTGTAAAGTTATGTTGCAGCCTCACTGCAGATCCAACACCCTCGCATCCTTAGCAAGTACCAGTGGAGGGAGAAACGGATCATTTTCTTAAATCTTTACAGCCAGGCTCCTTCCAGTTGGACTTTCCTCAGGCTCACCAAGCGCCCACATACCTGGAACCCAGATTTCAGCTCCCCTCTTTCCTATCTTATCTGTTCCAGAAGCTGAGTGAAGGTAGAGCATGAGTTTTTAAAGTATATTTTAGTGAATCACTTTGATTAAATAAGTAGTTGACCATATAGTCTTTGTTACCCCAAACTCTTCTATTTATTAAACACTTATCTTGTTGCTACTCACCATGTTAGACACAGGAAAGACTACAGTCATGCTCCTGCCTTCATGGGGAGGTCAGACAGTGAACAAGAACCAGGTGGCTGTGGTCAGTGCTGTGAAGATGACAAACGTGGTGGGCTGGGTGAGGCAGGTAGGAATGGGTAGATCAGGGAAGTTTTTCTCTAAACAGGTGATATTTGAACTATGACCTAGAGCATGAGACTAAGTAAGACTTTTTATTTTATTTATTTTATTTTATTTAGGAACTTACAGATTTTTATTTCAAATAATGTAAATATCAATCTTTAATATCCCTCACAAACAAAAAGCTCATCGGGTGGGAGGGGATTCTTTTTTTTATTCTAGAGCAAAAGGGTAGTGAGACCAAAAATAAAACCACTGTAATTCATCCCCAGCCACGCCTGGTTCAGGCCCTGCTCTGACCTCATAGGCGCCACTGTGATGCAACTGCAAGCCCATCCTATATATATGGCCCAGGTGGGGCTGAGATTTTGTCCGTTAGAGCCCAGGAAGCTATTGAGGTGACCTGTGGTGCTAGGACTTGTGAGCTTTGCGCTTGCTGTTACTTTGTGTGTGTGTGGGTGTGTGTGGGTGTGTTTTGCCTTATTTTGCATTTTGTTTCTTTTATTTTATTATTTTCCTTTTTATTTTTCTCATTTGTTTTTGTTTTATTTTTTATTTTCTCATTTTATTTCTTTTTTGTTTTTGTTTTATTTTTTCATTTTTTTCTTTTCTTGTTGTTCACCATGGCTAATGACCCTGCAGCCACCATTGTCCATAAGGAGCACATAATTGGTGATTATGAGCTCCTGCAAACCATCAGCAGTGGGGCCTTAGCCAAGGTGTGGTTGGCCCGGCACTTGCCGACGGGGACAGAGGTGGCTGTCAAGGCCATCAATCGATGTGGGGTATATGGAAATTCTGAAGAAGTCCGTTGTCACAAATGTTTAAATCACCCAAACATAACGCAATTGTTTGAAGTGATTTCCACTAAGGAGAAAAGTTACCTTTGCATGGAACATGTAAGCGGGGGGACCTTACTTGAATACTTAGAAAACTGTGGCCCCATGACGGAGGAGGCAGCCAGACCCATGTTCCGGCAGCTACTCTCGGCAATGCAGTACTGCCACCAGAAGAAGATCGTCCACCGGGACCTGAAGCCAGAGAACATCCTGGTAGATGGTGAGCGTAACCTCAAAGTTGCTGATTTTGGCTTTAGTAGGAAATATGGCCACTACAAACTGACCACCATCTGTGGCACCCTACCCTACATGGCGCCGGAGATCTTCCGGGGTCAAACTTATGACGGCCCGAAGGTCGATGTCTGGAGCCTGGGGGTAGTTTTGTATAGAATGTTGGTGGGGCATTTGCCATTTGGGGGGAGCAGGCTGGAGGAAACAGAGAAGATCCAGAGAGGGAAGTTCACCATACCAGACTTCGTATCTGAAGAAGCTCAAAATCTTTTAAAAAAATTATTGACCTTTAACCCCAGGGAAAGGCCGACCCTGACAGACATACTAAAAGACCCATGGGTCAACATGGATCAGGCGGAGCAACTGAGGGCGTACAGCGAGCCTCCCTGGGGGGACCTTGACCCCCAAGTGGAAGACATAATGAGGGGCATGGGGTTTATGAAGCGGGAGATAAAGAAATCATTGAAACAGAGGAAGTTCAACAGGGTCATGGCAATGTACCTTATCCTCAAAACCACGGCAACGATGAGAGTCCGCACCATAAAGGTGAAGCCCTGCCCCACCCCTGTCTCCAACATTGGGAAGAACACAGAAGAGCCTGCCCTTCCTGGCCCCCAATGTGACCCTGGTGATGCCCCCACCACCCCCAGCTGCAGCAGCACCAGCAGTGCTGCAGGAGCTCCAGAAGGACCCACCAATGACAGTTGCATCCAGGCTGCGGCTCGCAGAACCTTCAGGTTCTTCCTAAAATGTGTGTGCTGTGGGCTGTCCACTCGCATGAAGCATCGGAAAAGGACAAGAGTTGCACCAACATAATTTTTAAAGTTGTGGACGGCCTACAGCACCAGAGGTGGACACAGACAGCTGTGGGTGAGACGGTGGCAGAAGTACACCTGTGTGTGCCGGTGACAGGACTCGGTCCGGTGGACGATGGACATTTGAGCTGCCGCAGGGTTCTCCGCATGGGATTTATACCGGAGTGGATTCAGCATCTCCATGGACTGCTTTTTCCTGGGGCCCTTTTCCCCTCCCCTCCTCTCCTCTGCTGCCCCATTTGTGGGGGTTCTTAATAAAGTACTTGGTTTTTCCAAATTTTGCAATACATTTGATGATTTGAACCACACACACACACAAAACCTTCCATGGGTGAATTATCAGGTGTACCCGTCTGCATCCTTAAAGTCTGCACTGAGACTATATGAATAGGAACAGTGTGGTAGACAGAATAATGCTTCTCCTCCCTCAAGATATCCACATCCTAATCGTTGGAATTTGTGAACATTACCTTATATGGAAGAAAGGTCTTTGCAGGTGTAATTAAGTTAATGATTTTGAGATGGGGAGATTATCCTGTATTATCCAGGTGGGCCCTCAAAGAAAGCACAAGCAAAGACGGAGGCAAAATGTTTGACTTTAGACAGCAAGGAAGGAGGCAGTATGATCACAGAGGCAGTTTGGAGTGATGTGGCCATCAGTCAAGGCATACCAGTAAAAAGCTGGGAGAGGCAGGGAACAGATTCTGCCATTGACCCTCCAGAGGGGGTGTGGGTCTCCTGACACTTCGATTTTGGCCAGTGAAACTGATGTGGACTGTTTTTGGCCTTCAGAAGTGTGAGAGATTAAGTCTCTGTTGGTTTAAGTCACCGGGTTTGTGGTGATTTGTTACAGCAGTCAGAGGAGACAAATGCACATTATGGTAACTGTGTGCATTTCCACCCCAGCTCAGGGATAGCCCCTTAGTAGAGACGCTGTGCATACGTGGGGATGAAATGATAGTGGACAGGATTACTATTGGTTGCCTCCTATGTCTTGAAGGCTTGCCTCTCATGTGCTCTCCCTACCTTGGTTTTTCTGAGTGAGGGTAAAAGGGCATCACCCATGCTCAGTAGCCATGGTGACCAGAAGCCAGCTTTGGGAGCTGAAGTCAGGAGAGATGGTCCAACCAACTGAGCTCATGAAGTTCCCACGTTCTTCTCTTCTATAGTCTCTCAGAAGGTCCTTAGGCAGGAACTCAGCGTCATGGAGCCTATGGTTTCCTCACTGTACGCCCCCCGACTCCCTGGGGTTCTCGGAGGAGATGCTATTAAAGGTGGGTAGGGATACCACGTGTCGGGTTTCTGGCCACGTGCCCAGCTCATACTCATTCTCATTTGCTATGCATATTCTAATTCTGCATAAAGCTGTGTTTGAAGGAATGATTCTGTTCTAACACAGTTTGGAAAGTTCTAAATGATATTGCAAGTTCACCCCTCTCATTCTATAGCTCAGGAAATAGGGATCCAGCTAGGGGAGACAAATGACCCAATACTCTTAGTAAGTTAATGGCAGTACTAGGAGTTCAAGCGGAGGTCTCTGGGCCCTGGCTGGGGGGCTCAGATGGTTGGAGCATCTTCCTGTACACCAAAAGTCTGCAGGTTTCATCCCAGTCAGGGCAAGTGTGAGAGGCACTCAATCGATGTTTCTCTCTCTCCCTCTCTCTTCCTTCTTCTCTAAGATCAATAAACATATTTTTTAAAAATAAAATAAAATTGAGGTCTTTAGTCTCCTCTTCCTGGCCCTGAAACCCCAATTCTAAGCTGACGCATAGGGGAGGGTGGTTCAGAGGTGGGACTCACTTTGGGAAGCTCCATAACTAGCCTTTCCCAAGTTCTATTCACTTCTCACGGGATTTTCACCATCCTTGCACATCAATTCGAATTATCCCACCAAGCGTGTACCATTTTTTTCCCATTTTTCTCCTGATAAAACTGAGTGTAGTCAGGGCTAAGTGACTGGCCAACAGTCAGTCAACTAGATGTGGCAGAGTGGGCGATTCAGACTCCTGGCCATCGGGCCCTTTAGCTTAAATGTTCTTTCATCTCATAGGGGTTTGTGGGTGTGGACCATTCAGGGACCTACATTCTGTTAACAAGTTAATGAATAGCTGTGTGCTGCTTTGTAATATATGACAGGAAATGGGGGGGGGGCAGAATATTATCTCTTCATCCATGGGAGAGGTGATAACTGACCAGGTCTCCACCTAGCCATGCATAAGAAAATAACGATGATGCCCTGACCAGAGTGGCTCAGTTGGTTGAGCATCATCCTGCAAAGCAAAGGGTCACCGGTTTGATTCCAGGTCTGGACACATGACTGTATTGCCGGCTGGTCCCCAGTTGGGACATGTGCAGGAGGCAGCAAATCAATGTTTCTCTCATACATTGATATTCCTCTCACTCACTTTCTCCCTCCCATCCCTTCTCTCTATAAATAAATAAAATTCTTATGTAAAAAACTATAAAAAAGAAAATAGCCATGGCTATCATGTAGACTTGGGTCGGCGTTTCAGTTTGAGTCAAACAGCTCATATATTCTTGTTTTCCTAAATGAAGTATGCACTCAAGCAATTGAAAACAACTGGGACAATCTTGTTCCTTTATGTCTAATGGAATTGAGTGTGGCACACAGTGTGTGCCGATATTTTGCAGAAACAAGGTGAGATTTCCCATTACTCTGAGGATGGCTGAGACATAAAATGAACCCAGAGACTTCTCGCTTTGTCACAATAGAGCTAGTGAGTCACATTAGAAGACTTGGGGAACAAAATGCACTTTTGGTTTCTGCTTTGTAGCCTCCCATACACCCTATGCTTTCTTTTCCATGCAATTTAATTCTCTTTTCGCTAATAAGTTGATTGGCAAGAGGCCCATAAAATAAGGCCCACGTGAAAGAATTCATCCTGCTATTTTAGGAAATGCCACTGCTGTTTGTAGTACAAGGACCATGCTCTGTATGTGGCATGGTTTTCTTCCTCTTTTGGTTTCCTTAACCTCCTGCTCCTGAAGAACTGGAAAATTTCTGTCTCTTGTATGGAGGCTGTGCCTGCCTCTCTCTCACCATCTGTCTGTGTATCTCTGTCTCCTGTGTGTAAAAATGTTTTGGCAGACTTCCGGCCAAGATGGAGGCTTAGACGGACACGCTAGGTCTCCCTCTACAACTATAGTGGAATACAACTACTTTAAAACAAAGGATAACTAGAAATTCCAGAAAATAAAGCTACACGGAAGCCCAACATATGAAGTTATAAACCAGCGGTGCCATTTGGGCAGGTAAGAGTTAAAGAAGGCAAAGCTGTTTGCGGAGCGGCGGGGCGGGGCGGCGAAAAATCCTGGAGGCAATCAAGCCCCTGGCGTGCGCGACTCCAATCAAGCCCCTGGCTTGCGCGACTCCAGGCGCTGGGGAGCAGCCGCAGCATCGCCTTGAACAGTGAGGCCCAGGGGGGCGGGAGGACGGATCCCGGTCTCCTAGCTGAATAACTGTGTGAATCCATCTTGGACCCCCGCCCCCACAGAAAGCACCACAGAGCTGCGAAATAGGTCGCGGACAGGCAGGCGCCGGCGGTCGCTGATTTGTGACGCGTACGCAGGCACTGCCCCCTGCCCCCGACAGCCAGCCCAGGAAAACAAAACGCATCTGTCAAAATGAGGCAGGCAACTATAGAGATCCCGGTAACACAACTCACCAGGCAGCAGATAGAGAACCTGACAGATGAACAGATAAGAAACCTGTCAGAGGCTCAGTTCTGGGCCATTGTTATCAGGTGGCTTACAGAATTCACAAAAGAGCAGGAAAAAGATATGAAAGAAGCGAAAAACTTTCATAACGAAAGGAACAAAACCACATACGAGACAGATGGTGAGGAATCCAGAGTCCATTTCAACAAACTGGAATATGGAGAAGGAACAAGCAGTCAACCAATGCAGCGAGAGGAAATGGCAAGCAACAATGAGAGGATCAGAAACCTCTGGGACAGCTATAAAAGGCCCAACATAAGAATCATTGGTTTGCCAGAGAATGAGGAAGATGAACTAGAACTTGAAAAATTGAGTGAAAATATAATAAAGGAGAACTTCCCAGACTTGGGGAAGGGAATAGACTTGCAGATCCAGGAAGCAAGGAGAGTTCCCAAGAGACTGGACCCAGGGAGAACCACTCCAAGACACATTATAATCAAAATGTCAAAAATTAAAGATAAAGAGAGAATCTTAAAAGCAGCAAGAGAGAAGAAAAGAATTATGTACAAAGGGGTCCCAATTAGACTATCAGCTGACTTCTCAAGGGAAACCCTACAGACAAGAAGGGACTGGCAAGAAATATTCAAAGTAATGAAAATCCAAAACCTACAACCACGAATACTCTATCCAGCGAAATTGTCATTCAGAATAGAAGGACAGAGAAAGTGTTTCCAGGACAAAATAAAACTGAAAGAGTTCATTAGATCCAAACCACTGTTATATGAGAAGTTAAAGGGACTGGTTTAAAAAACAGAAGCTAGGGAGATGAAACAAAGGCAAACGAAACAGGCAACGAGAATGGAAAAGGAACTGTGGGTAAGGGAAACATAGTGGGGGGAGGCCAACAGGGAGGGGGAGTGGGGAGAGGGAGGGAGATGATATAGGAATTGGGGATCATGGTAGGAGGGAATGGAATAGACGGAGAGAGGTTGGGAGGAACTGTAAGCACAACTAATGGACATAATCTAAAAGGGGGGGACAACTGGAGGGAGGGGGCCACCGGGTGGAGGGGAGCAGAGGGAAGGGAAAGGGGCACAAATGTAATATTTTAATCAATAAAACACATTAAATCTGAAAAAAAAAATGTTTTGGCAGATTGTCTGTATCTCAGTGAATAAGTGCCCATGACAGAGCGAAATGCAGTGACCAAAAAAGAAACTATTTGATTCATGAACATCGACTCTTTTTGGGGTGCATTTTTACCTGGGCTGTTTCCTTCTTTCTTTCTGTCCTTACTTTTATTAAGTTGTTTTCTCCTTGGAGCATGACAGGAGATTTCCTTGCTCAGGATTTTAAGAGACACAAATGTTTCATTTCATACAATGTGAGAGCTATAGTAGTTCTCAGAGATCATCCAATCCCCTCTCTCTTTTCACTCCGACCTTAATCAAGGATAATCCTGTGTCTCCAGAGAAACTAGCAGCATCATGCCAGGCCTCCTCCTAAAATCTCCTCCTGGTTGTCTTGGGTATCAGGCTGTGCTAAGGCCCTGCAGGGTTTTCTAGCTGTGGTCCAGCCTGGCTATGTTGCTTGATGGGCTGTCTGAGGCCCAAGGGGATGAAGGTCACTGTAATGGCTGCCCAAGGTCACACATAATAGCCTGCTAGTGGGACCCTGCTTTCACTTTCTACCTCATCACATAAACATAAAGGGATGGGCATATATGAGAAACCTGAAGCCAACATCATACTCAATGCACAAAATCTGAAAGCATTCCCCCTAAGATCAGGAACAAGACAAGGATGTCCACTCTCTCCACTCCTATTCAACATAGTTTTGGAAGCTCTAGCCACAGCAATCAGACATGAAAAGGAAATAAAAGGCATCCAAATTGGAAAAGAGGAAGTAAAACTGTCATTATCTGCAGATGACATGATAGTGTACATAGAAAACCCTATAAACTCCACTAAAAAACTACTTGACATAATAAGCAAGTTTGGCAAAATAGCAGGGTACAAAGTCAATATACAGAAATCAAAGGCATTTCTGTACACCAACAATAAAATATCAGAGCTAGAAACAAGGAAAAAAAAATACCACTTATTATAGCAACAAGAAAAATAAAGTACCTAGGAATAAACTTAACCAAGGACATCAAATACCTGTACTCGGAAAACTGCATAACACTGAAGAAAGAAATTAAGGAAGATACAAATAAATGGAAGTATATACCATGTTCATGGATGGGAAGAATCAACATCATTAATATGTCCATATTACCCAAAGAAATTTACAGATTCAATGCAATCCCTATTTAAATATCAATGATATATTTCACAGACCTAAACAAACACTTCAAAAATTTATATGCAACCAAAAAAGACCCCAAATAGCCAAAGCAATCTTGAGGCGGAAGAACGCAGAAGCAGGAATCACAATACCAGACATCAAACTATACTACAAGGCCACGGTACTCAAAACAGTCTGGTACTGACATAAGAACAGACATATAGATCAATGAAAAAGAATAGAGAGCCCAGAAATAAATCCAGATCTATATGGCCAACTAATATTTGACAAAGGGGGAAGGAGCACAAAATGGAGTGAAAAGAGTCTCTTTAACAAATGTTGTTGGGAGAACTGGACAGGAATGTGCAAAAAAAAAAGAAAGAAACTAGACCACCAACTTACACCACACACCAGAATAAACTCAAGATGGATCAAAGACTTAAATGTAAGCCGTGACACCATAAAAATCCTAGAGGAAAACATAGCAGAAAATTTCAGCTATCCCACACAACAATATTTTCACTGATATATCCCCTAAGGCAAGGGAAATAAAGGAAAGAACAAACAAATGGGACTACATCAAACTGAAGAGTTTCTGCTCAGCAAAGGAAAACATCAGCAAGATGAAAAGGAAACCAACCATATGGGAAAACATATTTGCCAATGATACCAGAAGACTCCACTCCAGTTTTTTATTGGGAAGTTGAGAAGGTGGGACTATGTTGAGAACCGAAGAGGAAGAGGCTGGAAGCTGGTGCTTTGAGGTAAAGAGGTGAAACTGGCCTAGCCTGGTGGGGTGATAACTTCCTGAGCCTGAGAAGAGAATAAGAATCCAGTGTTTCCAAAAGTCACCACCTGCACTCAGAGTACCCAGGGGAGGGCATCTGTGGGAAACCAGGGTATGTGGACTCTAAGTATTGCAGCTTGGAAGCAGCGTTCAGGGTCAGAGTGGAAGACTGCTTAGAGCAGCCATGGGGAGAGGAGTGCCATTCAGTGGCAGAGGGCAGCACTAGCAATAATGGTGACACGACAAACTGAAGACCAGGCTTTTCTAGTCTCGCACCAGGTTGTCAAGGATCCTTATACAAACGCATGGGTTGGAGGCCACAGAGTCCAAATAACGACTGAAAATTGACTTCTTACCTATTCTGATGACAGGTTTAATTTGTCTAGGAAAAAATTTTTCTTACAATGCTACTCAAATTTACTTCTATCATGTGGGAAACATCTAATCATGTGAACAAGAGCTGGAAGGTATGTTAATTTAGTATGACTGTAGATGTTTTCCCCCTCTCCAGACCTGCTTTAATATTTCTCATTCATGCCCTATGATCTTTCATAAGCATTTGTCTTCCTGACTAGCACTATTCACAAATATTCACATGTAATCAATGACTTTTAAATTACTTTGTTTGAACTTGTAAACCTCTTGTAAATGTCTGTTTCCCACCTTGTTTATTTTGAATTGGTAAGGAATTATTTGAACAGGCCAGGCCCAAATCTGGCACCTCTCCCTTCCTTGAGACTTTATGAGTAACCAGTGGGTTCTAAAGAAACCTTCTAGACAGTCCATTGATAAGGGCAGCTATTAATTTTATCAGTTGTAAATTACTGACATGAAAACAGCCAATATTTTTACCTCTCCCCTTCTTCCTCTTTCTGAGAGCCAGGAATGGAAAGGAAGATTTGTTTAGAATGATAGCAAAGCAGTTAATTGTCATGATTATCAGTGGTCACTGCTGTTTCGTTGACACTCATCTAAGAGTGAAAACAGTTCCATTAATTCAAAAACTCCTTTCTCTGTATTTAGCTGAATGCCTTTACTAGTAGAGATGTCAACTAAAGATCAAATGAAGATTAATAAACTCAGCAAATTGATTAGTCATGATTTTTCCACTGTGCTGTTGTTGTATCAGTGAAATAAGAACTTCTGATCCTGAGTGAATAATGATGTGCTAAAATTGCACAAATCTAGCTTAATTTCACATTCTGAATTTCACAAGAAGCTTTGGAATGTTACTAAGAGCAGCTCACCTGTATGTAATGCTCAGTTCACAAACACTTCCTCATACCATCACATTTCATTCTGAACACAACTCTGTGACATGGGCAGGGGAGACATTATTATTTTTACCTATCAGGTGAGAAAAGCAAAGTTCAGGGAATTAAAGTCACAATCAGCAAGTAGCCAGG
Organism: Furipterus horrens; assembly: GCF_987537825.1. Lineage (NCBI taxonomy): Eukaryota > Metazoa > Chordata > Mammalia > Chiroptera > Furipteridae > Furipterus > Furipterus horrens. The sequence continues at coordinate 158,034,867 of NW_028327174.1, forward strand.
GCAGGACTAGAAGCCAAGAATAATGACTCCCTTTTGAATGCTATAGCCATTATGTCCTATTGTTTCCTGGTTTTGCAACTGAGGGACTTGGTTGTATAGGTCTTACTTTCGTGTTCTTTTCCCCAAGGAGAGCTGGAGTAAGGAATTTGGGAATTGGTAGTGAAGAAGAAAAAGGACTAAGATAAGATGGCAGTAATTCCCACAAGGAAACCATGGAGAAAGCATTATGACCTCAATGTCTTTACACAGATGGACAGAAAAATTAGGAGTGATCACAGAAAACATGGAATTTTAACCCAAGGGAACTATAGTCCTACAGACAAAACAATTGGTGGTTGAGAATCTCACTTAAAGTATGACCCGATGGAAAGTTGAATCATTCAAAAGAAATATCTTGTAGTAGGAAAAGCAAAGTCACATGAAACATCAAGAGGATACAGTATTAATTGGAAATCCACAGATATGAAATAGATACAGAAAAAGCATTTAAGGGGGAAACATAAACTATTTCCCTCAGCCCAAACTAAATAAAATGGGCAAAAGGGTTTTGGACAGGAGAGATGTGCCTAGCACACCTTCCTCCAAAGAAGCCCTTTTTTTTTGTTTTTTTTTTTTTGTTTGTTTGTTTTTATCTCCTAATGTGGAACATTGAAAAATTAATCCCTGCCTTTTGCCACCTAGTAGTTATGGATTGAATGATGCTTTTTAACCCTTTTTGCCAAATCTGTTGCCCCCAGAACACAACAAGGATGCCAGCCTGCTAAACCAAGCACGCCGTTGTCCGGAGACAGCCAACTGACCTGGAGTCTGCACAATCCTTCCCCATGTGGGAAGGCCACCCTCCCCTCCACACCCCCACTCTTATTAGGGATTTCTGGACCCAAGGGTAGGTAGGACGACGACCATGTCCAGCTTGAAGCAGCTAGAGGAGCTTGAGACCTTCGCCCATTGTCCTTTACAAGATTACAAAGGGTCTTAATATCTGAGAGGGAGGGATAGTTATTTTTTACGAACCATGGGTATGGACTTGGGGGGGGATGCTGGGGGAGGGAGATACTGGGTGGAGGGGAGTAAAGGGGAAAAAATTGGAACTACTGTAACAACATAATCAATAAAATATACTTTAAAAAAAAAAAAAAAAAAAGAAAAAGCATTTAAGTGAAATAAAAAGAGAAATTCTACCAGTAGATTATGTCCTTATCCAAAGGGCTATGGCAAATGTTAAGAAAGGCATACATTTCAAGACTGAACAGATTTAAAAAAAAAACAATTCTTTTCATAAGGCAGGCCTCTAGACCCATAAGAACTTGCAGGTCTGTTGGAGGAAAAATAGACATTGGCAAAATTACAAAAACAAAAATGACAACAGTTAGACAAAATTCCAACTCCAATCATTTCTGATTTCTCCCATCACACATACCCAAAATAATCTATGAAAGTGTAGAAAGACTGGACACAGGCAATATTCAAATTTTCCAAGTGGGGAGGACAGATTCCAGAAACAATAGACCATTGGCAAGCAATTAAAATTCAAGCCCCAAGTATCTAGCATAGGGTTTTCCATTTAGAATGGAAAGCAGTGATCTTCAGTGGTGCAATAGCAGTCATTAAAGCAAGCCAGGACAAGGTGACTTCATTTCTCATGGTGACTGGATTGACAGAGCAAAGGGTTGCAAGGATATAGAGGACTTAGTCTTATCCTTCTCTTCCTTCTAGAGAGAGAGAGACAGAGAGAGACACTCTTAAAAATGGAGATTTCAACTTCTGGCCAAGATGGAGGCCTAGACTGATACACTCCATCTCCCTCCACAACTAAGAAGGAATAAAACTACCACAAAACCAGAAATAACCAGAAGTTCCAAAAAATAAAGCTACATGGAAGTCCAATGTATGAAGTTATAAGCAAGTGATGCTCATCCGGATGCATAGGAGGGGCAAAGCCAGGGGGAAGAGGTCAAGCTGTGCTGATGGCAGCAGCTGCAGTGACAGTGGTGGGACAGTGGTAAGCACAGACACTCGTATTTAAGGGGAGGCGAGAAGCACCTGGAGAGCACCCCCGGCTGCAGACCAAACTCATCAGCTTGTGATTCCAATGCTTGGGAAGGCAGACTCCCATTGCCTCAGACTGTGAGGGCCAGAGGACATGGGGACAGAGGAGGAAGCTCCCTGTCTCTCAGTGGAGAGTGAATGGCAGGAATCCATCTTGGACCACCACCCCCACACAAAGCGCCACAGTGTGGTGAGAAGTGTTGCCTGGTAGTGACCAGTGCATGGGACAGCACCGCCCAGGAAGCAAAGGTAAACAAAAAACTGTCAGAATGGCACAGATCATGATAGAGATCCCAGTGATGCACCTGACCAGACAGCAAATATCTATCTAATGGCTCAGCAGATAGGTAATCTTTCTGAGGCACAGTTCAGAGCTTTGGTTATACAAATGCTTACAGACCTAACAGCAGATCTTAAACAAGTCAGGGAAGGAATGAAGGCTAGTCCTGCTGAAATGAATAAAACTAGTGGTGAGGGAAATAAAACAGGCATCAAATCAACAAATCAGAACATAGGGAAGGAACAAACAGTCAACCAGTGGAGAAAGAGGAAATGAAAAGTGAGGAAAATTAGGAGAGGATCAGAAACCTATAGGACAGCTATAAGCGAGCCAACATCTGAATCACAGGGTTACCAGAAAGTGAAGAAGAAGAACTAGAAATTGAAAAATTATGTGAAAAAATAATGAAGCAGAACTTCCGTAACTTGGGGAAGGAAATAGACTTACAGGTCCAGGAAGCACAGAGAGTTCCAAATAAACTGGACCCAGGGAGAACCACACCAAGACACACTATAATCAAAATGTCAAAAATTAAGGATAAAGAGAGAATCTTAAAAGCAGCAAGAGAGAAGAAGAAAATTATGTGCAAAGGGGTCCCAATAAGACTATCAGCTGATTTCTCAAAAGAAACTCTGCAGGCAAGAAGGGACTGGCAAGAAATATTCAACGTAATGAAAAGCTAAAACCTACAACCACGATTACTCTATCCAGCGAAGCTGTCATTCAGAATAGAAGGGCAGAGAAAGTGCTTCCAGGATAAAGTAAAACTGAAGCAGTTCATTAGATCCAAACCACTGTTATATGAAATGTTAAAGGGACTTGTTTAGGAAAAAGAGGATCAAAACTTGAATATTAAAGTGAAAACTGTATCACAACAACCAACAACAGAAGCTAGGGAATCAAAACAAAGGCAAACTAAGTAGGCAACAAGAGTGGAAAAAGAATGATAGGTATGGGGAACATATTGGGGAGAGGTCAGTGGGGAGGGGGAAGGGGGAAAGGGAGGGAGATGGTACAGGAATTAAGAAGAATAATAGGAGGGAGTGGAGTAGATAGGAAGGTGTTGAGAAGAACACTATGTACAACTAATGGGCATGGAATAAGGGGTGGGGACAATTGGAAGGAGGGTGGTCACTGGGTGAAGGGAAACAAAGGGAACATAAATTGGGACAACTGTAACAGCATAATCAATAAAGCATATTTAAAACAAATAAATACATTCTTTAAAATGGAGATTTTCCTTATAAATGTAAATGTCTCTTACAAAGTAGTAACTTCTACTTGGTTTTCAGAGTTTATCCTATGTTTGCTATTTCTTAAAAATAACCAGCTTAAGATAATTCTTATTCCAAAGGCTTTAGGAGTCTCAGCCAAACGCATAGAAGAGTAGAGGAAAAATTATTTTTCCTCCCCTGCTTAACTCTCTTAAAAGGGATATTGGACTGAGGTATGGCCTTTCTATAGATGAGGAAACTGATACTTCCAAGTGGTAAAGTGACTGGCTCTAAAACACAGATTTAGAGTAAGAAAAGGAGGTTGAGGGGACTCTTACAGGCCCACAAGGAGGACCGGGAGTCCCTATTCCTTGTTCCCCTTTCCTCGTTCCCTTTACTCCCACGGGCTCTTGAGTTGGTCCAAGAGCTGCCTCTTTGCCCCGCCAACCCCCTTTTTCCCTCAATAACCCTTTGCCTAATCCCTCTCTCCCCCACCCCCACCACCAAAAAAAAAAAGAAAAGAAGGTCGATGGGTTAGAGGGAGCTTTATAAGTAACAATGATGACCACCAGATTTTAGCACACACACACACCCCCATCAGTAAAGGCTCACTTCCTCCTCATGGGAAAAAAGTTTTAAAAAATAAGTCAGGAGCCAAGCCTCAGATGACAACAACAGAAAGCAGCAGCAAATAAAGTGTCACTGTGGCCACTTCAAGTGGCAAAAAGTGACAAACCCACATGGCCTGGCAAATAAAAATATCTATGAGTACAAGAGGACAGGAATCAGGATTTCAGGCTCTGGGATGCAATAATAAATAGAAAATGGGGGACTCTCTTCTCCAAGAATGCTGAGTTTATTAGAGGAAACAGACTAATTACACCACCTGAGAAAAGGGCACAGAAGCCAAAATGAGAAACAGCCCAGGGGAGTCAGGTAATTGATTCTGTCAGGTAACACAGGCATTATACAGGAGGGAGGGATTATATCCTGGATACTGAACAACAAATAGGAGTTTTCCAGGTATACCAGTGGGTGAAGAACACAGTGCTCAGTGGAAAATGAGATCTTGAGCTATCACGGGGAAAAGAATTTACTGAGACACACGTTGAGTGATGGTGCTCCATGGTAAACTTTATTATTATTTTTTATTATTATTTTTATTTTAGAGTGAGGGGAAGGGAGAGAAAAAGAGAGGATGAGAAACATCATTGTAAGAGAAGACATCAATTGGTTGCTTTCCATACGTACCCCAGGGGACCAAACCTGCAACCCAGGCATGTGCCCTGACCAGGAGTCAAACCAGCAACATTTCAGTTGGTGGGATGATGCCCAACCAAGTGAGCCACACTGGCTGGGGCCATGGTAAACTTCACTGATGATGTAAAATTATGAGGATTCCTCTCCAATGTTTCATCTGCATCCATCTCACCATGAAAAAGTTCCAATCTTGCCTTCAGTAGGGCCAGTATAAGGGCCACTGACTAGAGTTTCTGTTCCATGATTAAGTCCAGTCCAGTTCATCATCCAGCTAGTTTAGCATGCGTTTCCAGCTGCAGTCCATTGCTGTGCTGCAGTATACAGGTTCCTTCCTGGATCCTGTGTGGGGAGTTTGCATAGCCATGGACCATGGGGCCGCCAAGACCACATGGCTATGGAGAGAGAATGTGTGAGCACATGGGAGTGCATGGGATGAGTACAGGTTGCGAACCAGAGAAAGGGCAAGAGGTTGTTTGTTCCCCTGGGATTATATTAGCTTGGGCTTTTACACAATGGCCAATGAACTTTCTAAGCTTTCACAGGCTTTAAATGGGTCCACAAGCCTCTTTGGTCAAGCTTCTCTCCCTGTGTCCTCCAACAATCTGGGGTGGGGCAAGAGGGTAGGAGTGTTAATCCCCTTGGCAGAACACAAGGTTGTGGTCCCCTGGAGTATGAAAAGCTAGTTTAGCATGCATTTCCAGCTGCAGTCCATTGGTAAAGCAAATGGGCTCAAGCTCCCCATTTTATTAAGCTCAATGTCTAAGTCCCTTTGCTCCCCTTTCCTTATTAATAGTTAAATACCAACTGTAATATTAGCATTACAACTTAGAGAACAGCAAGTGCAAAGATAATAATGAACTAAAATAACATGTTGTGGCCCTGAGCAGTGTGGCTCAGTGGTTGGATATCGTCTCACAAAGCAAAAGCTCACCAGTTCAATTTCTGGTCAAAGCACATGCTCAGGTTATGGGTTCAGTCCCTGGTCGGGGTGCATGCGAGAAGCAACTGATCTATGTTTCTCTCTCACATTAGTGTTTCTCTCCTTCTCTTTTGCCCTCCCTCCCCCTGTCTCTAAAAATAAAAATAATAAAATCACGTATTATGGCTAAAGCTTAAACAGTAAGTGGGAAAAACACTAAGAGATGTGTCTGAGGAACTAGCTAAGGGTTTTAGACATTATTCTGAGGAAGTCAGTGAAGTGTTTTTGTTACCATGCAGAAACTTTATTTCTTTAACATGACCCTTTCTCCTTTCTGTACGAATACTCTCTTCCTTAATCATTAAGCCCTTAAGACATCAAATTCTGGTCACTATCAAACTGCCTGAAGTACAAAGTCTTAAGTCCATTGGCCCTGCCAAGACAGAGTAGTGATAACAGCACAAGAACAACATGAAATAACTTACATATTTTGTATGTTTATTATATGGTAGGCACTGCTCCAAATGCTTTAGATGTATTAACTCATTTAATCCTCACAACAAACTTGTGAGGTTAGTCCTTTTACTAACTTCATTTTACAGATGAGGGGAATAAAGATACCTTGAGGGCAAAGATGATGGAGTCAGTTTCTGAGGCAGTAAGGTAAAGAAAGTAGTCTTTCTAAAAGCTTCCAAGAAAAAGACAAGAGATATGTTGAGGCCATGGGTCATGGGATTGTCTTAGAAAATTTGGAAAATTTATCCTTCATTCATGTTAGAAGATGGCTTGCCGCTCTCCAAACCTCCAACTTAAGTTTGAATACAGAAGGTTACATTAATTGTATATGTGTGTAATGCCAGAAATCATACACATATTAATATAGTTTTAACTCAGAGAGAAGAAAAATTAAACCCAAAATATCAAAGAGGTGCTTTTAACCAAAAATTCATTTTAAATTATATGAAGTAAAATTAGATATGGAAACAGCAAATCAATTTCATTTTTATTTTAATATTCAAAATGGGTTTAAATCCCTGAGAGAAATCAGCATCCCCCAGGTGCCCCCTTGTGGCATGTTTTAGTGATTCCCAAATTTATCTGATGGACATAATTTACCTGGAGAACTCGACTGAAATAGTTTCCAAGGCTGAGTCCACAAAAGATTAGGGAAGGGTAGGAAATCTGTATTTTTAAAAACTCTCCAAAGTGATTCTGGTGACAGCCATGGTAAACACCAACAATTTAAATATTTGTTTTTTTACCTGAAACAAAATTTTTAGAACCAGAAGGAAACTGAAAGATGATTTTGTCCTGTTGTTTAATTGCAAAACAATTAAAGGCTGTGAAAAGACTGAAACCAAAGATGTGAAATGGCTTGTTCAAGGTCACAGAGAATGTAAATGGCAAAACCCGAAGCTCTAAATTCAACGTGGTTAATTGAAACAGTTCTGTCTAATCCGATCCATCTCCACATGCTTATCCCTCAGCTCACAGAGAGCTCTCCCATGTCCCTGCACTCCACCTCACTTCTGACTCAGGAGAGCATAGGCAGAGTTGCCAAGAGATATTTTTGGAAAGAAACTCTTGCCTTTTTAACATTTGGAGTATTTTAAAGATTGATTTTCAGGGAGCCCCAGGAATTAAGCAGGATGAAATATACCCTATAGGACAAGCCACTTGAAATGGCGGAGTTTCTTCTCTTCTCCAGGGTTTGCCTATGTCTGATACTGAAGGAATGCTACCCAGGAACCCGTCCCTGCAAATACCATAGTATCGCCTGTCATTTCACATTAAAGTTTTACTTCTTTGGGACTTGAAATTTGAAGGTGCAGCTGAAAATGCAGCTTCCTGGGAAGGATAACAAGAAAAACCACCTTCTAGTCTGCCCCAAGGGAAGGATTAGTTAGTTGCGGAGATGTGGACTGAGGCATAAGAGAAGAGTTGAATGAGGAAAGGAATTTGGAAAGTGGAGAAACATACCTGACAAAGTTTGTCTGCCTCATCATTTTGCAAGATTTGATTCTTTTTATCGCCAACGTAATTACATTTCTGGAACTCCTTTGGGTCTGTTCATGCTGATCTCTCTTGGTGCCCACATCTACTTTGCAAAGTTCTGGGCTTATCTAAAAACTGTCTTTTTCAAAAGTCAGACCAGCAGCAACCTGGGTATCCCTTGAGAGTTAGTTAAGTATGCAGAACTGACATTTTAATGAGAACCCCAAATGATTCATATGCACATTAAGGTTTGAGAAATACTGCTTTAAAAGATAAATTGCAGAATACTGTGGCTGTGAGAGGAACAAAAGGTTACCTAGGCCAGCTCACAGTTTCCTGGACTGGCTTACAATTTAGGGTTTTGTTGAAAGCTTCCATGGTTCCAAGAAGCATGATTATGTTTTGCTAACATTGTTGAATATATAAATATTTTATTTATTTATTTATTTATTTATTTATTTATTTATTTCGAGAGAGAGGAAAGGGAGGGAGGCAGAGAGGGAGAGAAACATCAATGTGCAAGAGAAACTGCTCAACTGCCTCTTGCATGTCCCAAACCAGGATCTGGCCCACAACCTAGACATGTGCCCTGACTGGGAATTGAACCCACAACCTTTCAGTTCACAGGCCAGCACTCAATCCACTGAGCCACACCAGCCAGAGCTGAATATATAAATATTTACACTGCCACCCTGTGATAGAAAAAGAGAAGGGACCATGTCTCACCCACTTCCTCCAAAAGTGTCCATCTCACGCTGCGCTCTAGCATGGGGAGGGACACCATTTAATTTTAAACTAAGTTTGGTGTCAATATTCTAAGGAACTAGATACTTTGAAATTTTGAACTGAGAACATGCCATAACACTGGAGGTGACCTTAATGCTTTCTATTACCATGGGGAACCAAAAAGTCATTAAACCTGTTGGCTTTTTCATCCAAGTATAAGAGAAGAGACAGTCACATGAAAGGTTCAAGGGACAGTGGGAGACAGATATATCAGTGGGAGCGGACTACATCAGAACTCAGTTTTTCTCTCTTCCTTTATATTACATACTTAACTTCATCTATGGTGGGGCATTTGTTTCTAAATGCAATCAAATAGAACTAGTTCAAGTGTTGTCCTTTGAAGCAGAAAATGTAAGATGCCAACAGCTCCCTGCCTGTAATGAAATAGGTGGACTGCTGCAAATTACTTGGTTTTCTTGAATATTAGTCACTACATCAGTAACATGGAGACACTACTGCCAAGAATAGTAAAGAAGCAAAAGAAGTCTCAGTCTCTGGAAATAGCACAGCTGATTGATTACTTAGTGGATCCAAACAGAATTGTAGGAGCCATCCTTGACCTTCCACACCACTATTTAGTTTTAAGTTTACCTCAAAATCTTCCATTTCTTTTATCCTCACTACCACCTAAACCAGTGACACCTGGACTCCATCATTTACCCTGAAACTAGAGGGCTTTTTTCAAAAGGCACAATTTTGGTCACAGAATTCCCCTACCTAGAACTTTTCAATGGCTTTCAAGGGTTCTCAGGGGAAAGTTACAAATATGCATGTGACTTGTGACTCATTTTGCTTTCAGATCTGACCCTTGCTATCTTCTCTCGCCACGCTCTAGTTATATCAGTTTTAAAGATCAGTCTCACAGAACACCTTCGGGAAACAACTTAATATCTGTCTCCCACTGTCCCTTGAACCTTTCGCGTGACCGTCTCTTCTCTCATACTTGGATGAAAAAGCAGCAAGTTTAATGACTTTTTGGTTCCCCATTGAGTAATAGAAAGCAATATGGTCACTTCCAGTATTATGGCATGTTCTCAGTTCAAAATTTCAAAGTATCTAGTCCCATAGAACACTGACAACACCAAACTTGATTTAAAATTAAATGGTGTCCCTCCCCATGCTATAGTGCAATGTGAGCTGGACACTTAAGGAGGAAGGGGTGGGACATGGTCCCTTCTTCTCTTTTTCTACCCCATGGTAGCAGTGTAAACTGATCCAAATTCTTTTGAAAACAATTTATCATTACCTCATCTAGGTGAACACGTGCATACCCTACAACCCAGCAATGTACTTCTAGGTAGCATTTACTTTGACAAACATACATGTGCTCAGGAGACACGTACAGGAATATTCATGGAAGGTATCATTGCTTGTGATGGTCAAAACGTAGAGACGATCTAAATGGCCATTGAGAGAATTGGCAATAGATTATGATTTGTTCATACAGTGGGATCCTGTACAGCAGTGAAAATGAATGAACCACAGCTCTATGCCACAAAATGGATAAATATCATGAGCATAGTGTTAAATTATAGAAGCAAGAAGAAAAACTTGTATAAACGACCCATGGACATGAACAACAGGGTGGGGGTAGACTATGAGAGTGAGTGATGGGCTGGCCAAGGAGGACAAAGGGGGAAAAATGGGACAACTGTAATAGAATAACAATTTTTTTAATAAATAAAACAAAAGTTTTTCAAAAAGAATTGTAGACAAATATTTACAGTATAATAGCTTACACAGAAAGTTTAAAGACAAAGTTAATAATATATTTTCTACATACATATACAAAAAAAGTACTAAAACCATAAAGAAAAGCAAAGGAAAGATAACAAAATTTCAGGCTAGTATTTACTTCTGGGTAGAAGAAATAATATACATAGCTGGCTGATGAGCACACAAGTGTTTGTTTTATTATATTCTTTAGATTTATCTATAATCTATCTATATTTTATATATAAAGGATATATCTATAAATGATTATATATATACAAAATATCTGCTAAACAAAAAGTACAGAAATATAGCTTACTTATTTCTTCCTTTGTCATAATCTGTTGTCTGTTATTTCTTCTTTTTTTTTTTAATCCTTACCTGAGGACATGCTTATTAATTTTTGAGAGAAAAGAAGGGTAGAGAGGGGGAGAGAAACATCGATGTGAGAAAGAAACATTGATCAGTTGCCTTGACTGGTAATTCAGCCTGTGACCCTTCAGTCCACTCCCCAGGATGATGCTCCAACCAACTGACCCACCCGGTCAGGGCTGTCTCTTTTATTTCAAGGTAGATTCTATGACTTCTTGAATGTCAACCTGTTTCAAGATCACAGTCTGAACCTAATTCTGAGGAACCATTTTGGCCACACACTAAATCTGGTATTAGACGGCAGGGAAAACAAAAGATAAGAAATGTGTTCTTATTCTTCCTCTGCCATTTATCAGCTATACAGATGTAAGAATCTCAGCCTTAGTTTTCTTGCCTATAAAATGGGCCTCACAGGGTTGTTGCAAGGATTAAATGAAACAAAGAAACAAAAACTCTTGGGGTAGTAAGTGTTCAGAACCTGTTAATTTGAAAGAAATAGGGAAGAGTGTGTGTTCAGCCCTGATTGGCGTGGCTCAGTGGGTTGGGTGTTGTCCTATAAATTGAAAGGTTGCCAGTTCAATTCCCAGTCAGGGCACAGGCCTGGATTGTGCGCCAGGTCCCCTCTTGGGGGCATGCGAGAGGCAATTGATCGATGTCATCAATGTTTCTCTCCTTCTCTTTCTCCCTCCTTTTCCCTCTCTCTAAAAACAAATAAAATCTTAAAAACAAGAAGAGTATTTGTTCAAAATGCTGTACCACTATCATTGTTGTTTAGGAGCTAAATTAAGGCTTAGGCATTACTGTAGTCAACTCATTATTTCATTCAACACACATTTTTTGACTGATCACTATGCACCAGACATTTTGATGATAGATCTGTAGTTTCAACCTTGCAAGTAAAAAATGGCGTCTTTCTAACCACAAGGGGAGGCCTAATGAAGAGATTTCTGACCCAAGCAGTGCATAACATAAGGATGGAGTTACAGGGACTTCAGCTGTGGGCAAGTAAAATGTTTAATAAATAATGAAAATATGACCCTTGGCGCCAGTGTGGTACTTAAGGCCATTCATACTCCCTGCCATCCGCTGAGTCATTGCTAAACTGGGGAAACATATCCTGAAGCTACCTGGAAGGCTGGTTATGTCATCTCTGGTTGAAATGGATCCCAAAATATATGTCATCTCCTGGGGTGGTGGGGTGGGGCGAGAGGTTTTAACTCCTGGGAAGTGAGCTATTGCTTTGTTCCAGTCTGCAGAAAAGACCTGTTAGACTCCATTCCCAGAAACTGTCTCCTGAATGACTTAATGCAGGGCTAAAGTAACAGAATGCATATTTTTAATTGATTCTGTCTTTCTTTGAGCAGAGCTTCAAGTAGCCTAATACATTTTTAAGTTCCAAAGAGCTAGTTGCATTCAGAGTGACTCCAAAACACATGTTCTAATTTAGGATATCTCAGACATGGCTGCTATAAATCATCACAAACAAAATCGTTGCTTTTTTGGCTGATTGGGGGCTGGATGAAAGGCTGTCCTCTTTGTCCTCCTCCTCCTTCACTTCATTGGATATCAGTTATCAAAATTAGGGCTATGAATCTGACCTATCCTTCCATTAATAATTCAGATGTTAGGTCCCAGAAGGGCCATAGGATTTTTGAGCTGGCAGCGGGAGCTCAGTGTTCCTGCATGCATTTCCAAGGTCAGCATCTCAGTGACGGGGTTTCCAAACTGTAGTGTGTGTAGAATCACTGGAGGACTTTTAAATGACAGGTTGCTGTGCCCCATTCTCAGTGTTTCTGACTCAGAATGTATGGGGTGGGGCCCAAGAATCTTCATTTCTGGAAAGTTTTTAGGTGTTATTGATGTTTCTGGCCCAGGGTCCATAGTATGAAAACCACTGTCTTAGTTAATTGAAAGATAAGGTATAGAGACCAATCCTCAAGCAGCCTAGTATTTTCTCCAAGGGAGCTCTTAGGATATAGATTCTTATGCTAAAGTTATAGAATCCAAGGTTTCCTCCTGAAAGAGGAGAATGGCATTGAAGTTAGAAATAAAATCATGAGTTTTGGAATCAGATAGCCCTGGGTAAGGGATTAGCCAGTCCAGTTTACTTTTGTGATCTTGAGCAAGTTATTTAGTTTATTTGAATCCTAGCTTCTTCATCTGTAAATTAGGAATTATTAGTTCTTCTCATAATTTGAGACTTCTGAAGAATAGTCCAAGAACTATTTGACAGAGCCTTAGGACTTTAGGCCATAAATAAGCATCTAAATTTAGTTTCTTTACTTTTCAGATATGGAAACAAATATGCAGAGAAAGTGTCTTATCTAAGATCTCACCACACATGGAAGAAAGAGGAACAGAATTTTGGCCTTTTAATGAGTTTTGTTTTGTTTTAATCCTTTGCATTGGATGAAAATTTCCAAACTACCCACTTCAAAAACACTTGAATAGTGGAAGTCCATTCATATGGCAAGATGCAGACTGATAGCCAGAATTTTAGAGACCCATATTAGCCAAGTTCTGTGATTTAATCTTCTTTTCAAGATACCATTTCCTGTACAATGTTACTTTTACACTTATACAATGGAACACATAATATAGAAAGATAATAAAGAATTTATTATCCTTGGCCGGATAGCTCAGTTGGTTAGAGCATCATCCCAATACGCCAAGGTTATGTGTTCGATCCCTGGTCAGGGCACACAGAATAATCAACCAATGAATGCATAAATAAGTGGGACAACAAGTTGATATTTCCTCTCTCTCTCTCTTCTCCTCTCTAAAAATTCAACAAATAAATGTTTAAAAAATATTTATTCTGCTTACCTTTAACTACTGAAAGAAAACATATAGCAAGTCTCTAAAATTGATTTTTATTTTTCCTTACGGTGAATTTTCAAAGAGTCTTTCTTGTGGCATAATAGAGTTTTGCAAAAAGGGTTGTGACTATTTATAGAATTCTTGTCTTTGCTGTTAAAAATGAGTGCATTTGAAAAAAGAGTTTAGCCCTGGCTGGTATGGCTCAGTGCAGTGAGTACCGGCCTGCGAACTGAAAGGTCACTGGTTAGATTCTCAGTCAGGGCCCATGCCTAGGTTGCAGGCTGAGTCCCCAGTCGGGGGTGTGTGAGAAGCAACTGATAGATATTTCTCTCATACATCTTTCTCTCACACATTGATGTTTCTCTCCCTCTCTTTCTCCCTCCCTTCCCTTCTATCAGAAATAAATTTAAAAATTTTTTTAAAAGAGATAGTTTAGTAGATGGAAAATAATTTTCCAAATGAAGGAAGTAAAACTTTTAAATGTATTAAGAAAATTATAGTAAGCATTTAAAAGAAAAAATGCAACTCCAAGGACATTACTCCCTCGAGCTATACTTGTTTGGGATGTATGAAAAGTAGAGTGTTTTAGAGCTAGCTAAAATGCCTCATCTAGTAGACAATGGTATATTTTATAACATTTATTTGATCCAAGGAATTTAAAACGGTTACTCTGAGAAGATATATACCCACTAAGTGGGCACCACCTGGCTAAGGAGACAAGTAATGGTCCCTTTCTCTTTAGTTACCTGTTTTGACCTTCAGTATCCAGATTTAATCAGTAGTGCAGCCTTTCCAAGACCCCAGGGATTTTCAGTTGCCTTGAACAGACATTCTGATGTGTCACAGATCAGTAGGGGAGTGAGGAGGGTTTTGTTCACAGCTAAGAGACAGGATTGTGCACATTAGGAAACTTATCTTATCTGCCCACCACCTGATAATTAATGACCTTCACTAATGGAAAGGTGCTGTCCCAGGGAGATCACAGAAAATCCCTTTTAAAAGCCAATTTGAGATGCCTGCCAAAATTTACAATGTGCCCTACCTTGGATGATTTGGAGCCCATTTTAATAGGTCTGAATCTTTGAAAATAAATTATTTTGAAGTGATGATATAAATTATGTATGAGTATCAATTGAATATTCAAGTATAATGGGTTGGTGGAATACAAGAGTATTTCTATTGAGTTGCTGCAATACCGCTATTGTTAGGTTCAGAGCCCAGCTGATTGCTTATAGGGAGCCTTTGTGCAATTTGAGAGAGGCACTCCCTCTGGGTGATGCAGCCCTGTGGGTACATTGTTTGGCAGGCTGAGCCTGGGCTGGAGCTGAGCTCCCTCTGTCCCATTGGCTGGGCACCTTTGTGTAATGCGCAAATTGCACTCACTTCCTTAAGTGGCAGCCCCAATTGCTACTTGAAATGTGTGCCAGCGGAATGGATTTTAAGGCTTGAAGTGCTTGTGTTGGTTGTTAGAGAGTGCATTTGAAATCTATAAACATGATGGTTCTTTCTCTTATCTCAATTCAGAAGTTATCCTTAAGAGATAATTAGTTAAGATCTAAAATGCCCTAAAAGCAGATGGAGCCTTCACGATGGAGAACAGAGATCTTGTCTGACAGGTATGTTTCCTGAAGAAGCAGAGCTGGTGGGGCCATGCTTTCCAAAGCAGAAGCAGACAATGCAACATCTTTGAAATGAAGATTTCCTAGCACCAGAACTGGCTTACTTGCCATCTGATGCACGGACACCGGAAGGCGAAAACTGTTGTGCTGAGTGCAGAGCTAAAACCCTTTATATCCACCTAGATGGACAGGAACTTAGGGGTGGAGGGTGTTAGCCATAAAAAGTATGTGGCCTCCAATGTCCACTTTTCTTCCCAGAACCACTGCCTTGTGGTGCCACAGTGGTGAGAGCTGAAACACAGGAATTCAATATTGAGTTCCCAGTTCCAGCACAAAACACGCCTCCCTGCTCCTAGATTATGTTCTTGCCCAGCTATGCCAAGGCCCTCCTCTTCCCCTCCCTCCTGGCTGGTGTTAAGAAGCCTGGGTTGTGGTGGTTTGGGCCTTTTACCCCTACCTGGCAGTAACGAGAGCACCCCATCCTTTTTCCCAGGTTGTCAGTAAAGACCACACTGGGAGTCAGCATTTCCATGGAACCCCACCCAGGTGGTATCAGAGGAGGCTGAGTGGGAGGCTGGGACTCTTACCACATTCCAGCCATGACTAGGCTTCCCACCCTCTGTAGTGTCAGCAGAGGCCCACCCAACCCAGCAATCATGAGATGCCCTTCTGTTTCCCAGGGTTCAGTGGAAGCCAGGTGGGGCTTCTGGGTGTCCACAACATGTGACAGTAATATAACTAGACATCACTACCCTTCCTCCACTGGTATGGTACTAAAACAGAAGACTTAAATGTGATTCAGAATCTCATAACAGAATAGCAAAAATGTTCAAGATACAGCTGAAAATCACTCATATCAGGAATCAGGAAAATCTCAACCTAAATGGGAAGAGACAATCAACAGTTACTACTAATACCAAGATTATGGAGATGCTGGAATTCTCTAACAAGGATTTCAAAGCAGCCACCATAAACAACAAAATATTTCAGCAAAGAATTTCAAACACACTTGAAACAAATGAAATAATTAAGAACCTCAGCAAAGAAATGAAAAATATAAAGAACCAAATACAAATTTTTGAAATGAAAAATGCAATAATCAAGATAAAAACTCAGCTAGATTAATAGAAGGAAAAACCAGAGAAATGGATCAATGAACTTGAAGAGAGAATAACAGAAATGACCCAATATGAACAACAAGAAGCAAACAGAATGAAAAAATATCAAAGAGATTCAGAAGATTAAGGGGCCTATGGGACTATAACAAAGGATACCATATTTGTTTCTTCAGTCCCAGAGGAGAGGAGAAAAAGCAAGGGTGAAAACGTGTTCATAGAAATAAATTTGGCAAAAGACAAACTTACAGATTTAAGAAATTGAGCAAACCCCAAACAGGAGAATCTAGTACTGAACCTTGTCTTTGGAATGAACCCTAAAACTGAAGTCAACTACACAGTCAGGAGAGTCACAGTAAAGAAGAAGGAAAAAAAAAAAAGAAAGATAGAGAACATCGCTTTATAGCATTACTGTCACAGCATTAGGCACAATACATTAAAAATAAAAACTTGAGGATTGATGGCATAGTTTAGAGAATACATCTGCTAAGCAAACACACAGTAGTATAGTTCATTCAACTGGTGAAGCACTAAAGTGGTTTGGGGATAATTTTTGAGGACAGACTGGTTTTCATAAACCACAGCATGACTCTTTTCACAACTTCCATATTTATTTGTTTTCCATCCTCTTTTTTTAATCCTCACCTGAGGACATTTGTTTCATTGCTTTTAGAGAGCCAGGAAGGGAGGGAGAGAAAGAGGGAGAAACATCAATGCAAGCGAGAAGCAACGATCGGCCACCCTCTCAGGCACACCCCGACAGGGGACGGAACCTGCAGCCCGAGCATACGCCGACAGAAAAGCACACCTGAAACCCTTCGGTCTATGGGTCACTGCTCCAGCCAACTGAGTCACCCTGGCCAGGGCTGTTCTTTATCCTCTTAAGCAGACTGAGAGCAAAATCAGGATGCAAACAATTAAAAATAAATTTACCGTTATTTATTTAATATATTTAAAATTTAAAGTTGTTTAAATTTAACATTCTAGTGAAAATACCACTCAGAATTGTGGGATATAAAAAAAAAAGAAAAAGAAAAACAATAACCACACATACTACTAATTCCATCTGGAAGTAAGACAACCCTCTTTGCCAGCTTGTAGAGTCAAATGACCCAAAAGGATAAAATCCCTCTGACAAGTTCTTTAAATATTTATTTTTCAATGTGTGCTACAAAACAGTGTAGCTAACATTCTCAAGCAAATGACATAAAAAGTGCTTGTTGGTTAATTAAAGTCTTTATTCAAACATTACTTCCTTTAGTCCTCACAGCAACCCAAAAGGAAGAACAAAGAGATTCAGAAGATTAAGGGATGTGCTGGATCCCTCCTAACTGGAGTGACTAGTGACGCAAATGACACAAATCTGATATCCTTTCCACTGGCCACTTCAGTATCTCATGAAGCAACAAACTCCATCTCGTTTTGAGTCCATAGCTACTAATCTATGGGGGGTGGGGGGGGGGGGGAATCACCTTTTATTTTAATCAAATTAAAGTCTTTTGTTAAATGACACAGACTATAAATAAGAATATTTAATGTTCCAGAATAAGTATCTTTATCCCAAAATTATGTTTACTCAGTGTTTAATAGCTCTAGTGACTATACTTCTTGATTATTTTCCCTCATTTTAACAAATATTTATGTCTACCATGTGCCAGGTACATAAATGGTCCATGCACTCGAAGAGACTCAAATTTTGGAGAAAATATGGACATGCTATTTGTTGTATTTCTGGGCATATTGAGTCTAATAAGAACTTTAATCTTATATTCTCAGTAATCAGAACTTTGGGTATTTGTGATTCTTTGGATAATGTGCTTTAACTTTTTCCTTCCAAACCTTCAGAAATCACTACTAATTTTGTGATCTTCTGATTAGTATCCACTTCTAAATACTTTCAACTATCTTGATGAATAGTTAAAAACTCTAAATAAATCTTTGTACATATGTTGTAAAATTTCACCTGTCCATTCCCATCCAGTCATAATGGCCCAAATGGAAATAGTCTGAGCAAGAACCTATCGATCTGTTATCCTTCCCTCCTCCAAGAATCAAAACTATCCTCTCTACTACATGTTTATTTCTCCTCCTCCGCCTTCTGTTTTTTCTCTTCTCTTCTCACTCTTGTCCCATACAAATGAGTCTTGCCATTAGTATTTCCCTGGTGATTTCTTCTCCCCGTTTTTTCCCCAATAATTTAATCACAAAAATTTCAAGAACAGGCTGAAGTCCTCAGGGTGTATGCAAAAGCCTTATAGCACTGTTGGTTGAGTTAGTTTCTCGTCCTTTTCACAAGAGGTTAATCAGGGAGAGCTTTTAGTCCCATCCATGGCAGTGTGATCTGAATCTGCTAAGGTTTATAGCAAACACTTTGATTTGAATTTGATTTTGTTTTTCTGGCATCTTCAGAATCTCTTCACTCCTTGAAGTTGTGTTTTAAAATGCTGAGGCTCGAATATGGCTCATGGTGTTCAAATTAAAAATAGGATGTAATATAATGTCATATTGGGCATGATAGTGAAAAGGGACTGTCCTTGCATGCCCTCTTACTTAATATTTACCAACAGAGTTGAAGTTTGGCAACAGAATAAAATGTATTCTCTTGGCACTGTGCCTACAACATGCTTCTTGGAACCACTTTTTTGAAGGGGGAGGAGGGCAAAATTCAGTCACTTAAATAAACACCTGGCTAGCTCCTCCCCACCACCACCACTGTGTCAGAGCAGGCTGGACCTTGTTTAACCTCGTGATAAATCAACAGATCTGTCAGTTATTTCCTGATAGAGGAGGTTTCATTTTCACCATGAGATAATAAGCTTATGCTTATTTTTATTCTTCAAGTTAGAATGATATTAACAGCTTGGTAAAATTACCTATAGTTGACTCAAGAGAAAATTTTGAATGGAATTCAAATGAAGGTAAAGAGAAGGAAGAAAAGGATGAAAGGAAAAAGATAATGGGTATAATTGAGAGGTTAAAGATGAAACACATGCTTTTTCATGTGTTTAAAGGGAAATGTGGAAAGAAAACAGCTATAGAAAATAACATGGAAGCTAAACCAAAACTTCCTAGATACAAATTAAGTGTCTGAAGCCACAAAAAAAAAAAAAAAAGTTTCTTTTTTATTCTGATTAAGAAGCATCAATTCACCCTGGCCAGGTAGCTCAGTTACTTAAGAGTGGTTAGAGCATTGTCCCAATATGCCAAGGTTTCAGGTTCAATTCCCAATCAAGGCACATAAAGAATCACCCTATTAGCCCTGACCAGTGTGGTTCATTTGGTTGGAGCATTGTCCTGTGGATGGAAGGTTGCAGGTTCAATTCATGGTCAGGGCACATGCCCCAGTTTCAGGTTTGATTCCCAGTCGGGGACATCAGAGAAGGCAAACAATTGATGGTACTCCCTTACATCAACGTTTCTCACTCTCTCTTTCTCTCTCTCTCCACCCCCACTTTGCCTCTTTCTAAAATAAATGAAAAATGTCCTTGGGTGAGGATTAAAAAAAAAAAAATCAACCAATGAATATATAAATAAGTGGAACAACAAACTGATCTCTCTCTCTCTCTCTCACTCCCCCCTCCCTTCCTCTTTCTCTCTAAAATCAATCAATAAATAAAAAAAATTAAGCATCAATGAATCCTTCTTCACATACATTTGTAATAGGTGAATAATCCATAATCTAAATACAAAAAACAAATCAATACACTTGCAGGTCATATTTAAGAGCCCATCAGTAACATACTATGTCTATGCCCCATTCATTCCTACCTCCTCTGTAATCATGATGCAAACTAGGATCTCTCTTTTTTAAAATCCTCAGCAGAGGAAATGTTTATTGATTTGAGAAAGAGAGAGACATCGACAAGAGAAAAACATCAGTTGGTTTCCTCCCTTATGTGCTGCCACCAGGAATCAAACCCACAACCTAGGTATATGCCCTGTTGATGGAACCCATAACCTTTTGGTGCACCTCACAATGCTCCAACAAGCTGATCCACCTGGCCAGGGCTGCAGCCACTTATCTTCATCTCTACAGTCGAGAAAACAATTTTGAGTAAAAGCTTATTTTTCAGATCTGCATTTTCTTGCATGATTTACAGTCAAGAGTTGACTATTTTCTTGTGAACTATGAGAATGAACCCTTTTGGAGAAATGCAATCTTCTCTAGATTACCTCCACTTTTTCTATGATGTCCTGTATCAAATGAGGAATAAGATAGTTTTTTTCTGCTTTCATGTCCATTAGCTAGTACGTGCTCATAGCACACAATTTCAGACTCAAGTGAAGTGGCATTAGGCAGGGAAATCAACTGCCCAATTTATATCTTTATAGTTTTGATTTTCTTCTAATTTTTTTTCTTTAAATCCTTGAACATATGTACAAAAAAATGCTTTATACTCCTTGTTAGTTAATTCTATCACTTCAGCCATTTTTGGTCTATTATTTTTCTCCTGGTTATAGGCCAGAATTTACTACTTTTTTGCATCTCTAGTCATTTTTGATTGGATGGATATTATAATTGAATTGTTGAGTGTTGAGATTTTATTGATCTCTTTAAAAAGTAGCAAAATGTGTTTGAGTGGGCGGCTAATTTACTTGTAGATCACTTTGATTCTTTTGAGGCTTGGTTTAAAGCTTCGTTACAGTGGGTTTAGTTTTGCCTTTATTCTAGGGCCAACAAAGCCCTACTACTAACCTTTAACCCTTCTCAGGTCCTCCTTTGATGGTCCCAAATAGTCAGAGAAGTTTCCCTGACCTGGATCATGGAATTCAAATGGCTCCAAGTCCTGTGTGAACTTTTTAGCCTTTATTCTTTGTCTGGCCTTGTGGAATTTCATCCTATGCACACGTAAGAGTAATATTCAGCCAAGAAACCAAGGGAGCTTTTGTAAAAATTTCTGGAGTTCTTTCCCTGTGCACCTTGCTTCCCTACAGTACTCTGCCCTGCAAATTCTAGTTACCTCAGTCTCACCACACAAGAATTTCTGTCTCCTCATCCTTGTGAAATTACCGTGCAACATTTGAGTTTCCTCTCCCTTTATTGCAGTGTAAAAATTGCCTCCAAGTAGGGTTGCCAGATTTAACAAATAAAAATCCAATAACACATTTTCATACATAATTATAATAAAAATATCCGTGATGTGTCTGAAATTCAGATTTAACTAGACATCTCGTATTTAACCCAGCAACCCTGCCCCAGGCAGGAAAATTGTGGGGATCATTTCAATTGTTTTTCTTCTCTTGGGAATCACAATCTTAATCATACTGTTGTCCCATTATCTGGACAGAGTTGTGCCATATATGTTGTCCAGTTTTCTTATTGTTTACAGAGGGAGGGCAATTCTGGAACAGTTACTCCCTGGCTTGAAGTGGAAGTCCATAGTCCATCTTTAAAGCAAGCAGGCAAACATACAGATAGGACAGGAGCTCTACCTGGAATTGTTTGGGAGAACCATTACGAAACAGGAATAAATGTGTCATTGCCCTAGCAGGGTAGCTCACCTTGTTGGGGCATTGTACCGATACATCAAGGTTGCAGTTTCAGTCCCCAATCGGGGTACACACAGGAGGAAACCAATGAATGCATGAATAAGTGGAACAACAAATGAATGTTTTTCTCTCTCTTTTTCTAAAATCAATTTAAAATTTTATATGAAAAAAAAAAAACAGTAAATAATTGTGTCATTTCTACTCATCCTGGAATATGTTACATAGAAGTGCCCATGTGAGAAAGGGCTCAATTATAGTACAAGCCATCTGCTTTTCAAAGTTCATATTTGAAATCACCATTTCTTTTCTGTTTCATGATCTCCACAGGCTTGAAATTTACCTCAGTTTTATCTGTTTAGACAATGTCAACCTATCTCTTTGGGAGGTCACAAGGCTTCTGCACGGTGAATTCCAGCCACTTCACACATCCTGTATTGTAGAAAGACCATTTCAAATATACCCTCAAATGCCCTATGCAGGCACCTTCACATGAGAGTTCATTTTATTTACATAGATTATGACAGCAATGATTCTCATCTCTTGGGGAGTTCAAAGAGATAGTGTTAATCAAACAATAGTTATGGGACATGGTAGAAAGAACCTGTGCCTTGTGAGGGCAACAAATATTTATTGAGTACTTACTATATACCAAGTATTTCCATTCTGTGGTGTGCTGGAGCCAGCCCGTGCCAGCTTATATGGGCTTGTGAAAGGCAATTGTTAAATTTTCAGGAATCTTGCCAGCCATTTTTTAAACTGTTGGAAGCTTGAAATTGAAGCAGAAGAAATAGTTATACCACGGCAATCATCAAATGCTACAAACCATGGCTCTTCCAACAGCGCCAGGAGCTGATTGTTAACCATTTACTAAGCATATCACTGCAATCACATTTTTTATTCTATTTTATCCTCCAAACAACTCTGGAAGGTATTTATTAGAAGGTAAAGTTTAAAAAGATGGAAAACAGAATCTTATTATATAACTAGTATGTCCACATTTTCTCAGAGAACAAGAAACAAAAACCAGTTCTGTAACTCCATGTTCTTTCTACTTATATTGCTACACGTTTGAGCCACGGGATGTAGACAGAGTTGTTGCCTTAACACTGAGTGTAACCTTGGACCAATACCTTACCACTCTGAATCACCATTTCTTTACATGAAAATGTCTTTTGGAGGAAATTGTCTCTGTTGTCCACTAATTCTACATCTGTCCTGCTATGGCAGAAACACTAAAAAGCCCCTGTCAAGTGGCTGTCAGAACAACAAAGTTGTACCACTAGGGGCTTCCTGGGACACAAAGCTATGGTACTACCGGGTTTTCTTTGCTCAAATATCCAATATCTAGAAAATGTAATACAGGAAATATGTATAGCAGTCTATTGAAAATTTGAGAGAGCAAGTAACCTACTGTAAAATCAGCTGTTTTTCTGGCCAAGATGGAGGCATAGGTAGACATCCTTCACCACCCTCCACAACAATAAGAAGAAATACAACTACCTCAAAAGTAAAACAGCCAGAACTACCAGAAAATTGAACCGCATTGAAGTCCAAAAAAGATATAAAGAAAAAATACTCATCCAGACAGGGAGGAGGCGTGGAGCCGGGTGGAGAGGACATAGTCTGGCTTGGAGGGAGGTAGCAGCAAGGCAGTGGCTTGGCTGGCTTGCGGAAAGCACAGTTACACATAATAAAAGTCAGGAGGGACACTTGGGGAGTGATCCCAGCCCCAGAGTAGACCGCACAGATCATGGTTCCAGCACAACAGAAAATAAAGCATCATTGTTTCTGACTGTGAAAATCAGTGGGGCTTGGGTAGGCAGAAGAAACTGCTGGTCTCTCAGCAGAATCCATTTATTTAAAGGGCCCCTATAGACCTAGAACATCTACAAACCCACCCACTCTGGGAACCACAACCAGGGCAACAGGTAGAAGGGCATCAGTCCCATTTAGAAACCAGGAGAAGTGCCTGGAAAATGGGGCAATTGCAGAGCAAGTGGCATTGTTCCCTCTCAGACCCTTCCCCCACATACAGCACCATGGGGCAGTGGAAAGGGTCACCCCAAACTAATGAATACCTAAGGCTCTACCCCTTACAATGTAACAGGTGCAATAGCTCTACCTAAGACACAGAGGGAAACACACGAGCTGTCAATTGAGGAGACAGAGAAGTATGGCACAAAAGAGGGGACAGATCAAAGTTCCAGTAGGAGAATTAAGTGACAAGGAGATAGCCAATCTAACAGATGCAGAGTTCAAAACACTGGTGATAAGATGCCCACGGGCTTGACAGATATGCTTAAGTATGGCAAATGCATGAAGGAAGAAGTGAAGGCTATACTAAGTGAAATGAAGGAAAATCCACACAAAACAAATGTTAAAGGGAAGGAAGCCAGGGTTCAAATCAATAATTTGGGACAAACGGAAGAAATAAAGAGTCAACCAGTACAGAATGAGGAAACAAGAATTGAAAAAAATGAGAAGAGGCTTAGGAACATTTGGGACAACTTTAAACATGCTAACATCTGAATCATAGAGGTGCCAAAAGGAGAAAAGGAAGAGCAAGAAATTGAAAACTTATGTGAAAAAATGATGAAGGAAAACTTTCCAAATTTGGTGAAGGAAAAAGACATACAAATCAAGGAAGCACAGAGTCCCAAACAAACTAGACCCAAAGAGGACCACACCAAGACACATAATAATTAAAATGCCAAAGGTGAATGATAAAGAGAGAATCTTAAAAACAGTGAGAGAAAAGAATAGTTGCCTACAAAGGGATTCCTGTAAGACTATCAGCTGATTTCTCAAAAGAAACTTTGCAGGCAACAAGAAACTGGCAAGAAGTATTCAAAGTGATAAAAAGCAAGGACCTACAACTAAGATTACTCTATCCAGCAAAGCTTCCATTTAGAATGGATGGGCAAAGAAAGTACTTCCCAGGCAAGGTAAAGCTATAGGAGTTCATCATCACCAAGCCATTATTATATGAAATGTCAAAGAGACTTATTTAAGAAAAAGAAGATCAAAACTATAAACACTAAAATGATAACAGTATCACAACTATCAACAACAGAATCTAGGGCATAGAAACGAAGGCAAACTAAGCAGACAACCAGAATAGGAATAGAATCATAGGTTTGGGGAGCATTTGAAGGGTTATCAACTGGGAGGGGGAAGGGGGAGACATGGGGAAATGATGCAGAAACTAAGAAGCATAACTGGTAGGTACAAGATAGACAGGGGGATGTTGAGAATAGTATAGGAAGGGGTGAAGCCAAAGAACTTACATGCATGATCCATGGACATGAACTAAGGAGGTGGGACTGCTGGAGGGAAGGGAGGTACTGGGCAGAAGAGAGCAAATGGAAAATAATTGGGACAACACCAAGAGCATAATCAATAAAATATACTTAAAAATAAATAAAATCAGCTGTTTTGTTATTTTCAGCCTTTGACTAAAAGTTACACACCAGTATTCTCTGTTCCTAGAAGAACAGCCAAATCTTGTGTCATTGATGGGTTTGTTCCTGAGGACAACTGTGTATAGTTTTGTTTTCAAAGGATTCAGTAAGCACATTAAAAATGAAGGAAGAGTGCTTCAAAAGTAGAAGAGGACAATGATCTCACTTTAAAAGATAGATATATTCCTAAACAATAAGGGGAATTGCAGATTTGTAAGGTTCAGACTGTTTATGGGTTGTTTATGAGAAAGGCTGCAGGTTTGCCTATATGGACCAGGCACTAAGTGCCTTGCCCTTAAGTCTCCAGTAGAATTTTTTTTAAGTATATTTTATTGATTATGTTGTTACATGAGTTCCAATTACTTTTTTCCCCTTTGTTTCCCTCTGCCCAGTACCCCCCTTCACTCCAGCAATCCCACCCCACTTAGTTCGTGTCTATGGATCATGCATGTAAGTTCTTTGGCTTCACCCTTTCCTATATTATTCTCAACTTCCCCCTGCCTATTTTGTACCAACCAATTATGCTTCTTAGTCCCTGCACCATTTTCTCATTTCTCCCCCTCCACACTCCCAGCTGATAACCCTCCAAATGATCCCCATACCTATGATTCTGTTCCTATTCTGGTATCTTAGTTGGATTTTGTTTTTATTTTTAGATTCAGTTGTTGATATGTGTGAGTTTGTTGTCATTTTAGTGTTCATAGTTTTGATCTTCTTTTTATTAAGTAAATTCCTTTGACATTTCATATAATAATGGCTTGGTGATGATGAACTCCTTTAGCTTTACCTTGTCTGGAAAGCACTTCATCTGCCCTTTCATTCCAAATGATATCTTTGCTGGATAAAGTAATCTGGGTTGCACGTTGCCTTTCATCATATTGAATACTGCTTGCCAGTTCCTTCCTGCATGCAAAGTGTCCGCTGAGAAATCAGCTGATAGTCCTATAGGCACCCCCCTGTAGGCAATTCTCCGCCTCTCTCTTGATGCCCCCAGAACTCTGTCTTTATCTTTCACCTTTGGCATCTCAATCATGATGCATCCTGGTGTGGTCCCTTGTGAGCCCAGCTCGCCCAGGACCCTCCATGCTTCCGGGACCTGTATGTCCATCTCCTTTGCAAAATTTGGGACGTTTTCCTCATTCTTTTCAATTCTTGCTTCCTTATTCTGCACTGGTTGACTTTTCTTTTCTTTATGTCCCAAATCATTGACTTAAACCCCGGTTTCCTTTCCTTCACCATTGGTTTTGTGTGGATTTTCCTTCATTTCACTTAGCATAACCTTCACTTCTTCCCTTATGCATTCGCTGTACTCAAGCATATCTGTCAACCTGTGAGCATCTTTATCACCAGTGCTTTGAACTCTGCATCCATTAGGTTGGCTATCTCCTTGTCTGTGAGGTTGGCTATCTCCTCATTGCTTAGTTCTCCCACTGGAACCTTGATCCATTCCCCCTTTTGGGCCATACTTCTCTGTCTCCTCATTCTGACAGGCTTCTGTGTTTGTTTACCTCCACGTTACGTTGTAAGGGGTGGAGCCTTAGGTATCTGTCAGTACAGGGCGACCTGTTTCACCATGTTGTGGTGCTGTATGTGGGGGAGGGGTCTGAGAGGGAACAATGATGCCTGCCCAGCACTTTCCCCTTTTCCAGGCACCTCTCCCACTTCCGCACCGGACTGGCGCCCCTCTAGCTGCTGCCCTGGCCATCGTTCCCAGAGTGGGTGGGTCTGCGGACATTCTAGGACCGTGGGGGCCCTTTAAACAAGAAGACTCTGCTGAGACCCGCAGTTTCTTCCTCAGCGCCAACCTCTATTGGTCTGCACAGTCAGAAGCAATGAGGCTTGATTTTCCCCGGTGCTGGGGCTGTGAGCTGTGAAGTCCAGTGAGGAGCTGGGAATGCTCCCCAGGTGTCCCTCCTGACTTTTTAAAACACGTGACTGATCTTTCTGCTGGCATGCCGCTGCTGCTGCTGCTGCTGCCGCCGCCACCACACCACGTCCTCTCCGCCCCTCCTACCTGTCTGGATGAGTATTTCTTCTTTATATCTTTGTTTGCTGGACATCCATGAAGTTTGATTTTCTGGAACTTCTGGTTGTTTTTAGTTTTGAGGTAGTTGTATTCCTTTTTAGTTATGGAGGGAGACACAGCGTGTCTGTCTACGCCTCCGTCTTGGCCGGAAGTCTCCAGTAAAATTATTAATAATGAGGCACCTATAGAGTAGAGCCTCTAGAACAACCACTAGTCTTTGAATGGACTGAGAAGTTATTTCTGAAGCCACCATACACTGAGAACCAGGAGTTCTTTGTTTAGTTTAGAAAAGACGATTTCTGAAGATTGGCTATTTAAATTCAGTGATTGTAGACCTTAGACCAAGTTTAATCTGGTTATCCTGGAGAAATGTATACCTGTCATCTACAAAATAGATATAATCATCAATGAAGAGATTCCATGATTATATCAGTACAGCAAAGTTGGGGGAAATTATCTTAAATGCTAGCGTCATAACACTTCTTAGGGGTAATTTTATCTCAGGTCTTCCAAGAAGCAAGTGGAATTATATGAGCAATAGATTTACTGGGGAGAAAGATGTGGAGGGGATAGGACAGAGTAGGCAAGGAGAGCCTTCAGACTGTGAAAGGAGACTAGAAGGAAGAATTTGTAGACTGAACCTCTGACTGTAGCACAGTTCTGAGGAAGTCTGGTCAGGTCTATGGTGCTCTCTTGAGCAGGGTCCCATGTCAGACAAGAAGCCTGGCCACTCTAGGAGCCTCACTGTGTCCAGTCACTGGCTGCCACAGTGCAGACAAAGGTTTGGCAGCAGGAGGCTCTTTGTTATCTATGATCCTGTAGCAGTTTCCCTTAAAAGGAGATTAGATGCATGCACTTTCATGCCCACCATGTGTTTTTAAAAATATGTTTTTAGAAATATATCCTGAGGTGCTACTTTGAGGTAGAAAGTGAGACCCTGAGACATGAGCCCACCAGGAAAAGTAAAAGTAAAACAGTGGTAAAATTTCCACTGGTAGGATCAGAAATTCAGGGACATGATTTGAGAATAAAAGAAAGAGTGCTGTACACCTGAAACTCATACATAATAGTGTTGAGTGCAAACTGTATTTGAAAAATAAAATAATTAAAAAATAAAGGAATAAAAAATAGGGAGGCTGAACAACATGAAATGGCTAAGGGACTTTTTACAAATATAGGGATATCTAACATTCAGAGTTACAATTATAAATCCCCTCTCTCATTCCAAACCTTCAGTGACATTTGATCTCATGGAATGTGTGTGTGTCTGTGTGTGGTATGTGTACTGGAGAAAGAAGGGATGTAAGTCAAGGAAAAAGGGCAAGTTCTGCCTCTGAGTCAACAAGATACAAAACAGGGAGTTTGTGTATGGAAAAGAAAGACAATCCTTAATTAATTCTGTAGAAATAGGAGCTCTGAGCCAGGGTTGTCACTAAACAACCTAATCTTGGAGGATTGACAGAAACCTTGGGGAGAGAATTGGAAATTCCACAGATTGTCCATGAGAGCACTGAATCAGTCTTATGTAGCTCTGCTGGGGTCCATGAAGATTGACAGCACCTGCAAACACTTCATGGTTATAGCCACTGTCAACCCACAGAAGTGTATGGACATATGCAACAGTGGTAAGAATACAGAAGAGAAGCCAGGAAATTATACCACTTGCCAGGGTTTCTCTAACTCTCTGGTCTCACTGTCTTCTAGGCAATTTCTAGTGTAATCTTGCTAACTCTTTCCTCTTTCTGTGTGCCTTTTCTATAGCATGTCATGCCTTCCATGGTTTGTCCCATAGAACCCTACTTTTCAGACTAGGCAGGGAAGAAATTGTATAATCTATGAAGTTCTATACATTATTTTTCTGCCACGAATTCTTTGTTTTAAATCTAACTTTAACATTGCTCCCATAACCAATCACCTGCCTCAGACCTGGAGTGCTTGCTTTCTTCAGTTATTCCAATATCAACTAGTGTCTTGAAGCTTTCCTCAATTAATAATTGCTACAATAATTCTTGTATGACTTCTTTCTATAGATAGATCTAGCTATCTACTGAATTCTTTCACATACATTATTTTATTAGATCATTGAGAAGACCAGTAAAGTAGGCTGAACCGTTGTTATGCTGCAGCCACTTACAGATGGGGACATTGAGGTTTAGACAAGATTGGATAAAGTCACACAGCCAATAAGATAAATTTTATTTTTTTAGAATTTTAAGAATTGGGCCTCTGCACACTCAAATAGTAGGAGTGAGGGGATATAAGAGAGGCAACTACAGCACCTTATTGGAAGCATCAATGAAATATTTTATACATAGTTATTATATCCTCTTCTATAATAATAATCATTAACAATCATTGGGATTGAATATAACATTGCAATTTTAAGAGCTCTTTCATCTATATCATCTCATAGGATTATTAAATAGTCCTTTGATGTAAGCAGCATTGTGTAGATGGAAAGCCAGATATAACAAGTAAATGGGTCATTTATGTTATATTGAACACTTAAGGATGAATAAATTTTATCTCCTCCAGGAAGATTGCCCATAAACTTAAATATCTTTCTTTCTTTATACTGAGTTGATTATTCTAAGTTCCAGGTTTTTCTTATTTGGGGAATTTGCAGAGCTTTTTTGATGGGGGCAGTGATGGAAGTAGAAAAGTTTAGGAAATGTGGGTGATGGAGAAGATTCTTGGTTCCCAATCTAAAACCTTCTTTCTCAGAACTATACAAGCTAGAACAGTATTTTAGAACCCCACTACACACACACACACACACACACACACACACACACAGAAACAGGTATCAGTTGATGGAATCAGAAAATACAAACCATGTACAGATGAAGTTTAAGTCAAATATAATTTGTTAATTTATGCACATTTTGTCACATTGGGTAGTAGAAGAAATATTTTCTTCATTAAGTAATTTCATTCAAAGTGTTCCTCCTTCTTCTCCAAGTTCTGGTGAGATGAGCTTACTTTAGTTAAGTCACCACTGAGAAGTATTCGGAGAGCTCCAGGACAGTTGGGAGATTTTTGTTTGTTTGTTTGACACTTAATTAGTATGTTTAATGTACTGAATGCAAGATTAGATTGATGCATATCCAAAAATGCTATTGCCATGCTTTTTTAAAGGACAGTATAAATGTTAGAGTAACATTATCTTTAGATATTACTAAACACAAGACTTTCCCTGAGGTGTAAACATAAAATAACTTGAACAGCTTTACACATCAGCCCCATTAAGCAGTTCATTACAACACTACATCTATAATATTATATTCAAAGTGGTGCTGTTTACAGACATTATCATATAAACATTTGTTAAAAGAACAAACTACTATAAAAATGATCATTTACTTGACATTTTTCTAATTGCTTGCACATTATAACGGCCGAAAAGTGTATAACCAGTAGTAAAGTGGCAAAAGCTGTACCTTTTTAAACCACACAGGCTTTCTTCAAATACAAAGTTAAGCAACACAAAAATCACAGTAGAGCTATTGGTTACCATTTATGCAGATTTGCCTTATTCAGATTCAGTTCAATCACAAGAAGCAAACTGCTGGACAAGCATCATGTTTCCCTCATGAAGACTTTTTGCCTTGGAGGATGTTCCGCTTCCGTCAGCTTCTAAGGAGGACGATACTCGGGCCCTTGGTCATGTTCTCAGCCTCAATCCCGGTGTCTCTCTTGTTCTCTGCTTCTCTCTCTATAATAATCACCATGATGATCTCTACTGTGGGATTTATGACGCCAGCTTTTTGTCTGTGATCTACTATGGTCCCTCTCTCTTGATTGTTCATATCTTGATCCAGAACCATAAGACTTGGATTCAATTTCATGAAGGCAATCTTGCAAACAGCTAATAAGAATTTTGCAATGATCATCATCCAATACTTTGGATTGTTTAATTAAAGAAATTGCAGTTACTGATGTCTCAATAGCACTCCCATCACACCAGCACTGGTGTCAAATACAGCTCTTGAAATAACATTGCTTGAGATTGCCCTGTTTCTCTTCATGATTTCTTCAAACTCAGCTTCACTCAATGGCGTTCTTGCTGTATCCATTTCCATTCCAGGAAGTCCATAGTCACCCCTATCATATGGTGAAGGTTGGCCATGATGATCTCTTGGAGGTGGACCCCAGCTATCTGATGTAAACAGACTGCTGTTAGTTGTTGGAGGAAAGAAAGCCGGGTTCACATGTGGAGCTGGCAGTGGGGCACCTGGAGGTGGTCCAGGAAGATGAGGAGGAGGAACAAGTGTATGAGGTGGAAAGGGACCTGGAGGTGGAGGTGGTCCTTGCTGGGGTGGTGGTGGACTACGATGGGGGCTGTAGCCTGAAACTGGAGGTGGAGGACCAGGAGGAAGGGGACCCAATGGAGGCTGCCCAAAATGTCCAGGAAAAGGAACTTGTGGTTGAGGGCGATCTCCTCAATTGGGAGGCCCAGCTAAAGGAGGAAGCAGAACCTGACCAGGAGGTGGAGGACCTGGTGGACCAGGTGGGCCTGGAGGGCCTAAGGGTGGATATAGTAGAGTCTATCCAGCTGGAAAGGTGGGGATGGCCCTCCTGATCCTGCTGGCCCAGGAAATCTGTCCCTACCAGGAACAGCCCCTGGAAAACAGCCCTGTCCTCTACCACCTTGTGGATATGTTGCATGTGATCTGCTTCCTGGAGGACCAGCTTTACCTCCCCCAGACATTTGTCCTGATTGTGTAGTTTTCCTGGACTGTATTTCAAATTGACTAAGGAACTGTTTATGCACGGAGTTACAACAGGATTCTGATCATGAAGTTCTCTTTTAGGCAACAGATCCATTAACTTTTTTGAGGATGCTTCAGATCCAACAAGAACAAGGGAAAACCCCTTTGACTGGCCATTTGCCTGATTTTCAAAAACTTTTGTCTCCAAAATATCATTTACTTCCAAAGAATGAACTGTTTCAGTTAAGTCTTCATCTGTTGTCCAGCATGTTAGATTTCCAATGTACAATGCAATTCTCTTTCCAGTATATGTACAGCCAACATTTGGTGCTGCTCCTTTACCCACATCATCACCAACAGTTGGTGGGAGAGTATCCATGTAATCCCAATCTTCTGGGTCATCTCCTCCATTATTTGCAGATGGAGAGATCACATCATCATACAAATCTATTTAATCATGCCCACCATATTCAGCTTCCTGGCATCCCCGTAAATGTCTATGTAGTCCATACCGTCCACCATCTTCCCTTGGTCTTGGCCGCCGCCACAGGTGCCTCCTGTTGGAAGATATAAAAACATTTTTTTTCTTTTAATTTATTGACTTTTAGAGCAGAAGGGAAGGGAGAGACATTGATTTGTTCCACTTATTTATGCATTCTTTGGTTGATTCTTGTATGTACCCTGACCAGGGATCAGACCTTGGCATATGGGGACAATGCTCTAACCAACTGAACTACCCAGCCAGGGCCCAGCTGGAAGCAGATTTTGTATTTATTACCTTGTGTTTCAGGGTAACTAAATGACTGGTAACTCTGCCTGGACAATCCTTTTAATAGGATTGTCCCATCTGGGTTGAACTGCTCTTTTAAAAAATTCCTCCATTTAGTTGGGTGGGGGAGAGAAATGGGGGAAAATGGGACAACTGTAATTGAAAAACCAAAAAAAAAAAAAATTTCCTCCATTTAAATCCATTAATTCTTGGATAAAGCAAAGAAATGACTCTGTGGTCAAACATTATAATAAAATATAAAATAAAATACTAATTGTGATATGAACTTAGTTGGTCAAGGTATACTTTGTTGTCGGTTATATTTTTGTAAAATAAAGTAAGAGAGAGATAGATAAGAACTTGGTCAAGGTATACAGTGTTTTGTGGGTCAGGTCATGTTTTAAAATTTCATTATAAATGGAAATATATTATAAAATTAAAGGGGTTTACATTTTTAAATCCTCCATAAGAGACAAAATATTGTTTATCATGTTAGTAATTTATTAAGATTTAAAAGTTAAACATCAAACCTTTAACAAATTAAATTTGAATAACTATTTCTTATATCAGTGGAGAAGTACTGTGATTTAAAAAATGTATTTAGGTTTTTGTTTTTGTTTTTAATTTTCAGAAAAGTGAGCACTAAAGACTTGCCATACAGATTAAATCTCTTCTGAAACCACAGGATTTCCATTTCAGCTGTCCTAGTGTTGTCTTGCCTCCAGCACTTCTAGTTTAACTCTCAACACTCAGAACACAGAGGCAGTATGTTTGGGGACAGTAGCGCACATTTGGAACCAAACTGCCCCGAGAGCAGGGCAGGACTTGACAGGACAAACGATACATTTGCTAGAGTTCATCCAGCTGTTGCCATGTTCCTGGCAGGACTATCGTTTTAAGGGTTGACACACAGGGACTTTTGGTTGCTTTAGATTCTACAAGTCATATGAATATGGCTAAAGTAGGAAATGGGCCAGCTTTTATCACAGACTTAGGATTGCTCTTTGCAACTTTGTTAGTAAATTGGCACATTATTAAAAATAAAGACTCCCTAAAAATTACCTAAAAGTAATTCATAGACTGATCCTCTTCATTTCTAGACATCAATATCCATCTTTAGAACATAAACAACCTCATATTTTTTATTAACCCTTAGAGCACTGAAGAATTCCCATTTAGGATTATCATTTAATCTTCATGGTATTCCTCCAAGGTTAACAGAATGGATATTATCAATATCCCCCTTTAACTGATAGTAAAACTATTGCTCCAAGAGATCAATAATATATATGTTTTCAAAAGCTACCTACTTTCCATTCCTAATTTTGCTATTTTCTTCTTTAATATAATAATTTAAAGATACAAAAGGAATATATAAAGTCATAGCTTCAATTATGAGGCTATCCTATTGACTTAAAACTTTGAAATAAACAAAAATGAAGTATTACCTCTTTGGAACATTTTCTTCTCATACAGTGTGAATTCAGTTGTCAGGAAGATTTCAGTTACCAAGGAAGGGGTAGACATACAGTCGACCCTTGAACAGCAGATATTTGAACTGCCTGGGTCCACTTAAAGACAGATTAAAAACAAAAAATATATATATACCTGGCCCTTCACATCCCAGGTTTTACATCTGCAGATTCTACCAACCACAGATAGGATTCAGTATCTTTGCATTCCCAATTAAAGATGTGAAACCATGGTTCTGAGGCAGGATAGTAAGAAGCTAAGAAAATTCCTTGGCAAGTGGAATAGGGAAACAGGAGAGATCTCAGGGGAGAGTTTCAGTAGAATATTTATCAGTTTTACAGGTGTGCCTTTTCAGGGTCATGGTCTCCAATGATTGGTCAGTGACAGGCTGGGGGTACTTAGTCATTGCAGCTCATCCTATGGTTGCCTACCTGGTTTTGCTGCTTTTCTGGGCCTGGAGCTGAAATACAACTGAGGCCTAAATGTTATCTGTAGGGAGTTGGCCTTCTATTTCTGGCTGTAAATTGCTTGGCCAGTTTGCCTGCAAGAGAGATAAAAACCTCAAGACAAAGGACCCAGGGGCGAGTTCTCCCCCTGGGGAGCAGCCCTTGCCATGCCCTTTCCCCTCTTCTTCCCCTGCAAGCACACATCTAAACTCATAGGGACGCCAAGACTTGGAATCAGGGGAGTAATGAGCAGTGGCTGCTTATTCCATGCTAATCCCCTGAACCTGTCCCCAAGGTCTCCTCTTCTCTGACTTCCCAGTGAGCTGAGCTAAGGCAGCCCAGCCTAGGCTCTCTTTTTTTTTTATACTCAGCCCTTCCTTGTTTTACTGCCCCCAACTTTAATAAACATATCCTCATAGTCCCCTGAAGTCAAGAACCCATACACTACTTACTGGCTGGCCTAGGCAGACCCAATCAGGGCCAGGCCCCCTGTCCATTAACAGTTGAGTCTGTGGATGTGAAGGGCTGACTGTAGGTAAGTTTTGGGAAGTCAGAAGTTATACTGGAGTTTTTGACTGAGCAGGGGGTCAGTGCTTGTTCTCCCCTCCTACCGCTTTGTCTTAGTCAACTGTAAGAGGGAACTGCATTTTTTGTTTGCCCTTCAGAGATTTGTAATCTAACAGTAAGAAGGTAGCTCTGGTAGCTTCTTGGAGGGCAAATCTGTAATGTGGAGGGCCTGTGTCTTGGAGATCTTAACTCCTTTCTATATACAACACTCTGCATGACAGTCTGTTTTAGAGAACTACCTAGAATGGGTAGAATTAAAAGGGATAGTAGAGCTCTTTCTCTCCCCATCTCCATATATATATAGTGAAGGCTATTGTGAACACAGTAAGAAGGTGGCCACCCACAAGCCAGGAAGAGAGGTCTCACCAAAAATTTGACCCTTTGATCTGAGTCTTCAAGCCTCCAAAACTATTACTGTGGAATTTGTGATCCTTGGAGAACCTATCTGAAGCACCTCTTGCTAAGAAAGTGACTGAGAGACAGGGGTTGGCAAAAGTAGGTTTATGGTTGTAAGTATGTGGACACACAGTGTCTATTCTTGTTTTATTCTTGTATATATTTTTCCATACAAACAACTGTAAACCTATGTTGCCAGCCCTGTATGTATGCATGACCAAGACCAGTACAAAACTAAATCAAGAACATGGGATAAACTACTTACTGCAACACAGACTTCAGATAATCATACTGGGCCCTTTCATCAGAACAATCAACAGCAGCAGTCGGGTGTAAGCACAGGGTCCATGGGAGAATTATCAGACATGATGGCAGGTGCTTTAGCAGACATCTGCGAGCTGGCGGAAGAGACACTTCAAGGATAAAAAAGAAAGGGCCTGGGTCCCTAATCATAACCAATACTGGATATCCTATCTTCAAACTTCTCTTACTTGAGGAAAAAATAAACTCTATCTTGTTTATGCAAAAAAAAGGGGGGGGACAGTGGTGGTGCTAGAACAGTCCAATAGGCTTTGAGTGGATGACTTCTGAGAAACAACGCGAAGGAGCCAAAAGACTGGTGCAGCCGGTCTCAACTGGTTGATAGCTATTGTTAGGTTTTTCCTTAAGTGCCCTTCTGTATTTTTTATCATTACTTTTTGCTTATTTCTCTTAGGCTCTGAAGCACATCAATGCAGAGACCAATGGGACCAATGCTGAAGAGGAACTCTGAGTTAGTCATACTCCCACCATTATAGCTGTTTCCAGAATTTCAAAATAGTTCCACACTTATTTACTCATATTCAAAATCCTTTTAAAAAATGTGCTTCAGGTATCTCATGAATTGCAAAATATTACTTACTGGACAAGGTGTTCAGAATGTTACTCTTACCTGCCTTTCTCCTGATTATGCATTAGTTTGGAAGAATTTATTAGTCCTGAAGCATATTGCATTATTTCCCCTATTGAACCTGTTCTTCATTTTCAAGATCAATCTAAATTGGATTCCATATTCTTTAATGTTTGGAACTGCTCAACTTTTTGTCTTCATGATTCTAAAAAGAGCACTTTCAAATCCATTATCTCAGTCAATGAGGGCTATTAAACAGTTGCTAGGCTCAAGGACAATTGATGTATACTACCACTTCATGTTTCCTGTTTCTCAGATTGGTGATGTCATTTAGAATCCACTGTTTCAACATTGGCAAAAGTTGGGAGCTGTTATGCTGCTGTTTCTTGGAAACTCACGATTTTTTAAAATAGAAATATATAGAAGACAACAGCACTTAACCATTTGCCAGAGAAGTCAGCTTCTAAAAGGAAGCCCTAGAAATCCAAATATTCTGGACATAACCAGTCTCCTTGGCAGCCAGTAACTAAGTTTTACCTCAGGATGGGTGCCTTGGTCTTGGTTGACTTGCTGTAGCTCATAGCCTTTTGCTCCCTATTTAGACATAACTTAATTAATCCAGTTACCCATATCCTAGATCATCTGAGTAGAAACACAGAAACAAAAAGGCAGAATAAACAAGTTCACAGTAGCAAATAGTGAGTTAACAGAGTGAAAGGACAACTGGACAGCCTGGAGTCTATTAACATAAGAGCAGAGGACTAATTCTGTAATTCTTGTAGTCCTGGAACTGAGTATACCAGGAAGAAAGAAAAAAAAGAAAAAATTCCAAGGATAAATGTAGAGGAGACCCACATGCAGACACATCATAGTAAAAATGCTGAAAGTCAAATACAGGGAGAAAAACCTTGAAAAATGCTAGAAAAAAACAATGTCACTTAAAAGAGAGCGCAGTGGAAGCCAGAAGGCAGTTGGAAAGCATTCAAAGTGCTCAAATAAAAATACTGCCAACCAGTAATTTTTTTTCCTTTATTGATTTTAGAGAGAGAGGCAGGGTGGGGGACAGAAAGAGTGAGCAAGCTCTTTCTGGGTCCTTTGTCTTCAGAGTTTTTATCTGTTCTCTAAAGGCAGGGATTTTAGAGGAGTTCTCAGGGGAGGATCCATCCTCCATGCATTCATTTGTTGCTTCATGTATTTGTTGCTAGCCAACTCATCTTACAAAAAATAGTAAAGGAAGTTCTTCAGGCTGAAAGTAAGTGATCCCAGATAGCAAGTAATAACCACGAGAACAAAAGTGAAGGTAATTATGTAACTATAAATGCATATTTTTCTTAACAGATTTAAAAGCATTTTCATTAAATAATATGTATGCAATATGTTGTTGGGCCCACATATATAAAAATGTAATATATGCATACTGTATTTGTCAACAGCACAGAAAATAAGGTGAATGCGAGCAAAGCTGTAGAGGGCTGAAGAAATGACTACAAATGTTAAATGAACAGTTATAACAATGTACTGTTGGGGTTGTAACATGTAATATGTAGGCATTACCTAGAAAATACTTTCATTAGACTTGGTACTCAATGAGAGTAAGTTTTAGATATTTTACAATTTGTTATACTCTTTGCCAAAACCAAACCAAACCAGAAAAACTCATCATCACTCAAATATAAGGAATCTTCTTTTGGCTACTTTTATTTACAGCTCTGACAGCTAGGATAAAAATATATATACTTCTCCTTGGTCTGTGCTAAGATCCTATGATTCTCATCTGACGTCTGACCTTAACAAAAGTTTGTCCTTCTTTTATAAGCATTAAAAATAACATAGCAAGATAAAAGATGACTTTGGTTTTATTCCAGAGGCATTCACAATTTATGGAGGTGTACCATTAATAAATATTAACATTTTTTTCACTTGATATTAAATCAGATATTTTAGCAAAATTATCATTCTTGATAGCATCACATGCATTCAGGGATGTATGTCTTTTCCTGCATCTCTCCAACCTGTCCATCTATTTGGTACTGGAGGATCTAGGAGGAGGCTTGGAGTCCAGACTTCCAGACTCAAAAACAAACACCCAAATTTTGAACTTTGGTCAATGTAAATGGTCTCTTTAACCAGTTTTAAACTTGTATTTACATAATTTAAAATTAAATGTTTAAATACAAACACAAGTACTTATAATTAAAATGCTAATTAGAAGTTCTGGTTTAGTCTATGAATTCACCATACTTTGCAGGTAATTTAGTAAAGAACAGTATATTTAAAATCTTTGACTCAGATACCCATATATTCATAAATCTACCCTCTACCCTCACCTCTTTAATATGATGCCTTACATAGGCAGCAATTTTAGAAATTCAACTTTGAGTTAATCAAGCAGTATATGCAATAGCTGAAATTTAACTTAGCAGATAAAGTATCAGGTTAAAAACAGCATTTCCCTCCATTTTCCTTAAAGCTTTTTAAAACGCTTTTTAAATCCTCACCCAAGGATATGTTTATTGATTTTAGAGATAAAGGGGGAGAGAAAAATCAATGTGAGCATCATCGATTGATTGCCCCCCATAAATGCCCTGAGCAGGGATTGAAACTTTTGAAGTACGGGAAGTTCCAACCAACTGACCCACCCGGCCAGAGCACTACTAAAACTTTTTAATAGATGTTATAATTATATTTGGAAGTTTAGGACATGGCCTACAAGAGGAAATAGGAGTAAAATAATTTCAAGTCTATCTGGCTTCAAATGAAAAAACCAGTTTAACAAGCTTTTAGCTCAGACATTTACAGCTCTGGGAGGTGGGGAAGGGGATGGAGGGATTGAGTGAAAAGGAAAAAGGACTCATGGATGTGGACAACAGTGTGGTGACTGCGGGAGTGCAGGGGTTAGGTGGGTGGGTAGAGATGAAATAGCGTGTAAGGGGAATAAATGGTAATGGAAAAAATAAAAATAAATTTTAAAAAATAGACTGCTTTACTTCCTGTTTTGTTTAGTTTTTGTTTTTAACTGTAATATCAAGTGGGTCATTTTCAGGTTAGTGGTACTATTTGCTCCTTTCTTAGCATTAGTTATTTAACTATTCAATCACAGGCACAATCCATTTAGTGATGTACTAGACAAATGACTATCTCCCCATTCTGCAAACATAAAACACAACTCCAAATATCATGAGTAGTTCCCTTTTGGGTACAGGGCATTTGGAGTGTACATTATTATTAGAATGTAACATGCTATCATGGTATTTTTATATACAGCCTGTTTTAAACTAAAGCAATTAACTAAAAGCCCATCCATCACCAATTAGCAGTAACTTCTGATACTTTATTCAATGTAACTGCTTATTCTTAGCATGTTTATAATTTGTAGTAAATGTGAAGTAAACCATCTTCACTAGGTTTTAACTCAACCAAATAGCTGTTACTGAGCCTAATAAAACAGTGTTAAATACTTAAAACATACAACTCATTA
The DNA here is from genome assembly GCF_987537825.1 of Furipterus horrens. Taxonomy (NCBI): domain Eukaryota; kingdom Metazoa; phylum Chordata; class Mammalia; order Chiroptera; family Furipteridae; genus Furipterus; species Furipterus horrens. The sequence continues at coordinate 158,074,716 of NW_028327174.1, forward strand.
ATTTGAGGAATGTAAAAGGCACAACCTATCAATCTACTCCAGTGAATACACTTGCTGGTACCTAAGAGCCATTTAAGTAAAATTATGATTAATAAGAGAACAAGTTTATGCTGTATGATAGTTCAAAAGGATCATTGGTAGATCAATCTAGATAAATTTGGTTAGGGAGATAGTACAACCATTGACAATTAGATTGTCAGACCTTAGAAAAAATCATTTTCTTCTTTGGGTTTGTTTTCTCACCTGTAATATGAAAGGATTAGGAAGACGAGATTTATCTGGTTTTCCATACTTGTTCTTGAAAAGCTGTTCAGGTTTTCGTTACATGGAATATCTAAATGTATTTATCAAGCTTTTAAAAAGTTATGAACACCTATATGTATAGAAGTCACAAAGAGAAATAACAACTATGATATATATATATATTTTAAAAAGATTTTATTTTTAGAGAAAAGGGAAGGGAGTAAGAGAAACATCAATGCCAGAGACAAATATCAATTGGTTGCCTCTCATACATGCCCAGACCAAGGACCAAACCTGCAACCCAGGCATATAACCTGACCTAGAATCAAACTGGCAACCTTTTGCTTTGCAAGACAATGCTCAACCAACTGAGCCACACTGGTCAGTGCTGATTGATATATACATTCTTACATGAGATATAGAACTGATAAATTTAAGTATAAATCTTAAAGTGTAAAGATAATAAAATCGATTTATTGTTCTTATTCTGCTTTTTGCACTTGTAAAATGGCAAGAGTTATGCATACTGCTGACCATTTTCCAGGACTAGTGTTAACATCCAAATCACAACATGTTGGTATACCCAAGAGCCAAATATAAAAATAAGTTATCTGGGTCTACTCTAGCCAGGGTTAACAAATGGTATGAGTTTATTACATGAATGGGATTTAGAGGTTTTCCTCTCACATTAGAAATGTAAAGATATTAATCAGTTCTATTGCTTCATTTATTGTGAGGACACTGGTGGTCCAGGCAAGTAACGTGCCAGAGTCAGAGCTAATTAGTATCAGTTGAGGGGAGAGCCCAGACCTGACAACTTTTTCAGTTCTTCTACATCATCATACTGTCTTTTAGATGCCTCAGGACAAAGTTCTGAGAAGGTAGGGGAAACCTTAATGGAGTATATAGTTTTTTTTTTTTTTTTTTTTGTGTGTGTGTGTGTGTGTAAAGATTTTATCTGTTTATTTTTAGAGGGGGGAAGGGAGGGAGAGAGGGAGAGAAACATCGATTGGTTGCTTCTTACATGCACCCCAACCGGGGACCTGGCCTGCAACTCAGGCATGTATCCTAACTGGAAATCAAACCAGTGACCTTTCAGTTTTTGCTAGGATGCCCACCCACTGAGCCATACCAGTGGGCCCATCTATTTCAACTTCTCATTTAAATCTGGAATTTCTTTTGTAGTCTTGTGACAGGTCATTCAGCTTCTGCTCTGCTCCAGCATAAGATACTCATTAATCCTTCAGAGGCAATTCCTTTACTTTGATGGACAAATAATCATAAAGTTAGTTTATACACTGACGTCTAATCTGCCATTTTGCAATTTTTACTTTGTTTTTCTGAGGATCTAAAAGCATAAATTGTACATGACTCTCAAAAATTTGAAGACAGCTATCATTCCTTAGTCACATAATCCTTCAGTTTGTGTCTGTTTATGGGACTCTTTCTAACTTGGTAAAAAAAGTCCAGGATTTGTCCCAGTTTGCGAATATCCTTTCACTGAATCTTGAAATGGAATTAGTATTGCAGGTATTGCAGTTTATAAGATTTGCCTATGAAAAAATTTTCAGCACCCTTAAGATTATATCAGTTTCTGAACAGTTGGCTTCCATGTTATTTCTAGTTAAGCTAAAATACTGCAAACTCTTACTAACGTACTTTCCTATTTTTATTGATGGCTTCCTATTGTTTCTAGGACAGTGATCAGGGTCCATGATACCACATATGACTGTGTCTCTAACTAGTTTTCCAGCTTCATGTCATCCTTGCCATTTGACCTCTGGCCAATCTTAATTTCATGTACCATTCTTCTTCTGGGCTTCCACATGCTATTCCCCTCAGCCAGAAATGTTTAGCCTGGGCCACCTAGCTTTCTCATTTCTTAGTCATTTTTCAAAGCTCAATTCAAAAAATACTTCATGGGAATCTTCCTTGCCATTCTCTACATCCTCCCCTCCCAGAAATACACCTTTAAACTATTATAACACCCTACTAATCTCCTTCAGCTCTTATCCGAATAGTAATACTTGTGCAATGAGGTACATCTACTCAGTCATACTGTGAAGTCTGTAAGGACATGGCCAATGTCTATTTTTGCTGGCATAGGATTTTGCATAATTTAAACATGCAATAAATATTTGTTGAATAAGGAATTAGCATGATCAAAATTTTTATTTTCCCAGGTGATAAAAAACAACAACAAAAAAACACACCACCCTGCTAAACTCTGGGGTGTATGTTGTACAAAGAAGGAATTGTATAGGCCCCAAGACAATCTTGAGAAGGAAAAACCTCTCCAAAGGAAAGAAGTGAAAATTTAGAAAACTAAAGAACTATGCTCTACTAAGATGAATTGCAACTTTTTTCACTCTATGGAGAGCATGGAAGAAGGCAAACAGCACAGCTGAGTGGTATAGTTGTTGTTTTACTGTTAATTGGACACATCTGAACGAAAGCATTCACAATACTTGATATACTTTGAAGAGAATCATATACTAGAGTCTTAGACATAACCACAGAACAAGCAGAACAATTAAAACTACATAAGGCCTTAAAATATATCCACAGTGTGTATTATTTCAATATTCATTCATTTACAAATTAGACTACATACCGTTAATTTAGTTTTTATTTTTCTTTCATTTTTTAATTCAGGCATAATTCATTCAAGGAAAGGCAACTTAGTTTTTGTGTGAACTTTATTTTTTACTACACTGGTTAATATAAAAGTTATGAATTAAATGTTCATATCTCCTGCATCAGGAGTGAATCCATGAAATTCTCAGACAGTAATTCAAAACAATAGTTTCTATGCTTAAAAATAGCCAAAGTGAAAAGGGACCAAAGCCAGTCTGTTTGTGGTCTTGAAGAACATCAGTGGACTTTCAGGTCGTCTATTTATAATGAAGAGTACATACTGCAATTTTATGAGACTAGTCAAAAAATTTAAAACATTGCATACAAAAATCATTCTCGAAGCTCTAAATGCCTTTTAAATAACTAAAAAAATTTAAGTAGTTGCCTCACAGTACCAAACTTATAAATCAAGACTAGTTAAAATTCAATGCTATCATGACTTCTCATTTACAAGGTAACTAGTTGGTAAATTAACAGATGGCATAAAAATTAAGACTTACATCCTTTTTTTAAAAGAGAAAATGTATGATAATCAGGGAATACAGAAAATTCAATGTATTTTACAATAAAATAACTGCTTATACCTCTATCCCTGTACAACAGGGTGTAGGTCATCTCTAGTGATCTTGTGTGTTTTCTTAGTATTCTATTGAGTACTTGAATTGTTTTAGATATACAGCTTTTTATTGAAAGAATATTACATTTGTATACCAGGATAAGATTTAGTACACTGAGATGTTTTAAAAATATTTATAAATTTGTTTCTCATATGCAAAAGCATTTGGCAATACTTTTACAGCATTTGATTTTATAGAATTAAAATTTCATACAGTACTCATCTTGATGTTTAAAAAAAAATTCACAGAAAAAATATAAATTACACAGCCTGACTGCATGATACTGTTATTTCCAGTTATAATTCTGGTAATTAAAACCTTCATTAAGTCTGTTAACAAATCATTACCTGTACATTTATGAAGGCAACTGACATGATTTGCAAACAAAACTTTCAGGTTTTATATTATTTACCAAAGAGTGCAGTTCAGCAAAAGAAAACCCGGTATGCAAGTTTACATAATATTTTACAAATTTACCAGTTCCTGTGACACAAACTGTTTCAACCTTTCAAGGTACTGTCCATAAAGTTCCACATCATTGTGACCTGCCCCTTCGACCCAGAGAGGCTCCACGGGTCTTTGGCAACGCTCAAACAATGCGAGGCCATGTGAAAAGTCAATGACTTCATCTTCAGTCCCATGGATTATTAATACTGGAGAAGTTATCTTAGAGATTTTGTCAATGCTGTAGGGAAAAAGGAGGGGGGAAAAGTCAATGAATTAACTATGAAAAAAAAAGTAAAATAAATTTCTTTGTGCTATATCAGAGAGGTAATCCAAACACCAGAATCTATCCAGAAGGGATGGATGCCTGTTAAGATTTTAAATATTATTCAAAAGTCACCTTTACATACTCTCTGCCTTAAGGTTATCTGAAAAAGTTAATTTCATGCACTTTTATTTTGAGGAAGTCTCAGTGTTTACTGTGCTAACTTCATACCTCTCTGCACGCCTATATGGCAGCATGTTTTTTTGTTTGTTTTAGGGTATTAACTTACAAAGATAGAGGAAATGTAATAAAAACACAATATAATTTTGGAGCTGAAAACAGATAAAAGAAAACACAACTTTTAAGAGGATAGGTAAAAAACCAACCCAGTTAAGGTGAGGAAGTGACAGGGGGGATGAAGGTGGGTGACTGAAATCTCTAGCATTTGTTCAAAGAAATAGTTTAGGTCCCTGGCCCCCAGGGTCTTTCCCCTACTTTTTGCAGCAGGGTAACTGATTTCCACCCAAAACTGGAAGGTTTGTGCACTAGGGGTTGCCAGGCAGAGATATCAGAGACAAAGTGAGCATGCACATACTGGCTGCTGTGAACCCTTTTCCCCTCCGGGGCTTCCAGAACCTGGCACCCAGGGCTTCGTCTGCCAAAGGGGAGTTTTAGAAAGTCTTCTTTGCAGACTGTATCCACTTTAAGAGTTCAGATATATGAATACTGTCATGGGGGCTGGGGATCCCCAACTAATTGGCTTGACAAGATCACTCTACAGTGAAGCTCATAGGTGACAAGTCTTAATCACCTGCTTCAGATCAGCACTTTAGTCCCTGGTCTTACTATGTATGATCAGACACCAGCAGAGAACAGTTTAACATAAGATATTAAAACAATCAGAATTAAAAAGGCAACTCAAAGGAGACATAAATTACGGAGAAGAATCTTACAAATAACTGATTAAAAAATTCTTAGGGAGAGATAAGGCACTGTAACCATAAAAGCGGACAGAATCATGAGAAGTAGGAACATCATCAGTGAAATTATTCAAGGCTGCATTTGGTAAGGAAAAAATGTTTGGCTATATTATTTGTTGTCAAATGTTCAACAGTAAAGGAACTGAAACAAAAATAAAAATAGAAAGAAAGGTATGATCATTTTTTAACATAAACCGTGAGTGCTACCCTTTCTGCTGGTGCAATAATGAAAGAGGGAGCGAGACAAAAAGCTACATTTTACGGCAATAGCACTGTCCTAAATACCCCCTTACCACCTCATCATCCAGCTGGACGGAAGCAATGCACTCCTTCCAACCTATCATTATCTAAAACAAAACCAAAATAAAAGTAAAAATCAAAATCTCCCTCCTATAGCCTGCTCTGGCGATAACACTGTATCTTCCCATAAGCCTCCCTACGAAAGCGACCCCTTACTGGCTAATGATGAAAAAAATGTTTTTGAAAGAACCAAGTGATGACTTGGCCTTTGGCCCATCTATCATTCACACAAAAAAATCCTGTCTTGTTGCTAATTGTGCAAAGAAAATAAAACTTCTATTTGCCAGCTTCTCACTGCTTGACCTGGTAGAAACTAACATCCTGTCTTAAAGAAGCATTAGGAGAAGTAGCTCTTCTTTGAAATCTGTCTAACACTTGAAAGTCTGCAGACTTTGTGGCGGCAGTACTCATCCTACTTCAGTTAAGACTCAATTTTTTTTTTGCAATTCACTTTTTTTGTCAATCAGATACAATTACACATCATTCACTCATTTTTATGCACGAAGTTTCCCTCTACTTGTTTCTTTCCTCCAGTATTGTGTCACACTGAATGGCACCATCATCATTAGCAGGTAAGTCAGAAACCTGGGAATTGCATTCATGTTCCTTTGTTTAGCATCCTATATCCAGCCTGACATTTAGTTTTTTCAATTTTATTTCTCAAATTCATTATCTTGTCTCTAACACTAGTCTAGTGCCACTGTCTGGGTAAAAGGCCTCAGCACTTTGCACCTGGATTACTGTTGCTCAAACATTTCAGCTTCCTGACCGATGTCCTGCTACCACCTTCTTCACAAGTTAATTTGTCACAATTTCTATAACATATGTAAAATAGAAGCTCATGGCTGAGTTGTATCATGCATGCCTTAAGTGATGGAATAAAATTCCCTTAAAGATTTCTTTAAATTCAAGTATTTTGTATATTGATACTTACTTTGGGAATGCATCAAAACAGTAGGTCTTCTTGGTATCAGGAAAAGCAACTCGCATTCCCGAGGTCAAAGGAGAATGAAGAATAACAGCAGCACTCTCATATCGAGCAGCAAGATCCACAGATGGTACTGTCCCTATACTCTGGCCATATATAATCACATTTTCAGGGCGAATGCCATATCTACAAAGTTCAGAAGTTAAAAAAAAAAAAAGAGTTGGACTGGTATGAAGTGCTCAATCATCCCTAAGAACTTTAAATAACCAAATGACTTAGACAGTATCAACAAATTTATATTAAAAATTCAAGTTTTTAGTCATCATATTTAATGATATGGTAAAGTATATTTTCTTATTTCTTGTTTCATTATCACCTTTTGGAAAAATTGCTGAAGTCTTTTAAAATTTCAATCTTAAAAATGGATATATGTAATTAAGTTAGTATACTGTTGACTAACTTTGGAAACATATTAATCAGTAATATTCCTTTTATTGTTGTTCTATTACTGTTGTACAATCACTAATATTTTAATGATCGATGTTTAATGGATAGTGTTTATCTTCCATTCAATATAAGACAAGTTCTTTATTTCTCCAATCAAAAATGGGTCATTTTATTTTCTAAAGTTGGTCATAGTGATGAAAAATGTGGCATATGGTTATAGTATGGAATGAATATATATTTTGTTCCAGCCAAGAGGAAATTACTATACTTCTTGAAATCTGCCTTTACTTACTATAGAAATGCACTGATTAAAAAAAGATACAGATGAATAACAATTCCAATGACATGTGATTCAGCTAAAATCTTAAGAATATTGCTTTACTCCCTTTAAAAATTCTTCAGAGTTAAATACACAACCTCATTGACTCAGTAATATTGGGTAATACTATGTTCCAGACATTGTTACTTGTCTACAGTATAATTGTGCAAATGTAAACTACTCCAAGCTTAAGTGAGATGCTATAGGAGCTAATGAATGTGGGGTTAACGGTTAGAATGACACCAGATAATGCCTTTCTACTTTTGTAGTCTGATGGTAGTCACTTCTTGTTTGCTAAGGGCTATTTTGAACAACAGCTGTTTTAATCTTTCAAAAAGGTGATAGAGCTTTCCAAATTATCTGAGCATCCACCAGGAAAGAATAAGACCGACTCTGTGTGCTCCCCATGTCCCTTTCTGGGGCAGAGGCCTATTTGAACTATCCAGATAATAACACACCTTCCCATAGTTCCTTCTAATCAGTCCTACTCAAACATTTGGATATGTCCCATAGAATGGGTTCCAGCTACTCCAGACTGACTCTAAATGTAAGTAAACTCAGAAAAATGTTCTTTATAACAGATCTAGCAGTGCGTACTTTATAGTAATGAAAAAATTAGGAAAATGAACATTTGTAGCATCAGCCTAACTCTTAAGGCGGCACAGTTGCTGTTAGCTGAGTAGCAAGCAGCATTGTTGGTGGAACCTATGGGTTTTTTAGGCTATAGCTGGTAATGGACAAGACTCCAGAGCAGCAGAGGCAGCTGTCAATTTCACATCAGAGGTCTCAAAGCAATAACAATTTCAGAGTACTACAAGTTAGAAAAGAACTTAGAGGCCATCTAATCTGGTTCAGCTGTTTACTGAACAGATGGTCAAAGTTAGAGTAAGTTAGTTAAAGACCTATAATTAGAACCCAGGTATCCTGGCTCTCAGTCCAGTGTTTTATCTATTACAGCACAAAGATAATGATTTCAAAATTTGTGGGTGAAAGCTGCACAGTGAATATCAGAGTTCTTTTTTATTAATTATTTTTCTTGATAGATCAGAAATTCACAAGCTTAGGGTTATTATCAATTATCCTAAAAAGGAGACCATTCAAGTAATAATTACTTAAGTTCATTATTTTTCCCTTCCTGGTTACTTAAGAACTAACAATAAAATAAAGGCTATCTGCTTTAACTTAGCTAGTCCACTGAAGGTATACCCTAAAAGAGAATTACAGTATGTGAATTATATCTCAATAAATCTGTTATTAAAAAATAGTCACTTTCCTGACAGTTACTGTATTATAATACATTCAGCTGGCTAACTCTGAAAGTGGGCACTCATTTTTGTTTCATAACTTACACTAAGATTCTATTTGTTGTATGTTAAATGATGAGAAAATACACTTAAGTCTCCAAATTTCATTATTTTTCAAGAAAATTTATAAGTATCCTGGTGACTAGAAAAAAATAAATGCACTTCCTAGTTCCCCCCAAAATGTATTCCATTATAATCAAGATGTAACTGACACAGTAGTTGTAAGAGAATTTATGTAAATGATTTTTCATAACATTACCTTTTTTTCCACAGAACCTCTTCAAATTTAAAGTAAAATTTGTTTTATAGAATACTTTAAAACTAGTTTCATTAACATATCTTTAAGTCATACCTTCTGGGAGAAAATTACATAAAATAATGCAAACCCTGGCTTAGGATTTGACAAAAACAATCCAGACTCTTACACTATTAATGATAGATCAAGTCAATGAGTAATTAGCTAAATCACCATTTTCTCTCATTCCTGTGAAATGTCACAAGTTTTGAATAAACACTTTTTTATATCACACTTTATTAAGTTCAATTACAATCTAATTTTAATTCTTCATAAGTATATAGTGGTAAATACAATCTCTACTTAGTACTCTGAGATATGTTATAGAAAAAGCATTTATTCGCCCTGGCTGGTGTGGCTCAATGGATTGAGAGAACCGAGGGTTTGGTTCTGGTCGAGGGTTTGGTTCTGGTCGGGACACATGCTTGGGTTGCGGGCCGGGCCCCCGGTTGGGGGCATGCAAGAGGCAACCAATCGCACATCCATGTTTCTCTCCCTCTCTTTCTCTCTTCCTTCTCCTCTCTCTGTAAATAAATAAAATCTTAAAAATATAAAAAGGCATTTACTTCATTCTAATGCAAGATGATTCTAACCATCTTAAGTGTAGAAAATCATCACCAATCACCATTTACCTTGTCCTAAGAGCAAGCCAAGCAGCTTCTATGTCTGCATAGAGGTTCTTCTCCGTTGGTTTCCCAGAACTTGCACCATATCCAGAATAATCATATGAGAATATATTACAGTTAATCCGTGATCCCAGTCCTATGTAAAAGCTGCTCATCTGACCAAGATCAACAGCATTTCCATGTGAGAAGAGTAAGGTGTATTTGGCATTGGGCGAGCAACGCACAAACATGCAGGCAATTCTGTTGCCTTTACTGGTTCTAGTCATGAAACACTCAATAGCATCTTTTTCTCTAGAAGAGTACTGCCAGTCGGCTCGTTCTGATAGGTGTAAAGTCCAGCGGCTTCCACTTTCATCACACATTAGCGTGTAAGTTGGATCAGGTGGCAAAAATGCTAATTTTGAAGCAATTTTCCCTGGACAAGGTGGACAGCAGAAGAGGCAACATAGCTCACTAAATGAAAGATTATTCATCTTCTGAAAAAGAAAAGGAGATAGCAAATGTTTTAATCACTGAATGTGGATTCTGCATTCTCAAACAATAGAAGATTAAAATAAAGACATCAGTGGTCAGCGTCTACTACTATTATTTCAAGTATCTTCAACCAAAACTGGTTTTGAGGATCTCTGTAGAAATACTGTAAATCCTGGGATGAGGCAAATATTCCTAATCAGGACAGAGACTCAAATACTACATGATATATTTCAATTGTCGTGATATCTTAAAATATTTACCCAAAATATGAAAAATAATACAAGAGTAGAGGCAATGTTTGTTATTTCTATACAAATAACAACACAGGAGGTATGAAATATTGTTAGTTTGTGATTTCTGTGAACAGTGAAATTTCTCAGAATCTCATGGAGAAGCTAGAAATTTAACATGATCAGTAAGTATATAATAGTGCTTATGAAGCATTTATTATTTGTCAGGCATGTGTTAAAGTGTTTTTTATACTATTTCCCAGTTTAATCCTCAAAACAATCCTGTTTGTTGGTCTCTCACAGGTAAGGTAGTGGTGGAATCAGGACTTGACACTCAGCTTAATCATGTCCTACATCACAGAGCTACACTATGAAGAGCTCAGAACACTATACCAGAACCTTACCATTTTAGCCATCGTGCCAGGTGCCCCAAAAATGTTAAAAATAAAGGTAAAATCTGGTAAAGGTAAAATAAAGGTAAAATCTGGTAAAGATAAAATTTCCAAAACTGTTAGATCAGAAGGAACATAAAGGTTTATAGCCAAAGATGGGGAGTGGAATCCCAACTCTACCACTCAGTAGTTGTGTGCCCATGGGCAAATTATTTATTCACCTTTTGACACTCATTGTCTGTATAAGTGAGGCCAATGCCTACACTGAATAGAGTGGTTGTGCAGAACAAGGACACTGACACTAATTTAGGCATATAACAAAGTAATGGTCAGGTAGTTGGCTCACTTAGGAATGGTCCATTTTCTGCTATGTCTTTTTCATTAATATTTTAAAAATATCCGCCTCATATTAACTCAGGAATGAAAATAAATACTTGTCTGCCTTACCAGCATTTCCTTCTATCTGTCCTTTTTAAAATTCCTATCTTCTTTTAGCAGTAACAGACCTTTGGCATCTAATTTTCACCAAAAAAATTTAAATACAAAGGTACAAAAAAAATGTACATTATACCAAATATGAGAAGACATCACCTCAGGGGTGACTTAAAAAGGTGAGCATATTTAGAAAGAAAAGAATGCCCTTTTCACTCAGTAGTGAATCAAAATACAGTCTGTACTGCTCAATACAAATTATGTACTCTGATCTAATTAGGTAGAAAGAAGTAGAAAGAGCACAGATAGAAACAATGGTTTGAGTGACATAAAAGCCTTTAAAAGATGAGTAAGGAAGGAGCAGGAAAGCGTCTCTTGGATACTGGGGAACAATTTTACTTGTTTTTTACCTTTATTCCTTATCAGCCTTCAAAGCAAATACAGCCTGAATATGTTAATGTCTTAGTCTGACTGCAAGAGCCAGAACAAAACTGACAACTAGTGCTAAACTCCCTGAGGTGTTATTATGCTGAAAAGGATTCTGGGGACATGTCCAGGGCTTGGCAGGCAAAGAGGAAAATAAATCTAAGAGATTCTCTGAGATATATGAGCTATGACAAATAAAAGTTATATATTTTTTCTAAGTTAGCAATGGATCAAAACAAAACAAGAGGGTAGAGCAAAGTATATCCCTAATAATTCAAAATCAAAACTCAAGAATACCAACATGGAGAGAGTTAGAAAAAGAGTTAGGAAGTTACTTAAAATGTGCTGGGGCACCAATTACTTGACTTGTTTAGAATAATATTAATATTGATAAGCTTAAGACACAGAAGAAAAACATGAAGAAGTATGACTCAGATATAACCATCACAAAAATTAGTTTTAGAACACAACTTTAGTAATTCATTACAGGTGTCTAGCTTTGAATATTTATCAGCATATTATATTCAAGAAGGAGTATAAATACAAAGAAATAAGAAAAAATAAAATAAGGGCAGATAGCAACAGCAGAGAACAAAATGAATAGAGAAATTTAACAGACCCCAAAGCTGATTACTAGAAAAGGCTTCCACTACTAGTAATAACAACTGGCATTCAATTCGTACTTACTGTCAGGCAGTATTTTAGACATTTTCATATATTAACTCATTTAATCCTTTCAACAACCCCCTGACATAGACACTATCATGTGAGGAAACAGGAGCACAGAGCAGTTATGTAACCTGCCGAAGGTGACATAGGTGGTTAGTGGTGAAACTGGGAAGTTGTACAATGATATTCACTGTTTTATGGAAAGAGTACTCACACAAGGCTGATCAAGAGAAAAGCAAAGGACAAAATACTAAATGAAAAAGACCTACAAAAAGTTTAAAAGTGACAATGAATTAAATAACTGATGAAATGCATGAACTTCTTTGAGTAATAAAAAAAAAACCAAAAACTCGAAAAATGGACAAAAAATCTGAACAGACAGTTCTCCAAAGATATAAAAAAGGCCAATAAGCACATAAAAAGATGCTCAACATGATTAGCCACCAGGAAAATGCAAATCAAAACCACAATGATACCACTTCTTTCCCATTAGCAAGGATGGCATAATCAAAAAGATCTTATCAAGGGTTGACAAGCATCTGGGGAAAACTGGAACCTTCATACACTCTTGGTGGGGAGTAAAACGGGACAACTAATTTGAATAACAGTTTGGCAGTTCCTTAAAACTGAAACACAGAGTTACCATTTGACCAATCAATTTCATTCCTAGGTATACACCCAAAAGAAATGAAAATGTCTATGCAAAAACTTGTACATAAATGTTCACAGAGCTATAATTCATAACACCAAAATAATTACCAAATGTCCACCAATCAATGAATAAACAAAATGTGTTATGTCCATATAATGAAATATTATTCAACCATAAAACAAGACTGATGAATGCTCCAAAGTGGATAAATCTTTTTTTAAAGATTTTATTTATTTATTTTTAGAGAGGGGTAAGGGAGGGAGAAAGAAAGAAAAGAGGAGAAACATAGATCCTCTCACATGTCCACAACCAGGGACCTGGCTTGCAACACAGACGTGTGCCCTGACTGGGAATCAAACTGGCAACATTAGATTTGTAGGATGATGCTCAAACCACTGAACCACACCAGTCAGGGTGTCAAAGTGGATAAACCTAGAAAAAATTATGCTAAATGAAAGAAGTCAGTCACAAATAAATCATTATATGGTTCTATGTATATGCAATGTCCAGAATAGGCAAATAGATACAGACAGAAATACATTAGTGGCTCTATGGCTATGGTGGCTAGGAGAGTTGGGGGGGGGGGGGCAATAGCTAGGGTATGGTTTGTTTGGGGGTAAGGAAAATGTTCAAAAATTAATTTGGGTGGTGCTAGTACAACTCTGTTAACAGTATATTAAAAACCACCAGCTCGGGCTGGTTGTGGCTCAATGGATTAAGCTCAAGCCTGCAAAGCGAAAGGTTGCCGGTTCAATTCCCAGTCAGGGCACATGCCTGCATTGCGGGCCAGGTCCCCAGTTGGGAGCGTGCAAGAGGCAGCAGATCGATGATGTTTCTCTCCTTCTCTCTAAAAATAAATACATAAAATATATATATTTTAAAAACCACCAAACTGCATTTTAAGTGAGTAATTATATAGTATGTGAATTATATCTTAATAAAGCTGTTAGGGGGAAAAAGTTCTTTGGTAAGCTAAGATAACTTTACAAAGAGCAAAAGTACCCATGTATTTGTCGGGTAGCTGGGATTATGCCCTTTCAGGTATTAAAGCAGAGTACACAAAGACAAAGCAAAGACAGACTGGTGCCGGCACAGAAACTAATAGATCTAGTAACAGAAGACAGAGCTTATAAACAGACTTGTGTATAAATTAGAATCTTCTATGATATAGATGATTTCTCAAAGCAGCATGGAAAAATGGATCCTGGAGAAGATGGTTCTGGGACAATTTACCAGATAGGCAAAGTAGTTGGATCCCTAGATCTCAGTATGTAGAACATAGAGAACATAAACCACAAGATTATAAGAACTAAAAGGCAAAACTAATATAACTTTAAAAAATCCACAAAAGATAAAACCCTGGTAGATTTAGCTTCACTTAAAGGATTTCTATGCAGTGAAAAATGCTTAGTCTGACTGCAACAAAACACAGAACAAAAATAACAACTAGTGCTAAACTCCCTGAAGTGCTATGCTGAAGAGGATTCTGAGGGCATGTCCAGGGCTTGGCAGAGGGTTAATATTAAATTTTAAGGAACTGCTGCAAAAACAAGGAAAAACCCCCCAGGTAATTCAAGAGAACAGATGGGCAAAACATATGAATGGGCGATTTACAGAGAGATAAACAAGGCTAACAAGTACATAAAGAAAGGTCATTCTCACCAACTGTCAAAGAAGTGTAAGAAATATCACTTCAACGCTATAAGAAAAATGAAAATCAGAAAACTGAGTAACATCAAGTACTGGTGAGAATGGGGGGAAACAAGGAATCCCTGTGAACTGCTTGGTAAGCCATTTTATTTACCTATAACCCAGAATACCATTCAAAGACATAACTACACAGACCCTCAGGCAACATGTACAAGGGTGCTCACTGCAGCATTATTTGTATCAAGTGTAGGAAGCAACACAGATTCCACTGGGGAATGGATGTAAATGTTGGATGCAGGTAATGGAATATTATGCAGCATCAGAATAGTACTTTGATGGCTAGAACTCAAAAATATAGTACTAGGTGAAAAAAGGAATAAACATATCTATGCTATTAATGTAAATTCAAAACATAAAAATGTTATGTATCTTCAGGGACATGCATATCTTAGTGAACGTTTATGGAGAGAGAAAGGAAAAAGGACGCTGAAGGGGGAAAAAAAAGTGAAACAAGAGCAGGGTTCATGTTCATTGATGGTGATAATGTGCCACAAACCGGAGAAATCCCAATCTGCTTGCTTATCACCAGTTTGCTAGTGGTAAGCAGAGTACCTGACACATAATAGGGTTTATAATATTTTTTGAACAAATGAGATAGTATATTAATAAGATTAACTCAACTCTGCCTCTAAGAAGTACCCCCAAAAGTTTACCAAATCACATGTTAACAAAGAAAGCAAATATATTTTGTAATAAATATTTAAGTTTCTTATATGGGGATAAAATAGAAGCAAATAAAAACTTATAAACCTAAGTTTGGGGGGGTGGGTGTATGTGGGAAAAAGAAAAGCTAGGTACAAGAATCATACAGTGTGACACGAAGCTCAGAACAGAATAATCCTTCAGAGGAGAAGGAAATCTTACCCTTCTCAAAATCATTCACAAAATGGAAGGTCAACTCAATGTTAAGCAGATGGCCCATTGTGAAAATTAAGGTTTTTCTTTTGGCAGAGGACTCAGTTACTTCACTTATAGCTGGAGGAATTTCCTAAAACTGTATGAAATAATTTAAGAATCAGCTTCTCCTGGCAACTTTTCATGCTCAATGACAAAGGAAAAAAGATGAACATCTGAGTTCTTTCTCAGCAAAACAGGAAGACTAGTGTTATAAAAAAGTCCCTAAATAGAATGACCTACTATATCTCCTTCCTCTCTTCTGACAGAAAAAATTACTGAAATGACTCCTGTAAATTCCTAATGTAATACATTTTACTGTAAAAAAAAAAAAAAAAAAAAAAATCTCTCTTCAGTCTCCTCTTTAATAGTTTCTTGGCAATGCAGACCGACTCATATTACTACATCTACAAAGAACAACTGATTCTTTTAGGGTTCATGAATTTGTTGTAATGAACAGAATCAGCACTCAAGAGTCTTTTAAAGAAGGTTTTAGAGATAACATTTCAGAATGCTTATATCTTTTATTTTGTGATATTTTGACAATTATGCTCTATTTATTTATTTACAGATTTTATTTATTTACTTTTAGAGAAAGGGGAAAGGAGCGAGAAAGAGAAGGAGAGAAACATCAGTGTGTGAGAGACACATCGATTGGTTGCCTCTTGCATGCCCCCAACTGGGGACCCAGGCCTGCAACCCAGGCCTGCGTCCTGCCTGGGAAGGGAACCCGACCTTTCGGTTTGCAGGCCAGCACTCAATCCACTGAGCCAGGGCTTTATCTAATTTAGAGTGTAGGCAGTTAATGATAAACAACTTAAGCTGGGATATACTAGATTTCATGTTAAGAACTATATTCTAAAGTCCAGATGAATTATTTTGAATTTGACTTCATTCGTGAATAAATATGGAGAAATGTTATACATCTGTTCTGTAGAATGTCAGAATTTATGTCACCTGGAGAATCTGAAACTACTTCCAGTTAGTTTAGGTCCATTTATTTAGAAATCAGGCTTCTAGAGGTCCCAAATGATTCAGCAACACTTCCCGAAAGTTATTTTTTAAGTTATAAACAAATCTGAGCATTTAAAAACAAAAAAATAATTCAAACATGGAAGACAAGTGTAAAGATTGGTCCATTTGTTACTACTAAAAACATACAGATACAAAAAACACAGGGGGGAAAAAACAGAAAAAAGTGAATATAAAAACCCACTTTTAACATGTATTGTTGGTTATAAAAATTAAAGCTTGCTGTTTTAAAAAGATAAACTGACAGAAGAAACCAGAAAAATTTGATTATATTTCATCGGCAGCCATCCGTCTGGAGAGACGATGGTGTAGCTTCTTAAGAGTCTATCTGCACCGCCAAGAATGGTTGTGCAGTCCGACTCGGGACAGTGAGGTGGATGTTTATTAACAGCAAGAGATAGTGAAGATCAGAATGAACTAAATAAAGTCAGAAGTAACAGTATTCAACTATGAAAAAGCATAAAAAGAAATCAGATTTTAGGTCAGTTCTGTACAAAGGGGCCAGGAGATGAACATAACCCAATAGAATGACCCAAAAGAAGCCACCATAATACTATTATACATAAGTGGTCAGTTATATAATACCTCAGTAGCCTTGGGGTATATCAATACCAAAGCAAGGAAAATTAGACTCACTCCAGCATCTAAGAGTGCCAAGCAAGTTAAGCACTGCCACCCTAAGATCAAGTATGTATGTGATCTGTAGCAGCATTTACCAAGTACAGTGATAAGTAGGAACCACAATGTAATATGGTTTCTAGAGAGTCATATACATTACAAAGTTTAGGGCATA
Source organism: Furipterus horrens (assembly GCF_987537825.1). NCBI lineage: Eukaryota > Metazoa > Chordata > Mammalia > Chiroptera > Furipteridae > Furipterus > Furipterus horrens. Next base: position 158,091,825 of record NW_028327174.1, read on the forward strand.
CTGAGAAGCTAAATATTCACCTTATAAGAAGTTTGGTTACATGCTTTTTCAGGAAAGATGGAACATCCAAAACATTTATAATGACCAAGATTTTTGCTAACTGTAACTTAGAAACTAGGTTTTTAATACAATGCTCTTTTAACACATTTTCTACCTTATTTGTGTATGCGTTATATAGAAATGTAGCTTGTGAAACTTGTCTCTTTTAGACTATTACATGATAGAAATCAGCAGCAGAAGCACTCCGCTGTCTGAGATAACAGGACATGAGTGAGAGACTTTGCTAGGAAAATTCAACTCTGAAGACACAGACCGCATTATCTGTGCTACACAGGAATGGAAACTTAAAAGACTTAAAAAAAAAAAACGAAACGCACAATATTTTTAAAAATTTCAATTGAAGGGAGAAATTTTGGCAAAATCACTCCTCTTTTTAAAGAAAAAGATTTTATTTATTTATTCTTAGAGAGAGGGGAAGTGAAGGAGAAGTAGAGGGAGAGAAACATCAATAGGGTGCTGCTCGTTTGTGCCCCAACCCAGATTCCAACCAGTGAACTTTCACTTATAGGAACAAGGCCCAACCAACTGAGCCACACACATCAGGGCAACACTTCTTTGAAAAGAATTATGTCAGTTACTTTTTAAGGTAGAGTTACAATGTTTAAATACCACTAAGATTCTAGAGATAATAAGCATGCATCTACTAGACATATCAAAATAGTTTCAACTCTAGTGTTGATTATGAAGTTTTTATTAGTAAAACTTTTTTTTTGTAAACTATGCCAAGCAAAACAATTTGGATCATAAGTTCTACCTTGGTCAATGTGGCCATTTCTTCCTTTTTAAAAAAATATCAAGTTTTTAAAATTTATTGACTTGAAAGAGACAGACATCAATTTGTTGTTTTGTTTACTTATGCTCCATTGGTTGCTTCTTGTATGTGGCCTGACTGGGGATCAAGCCCACAACCTTGGCATATTGGGATGACAGCTCTAACCAATTGAGCTACCTTGTTAGGGCAATGGAGCCATTGCTATACTTACTAAAACTACATTTGGCTATTTAAATTTAAATTCATTAAAATTACATAATTCTGTTCCTATTTACCTAACCACATATGATTAGTGGATAACCAAATTGCACAGTGCAGAATGAACATTTTCATCGCTGCAGAAGTCCTATTGGGCAGTGCTGAACTAGAACTTTTCAAACCTAGGCAATCCAGGACCAGAGCTTGCATGCTTCCTTTCCATACTAGCTTGAAATGTTGGAACTTTAATGGCCTTCCCATCAAAGTACATACAGGCGATTTTTATAGATATTCCTGTTGAACACTGTAAACCACACAGGACTAACTGGGATTACCTACCCTATACTATTTTAGAAGAATGTTAATTGGGCAAAAATACTAGAACAGCTAACCCAATTCAAAGTAAAAGCTATTTTATGAAAAAGAAGCAATTCAAATCAATTACGCTATCTATACATTTTAATGTATAGTCAAAGGAATTCAAAGGTTCTTCAAAGGTTCCCTATAAGCCAGAGGTATAAGTAAACAATAAGAAAATGTAAAAACATTTGTGACTATTTGTTGAACACAGTCCATACAGTATTCTAATCACTTAACAATCCCGATGATCTACTTAACCAATGCCGTAACAAGTGAATCTAGCGCCTTCCAGATCAAGCAGAAGGAGAGGTTGTCATTTTTGCATATGCTAATACCAGATTCCCTTCAAGCTTTTGGAGACTGGAAAGTGCAATTAGTTCAGCTTCAAGGTCACACCTCTACATGTGGCTGAGTGTAAACTAAAACATGGGCACACAGCACCCCTGCCCCCCATCGGTTTCTGGCACCTATTTGTAAAGACTTTCTAACGTGAGCTTATCCTCAAAGTTCATAGAACATTAGTAAACATTCCACAAATACACATTATTCCTTCCTCATTTATAAGTAAATCAGTTTCTGGGAAGCTTTTCAGGTGAATGCTATTTCAATACATTCCACACCTTCCTATCTAAGGGGGGGTTGGTTCCAGTACCCCTATGGATACCAAAATCTGCAGATGCTCAAGGATCTTATATAATGGCACTGTATTTGCATATAACTTCTGCACATCCTCCCATATACTTTAAGTCATCTCTAGATTATTATAATATCTAATACATTAAAATGCCATGTAAATAGTTGATACATTGTATTGTTCAGGAAGTGACTAGGAAAAAAATGTCAGTACATGTTCGGTACAGATGCTACACAGTGCACACCAGCAACCACGTAATATTGAATATTTTCAGTCCTGGTTGGTTGAATTTACAAATGCAGAACCTGTGCACAGCACACTGGCATGCCGCAAGAATTTTTAAAACATGTAATACCTGATTATTTAGTCAGGACAACTGACATCTTCTTTAAATTATCAAATAAAAACAACAACAACAACAACAACATTCCCTGACCAGTGTGGCTCAGTTGGTTAGGCGTAGTCCTACAAAGTGAAAAGGTCACTGGTTTGAATCCCAGTTAAGGCATCTGCCTGGGTTGCGGGTTCGGTCCCTGATTAGGGTGCATAGGATAAACAACTGATCCATGTTTCTCTCCCTCTCCTTCTCCCTCCCTTTCCATTTCTCTAAAAATGAATAAATAAAATCTTTTTTTTTTTTTTAAAGGCCGTGGCCAGGTGGCTCAGTTGGTTAGAGTATCATCCCATGCACCAAAAGATTGCAGGTTCTATTCCCGGATGAAGAGGGTAATGAGGAGTGTACGAAATGCTACAAGTCAATGTTTTTCTCTCCCTACCCACTTTCTTTCTCTCTCTAAATATCAATAAATATATCTGCCAGTGAGGATTAAAAAGAAAAAGATACATGTTTCTGTTGCTGGAGAAAGGGTCCATTTCCTAATCTGAAGAAGCTGAATTAGGTTAGGGAATGTCCATCTATATATCTTCTAGCAGCCTTAGAGCCAAATATATAGAAAACTTTTAGGATAAGGCTTATTAGGATGTCTACTGGTCGGTTCCCAGGAGGAAGTAGACAAGAAAAACATTTAAGTCTCTTATAAGAGACAAATGAATTTAAAACTAGAAAGAATTTTAAGTTCCAATTAATGCTAATAGACTGATGCCCTTCTAAAGATTAACCTAAGAAAAACTACTGAACTCTCCCTTTGTATAAACTGCAGCCTCATGAATAAGATATAAAATAAGTTGGTTTAGAGGGGCTTCAACCAATCTGTATTATTATTTTCCTATAACCTTGTTCTATGTGAGATTTGAAGTCACCCAGCAAAGAAGAAATTATTTCTAAGTTATAAACCAAGGCTATAATACCAAGGGCCAGAGAAAATCTTGTGCTGTTGTCACACTATTATTTTATTTTATTTTATTTTATTTTTTCGGCCATCTTCTCCCTATTATTTATTTTAAAAATCAGAAGAACATATCAAAGTTTTAACAATGACTAGTATCTAAATTTAACAATGTATGAGGTTTGGTCCTCCCCACTCCCTCTACCTTCACCCCCAATTTCATTAACGAGCCTGTGGTACAGTTTGAAGAGCCCCAGTCCATGAATTAGGAAGGCAGTATTCTAGTCCATGGTCTAACACTAACTAGCTCTGAGACATTAGTTAAGTCATTTTTCCTTTCTGAACCTGTTTCCTTATCTCTAATACAAAGGTTTGGGTTCAACAGCACTTGAATTACATTCTAGCATACAGGCTTCTTAATTTTGAATATAAAATGTAAAGTAGATAAGAACTAAAGGAGTATCTAAATAGAAGAAAACAAAGTAATAATATATTCCTTTCAAAATGTTCTTTGAATTCTTAGGTTTTCCTCTCATTGAATGTATCCAGTCTCTAATCTTTCCTTTCTCTGCCAGTTACTCTTTTCCTTGGTTCCTTCAGATGTTACCTTTACTTTGGCCTTTTGTTCAGAGACTCCTTTTTGAAAGAAAATAAATTTCAACTGTCTTCTTTGTTATGATGACATTCCACCAGTTTATAGAACAGACTGAGAATGGTAGTGGCCTAAATTTGCATACAGATATTAAACGTTTATTCTCAATAGGCTCTTGCACTAGACCAGTTCTGAGACATAACCCCTTAAACATGTTTATCTGGTGATGGAGTACAAGTCAGGCTATTTAAATTAAGCCAGTTTTATTCTACAGCTTATTTAATAAAGCAGTACACAGAAGTGGAACAGATACAAATCTGCTTAAGCATACAAGAAAAAATGGACCAGACTACAATTTCAACTGTTTCTATAGATATTTTGAAAGCGGTACTTCATCAACCATTGGGACAACAAAACCACAGAACTGCATGATAAGCAGCATATAAGTATATTCCTCGTATCTATCAATCCCTTCTCCATATATAAAACAACTTTTTAGTAGGGATATAAAAAGAATTATGGCATTTATGCAGCATCAATATAAGTACAATTTTCCTTAACAAGGATCGTTATTTCTTTTTACATATTGTGTAACAAGCCAGTCATTTTTTACTAATACGGCTAGTTTGTCTACCAACATTTGACTATCTACATAACTGGCCATCTCCACCACTTCCTTTTCCTCTGGTTGCCAGCTGCCTCCCCTTTGCTATACTCACTTGCAAGTCAAAGTCTGAAGAAATACTTCTGCTCCCAGAAAATGTGTAACAAACACTTCTCACAGTTAGCTGTGCTTAATTCTTTTCCTGGAATCAACAAACCAACATTTTGCCAAGATTTCATAAAACACTGAAATTTTACCTTTTGCATGAGTGCAAAACAAGAGCTAGAATAACTGTTTCAAAGAAAGGTGTAAAAGCTGAAGAAAAGCAAGATATTTAACAGATTAGGAATCAGTTTTAATTCTTTAAATCACTTATTTAACTGCTGAGTCTGTTTCTTCACTTGAAAACATAAGGCAACTGACCTAATGTTTGTTAGTCTCTTAATTCTAAATTCATGAGCTTTTTTTGTAAGTTGGCATTCAATATTTTAAATGTATTAAATTAAGTGTTATGTAATGTCAGAAATCAGACAAAAGTAGGTATCAATAATCAGGAAAGAATATGTGAAAGAATTAAAATTTTAGAGTGAGATATAATTTCCAAAAGCAGAAAAAAGACCCTCCAGGCTAGGAGAATAATATGTGTAAAAGTTGTGACCATGAGAAGGAACCAAAGCAAAGGGTGCATGGTGTAAAGGAGGAAAAATTAACAAGTGAATAACAATCGTTTATATTGCAAAATGTATAAACCACATCCTTCAGTTAAATATCAATACTTGACTACACTGAGAAGTAATTTTCTCCAATTTGGTAACATATGTTACTTTCTACTGTACAAAATAAAGATATTGTTGATTTACTGGACATTTCAGTTGGTAAATACTGTGTCTTATATTCTTCTTTTAAAGACACAAGTAGCAAACAAGTAAATATTATAGACTCTTGTTTTGAGAGACAATTTCTAAAGTATTTTAGAGAACAATATACTATTGCTGTATGCCAAGTAATGCAATCAGAGAAGAGAGGGATGGAGGGAAGGCAACAGGTTGCAAAAAACAGTTGATAACTGACTTGAAAAGAATGTGATAGCTAGTCTTGGTAGTTAGTCTACATGTCTAGTGTATCTCTGCTGTAAATATCTGTTCAGGATAAGGAAGAAAGCAAGCATTAAGATCATCATTCCAAATGTCATCAATTGGGTTACTAAATATCTTACATACCAGGTTAGGCATGAAATATCAAACTCAATGTTTTTTGGCATTGCATACGATTTTAAACTTTTGAAGAAGTCTTGTTTCATACCTCATGTATCTCATTTTAATAACATAAAGCAACAGTAGAAACAGTACCAGCCTAGGAAACTCAGGTTCTGGTTATAATTCTATTTAAAATGAATTTTTAGCCCTCAACTGTTTCAATTTTAATGTGAGAAGCCTGAACTGTTAACACCTAAAGCTTTCACCCAGTAAGAATTTTTACTATAATAAATCCTCTTCTCCATAACCTGCCTACAATTTTTATGCACCTTATCATATATTCACATACCTTTCTTTATACAACTAGATATGGTTCTCTTGCTCTCCTTGCCTCTCTACAGAAAGAGAAATCTTACTATACATTCTATTAAAGAGTCTAAAAAAGACATCTCTAAAGAAAAAAGTAACACCCATCGGAGCATTACTAAGAACAAGTCAAAAGACTACCAAATAGTAGGTAGTTTTCATTGACCTCAACTTCTTAAAGGTTAAATAGAAAAAGTTTAATTGGGAAGTCATTCAATTTCTGTTATATTTAATTGTATATGAACACATATGCAAGTCTCTTGATTTACTGATGTTACATTTTCTACCCTTTAATAGTAGTTCCCAGCCTTTACAAACAAAAGGACTGACCAGGGTTATGTAGAATAAGACAACTCAAAATGTGAGTAAATAAAAAATATTTGTGTTAATATCCTCCATTGATACATTTTCCTAATCTACAATTTCTTTTCTATGTAACCAGCCTACAAAGTGATCTGTTTAAGAACTCCCTGGTGGCTTCCTTCTGTACTCATAATAAAATCAAACTTCTCCATCAGCCTGCGAGTCAAGTGTCGCTGGTTTGATTCCCAGTCAGGGCACATTACTAGGTTGCACGTCAGATCCCCAGTTGGGGACACAAGTGAGAGGCAACCACACAGTGATGTTTCTCTCCCTCTCTTTCTCCTTTCCCCTCTATCTAAAAATAAAATAAATAAACAGACAAACAAATAAATAATTAAAAAAAAAAAATCAAACTTCTCCACAGGTTCTTAAAGGCCTTGCACGATCTGACGTTTTTTGCTTAACTCTCCAAACTTATTTTGATACCCAGCCCCCCCACCCTTCACCACTATAGCTACAGTCTCCCTCACCATCTTTCAGTTTCTTGAAAGCTGTTACCACATCAGGGTCTGCACACGTACTTTACCTGACTGATTTCTCACTATACCAGTCTCAAAAACACCACTTTTCCAGAGATCTTGTGAACTCCACATCTAAATTAGGTTATTCTTTCTCACAGCACCCAGTTCTTTTCCTTTAGTGTATTTGCAAATTGTGCTCCCTGCCAAATATTCATCTGTAAGCTTATTTGATTAATGCCTATTGTCTTTACTACTAGGTAAGTGACCATGTGTGTTTTCTTCAGCAGTATACAGACAGCGCCTGATCAAAAATAAACTAAATACTAACTAAATGAAAGAGAAAAGAGTAAAGCAAATAAGAACCTGAAGTTATACCTCAAGACCTGACAGCATATTAACTGAGATAATGCTAAATATAATCAAAATAGGTTTGTTTTGTTCTTTTGAACCAAATTAAAAACACTAATATATGTAATTTATGGCTTAAATCTTTCTGGAAGCCATTCTAAATAACAAATAGTATTTACATCATACTCTATGGATTAAAAACACCTTCTGACAGACTTTTGGGGTGGGCAAAAGTAGGTTTACAGTTAGTTGTTCATATGAAAAATAATACAATAATTATTTAATACAAGAAAAAACTGTTTCATGTACTCAGAACTGTAAACCTACTTTGCCAACCCTGCATCATCCCCAAGAGACAATAAATAAACTTAAGCTGAGGATAATTACAATTTACTAATTTAATGCTTTATCTGGTTAATGCCAATTAACTGCAACATACCAAATCAATTCCTGATTATAAAGTTATAACACTATATTTTTAAAATTGTTATATCATGAGCATTCTTTAACAAGGCTGGAACGTTATTTTTTAAGAGTTATTTGGATGGTGGACAAAAAAAAAAAGTTTGAAACCCTTTCTAAATGATTAATTTAGAGGTCATTTTAGATAGCCTAGTATTAACAAATTACTTTGAAGAGATAAGTTTTGTATTGGCAAACTGAACATTCTCATATGTTTGAGAGTTTACTTTGGTATGAAATGTGTATCCTTGAAGCATTTATTTTGAAATGATTTGGGCATTTAAAATAAATGAGTGCCCTGGCTGGTGTGGCTCAGTGGATTGAGTGTCGGCTTGCCAGCCTGCAAACCAAAAGATCGCTGGTTCGATTCCCAGTCAGGGCTCATGTCTGGGTTGCAGGCCAGGTCCCCAGTTGGGGGCGTGCAAGAGGCAACCACTCATTGATGATTCTCTCCCTCTCTTTCTAAAAATAAATAAATAAAGTCTTTAAAATCTATCTATATACTTATCTATATATAATAGATATATATATGACTATATCTATAGATATATATAAAATTAGTGATTTGTTCCTGTAGTCCCCAAAGCAATTATGGTTTTAAAAGTGCCTTGCCTTGCCATCTAGTCAGGGTGACCAACTGTAACTGCTGAAGACCTCAAATGGTAGAGCCTTATCCCAACTCAAACTTAAAAGTAGACCACCCAATGACCGGAATACGCAGATGCCAAGAAAATAAGTTCTTCTCATCTTCACCACTAGCATCAATATCAAGGGATATTAGTGAACACCATGCTAACAACTCCATAGCTCCACGACTTCAGGAAGGAGAATGTTGGCAGCCATGGTGCGTTTAAGCCCCTAAACATTTATATTTTTTTCCTGTATTACTCTCATTACTTTCCAGTACCATCACAGGCAGAAGCAAAACTTCAGATTTAAAGAGAAAAATAATATGGACCCTAGCTCAATTTTTCACTCTGGTAGAAACCTATGTGTTGATTTAAAGATACACTATTATAGCTGGTTGGCAGTGTCTACATTTCTGTAAGTTTCTGCATACAGGATAATATTCCCCAACTGGGACAAGGTAGGGTAGTAAGCAATGTTACAAAATACTGCTAGAGCAATTTGATTTCTTATTCTGGAAAGTATTTAACTTTCAATGTCTTTCAGCAATTTTTAAAAGCCATAATAAATAAAACCCAAAGTATCAAATAAATTAACAAAAGGAAATGTTCATGAATTAATGCTATCTATTTTTTAGACTTGCTTCTATTTCATTTTATTAATTTCTTAGAAATTTGGTAATAAGAACCCTTAGAAGTCAGTTTGCAGCAAAACAAAATATGGAATTAGTTTCTAATATGTAAAAAATGCAGTATTAATTTTAATGTACTATATTTTTATATACAAAGTTATTTCATGAGTCTTTGTTGGCAAGGGTGACCTGAGGATCAATGCTAGTCTATGTTTTTATCATTCTTTGGCAAAATAAGAAAAGCTAAGGACAAAAATAGTCGGTTTAGTAAATTTAAAGGTTTGCCTTTTATTCAGAGATTATATGCTTTATACTTTGTCTAACATTAAAATATTTTTTTGTGAAAAACAAAACTTTTGTAAAGAACTAAACACAGACACTAAGTTTTAATTTTTCTGGACTAAACTTAAATTGGTAGCCTCTTATTACTCTTCCTCTGTTTTCGGAAATTGACTGGTTCCCCCAAATCAAAAGTTTTAGAACTACCAGGCTTTGGAATTATACATAAATGCAATCAGATCACAGCTTAGTTATTGTCTTCTAGTTGTGTAGCTTTAGACACTTTTTCTCTGAGCCTTTATTTTCTTATATGTAAACTGCAGAGTTGCTTCGAACATTAAATGAGACATAATTTAAATTCCTGGCATATTAGATTCAAAAAAAGGAGTTCTTTTTAAAATTATTTTAAGTTATGGTGGATGTATAATATTATATTAGTTTGTTCTTTTACTTGGAACAGGCAGGCATGTATTTGATCATCTCTTTCTGGACTACATAAATCAATTCATATTCTGGAGGGTTCCAATGCCTCTTAGCATCTTTAGAGACCAGGCCTAACCCTAACCAGTCATCTTCTGTGTAGGTTTCCTGCATCTTCAGCCTCTCCTGCTCTACTGGTTCATCTCTTCTGTTTGTAAACATATTCAAGACTCCAAAAAAAAAAAAAAAAAATTATGTGTGTCTACATTCTAACGACTAAGTGAGTGTCCTCCAGACTCAAACTCCCCACTATTCCCCCACTGGGCCCAAATGAATTGTGATCTAACATGTATGATCAAATTGTTACTCCATTTAGGATCACTGATGAATGACCTCTTATAATTTCAAAGTACACCGGGCATTTCTCTGTCTTCAATTTAAAAAGATCACTTTGTGGCATTAAATACTATTGTCCTTCATTCTTGAAAATAAATTTTAACCTTCATTTTTCGGTAACCTCTTCCAAGGTTTTACTTACTTATTTATTTAATTAATAATTTTTAAAAAACGGATTAGCCATCTTTTGTCTTATCTTTCGTTTATCCCACTTGAACCCAGGGCTTCAACTACCACTTTGATAATCTTCTGTCTTCCTGTCTTTTTATCTCAACCACACCCATGGCTTTAAGTACTGCTTATACAATAATGATGTCTAAATCTAAAAACTTAAATCTCTAGCACAGACCTTTACTTAAGCTATAGACCCTGATATTCTCCTTAGCATTAATCTCCCTTCCTCCTCTCTTTATTCTTCTCATTTTATCAGGGCCTATCTCTTATGTATTTTCCATCCCTCAGCCACATCCTAGGCTCAGCCACTTTTCATTTAATGGTATAAAGTCACTGGCTAATCTTTCTCATACCACTCTAATCCACACAACACTGTCACAAGGCGATGTCACTTCCCTGATTAAAAGCTTTCAATGAAATTTATAAGCCCTCTTGAATAAATCTAAATTCTTTAGTGTGCCACACATAATTCCCTCACCCTCTCTGCTTCCTGGTCTCTACCCTTTTTCTAAGCACTTCCCTATTGTCAATGTTAGAACCGCCCAAACCTGTAAGAATTTTTATGAGTTTATCTGAACCAAACTGACAATCGCTGGGAACTAAAATCTCATGGGATTGAGAAAATGCCCCAGAAATCGAGTTCAAGCGCTTATTTTATATATCAGAATAAAAGGGGAAGACATAAGGGTGCTACATGAAATTCACTGGGAACAGGTTAGGAAGAGGGGAGAAAGTGAAAGGGAGCAATCTCTAGGATTGGATAAAAAGTAAAGAGAACAGACCCGTAATTCTTTTACATAGGCAGGTATAGGACAGTTAGCAGTAATTAACATGAAAATGACAATGGGGCGATTTTTGGTCTCTGTTCTGGTGAGGTGACTGTGCTTTTTAAAATAAAATATTTATTTATTTATTTTTAGAGAGAGGGGCAGGAAAAGAGAAAGATGGAGAGAAACATGATGTGCAGAACAGACTGGTTGCCTCTCATATGCCCCCAACCATGGCCTGCAACCTGGACATGTACCCTGACTGGGAATGGAACTAGCAACCTTTTGCTCCTCAGGCCTACACTCAATCCACTGAGCCACACCAGCCAGGGTGAGGTGATTGTGCTTTGAAAGGACCAGAAAAAAGAAATTACTTTGATATTCCAAAAGTATATTATCTGGTATGTTATCTTAAATACAAAAAGACAACTGGCTCAGTTCAGGTGAAAATGGATCTTTACTAGGACATGACACGGCCTAGAATTGCTTTTAGTTAGAAAGTTTTAATTTCAGACCATCCTAATGTGGTTACTTTAGGTCTGAGTTGCCATGCAGGCCTCATCTGAACTTGTCAGGTTTATATGTGGCCCCATTTTGTCCACACTATTCATTCATTCTACTGAATATATTGTTCTTCAATAACAGAAACATTCTTTCTTGCTTCTTTGCCTTTGTACACACTGTTCCCATCTCTGTTGGTAAAATCCTCCCCCATTTACCACTCATTCCTACAAATAAATAAAACAACTTTTACTGTTTTTTAAAAAGTCTGTTTAAATTGTACTTTTTTCTCTAGGGGGGAAAAATTTCCTGAATCATGCTCACACTGACCATACAGAAAATCTCTTCAGTGAAACTTTTTTGTGCGTGTGCCTAAGCATATATTAGCGCATGATTCAAAATGTTTTCTTATAGATTCTAAGAAAGAAATTGAAAGCCATTTTAACCCTTGTGGATTGTATCAGAATGTCCTTAATGTATGATTTTTAAAAAGTCCTCACTCCTATTAACTTTATTGCCGTAAACCTTTAATTAAAGTGACATTGAGGTCTCTGAAAAACTTAATAAAATGTAACCTGTAGTGTTTCAAGTATAAGCATGCCAAAACAAGTTACTGATCAGCATTATTTTCTTGCTGATAATTCATGTGCAGAGAATAATTTTTACATTTGGAGGTGGGGGTGACAAAGCTAGGGAGTTAAAGATTATCAGTACACCAAGCAGTATACTAATCAGAAACAAAATATCTAGGTCACTGTTTGTGGATGGCATTTTGGGGAAAAGTATTACAGGAATTATTTCAATTGATTTTAAAAACACATTTAAGATCAATCTTCTAAATTCAGAAACCAAACAAGTTTATTGAAACTGATAAACTGATGTCTTCTAATGTTGTTCTTGGAGACACTGGCTTCACTTCCGGTGTGCTGGGACTGGAATAAAGAATTGCCTTCCTAAGTTATGAGGGTATTTCAAACCCCTTCTTATTCATTCTGACCTACATTAAACATATATTTATTTTCTTAACCTTCTTTGACTACATATTAAAAATAAATTTTAAATACTCCAAGACAGACATAATTAAAAGAAACTTTTTAGCATTATGCATTTGTAAGGGGAAAAACTTCCAGCTCTATTGCTAATTCTAATATCATCTCCTTAGACAATGAGAACACTTCATGACAGAAAACTGAAATAAAGTAATAACTATTGGGTTCCATATCAGCATGCACTTTAAAAAAAAACTTATCAAAATAAGTGAATTTTTGCCCAGCCATTTTAATATTGAAGATGGAAGAAAATACACATTTTCAGAGTAGTATGCTTTATTATTTCAAGAAAAGTTAAAAACACAACTGAAATGCAAAAAAAGATTTGTATAGTGTATGGAGAAGGTGCTCTGACTGACTGAATGTGTTAAAAGTGGTTTTTGAAGTTTCATGCTGGGGATTTCTCACTGGATGATGCTCCAGGTTAGGTAGACCAGCTGAAGTTGGTAGTGATCAAATAGAGACATTATAATTGAGAACAATCAACGTTATACCACGTGGGAGATAGCAGACATACTAAAAATATCCAAATCAATAATAAAGTTATTGGTGAAAATGAAAAATGCATCTTTTATTTTACAGAAAACAGACTTTTTGGCCAACCCAATAAAATATTGTGTCCTAGAGATTTTCCAAAGGCCATTACATAACATAAGCCACATAGTTTTGCTTTTATAATTTAGTCAATTTTTAGCAATATTGAAGAAAATGGGGAACATAGTAAAAATATAGTCAAATGTAATCAGATGTGATCCAAAATCTCCTTGACTTTGTGTCACTTTATGCCATTTAACCGCTCGATTCCTTTAAGTGCAAAATGATACATATCTACTGTCTCAATCACAAAGATGATGTGTGGTGATAAACAAGCCAATACCTATAATAAAACAATGTGGAGCTCTAGCATAAGGACACTATAAATACAAAACATTTTCTGAACAAATCTGCATAAGATGATCCTTAAACAGATGTAAAGTTATTTTACAAATGACTGTTAATGAACTATGTTACCACACTGACTGGTTCTTCTTATTAATATTTCTGAATGGGTGAGATAAAATTTATCAACTAAAGACACAGATTATTATACACTGTGATAAATGCTATGAAAATATAGAGTACTACATGAGAACTAGGTGGGGGGTTGAGGTAGATGCTTTCACTTATTATCTCCTTTATCTTAATAATACTTTGCTCAGCTTATCATCCTTTTACACATGAGGAAATCAAGGCTTCAAGCTGTTAAGTCAATTAACTTGACCAAATTCACACAACTTAAATGGGAGAGCCAGGAACACAGGTTTAACTTAAAAGATTACATTCTGTCTGTCCAGTCTTCCAAGATTTGCAAATGCCTTCTTCATGTATAGCCAATGCCCTCACTACACTTCTCAGCTCATTCTCCCCTTCTCAATGAGATCTACTCTAACCTCTTTATTTAGTAAGTCCCCCTTACCCTTCTGTACTTCTTTAGAAGTATTTATTACTTTCTAACATATATTTATTTATTTAATTGTCCATATTGCCTATGGGCCTCTGCTAGGTGGGAAAAGCTCTAGGAAGTCAGGGACCTTTGATTCGTTTACAGATGTAACCCACCAAACCTATAACAGTGACTAATTCACAGAAGACTCACCCATTTTTCCTTTCCCACTTTTCATCTTTACCTATATGCAAAAACTTGTTAACCATTCTTGCTTTTAATTCTTGGGAAAACAAAATAGTTAGGGCCTATATCTGAGCCAAATTAACATTAAAGTACTTAAATTTACTCTGAGATTATGTTTAAAAATTAGGGTTATTAACTATCATTTAAAAAAATTCTAACCAGAATAAAGTGACGAAAAAACATGTAAAATAAACTGTGGAATGCAGAGGATACAAATGATAGAAAATCAGTACTGAAGATTGCCTGTTCACTTTCTATGTTTTAGATGCTGAATGGGAGACAGATGAAACACAGGAATAAGAGTACTTTGAAGAAATGGTTCTCAAACCTTATGGATTTCTTTTTTAAAAAATTACTTTTTAAATTTTTAGAAGAGATGGGAGAGAGAAAGAGAGAGAAACATCAATACGAGAGAAACATCGATAGGCTGGCTGCCTCTCGCAAGTGCCCCAACCAGAGAACCATGACCCTGCGTTTCGCGGGACGGACACCCAACCAACTGAGCCACAGCGGATAGGGCTCAAAACTTACGAATTTTAAAGACCAGCTAAATTAAAAAAAAAAAAAAGTTGGAATGACAGTTGCCAAAGTTTAATTTTACAACAAAAAGACATTACATGCCCTGGCTGGAGTGGCTCAGTGGATTAAGTGCTTTCTCCCTCCCTTTCCTTCTCTCTAAAAATGAATAAAATCCTTTAAAAAAAGGGACATTGCATATGAAATATAATATAGCAATTTCATCAGAATACATTAACATAAAATTGACATAATTTCGATTCATAAACACCGCATTACATAAAAAGTTCTTTGTAAATTTAAGATATAATGTTGAAAAAGTAAAGCTTTAAAAAAAGCTGTAACAGAATCTATAACCTCAGGATAGAGAATACTTCCTTTAAAGAGAAAAAGCACAATCATAAAAGATTAAACCTGACATTAAAATAAGAACATCTAGTCATCAAAAGGCACCATATTTAAAGTGAAAAGGCATACTAAAGACTGGAAAGATATTTGTAAAGCCTATCAAGTATTGTTACCAGAATATAGAAAAAGCATTTACAAATCAGCAAGATAAACAATCACATTAAAAAAAAAAACAAAAAAACACCTCAAGTAATTAATAGAAAAGGAACATGAATTGCTAAAAATAAATGAAAGTGTTCTTAATTCCAGGACTAATTGGGGAGATGCAAATGAAACTACAATGAGGTACCATTTCATGTTCCTTAGAATGGCAAAACTTAAGAAGTCTCAAGTATTTGAAAGATGGGAAAATAGACCTTCTCATCCATTACTGAGACAAACACTTTGGAGAGAAAAATGGTAGTTATCGAATACAGTTGAAGCAGCAGCATCTACCTGTGTTCTAGTAAGCTGCTACTACTACTACTAGATTTATATACCAGGACGGTCTTCCGCAATGTTGGCTTTTAGTTGCTATAATGAATGGGGGGCACTCCTGAATGTGTTTTGAACGTTCTGCGGGACACTCATTTAAAGGAACAGGGAGAGAAAATATAAGGTCAGATATTTATAAGTAGAATCCAACACAAAATATTTGTTGTTTTAATACAGATGAAAAATTTTAAGAATGCAACTTACTGTTTAAAGAGATAAGACCACTTTCATTTTAGTTTAAACTTTACTGAAAAGTTTATCAACAGTGAACGGCCAATTCAACACACCTGTTTTAATCTACAGTAGTAGCTGTCCTATTCATGGCGATACTACCCATTGGTGCAAATTAGCTGATTACTATTATTTCTTCCAGCAGTGCTTCTTAAGTCTTAAATGCACACACAAATCATCTGGGAATCTTCTTAAAATTCAACATCTGAGTTAGTAGGGTAGGACCTGAACTTCTGATTTTTAACAAGCTCCAGGAATTCTGATGTTCTGGTCTACTATCACACTTGATAGCAAGATTAAGAGTGTAGTTGAACCCCAAACTATTATATTACTTTGTTATAAATTATTTCTTATATTTTAGTAAGGGCATTACTTTCTTTAAAAAATATGAATGTTTGTTTATTATTATGAATTTTATTTTAGAACAGTATTGGGGAAGTTGCAAAGTATTTCTATAAAAATGGGATACTGTATAGGGTCAAGAACCACTGCCCTACAGAAACATGAGCACGAGTCAACATATACAAGAATATTCCCTAAAGTACTGTTTAATAAGCAAACAATTGGAAACAACTAAAATAAGCAAACAATTTAAAACAACTAAAATGACCAAAAGAAACCTGATATAGTCACATAATGTTGAACATATACCATACTGCGGTAAAAATAAACTAGAACTACCTGAATAAACACAGATAAATCTTGGCAAACTTAAGTGAAGAAAGTAAGATACAGATACAAACATCATATTTAAAGTCTTAAAGCAACCAAAGAAAACTATATAATGTTCATGGATATAAAGGTAAGTAGTAAAGTATAAACACATGGACACGAAGGATGCATGTCAATGTGGGGTCAGTGGTCGGGAACGGGGGAAAAAGGGTGTAGGAATGAAGAGGGGTATATAAAGTACTATGAGGAAGCTTCAGTTTGTTTTGTACGTCGCCAGTGCTTATATTGCTATGTTATTTCTCATTTTACCTGAAGTAGCAAAAACTGTTGGGGGTCCCGACAGGTGTTCGGAAAACACTGCTCCAGAGGCAAAGGATTTGGGACTAGTCAAAAAACTCAGCTTCAAGTCTCAAGTCTGTATCTCACATATTGTGTAGCGTTAGGCAATTCAAATTAAATTCTCTGGGCTTTATTTCATTTGTAAAAAAAAAAAAGAAGAAGAAGTCATGAAACATCATTTTGGGTTTGAGAAACATATAGGGCAATGCATGTGAGAAAATTTTAACAAGAGTACCTGGATACATTAGAAATAAAACCTATCAGGAAATAAACCAACCAAGTTAATCTGTTACTTTCTTTTCTCATCATCACTGATTCTAAAAATATAACATCAATCTTGACATGGAAGAAACAGTTTATTAATTCCTAAATGGTATACAGGTAGGCATTCTCTCTACTGTAACCATTTCTATGCTAATGCACCAAGAAATTGAAATTGATAATACAAAAACAAAATAAGAGAACTGCATTATACTCTTATTTAACTAAAACAATCAATGTCACATAACCAGAGTAACTGTTAATTCTCACTGCCCTTTGTATAACGTGAGCAGGTGGTACATTTTATTAGCCCTATCACAGATGGAGAAACTGAGTCAGATGTGGCATAGCTGACCTGGAACTGCAGACCAATTCTGTATCCATTAAGCTACCAAAACATTATTTTGTCATGACGCTTTATGGTAATTTTGTCAGTGATACTGAAAATTGTTAATGTCACTTCATACCCATTTCAAAACTGCCAAAAATACTCAAGAAAACAAGCCACTGATTTACTACAGTACCATACAGTGAGGGACAAAATTAAAACTGCCTAGGCCTGTTAAAAATCTAATCCCATCCTTGCCAATTAACCTTATTAATACTAGAGCGGGAGAAATGAGAGGTCAAAATACGGGTGGTGAGAGTGCTATTCATTTTCTGTCTCAAATAATATAGCAATTGTTACACAACAGGGATGTTATATTTTTTATTAGTGGGATCATGACTATCTCCACTGCTTCAAGAAACCCACTACCCCTACTCCCAAAATAAAATTTAACAAGCAAAGAGTTGGACAGTCTTAAATCAGACCAGTGCAATTGTGACCATTACCAAAACACTGGTTATTAGATATTAGCCATATCACCCAAGTGAGTTTATGCTATAAAAATGTGAAAAGATAAACTCTTTATGAAGAAAAGTTCGTTTTAGTTTAAGTCTCCCTGTTAATGTAAACGTACCTGACTTTTTACTCAAATTCATTTTGTTAATTGGAGCCTTGAATAAAAACAATGAATCCTCTTGCATATCAAGTATTACATATTACAAAAAGTATTAATTTAAACAGGAATACCTTTTCATAAACAGCCAAAATTTAAAGGTCACCCTCTGTATTCCGTTATCCATCCTTTTGTTTACCAAATTGACTTCACACTGACTTAAAGCAGTTTAAAGAAAAAAGAAGTATATGTATATATTATATGTATATAATATACATATGCGCCCAGGCACTGTAAATTTCACCACGGATCACTATGAGCATTTTTTCTTTTTAAACAAGAGGGGTTAAACTCTCTTTACAGAAGACCTTTACAATGATACAATCTACCTTGACAGAACTTTTGTTCCAGGATTTAAAAAAACCCAAACATAAACTCCAATTATCCAATTCAAAATTCCTAACGAGTATAACCTAGAGTTGGAAAATAGTTAAGATTAAAGTTCTCCCGTCTAGAGAAAAAGAACCCTGCTGCCCGACTGAAATATACAAATCACTAGGCAGATCCCATATCCAACCGAGGCTGACACACGAGCACGGACATTCAGGAGAAAGCTCGCAGGTACTGTACCGCGAATCTCACAGTGAACCTGACCTCATCTATCCTATCGGTCCACAGGAGAAAAGCAAAGGAAGCGATATGAGACAATTCTCGGCAAGGAGGACCCAAGACCTTTCCTAGTCGTCAGTCCGTCCTTTCTCTGCCCCCAGATTCCCGCAGCCTCACCAACCACAGACACCCTATTCTACCTTTTCCTTTTCACGGAACCACCGGAGGAGCCCCTCCAAAACCCAGACCCAATATGAAGGGGCTTTCCTGCCTTTCCCGGGAGTCCAATGGGACCCCGGTCTCCAACAACAAAGACGCCTCCTGTTCCCCTCCCCCGCCCGGCCGCTTCTCGTCCCTCCCGCCCTGCAGCTCCGGGCCTAGCGCCCCCTCCCCAAGCCCGGCCTCACGCACCTGCACCTGAGGGGCACCAGCCAAGGTGTCTGGCAGAAAGGGCTGGAAGAGTAGCTCTGCCGACGCGCTGTCCTCCACAAGGTGCGATCCGCAGTGCTGCCGCCGCCGCCGCCGGATTCTCCCGGACTGCGGACGGGCCCGGCAGAGAAGGGACGAGGGCTGCTGTCCCCGGCGACTGGACGAGTAAAGACGGCAGCGCCCGAGAGGGCCCACTCGCGCTCCCGAGTTCCGCCTCCTCGCAACGGCCTTGATCCTCCACCTGGGCTCGTGTTCTGCTGACTAACGGCCCCGGCGCGAGGGGCTGAAGCTGCCGCCGCCGCCAGCTGCTCTCGGGCCTCAGGTCCCGAGTGGCCGTGGTCGCAGCTGACGCCGCCGCCGCCACCACCACCGCCGCCCTTTCTGGCACTGCAGACACCACCCAGACCCAGCCAGGTCTTTCTTCTCTTCAATTCTCCCTTCTTTGATCCTTTTGAGCCTGACAGCCGCTGCGCTCGCCCTCGTGGCGAGAGGAAGCCTGGAAGGGAACCGAGGGGAACCAGCAGAACACTTGCTAAGCCAGGAGTTGGTCACTGACTGGATGAAGATGCCAAAGCTGACCTGGGCTCAAGCCTGCAAGAGGGCCGGGGGAGGGACGCAGCCGCCCGACTTCCACCAATCACAATTCGCCATGCGGAGTCGGGCGCCAGGAGAGGCAGAGCTGAGTCGGCAAGAGGCGGGGATTGCGGAAAAGAAGGACCAATAGAAATAAAAGTTCCCTGCACCTCTGCTTTGATCAACTGCCCAATTCGGACCAATGGGGGAATTCTCGCTTCGAAGAAAGTGGGATTTCTGGTGGGTTTGAGAGAGAGGTAAAAAGGAGGGAGCGAGTCCTGGCCCCGTGCAAGAGCCTTGAAGTTAGCGAGGGGCTGAGGATATCCCTTGACCTCCGCACGGAGTCTTGTCGGCTTACGGAGGCGGGGCGGAGCGGAAAAGCTAGATAAGTTCCTTCCGGGTCAGCGACAGAGGCGTCTACTCCAGAGGTAGTTCCTGGCATCTTGGTCCATTTTTGCATCTTCCTTGTCCCGGCGCTTGATGATTGTGATTTCGGCGATGAGCTCCCAGAAAGGGAATGTGGCCCGTTCCAGGCCTCAGAGACATCAGAATACGTTTAGCTTCAAAAATGACAAGTTTGATAAGAGTGTTCAGACCAAGGTAGGAACCTGCCTGTTGCACGAAATCTGACTCCAGGAAGGAATGAATGGTTCAGTGGAGGGGAAAGAGGAAATGAAAGGACTTAGCGAGGGTGAGTGTGGACCGCAGCCCAGAGTTAGTTTTGGCTGCAGTGCAACCCTTTCCAAAATGATATTCCCACACCCGCTCTTTGACCTGGATATGTTGTCTTATGAATGTATTTGGCAGTCAGCACTTAAATAATTGCACAAAGTGAATGGGACCCTCATCAAACCTGAAGTGCAAATGGGTAAATTGAGTTGTTGAACGCTCCCATCTGGATCACATATTTGCAGTAGGAAAACGAGGATTATGGTTCGAGAGTATATTAAGATTTTGTACCAAGTTTATGCAGCAACTATTCTTGGAAAACCCTAAACCCATAAATTCGTAGGAAGAATGTGAAGGGTTAAGCGCATTTACCCCCGGTGTTCTCACCAACACAATGGGTAGTACTGCAGTCTCTTTTGTAAAGATTGTTTTGAGGATCAAATCGCTTCATTAATGTAAAAAGCTTGTTTTGCTTTAAATAAGTCATTTACTTCTTTAGCGGGATTTGTGTAAGCTGGAAGAAAATTCGTACTGTCTACTAGCCAGAGCTGTTGGGTTGTATACAACTACTAATTTACTGTAGGTGTCTGCCCCTCTAACTTCTCCATGATCCTATGGGAGAGGAAATCATTGAAGACAGGGCATCTTGGGGCCACCATCACATCAGATAAACCTGATAGACACATAAACTGGAGTTCAAATTTACTAGATATGTGGCTTAAGTGAATTATTTAATATTTAATTTCTCTGAGGGCCCTGGCTGGTTTGGCTCAGTGGATTGAGCGTCGGCCTGCGAGCTAAGTGTCGCTGGTTCGATCTTCCAGTCAGGGCACATCAGAGAAGGAAAACTCTGACTCCAAAAAACCTCCGCTGCCTTGCGGCATACCTCTTCAGGGGAAAGGCTAAGGGAGTAAACCCCGACAGAAAATCCGGAGCCGGAGTCCCTAAGGCGGTTTGACGTTGTAGTCAACACCGGCAACTCCTGCGGCGCACCTGAAGCCAAGCTGTATTGACTCCGTCTTTCCCTTGGACCCTTCAGCTGCGAAGAGAGGGGGGGTCTGCTGCATGGGCAACAGCAGACCCTCCATATCACCCTGCCCAGGCTCTGTAGCTTCAGCTTCACTGGAGAGGACACTCCAGCGTCATCGCAAGATGTCGATTCAACACGGGAGGAGACAGATACCGTGTCACTCCCGAGTCGGACTGCACAGCCATTCTCGGCGGTGCAGATAGACTTTTAAGAAGCTACACCATCGTCTCTCGAGACGGACGGCTGCCGACGACGACGAATTTCTCTGAGCTGTACTTTAGTTTCAAATGACCAACCTGGCAGGATTGTTGTGAGGCTAAACTAAATAACGAATATAAAAGATCTAGATCATTGCCCTGGCTGGTGTGGCTCACTGGCCTGCGAACCAAAAGGTCACAGGTTTGATTCCCAGTTAGGACACGTGCCTGAGTTGAGGGCCAGTCCCCCAGTTGGGGGCATGTGAGAGGCAACCACACATTGATGTTTCTCCCTCTCTTTCTCCCTCCCTTTCCCTCTAAAAATAAATAAATGAAATCTTAAAAATAAAAAAGACCTAGATCACAGTAAGTGTCCAACAAGTGATTAAGTTCTCAACATTGAGGAATTAATGTTGAAAGCAAACCGTTTATGGTAACTTGTGCTCCCCTTTTCCTTTTTTCTTTCTGTCTTCACTAACTCTACAAATATTTAATGAGTACACTCCATGCACAGGGCCCAATGCTCAAGTGCATACAATGTTAAAAAGAGTTTACTTTGTCTTGAAGGAGTTTATAGTTTCCTGAGTCATTGGACAATAAGCAAGCACAAAAACATATAGTTATGAATTATAATAAACTCTGATGAGGGGAAAGACAGTTCAGTAAAGAGGGATATTTTTAATTAAGTGCTCAGGGAACCTCTTCTTTACCTTAGGTTCAAATTCAGGAAGAAAAAAAAAAAACACCAAAAACTGAAGCAACATTTGGGAAGACTTTCCCAAGTTTGTGACTACTATCAATAGGTAAACCCGAATAAAAAGCTGTGCTGTTCCCAATAGATATCTGTCTGGTCCTGTATTCTTGCTGTAAGTTTTGGCACAAGCTTTTAAATCTGACTGTGTTTCATCAGATGCTAAAAAAAAAAGCAGTTTTAATAACTATTTAGCTACCTTACTGTACTTGTACTGAAGTACAAAACTTCTTGAACTTGTACTTCTTGTGCTAGCAGTTCTTCATAGACTTCTTGTACTTCTTACTGTTTATTTTCTTGGTGTTATCTAACAGCCATGTTATTGTCATCTTAAATCTTTTCATGAGTCTCAAATTTAGTCACTAAGTTTTAATTTTGTTCATAACTTTTATCATTAATTCCTTTGCTTTTTAAATTGTGAAAAAGCCTCATTTGTCTATTGGTATAAACACCAGGTGTTTTGTTATTGGAGGTAGTGACAAAAACAGCAAGAAGAATTTTACTGAGGAAAGATAGTTAGGTTGATTATTCATCTGTCTAATGTAGGACTAATAATTGGCTGCAATTATAACAAATTCTGGAGCCAGCTAGAGGCTGCTATCTAAAGCCAAAATTTTGTCAGAAGCATCTGACCCTGACTTCATTCCTATACTTTAGATCAGAGAGCTATTTGATTCAGTGACATCTAACAAAGAGGGAGTGATAAGAAGTGCATGATTCTCTGTAATTCTCCTTAAAGAATTGTAGCCACAATTGACTACGTGCACATCATTATTTCGTAGGAGTCTTGCATGATAGTTCCCCTTCTCTTCTGCCAAGCAGTTTTTCAGGACTTCACTGAAATTAGAAGATGGATAATGACAGGTGTTTTATTGGGAAATTTATATAGGGAAAGCACCCTTTCCCAAAAGGACAGAAGTAATAGCTGTCTTCATATACTTGAATATTTTCTGAAAGTGGAGGGAAGCTTGTTCTGTGGCATTCCAAATGACCAAACTTGGAAACTAACAGAGGTAAATTTTAGCTTAATATAAGAGAGTTGTCTAATAGTGAGGAGCTTACACTAGGATTTTAAAACTTCACCTTCACTGGGGTTATTTAAAAGAGGCCTCTATGGCCATTTACCTGCATTGCCCTCATGGGACCTGAAGAGGTGGAAATAAGATTAAATCTCTTGTAGTCATTTGGTACTAAAATATAGATATTATTAAGACAGCCTTGTGATTCTTATTGGAAAGGCAATGCTGTGTAACGAGAAGAACACTAGACTAAGGAAAAAGAGCTGCATTTTGACCCCAGTGCTCGTTTATTTTGCTGTGTGATGGTAGGTAGTTATACCTATTGTTTTCAATCTACAATGTGGCGTTAGTACTATCTGCTGTCTTACTTTCTTCTTAAGGTTGCTATGGGGATCATTACAAAAATATGTTTAAGAAATAATGATACAAATATGAACTAAGCATAAAATATATAATTTATGTGGACTTGCTGTTGCTCAAAACCTAAAAATATTAGAGAAGAAATGCATACTTGTTGAAGAATATTGAAATAATAAAGAAATGAGCCCTCGCTGGTGTGGCTCAGTGGATTGAGCTCCAGCCTGCAAATTGATTCTTAGTCAGTGTACATACCTGGGTTGCAGGCTGGGTCCCCAGAAGGGTGTGAACCAATTGATGTACCTCTTGCACATTAATGTTTCTTTTCCTCTTCCCTTTCCCTCTCTCTAAAAGTAAACATATAAAATCTAATAATAATAATGATAACAGAGAAGTGCATAAAGTATAGAAACGAAAGTACCCTTTCCAAGCCCTATTTCTCTTCAGGTATACTCACTGTTAACAATTTGATGTGTATGTTTTTAGACATAGGCAGGGGTGGGCAAAGGCAGGTTTACAGTTGTTCATATGGAAAATAATACTATAATTAATAAATAATAATACAAGAATAAACTGTTTTACATACTCACCACTGTAAACCTGTGCCCACCCTGTATGTAATAAAATTCATTTTTCTTTCTTATTTAGTAAAGTAGGTGTGTCAAAACATAAAGATTAATCTCATTCTTTTTAATGGCTGTATAATATTCTATAGTATGTGTGGACTAAGTTACTTCCTTTATTTTAATCAAACCAGTGACCTTTTGGTTTGCAGGCCGGCGCTCAATCTACTGAGCCACACCAGCCAGGGCTTATTATTTTCATATTAATAAAGTTATTCACTATGACAAATAAAGCTGCAGTGAAATTCTTGTATTCACATATTTGTTCCACATCTGTTATCAAACATCATGTTTCTATCTTAAGGGTATAGAGTTGAGCATAATATACTGGCATGACTTTAATTGAAGCTAATGGTTTGGTGGGCAAGGTGACAGGCATTAATCAAATAATGTCTCAAGTATGTTAATACAAATGTCAGTAAGAGCTATGAAGGAAAAGTCTAAGAGTACCCTGAGGGGTATCTTTCAGGAAGATTTGGTTAAGTTTGCAGGGTTAAAAAAGCTTTCCTGAGATCTGAAGGATGCATATCATTTAACTAAAATAGGAAGAGCATATATCATCTTCTGAAGGATGCCATTTGTTTTATATACATAGTCAGCATTGTTTTTACTAGCATTCCTAAGGGCCCTAAGGCCCTAGGATTACATGATATTCTAGATAGGGCTGGAGTCCATTTCATGGTCACATTACTTTGGAAATACTATAAAGTAGATCTTGGTTTTAGGGAGTCATAGTGTTCGTTAGCATAATGCACTGAGGTGTTTTCCAGTTTAAAAAAGTTAAGTCAACCCAAACTTGCTTGGCTGTGGAAACCTTTGGTTTACATAATACCTACTGAACCTGAAATAATTTTGGGGGGAACACTCATTTCTGGGAAACTCTTGTCTTTACTTTGAAATGAAAAAGGAAAATGAAAATCTGAGGCTATACACTCTAAATAATTTTGGAACTATTGTTTTGTTAATAATAGCTAATATTTGATACTTAAGTGTGTTATTCACTGTGTATACTTGATACACATGATCTAATTTGATCTTCGAAATAGCCCTAAGATAATGCTATGATTATCCCATTTTACATATTGGGAAATTAGAACTTAGAGGTAAATGATGTGCCCAAAGTTACATAACTAGCACATGGCTGATCATTGCTTAAGTGGGGAATATGCTAGAAGACCTCAAAAGACAAGTAAAAAAGCCTTTGTGTATGTGTTTAGTTGTCATTGTTTTTGTTTTGTTTTTTTAAAATATTTTATTCATTTATTTCTAGAGAGAGGGGAAGGGAGGGAGGAAGAGAGGGAGAAAAGCATATGTGTGAGAGATACATCAATTGTTGTCTCTCACATGCCCCCAGTTGGGGACCTGACCTGCAACCCAGGCATGTGCCCTGACTGGGAATCGAACTGGTGCTCTTTTCGTTCACAGGCCAGTACTCAATCTGCTGAGCCCCACCAGCCAGGGTTGTGATTGCTTTTTAATACTGTATTTTTGTACATAATTGAAGCAGTGTGACACCAATTGGACTTCTGTTAAATGTATCCTCCCCCCAATTGACTTGTTATTAAATTCAGTTGACAAAGTGACTTAATCTCTGATGAGCTAGGTCTTATGATATACAAGTACATAAGAATATTATTCCAAATAAAAGTCATAGTGCTAGTGAATATTCACTGTTGTGAACGTCTTGAAGTATCGCATTCTCTATTATTTACCTCGCATGTTTTCTTTTCCTTTTCACACAAAATACTTTCATCCATGCTTGTATAGTCCATATACCTACATTTTCAAGGTGCTTTCACTTGAAGCCAGTAAATCGATTTTGCATGTTTCTTAATATTTAGGCCCACTACAATATACCATAATTGTTTTTTTCTACCTCAGTCATTTATTTTCTTTTTCTTTTTCTTAAAGATTTTATTTATTTTTAGAGAGAGGGGAAGGGAGGGAGAAAGAGAGGGAAAGAAACATTGATGTGAGAGAGAAACATTAATCTGCTGCCTCTAGCGCCCTGACCTGGAACCGAACCACAACCCAGGCATGTGCCCTGACCAAGAATTGAACAGGTGACCTTTAGCTTTGTGGGATGACGTCCAACTGAGTAATACCGGTCAGGGCTCAACCATATATTTTAGACATATTATTTAATATGCAGTGAATGACAACTGAAGCTAATTTGTCTTGATTTGATCTGTATGTTAAGGAATAGTGGAATAGGACTATACTCCCTCTTGGGCTATGAAGTTTTATAATTAAATTTTCAACATTTATTTCTACATCAAGTTATATATTGTGTGACACTGTTAGAAATATTCTCAGAAGTTTTCATCTAGGTAAATTAGTTGACCTGAGAGAGAAAGTCATCATTTACATTAACTCTCCCCAAACAGTTTATTTTGCATTTAGAGAAACACTATCAGGGAGTGGTGCATTAGGATGGAGACCTCAGTGCTGAGAGTTTAGTTATAAGCTGCTGTCACATTTGTTATTTTAAGCTGTAGGACTTTGCACATCCACACAAGTGCCAATATGAGGTCACAGACAGGTGTACAGAGAACCAACCCTGCTGTCCTCGGAACAGCCTACTGCCAGCTCACTCCATCTTCGATTGTCCTTGCTCTTTTTCTCACCACTGACTTTGTGGAAGGAAGAAATGAAATGAGAAGGGGATAAAAAAAATAGCTAACATGCCCAAGATTCCTTTCTGATATTTTCCTTATCTCTCTAGGCCAAATAGCACTTAAGTATAGTGAATAAATTAAATAAACATTCCTTTGCTGAATTTGTCTGATACATGCAAAGCCTTCTACATAAAGGTAATTATCTCTAGAATTTCTTAGTTGCTAACTTAAGCAGAATGGGAATTTATTGGAAGTATATTGAGCTGCTCTCACAAGGCTTAGAAAAGGTGTTTATCTGATTTGGGTCCCCCCCCCCCACCCCCCGCCTCAGGATTTCCAGGTTGACCCTTACCATTGGGAAATTTGATTCTCATTTGGTTTTGTGCATATCCAACCTGATACAATCTAACAATCTTTCAATGCCCCCTCCCCTAACCATTCCAATCTGAAACCTGTAATTGATAGTTTATTATCAAATAGAGGAGACATAGTGTTGAAAATAAAATTTCTTCCACTTTCTTGCCCTATCTGACTATGTTTTCCTGTAGTCCTTAAGTAATGACGTTCATTGAACCGCCCCCCCCAATTAGAACCCTTTCTCCCATTTGCTGCTTCTATTTCTTCCTCATTCAAAACCCCAGCTCTTCTGAGATACATACCATCAGACTGTTATCCCCTTCAGATCTGTTCTTACTTTCCAGTTATACCTCCTCATTTGTACCTGGCTCACTTTTTCTCCACAATTCCTGTCATATTTAGTGACTGCTACATCCACATGGATAATCCAGCATTTGGTCTCTCAGCTTTAAACCCCTCCACCTCCACCCCCACCTTGGAAATCTACTTCCATGGCCAAAAACCTTAAACTCTTTTCTTGCTTATAATTGCTTTGCTTACACATTTTTTAAAATACTGACTACCATCTCTTTCTTGGTTACCTTATTCCTCAAATATATATAATTCCATTGGGTGCTTCTGTCTATTAATGCTTCCACTTTCCCCTGTACCTCATTCATGCCACCTTTTCCCACCTTATGTAGCTTAGAGTGCATGCTCCATTAATATAACTGCTTTCTTGGAGTATATCTCAGCTCCCTTATTCTTTCCCTTGTATTGTTTGCCTGAAAGAATCCTAACCTTGCTTAGATCCAACTTTCTGTTATTCTGTCATCACATCTACCAGACTACCTGTATCTGTACCCATATAAGCTGCCTTTCTATTACAGTGGGTGAAAGGCCTGTATCCCCCAAGCCTAGTCCTTCCACATGAACCCTGGAGCTCTGCCCCCTAAAGGACTTAAGGGCTCCTTAGCTGTTGTCCATATTCTCTTGCATCATCAATCTTTCCATCTCTAATGGGTTATTTTGGTTTCTTAAAAAAAAACTCTCCTAAAATAGAATCCATGTTCTTTTATAGTTCCACCCTATTATTTCTTCCTCTTTATAGAAAAACTCCTGGTTCTCCACTTTTTTACCTCCCATTTTTTCTATCCCTATCCAAATAGTTTTTGTACCCACCATTTTGCCAAAACCACTCTTGTCAAGGTTATTGACCTCTTTTTCCAAATCCTTGGTTAATAATACTCAGTTCTCATCTCATTCAATTGCTCAGCAGCATTTACCTGTCGGTCTCCTGAAATAATTTCTTTATTCAGCTCGGCCCGTGATTATAAATAAATACTATCTTTACACTAATACCTTTGAGATCTGGAACTTCAGGCCAACCTGCTCCTGATGTGCAGAGTTATTGTTAAATTACCTACTTGACCTTTATTCTTGAATATCCAAAAGGCATCTTAAATTTAACATGGCAAAGAAAGAACTCTTCATTTTTCTCTCTCACACCTTTTCTCCTCTAGTGTTCTCCACCATTTACTCTTTCTCAAACCAAAAATATAAGAGTCACCCTTAGTTTTTGGCCTTTTCTCACATTGTGTGTTAACATTTATCATTATAACTATGAGTTGCTACGTTATGTTAATTTTTACAACCTCATTACTTTCTGACATATTGTTTGTTTACTTGTTTGTCTTATTTATAGCCCACCATAGAATATGATTTCTATGAAGGCAAAGATTTTCTTTACATTCTCAAAACCTAGATCAGGAATTGCTACATCGTCGGCGGCGGCAGCCGTCCGTCTCGAGAGACGATGGTGTAGCTTCTTAAGAGTCTATCTGCACCACTGAGAATGGCTGTGCAGTCCGACTCGGGAGTGACACGGTATCTGTCTCCCCCTGTGTTAAATCGACATCTTGCGATGACGCTGGAGTGTCCTCTCCAGTGAAGCTGAAGCTACAGAGCCTGGGCAGGGTGATATGGAGGGTCTGCTGTTGCCCATGCAGCAGACCCCCCCCTCTCTTCGCAGCTGAAGGGTCCAAGGGAAAGACGGAGTCAATACAGCTTGGCTTCAGGTGCGCCGCAGGAGTTGCAGGTGTTGACTATAACGTCAAACCGCCTTAGGGACTCCGGCTCCAGATTTTCTGTCAGGGTTTACTCCCTTAGCCTTTCCCCTGAAGAGGTATGCCGCAAGGCAGCGGAGGTTTTTTGAAGTCAGAGTTTTCCTTCTCTGATGTGCCCTGACTGGAAGATCGAACCAGCGACACTTAGCTCGCAGGCCGACGCTCAATCCACTGAGCCAAACCAGCCAGGGGAATTGCTACATAGGAGGCATTATATAAGTAGCTGGTGATTGAATAAAGTAAATAAATAATTCTAACAGTATGTTCAATGTTGTGATGAAGGTAGAACAGGGAGTATCATAATAAATCAAAAATAAAGGGAGAGTTGGAATAATTGATAGTGTTATCCTCAAGGAGATAGTATGTCTTGGGGATGAAAGGGTCAAGGAGACATTGAATCTAATCAGATAGATGAATGGAATAAGGGGGAAAGAAGAATTGGTGCTGATAAGTGTAAATTGTGGGCCAGGAAGTTGAAGGAGTTTAATCTGAAAACAAAATGAAATGAAAAGGATCAGGTAAAATTGTTGCACTGGGGAATCTTGAAAACGAGGTGTCTCTTTTATTCATTTTTGAGAGAAGAATTTAGACA
Source organism: Furipterus horrens (assembly GCF_987537825.1). NCBI lineage: Eukaryota > Metazoa > Chordata > Mammalia > Chiroptera > Furipteridae > Furipterus > Furipterus horrens. The sequence goes on from NW_028327174.1 coordinate 158,121,811, forward strand.
CTTTGAAATCTCGGTAATTTTGAGTGAATAAATAAAGGTCATCTTGAAAGAGGGAAGGGCAAAAAAGGCTAAGAGTCTGTGAAGGCTTTTTTCCAAAACAAGATCATAAATAGGTATTCATGCCTATTTTTATTTCTTTTTTTAAAGATTTTATTTATTTATTTTTAGAGAGCATAGAAGGGAGAGAGAGAGGGAGAGAAACAATGTGTCATTGCCTCTTGCCCCCAGCTGGGGACCTGGCCTGCAACCCAGGCATGTGCCCTGACTGGGAATCGAACCAGCAACCCTTTGTTTCACAGGTCGGTGCTCAATCCACTGAGCCACACCGGCGAGGGCTATGCCTATTTTTAAAATGAACATATTAAATTATGTGATAGCAAAATCACAAGACTGAAAGCCTCTTTTAGGTAATAGGCTCTCTGGTTAGAAGACTGGTTAACTAAGACCTTTTTGCCAAAAAAGGATAGCCAAATGAGCCTTGATCTCTGTGGCTTGGTTGGGCATCTTCCGCAAAACAAAAGGTCGCTGGTTTGATTCCCAGTCAGGGCACTTGCCTGGGCTGCCAGTTCATTGCTGGTCGTGGTGGGGCACATGGGAGAGACAACAGGTTAATGTTTCTCTCTCACATCGATGTTTCTCCCTCTCTCCCTCCCTTCCCCTCTCTCTAAAAATAAATAAATAAAATCTTTTTAAAAAAAGCCAAATGGATTGTTCTCAAGCTATGAATTAAAATTGCAGGTTAGGCCATCATTCTTGTAAGCTAATGTAGTCTTGTTTTATTTTGGTTTTGGTCAGGTTACTTTGAAGAATAAAAATGTTTTGAAGTGTATGTATTGGGTAGGAAAATTTCTTGTCAGTTGTCAGATTTCAGATGTTTTTGGATTTTTGGAAAAAGTTATCAAGGTCTTGTTTAAGACTGGCAATATGGTGTGGTAGAAAGACATTGATCTTAGAATCAAAAGATTTAGGTCAAATTCTCTGCTATCTACTGGCTATATGATCTTCAGCAAATTTCTTAATGTGTCAGGGTCTCAGTGGATTTAGCCATATTGTGAGAGTTCAGTAAGGTTTATGAAAATGCTCACATGGTACCTAGCATTAAGTACTCTGTAAATGCTAGTCCATGTCTTCATCTTAACTAAGATGTTCATCATGCTCACATGCTACTCCCTCAGTTAGTGACTCTCCTGATGAATCCTGTTGGAATGTCTCTCTCCTTCTGTATGGCATTTATTGCCCTCAGCACACATGTGGTGCATGTCATATTTGTTACTAGTGTATAAGTCTTGGCTTTTTCTCTCACATATACGTACAGACATATCATCTATCTCTTAAAGAATAGGGACTCAAGCATTTTTGAACTACTCATGGAGTATGATATGCACCTGTAGGAGCAGTGCTATCTTGTGGGCTGAAGGAATGGAAATCAAGTAGTTCTTGCCATTGTACAATGGACTACTGATCTTTGTTAACTTGCCTGTCTTTATTGAGTCCCTGGCACTAAGGAGATATGAATTTTTAGTAACTACTTCAAAAAGTAGAGGAAAGGTATATATGAAACATTTTCATTTAATAAACTTTTGTTGAAGTATAACATATAGAAAAGTGCAAAATTCATGATAGAGTTCAATGAATTTTCACAAAGTGGGCACAGTCATGTAACCAATACCCAGATCAAGAGACTGTCACTGTCATCTCCTAGGGACTGCTACTCTCTTCTTCAGATGTAACCATTATCTTGATGAATGTGAAGTATTTTAAATTAAAGTCACAGCTTTTGAGGGCGCAGGAGAGAGAGAGAGAGAGAGAGAGAGAGAGAGAGAGAGAGAGTAAGTGAGAGAGAGATACAGGTACCCAGGTAACCAGCTTCTCTTTATAGAAATGGTATTAGTGGATGTAGTTAAGCATCCTAATGCTTTGTATAGTGCTTCTTTGGCTGAAAGAAATTGTTATGATTTGATTTCCCAACAGTGATTCATTTGGTACATGTAGGATTTGGGGCTTCTAAAAATATCAAGAGTAAATTTGAACTTTCCCACAGCATTGGAGCTATTTCACCCTCAGTCCTAATTGTCTTCCAATTTATCTGCTTATTCATGAGGCTGAGCAACATTTTTAGAACTTTATGGTATACATTTTCTTGGATATCTTATCAAGTTTATTTCTAGTTGGAATAGTTGGGTTTACATTCTAAAGTTAATATAATTATTCAAAAAAACTTTTGAGAAAAACAATTAAATTTTTTTTTTTGAACTAAGTTGTATTTTTGTTTTTGCATTTGTTTTTTGTTTTGTTTTTGTTTTTGTTTTTGCTTTGGAAGAGTCTTATGCCATTAACAAGGAAGTAATCTTATAGGTGATGGAGCTATGTATTTATAATAATTTCCACTGAATGTATTCTATTAGCAGAGAAGCCTATTGTAAATTTATAATAATCAGATCTGGTTTCGAAGGTCATTCAGTGATGTAGGCCATTTACAACATTGTAGATATGAAAATACCAAGCAAAACTAGGGATTATTTTAAATGCTTTTTTTTTTGCTCTATAAGGATTTATATGTTACTAAATGCCCAGCCTTCTTTTATCAAGTGGTTGACTTGTTTGTTTTGAAATTACTCATATCACTGAAGTCATCAATTTGAGTAATATATTTGACATCCTGGTATATATTTGTATATGTGAATATTCTATATACCATCATTAGATTAGCCTTTATTGTAAGACATTAGAGTAATTTGATATCGTCTTTCCTGTAAACTTGAAAGCTTATAGGACATGATGCTAGGTCTAGTTTTTAATAAAGTTAAAATAGTCCTCTGAGCTCAGTGGGTTAGACATTCCTCTGCGGACCGCATGGTTGCAGGTTTGATTCCCAGTCAGGACACATGCCTGGGTTATGGGTGTGTGAGAGGCAACCAATCAATGTTTATCTCACACATTGATGTTTCTCTCCTTCTCTTTCTCCCTCCCTTACCCTCTCTCTAAAAATAAAAAAAAATCTTAAATAGTCATGTGGGATAAATTATCTATAGTCTATATTAAAATATTATTGTTGCTTTTGCATATGGATGCTCTTGCTTTAATTTAAACTATTAGTGAACCATGGGCAATTCTTTGACACTCATTTGAGGACTTCAAGGGCAGCTGTTCCCTAGTAAATTTAAATAAAAAAACTCCCTGGTTTACAGTGGCAATTAACTCTGATCTTAAGGGTTCTCGAGTGACAACTTTATTACGGCCTTCTTTTAGCTACCTTGTAAGAAAATTAAGTCAAATTTTACTTAGGCTTCTAATTCAAAACGGTTGCCTGAGAACAGTCATTTATCTTTCTGTTTTCCTCAAGTGTCAGTGAAATGACAGCATACAAAAAAAAAAAAAAAAGAAAGAAAAGAAAACTATGATACTAGGAAACTGAAAAAGCAGAAAAGAATATTAAGTCAATTTAAGATATAAAATAGAATTAGATTGATGCAGTTAAGCAGTTTATGAAGCTGTAATACAATACAGATGGAAGTTAAGATTTTTCCAGTAAAACTAGTTTTAATATATTACCAGAAGAGGTAGAAGGAATTTATGAAGGAAGATGAGTTGTTGTTCTAAATTGTTTATCACTTTAGACTTTGATCTGAAGCTTTTTGAGGAGTACTTAAGATTTAACAATGGTCTTTGAAAACATAAAACGCCTTTCCCATTCTGTGACACCTTTGCAAATTTGCCATAAGTAATGGAGGTACATGAATTCCTCACTTTGTCTCATTGGGTTGGGGCTGAATGAAACATAGTTTTTGCATCTGCAAGGCTGCCAATCAGCCATGAATCTGTGGTTATTCCCCCTCAATCCAACTACTTCTGAAAGCCCAGTTTGAAAAAGGCAGTTAATCTCTTACTTTAAACACCATTTAAACTCTAGCAAATATTGATTCCTCTCCAGATTTACTTCATGACCTTTACTTTCATCTCTCCAACTAGATTTTAAGCACTGAGGAAGAAACTGTATCATAAATCTTATGAAGCCTTTAGATGCCTAGTGTAGTGCTAAGTACATACTTATACTTTTTCAAATTGTTCCTCCAGACAGCAGACAGATACCCATGATATGTACTGTATTTAATTCTGACCCATGACACATTTTATACCTTGACGTGTTGGAAGGAAGGAATCCTAAGCTGGGAGTCAGAGCAACATCAGGAGTAGACTCTTCAGACTCCTGGTGTGGCTACTGAGTCACTTTCTATAACAGTGGGTAAGTTGTACCAACTCTACAAATTAGAACAAAAATAAATAACAGTATCACTTTCTTCCTTCCACATATGGATGTGAGAATAAAATGAGAATTATAGGACAAAATCAGATTTTTGAAAAATCTGTAGAAATAAAATGTAGTAATATTTTGTTATAGGTGATTTGCATTTGTCATTCAGAATATACCTTAATTTTGTCCCTCAGCTTTTTATATTCTTGTCATCAAAAACATCTTTGTTTTCCTTTTAAGAATGAGAAAATACTGTCAATTGAAGTTAGGTCACATGTGAATACTGAGCTCTAAACTAAATGAATCATGGTACAAGCCTAATTGTTTCCTGATGTGACTTGACCCCTGAATCTATTGTCAAGATACATAGATTACTCGTATGACATATTAATATGACCAAAACAAGACAACTACATATCTTTGAAGAAGTTAACTGGCTTTAGTATGGTAATTATTCTTATACTCCCCCCAAGCAAATGCCTTACAATATTGATTTATTTTAAAAGGTAAAATCATTTGGTTTGTGGACATTACCAATTGTTATGATTGAAAGAGTTAAATCCATAATTTCTAAATATGCTATTAGGAGGAAATTAATATTAGTTTAACATTGTGAAACAATGGCAGTCAGTAGTTTGTCTCTGTTAAGATCACTAACTTAGGGCATACCATTCCGGTTGGACAAGGTATCAAAATGTGACTAACTTTTAATGAGTGCTAATAAAAACATGTGTTCTACCTCATGACACTACACAATTGCTGCTTGAGCTTTTTGCATTCCAGTTCAATTGTACATAGTTAGCACATGTGGCTTACCACTTAGTTTCCCTCTATTGGTTAGGTCTTAGTGTATTGGAAAATCTTGGGGGAACATGATAGAAAAGTAAGCCCTCTCTTAGAACATTGCTTAGCAAAGATAATTTTTCCTTCCTTAATGAATTATTCTAACTTTGGAATTTTGTCTTGCGCTTTTAAAACAAATAATGTATAATAATGCAAGGTTACCTGAAGAACAAGCCAGCAGCTTTGGCCCTCTGCAAAACTATATACCAGTGTTAGAATTTAAGTTGAAACAGTACAAATTGAAATGGGTACTCTACTAAATTGTGAGCTGTTTTGTTCTTTTAATATTTAGAAAATTTTGAAAGCTGTAGGAAAACTTTCTACTTGTCACTTTAATAGAATGTCCTAAACTAAAAGGTATCTTTTTATGGGTTCTGCCTCTGCTGCTACTGACTAATTATGTGACCTCAAGCAAATCTCTTAATTCTCTGAGCCTCAGGTTTCTCATCTGAATGAAGATAATTACGCCTGCTCCTAACCACAGGAATGTTCTAAGAATAGCAGCAGAGAGACTTTTTATAAAGGCTTAAACATGAGGTTTATAGATTTATGATCGTAGTCTTCTGTGTAAAAATTACTTGGTTTGTTTCATTTTTATAATTAAAACCAAAAAGACCTGCTTTGTAATAAAGCACGTGAACAACTCTTTCCTATGCATGCTTTTGTCTAGACACCTGGCCAAAGTGCAGACATGTCTCGTGTATATGAAATCATTCAGTGACATGAGTAAGCAAAAGAACATTGACCAGGAACTATAAACAGCCAGGCAGGGAGTTGAATGATAAGTGTAGTAGAAGATCTCTTGAGAACATAGGAATACATTATTTACTTCATACATTACTTACCTCTGTCTCCTTTAGTTTTGATACAGACATCTTCTGTTGGGAGAGAATGTATTAGGATCTCTCTTCTCTCTCCTTCCCCAGAATAATTACTACTCTCCTGTTTATTAAGATATGTTATTTTCTATATTTGATAAGAGCAACATGGGAATGTGAACAGCGGAGGCATAAACAAAGGTTGAGAATCACCGATCCAGAAATGACCCAGATTTCCCATGTTTATAATTTTAGGTTCCCTAGGTAACTGAGATTTGGTCTGACATTTGATATCATAACTAAGGCAGGGTTAACACATAGGAAAGAGCAAAAAAGAAATAACTTTCCAGCTTTCCATGTGTTTAGATTTGGTTTAAATTCCAGGACAAGGAATAAAGGCCAGAAACTATTGACATAAATTCCATTTTCCTTGACCATGAGGAAATGAGAGTAGAAAACAGTTGGTTTCTATACAGTGCATACCATGTCTGAATGAAGGGACTCTGGAAGTACAGAGTGAGAAATTAGGGGAAGTTATGTTTTGGGGTGATGTGTTTTGATATAAAATTTTAGAAAAGCTTTTTAGACTATTAGCATGCAAATAGTCGAGTCACAGCACCACGTTTCACAAGTTTCTTGAAGTCACTTGATTGAAAATCAGAATGTATCTTCTCAAAGAAGTGATGCTCACAATGATGAAACTAGAAATCAGTCTGAGATTTAGTTTCTAAAATTGAGGCAGTATAGAATAGTGGGGCAGAATAATGACATTTGGAATCAGAGGGCATGGTCTTGAGCCCTGGTTGTGTTTCCTTATAGATGTGTAATCATAGCTATATTATTAAACCTGTCTGAATGTGTTTCTTCTTGTGTAAAAAGGTAGTAATATTATTTTTCCCCCAAGGTAGTTTTTAGGAAATGATATAATTAACTGTGAATATTAACTTTTAAGCAGAAGATACTATATAAAAAATTTTAAATGATATACAACATTTATTTGGTCCATATGATTTGCCAAGAAAAACATAACTGTAAGGTAAATATTTTTGCTTTATAAATGAGGCAGCAGGCACAGAGAAGTTCATTAATATGGTGGTGTGATTTGAAACATGCGCCCAAATTCACACTGTTAACCCCCACGCAGCTCTCTACGAACATCTTTGTAGGTGCCAACCATATAAACATTTTTAAAAAATAATTTTTATTTTATAATTACAGTTGATGTGCAATATTATATTAGTTTCAGTTGTACAATGCAGTGATTAGACATTTATATAACTTAGGAAGTGTTCACCCTGATAAGTCTGGTACTCATCTGACACCATAAATAGCTGTTAAAATATTATTGATTATATTCCCTATGCTATATTTTACATCCCTATGACTGTTCTGTAACTGTACCAATTTGTACTTCTTAAACCCTTTACTATTTTCACCCATTCCCTCCCCCAACCCCTCCTATCTGCCAACTGTCAAAATGTTCTCTGTATCTATGAGTCTATTTCTAGTCTGCTTTTTCATTTATTTTGTTCTTTAGTTTCCACATATAAGTAAAATTACATGGCGTTTGTCTTTTTCTGAATTATTTCACTCAGCACAATAACTTCTGGGTTCATCCATGTTATTGCAAATGGCAAAATTTCTTTTTTATTTTTTTTATGGCTGAATTATATTCCATTGTATATATGCACCACTTCTCTATCCATTCATCTGTTGATGGATACTTAAATTCCGGCCTGTAAACTTTCTGTTAAGAAATCAGCTGAGAGTCTTATGGGGGCTCTCTTGTAGGTACTAACTGCTTTTCCATCACTGCTTTTAAGATTCTCTCTTTGTCTTTAATCTTTGGCATTTTAATTATTGTATCTTGGTGTGGGCTACTTTGAGTTCATCTTGTTTGGGATGCTCTTTACTTCATGAGCTTGTGTGTCTTTTTATTTCACTAGGTTAAGAATGTTTTCAATCGTTATTTCTTCAAATAGGTAAGAGGTTCTCAAACCTTTGCTCTCTCTTTTCTGCTCCCATACCCCTTGATGCAGATGTTGTTCCTCTTGATGTTATCCCAGAGGTCCCTTCAACTTCCCTCCTTTTTAAAATTCTTCTTCTCCTCTTCCTCCTCCTCCTTCTTCTTCTTAATTTTTTTTGCTGCTCTGATTGGGTGTTTTCGGCTACTTTGTCTTCCAAATCATTGATTTGCTTATGTTTCATCTAATCTGCTGTTGATTCTTTCTATCTTTCTAGTGTGTTCTTCATTTCATTTGTTTATTCATTTCTTCTTTTCTCTTGCTACTTTTAAGATTTTCTCTTTGTCTTTAACCTTTGGCATTTTAATTATGATTTGTCTAGGGGTGAGCCTCTTTGAGTTCATCTTGTTTTGGACTCTCTGCACTTCCTGGACTGGTATATTTGTTTCACCAAATTAGGAAAGTTTACTGTCATTATTTATTCAAATAGCTTTCCAATTTCTTTCGCTCTCTTCTCCCTCTGGCACCCTCATGATGCGAATGTTGGCACACTTGAAATTGTCCCAGAGGCTCCTTACACTATCAATTTAGTGTTTTAGTATATCATTTCTACATTACTACAGCAACTTCCTTACTGTTCTCTCTACTTCCCTCTGTCTTTTATTGCTGCTTAGGCTCTTGTCCACTCAGGTCCCTTCCTCTTCAAGAGTCTAAATTCTTTAGCTTGGAAACAAGTTCTCTTATAGTTTAGCTCATTCCTCCCCTTCTCACACTGTTGTTCAGCTGCTCCTCACTGCTTGCAGTTTCTAAAAGGGCATATACTTTCTCATGCTTCCCTTGAGGGAGGCCTTCCCTGTGCACTGCACTTGGGCTTTGGTAGGTAGAGGATGATCCCAAAGAACTCTTTGTTTATCTGAAATAATTTCAGCACTGTGTGCTTACTAGCTCAAGGGCAAGGACCACCTTACCTCTTCCTTTTTTTTTTTAACCTGTATTCCTGGATCTGATATATGCCTGACCATAGTAGGTGATCAGAAACGAGGACCTGCTATTAGGAAGTGGGGAAATATATGTAGAAGACAAAGTTCAGGACATTGTGGAAAAATTGATTTGTCAGTATTGGCATTTTGATAAAATGAGGGAGAGACACAGGTCACCTGAGATTTTGTAGGACCTACAAGAAGACAATAAAACTGTCTTATTTCCATTTAGAGTTGTTCCTGAGTTACTTATTCACTATAAATGTCCTATAGTTAATAATGAAGATGCATCAAAGATAATTGAAAACACATTATCTTTAAAATTCTAAGTACCCACATTTTAAGTATTGAAAGGCAAAATTTTCCTTGTCAGGAGATTATTCCTTCCATGTTCTGCTTATAATATGCTTTTATCATTGCATTGTGGGTCTTTCCATAAAAAATATTTTTAACATTTATAATATGTCATTTTGAATTGTACCTTTTAGAAAAAATGGAGAGAATTAAAAATCTTCATACCAGATTGCTGTTTGTTTCAACTATCCACACCTTTTAAATATGTGATTAGTTTATCATTGCAGTGATTTGGTTATTAAAAGCCTACAGAAATACTAGCTTGCTAAAGTGCACAGCACCTACTTATATTAATTTTCCTTTAAAATAAATGAGTGAACTACAGTTTTTTGGGAAAAAAAAAGTGCTTTTTTAATGGGTTTTCCTTCTGCCAGAAGAAGATATTGCAACAGCATGTTTCTGCTAGTAGGCAGGTGTGGCTCCATTTAACTATCTGTTTTGCATGAAGGTTGCCAGTGAAAATCTGGATAGTTTGCTTGGCTGCTGAAATATATCAGTAGGTACTTTGGGAAGATTCTACATAAACCCTCTCTGTATAATTGCAACTGACAATAGCTCTACCCGCTGACTGAGAGAATAGTCCTCTGTTTGGAATGATCAGAACTCATTTTATATTCAGTCTTTGGATGAAAATGCAGTTGTTTATTTTCGCAGATGTTACTTGTTAAAGATTCCAGCAATAACAAAAAAACTGGGAGAGGGAACCAAATATTATTTCTTGACTAGAAAAAGCTTACGTTGTAACTATATGGAACAGGAGGAACATTTAAAGTATTTCTAGTAGTATATGTTTTTCTTTCTCTCGGTTTGATATTGGTGTTTTTTGAAATTAGGAAAATAGAGTGAATAGAGGAAGGTGGACTGGACTCCAGGGAAGAAAATTAATTTTAGCCTATAGTAGAAATATACCTCACTCTTAATACCTTAGGTATCTTTTGATTAAAATTTTATATAGTAAAAAAATCAAATATTGGTAATGCAAATATTTATGTTTTTATGTATGTATGTATATATGAATGTATATATATGAAGTATTACAGATAACTAGAGTAGTATCTTGCTTAAAGGAGAATTGGACTGATTTTTTTGTGAAAAATTCTTATAAATATTGATAGCCAATCTCTAATTAGCTACATTGAACAGATGTAGTTCCTTAAAAAAAATAAATTTTAAAGTCTAGAGTAACTTTAGTTTATATATAATATTTTCCTTAAATGACAATAAAGTCAATTTTACTACTAGAACTCACTTCAAAAGTATTCTGAGCTATTTATATGACTAGCTCACTTTGTGAAATAATAAAATACATAAAAATAGTAAGACTCAGTAACTTATCCAAATAAGGTATTTCTTATATGAGTACCTGATATTCACACTATTACATTTTATCACATTATAAAAAGTTTGTAAGTTTGAAAGTTTTAAGTGAATAGAACGCAGTATTGACATTTTGAATTATATAGGAATGGTGTTCTATCTAGTAAATGTAATATCAAGTTAATTATAGCAAAAATATTTGAATTCCCTTTTTGAAAAGAAAAAATGGCAATGTCTTATATTCTTTAACAAATTTTTTAAAATGTTTTATTGATTATGCTGTTACAGTTGTCCCAATTTATGTTCCCTTTGTACCCCTCCACCCAGTGGCCCCCCTTCCCTCCAGTTGTCCCCCACCCCTTAGTCCATGCCCATTGGTTGTGCATATAGTTCTTCTCATCATCTTCCTGTCTACTCCATTCCCTCCTACATCATCTCCTGCATCATCTCCCTCCCTTTCCCCCTTCCCCCCTCCCCTCTAACCTCCCTCCTATATGTAACCCGTACCTATAATTTTTTTTCCACTCTCGTTGCCTACTTAGTTTGCCTTTGTTTTGATTCCCTAGCTTCTGTTGTTGGTTGTTGTGATACAGTTTTCATTTTAATGTTCATAGTTTTGATACTCCTTCTTCTAAACAAGTCCCTTTAACATCTCATATAGCATCTATTTGGATCTAATGAACTCCTTCAGTTTTACTTTGTCCTGGAAGCACTTTCTCTACCATTCTATTCTGAATGATAGCTTCGCTAGATAGAGTAATTGTGGCTGTAGGTTTTTGCTTTTCATTACGTTGAATATTTCTTGCCAGTCCCTTCTTGCCTGCAGAGTCTCCTTTGAGAAATCAGCTGATAGTCAAATTGGGACCTCTTTGTACATAATTCTCTTCTCTCTTGATGCTCTTAAGATTCTCTCTTTATCTTTAATTTTTGACGTTTCGGTTATAACGTGTCTTGGTGTGGTTCTCCCTGGGTCCAGATTATTTGGAACTCTGCATGATTGGGATCTCTATCATCCCTGCCATCCTGCAGTTTTTGCTTCCTGGGAGGGGCTGTCACACCTCCTACGCTATATTGGGTGGAGCCCCGTGTGCTGGTCACTACCAGGCGACCCTTCTCACCACACTGTGGCGCTTTGTGTGGGGGCGGGGTCCAAGATGGATTCCCGTCATTGTCATTCTCTCTCTGCTGAGAGACCAGGAGCCTCATCTTCTGTCGCACACCCTCTGGACCTAACAGTCCAAGGCAATGGGGGTCTGCCTTCCCCGTCATTGCGAGCTGACGGGTTTGGTCTGCAGCCGGGGGTGCCTCCCCAGGCGCTTCTCGCCTCCCCTTAAATATGGGTGTCTGTGCTTACCGCAGTCCTGCCACCCGTTGCTGCTGCTGCCGCCACCAGCACAGCCCGACCTCTCCGCCCCGGCTTCGCCCCTCCTACCCGTCTGGACGAGCACCACTTGTTTATAACTTCATACGTTGGACTTCCATGTAGCTTTATTTTCTGGAACTTCTGGTTATTTCTGGTTTTGTGGTAGTTGTAGTCCTTAGTTGTGGAGGGAGATAGAGCATGTCATTCTAGGCTTCCATCTTGGCTGAAAGTCTCTTTTTAAAATTTTAACTGAATAAAAAAGCAAAGCAAATTTTTATAGATGATATTAGGAAGCATTTGCTTCTTCACTATCCAACTGTGTACTTGATTCAAGAAAGGGACAATTGTTCTTTACTATGAGTTGTTGTCTCTGATAAATTCCTGTTATTTTTACTGTCTTGTTAAAATGGGACCAGAACTTTTTATGTGCAAGTATAATGTGATGAGAATTTGCAGGTTCATTAGAAGTTTCCTGATGCTTATAACATTATGCATTTTAAAATGATATATTCAGTCAAAAATTAGAAACCATAAAACTGTCAAATAATAGGGAATAGGTTAAGTAAATTACAATGTTACTCTGAGAGAATATAATGTAGCCAATAAAAATATGCTTTCAAAGTATATATATGTACATATATTAGTATGAAAAAGTTAAGGACAAAACAAGTTGTAAAACAACATGTACAGAAACCATGCAAATTTCTGTAAATATAGGTGCTTGAAACACTAGAAATACAGAATCTCAGTGATGAGATGTCATTTTTCTTTATCTGTAGTTTTATAAAATTTCTATAATGTGAACACAAATGTAAATGCTCATATTCACATTATAGAAATTTTGTAAAACTACAGATAAAGAAAAATGACATCTCATCACTGAGGGACATCTGTAAAACTGTCAACAATAAAAATAAAGGAAAAAATATAGCAGGCTTTTTTGTTGAAATCAACATACTGATTCCAAAATGTAAAGCAAAGGAATTAGAACAGCTAAAACAATTTTGAAAAGAAACAAAGCTGAAAAATGCACAGTACTGGTTTCAAAACCTTAAAGCTACCATAATCTAGACAAGGTAATAGAGGTAAAAGAATAGATGCATAGATTAATGTGATAGAATATTGCATTCAGAAATAAATCCACACATACTTAATTTTTGACAAAGATACAAATGCAGTTCAGTGTTGCTAGAACATGAACATACATATATAATTTAAAAAGAACCTCTATCAGCATTTTGCACCATGTAAAATAATTAACTCAAAATGGATCATAGACTAAATGTAAAACCTAAAATTACTGAACTTCCAGAAGAAAGCATAGGTAAAAATTCTAGACTTTAAGGAAGTCTAAGGTGTTGTTAAAGAATAAAAGAATTAACTGAAAATTTGTTTTTCAATTGAAATTAGAAAGGTCTTAGAAAAAATACTGTTAAGGTAACGAAAATAAAAGTACAGATTGGAGGAATATATTTGCAAAGCACTTATCAATAAAGGCTTGGCATGGAGAATATATAGTTATACCTCACATGCCAATAAGAAAAGGGACAACCCAATTAAAAAATGAGCAAAAGATATAAATAGACCCTTCATTAAGGAAAATACATGATGGCAAGTAAGTACGTGAAAAGTTATTAGGGAGATTTAAAATAAAACTATAATGGGATCATTATACATATGTATTTGAATGACTAAAATTTAAAAAAAAATTTTTTTTTCAAGCACGGGAAGGGATGCAGAAAACAATCCTCATACATGGCTACTGGGAATGCAAAATAGTACAGCCATGTTGAAAAACTATTAGTTTCTTGTCCTGGCTAGTGTGGCTCAGTTGGTTGGAGCATTGTGCTGTAAACTGAAAGGTTGCAGGTTCAATTCCCAGTCAGGGCACATAGCTAGGCATACGTAGGTTGTGGGTCTGGTCCCCATTCAGAGAGGGTTTGGTCCCCAGTTGGGGTGCATGGGAGAACTGATTGATGTTTCTCTCTCCATCTATGCTTCTTTCCTTTTTTCTCTCCCTCCCTTCCCCTCTCTCTAAAGTCAATAAGCATGTCCTTGGGTGAGAATAAGAAAAAAAGAGATAAAAACTATTAGTTTCTTATCAAATTAAGTATAACATAATCATATAATCCCCAAATACCATTTTTAGATATTAACCCAAGAGAAATAAACATCTGTTCACACAGTATTGTTAAGATGTCGGTTTTTGTGTGCACATATTTATTAGCATCCCAAACTAGATACAACTCAGAATATCTTCAAATGGGGAATGAATCAGCATTATAACACATCCATACAATGGAATACCATTCACTAATAAGGAATGAGCTCTTCAAATAGTTGTATACTTTGTCATTCTATTTACATGACATTTTAGGAAAGGCAAAACTATAGGAGCAAATCTAAAAATCATTGTTGCCTGTGGGGTGGTAGCGGGGATTGACTACAAAGGAGCATAAGGGAACTTTTTAGAGTGATGGAAATGTTCTATATTTTGGTTGTCAGATTTCACAGAACCATATAGTTTTACTCTAGAGATTACACCTCAAAACTGACTTTAGCTGGCAACCTTTAAAATAATTAGTTTAGAAAGAATGATTAACATTTAAAATGATTTATTCAGGCAAAGGATATTGAATGGCTACTAAAACTATGAACTGAAATATTATTGAGGAACAGTCTACTGAAATGACACCCATAGATTATTGCTAATCTTTCTAATTTGAAGAAGGCTGTGCAGTTTCACTTTAATCAAGTGATCAGTCAAATTTCGCATTGCTGACTAGGCAAGAACTAAACATTTTGTGCCTCTTGACTTAGAGTAACATAAAGTTCACAGTAGCAGCACTTATGAACTATTGTGAAAGATATTAAACCTGGATCTAGTCAAGACTTTAAACCTAACTTGCACTTTACAGAAATATAGGAGATAAAGCAATGAGTTAAATTACACCATTAGATAACAATTAGAGAAATCCAGAATATGGGACACTCCTGAAGACAACTTGCCTGGTATTTTTAAAAAATAGTGTAATAGAGGAGACCTTTCTAGATCAAAAGTGAAATAATAGTCAAATAGTATTTGATTACTGATTGGGGGGGGGCAGAGATGAGGTCATGTGCGAAGAAGCTCCAGGTCAGGACTTAAAATAAGGGCGGTCTGAAAGAGAAGGAGTTTCTGCCATGCTGCCTGTAGTAAGAGAGGAGCTACATATGTCTGCTCCTCTGAGGATTTGGCCACGCAGCCTGAGCTAGTAAGAAAGAGGTAGCTGGTCTGCCATGGAAGAGAGGAGAGGTAGCAGCCATGCCAAGCTGCAGTGAGGAAGGAGCAGCCGTGAGGGGCGGCCATAAGGTCTGAGAGAAGCAGCAACTATGCAGTTTGTAGACAGGTTTCCTCCAGGCAGCCAGGTGCAGTAAGGAAACAGCAGCCAAGGCCGAGAGAACGGCCTGCTGCTGCTCTGACTGCCTGCTCCAGGTGGCTCCGAAGCCACCAAAGACTCTGCCTTGCGAGACACTGACCTGCTGCTGCCTCTCAGACCCCGATTCTATCTGGATTCTTGGGACTCTGGACTTACAGAGAAGTCACTCTCTTGAGATGTGTGCTTCCTGGGACTCCAACATGACCCAATATATAACGGCATATATATTCCTGGACCACTACATGGAGGCTGAGGACAACATACCCCAGATCCTGGAGGAGAGAGCTGCTGCGAGAGGATGGCGACTCTGAAACCCATGAGTGTCCATTCCAGAGGGGATGGCGATCTGTTTGCATAGCTGGCTTAAGAACAGATGGGAAACTTCTGGGCATGGTTTTGGCTTACAGCCTAGTGGAGAGCAAGGGAAGTGCTGGGTTTCGTGGGCAAGCTGGGCTCCGAGCAGGAGTGCTCCCAGCCTTGAGCCCCCAAGGTTGGAATCCTGTAAATAAAAACCTGTTTCCCTCAACACTAATTGTTGGGTCATGCACCAAGGTGCCATGTGCAGGAGTCCCAGTTTGCTGGGTTATACCTTCCTCCCTCTCTCTCTCTCTCTCTCTCTCTCTCTAAAAATCAATTAAAAAAAATTTTTTTAATGAAATTCTCAAGTAAAATCCCAATTCTAACTGCTATTGAAAATCCATTTCCATGAAATCTTCTACCATGAGGAAAATGCCACAATTAATTTCCCTGATAGGGTTAGTTGTAAACTTCATTGCCATGGTTTTTGCCCTAGGCAGAATGATTCCTAGAACTAAGACTTAGCATTCATTGCTCACATCTCTGGAATTCGCTTTTTCTAGTTTGCCAAAATACAGTAAACAAGGTGTACAATACACTCTCTTTCTGCAACTATTTTTAAGTGAAAGTACTATTCTCGTTCTGACTTCCATTCACTTCTTCACACATGAAAATCAAATTTAATTTTTAGTAGTGCCTGTTAGTCATTTGAGCTCTGTACAACTTCTCCATTTATACTGCTTCACACATCTCTCACAGGACAAGTTCCCACAAAGACCTGTTTTGTTCTGCTGTCGATCCACCTAAAGAAACCAGTTTCAAAACTATGCACAGCTTTGTAAATCAAGATGAACTGGTCAGAAATTGGATACAGAAACAAACAAGACCAAATAATGCTTCCTCCTTAACAAGCAGTGTGTTATATATAATAAAATTGTAGATAGAGAAATGCTATGTATTCTAAGAATATTCTAATTAGAAAGTTTATATCATATTCATATTGTAGTCATAGTCAAGTCATTAGCTTGTTCCCGTTGCTAGAGTTATGAAAATATAAGTAATGCTTCTAGTAGGATACTGTAGGCAAAAGAGGACAATGAGAACAAATGATGAAATGTGAATTTTAGTTCTGGGTATTTCTTAGCATAAGAAGAAGAGTTTGATATCAAGCACAGATTTCCTTCTTTTGGGCAATAGTTAGCAGACCACAGTAAGAAGGAATATACTGGTATGCAGAATTTATTTTCCCAGGGACCTCATCTAGGTCAAGAAGAAAGAAATACTCTTACACAGTTCATAAGTAACAGAATTATGTTTTAATAATTTGATACTTAATTCAGTATCAAATAATCTTCCAAAGAATCTCCTTCTTTTCTGATGCTTTTTTTTTCCTCTTGAGAAATAAAAAAAAGGAAACAAAAGCAAAGAAAAAATGTCCTCTACTCATTATTCCAACAATAGGTAAAGGCTAGGCTTACACCGCAAGTGAGAGTATTCTCAGAATACTTAGTGAAAATACATATTCTATGTCCTGAATCAAATTCATTTGTTATAAAATATAAAACTATTGTGGAGAACACATGACACATTTAAAAAATTTTCATCCTCCTTAACTCCCAATACTTTTCGAGAAGAACATTTAAAAAAATAACTTCTCCCCCTCCTAGAGCCCGTTTCCCACCACAGATGTTTACATGAGCATATTTATTTTCTGTCTTGAAGAAACCAGATTAGCAAGGTAACTTTTCTAAAACATTTTTTTACATGAGAATATAAAAGGATTAAATTGAATAATTAAATGCCTTCTTGCTTGCAACTGCTTCTCCCTGGCACTCCTTTCTCAGCTTTCGTAGTCTACTCTCCCCTGCAGACAATTTAGGACTATCTGATTTCTAAGTGTGACTTCTTATTTCTCAACGGTAAGATGTGAATTGTCAAAAGAGTCATCTTGAAATGTGAATTATGTTTTCTTCTTTATTATTGCATTTTTATTGAGGTATAACTTAGTAAAATGCACATTTCTTAACTGTACAGTTTTAGTTTTCACATATGTACACCTCAGAATCAATGGTGAAGACTTTCTCAAAATCCTCCTGCCAGCAGGTTAAAATATTTCCTAGATGATTCTGAGCTACACTATTAAGAATCTTTGGTTTGTTAAGGACCAAATTGAGTAATGTACATAAAAATACATATCATAAAGTGTTAATACAGATTAAAGTTAGGTAACTATTTTTTAAAAAACTTAAATTTCTTGTGTGCCTTTTTTCATGGGATTTGCAATTCTGGCTCACAGAAATTCTCAATTTCTTTTCTTTTTGTTTTTAAGAAAATTAATGCAAAACTTCATGATGGAGTGTGTCAGCGCTGTAAAGAAATTCTTGAATGGCGTGTAAAATACAGCAAGTACAAACCATTGTCAAAGCCTAAAAAATGGTGAGTTAAGTTTCTTAATTGCCTTACCAGTATCATATGTACCGTAGTTTATTTTATTCATTCCACGACTTCCAAAATGGAATTCAAATAAATATTAGGTAAATAGAGAAGGGATTCCATTCTCCCACATAGAATTTATCTTAGCATGCTGAATCTTACTTTGTGAAGGCAAACAAATTGAAAAAGTGGATTGATCATTCCCTGCCCCATTCTTCCATAAATAAATAAAACACCATTTTTATAGACTTTTGTTCATAAAAGGTGGGTAGGGCAGAGAGGAGTATGTTTGTTTTGCACAAATCTACCTCCCACTGATGAGCTAACAATATTTACTGTGGATCATCTTTCCAAAAGGGACTTTTTAATGCAAACCATGAAGTTTACTGAAATAGCTTAGATGAAGTATCATAAGTAAATTGCCAGATTGATAATTTATAATTGCATTCCTTTGAATACTTGGGTTTAAATGAACTGATACTGGACTTTGTTTCTCATCCCTCTGTCCCTCGACCTTTCTCTGCAACTCTCGGATTCTGTTTGTGCAGCCTTATGTACACCCTGGTGCTGCTTCCTTATAGCCTTGAGCTCAGCTGAATAAGAACTATATTGGAGGGTAACTGCTGCCCAAGTGACGGTTTTAAATATAGAAGTTAACATTAATACATGTGATGGTGTTTTTACATTATGAATTTTAAGTTAGTAGGTTATATATTAGCTATTGAGAACACAGTTGTTCATTGCTGCTTTATTTTCCTTTCTGTTTTTGAGTAGTGACAACTTCCTTAAGTGTGTCCTCTCTTCTTTAACAGGAAGAAATTTACTTAAAGTTTGGAAGGTTAAAATAAAAAATATATCTGAAATAACCTTTGCTGTTTATTTGTTTTGAAAAATTATGTCAGACATTTTGTATATCTATAAATCAAGCTATAGTATAATTTGTTTTCTTGAATATTTAACAGTTGGAATTTTTATTTTGGGCGATTTATTTTTCCTAAGATGCAAAAGGTAAAAGCCTCAAAGAAGGGTATTTAACTTTTTTTTTGTATTACACTTTTATAGAAGAATTTTTACTACTTATTATAGGTATAGTTGACCCCCTGTTATATAGATATATAAATTTCTCTCTGCTCTTTTAAGTCTTTTTCTGTGTTCTTCTAGCATTTCCTCCTCAGAGAAAACACTTTGAAACAAATCTGAGGAGGTTTATGCCCACTGGCCCAAATTAGCAGTAGAGAAATTTGGCAACTGTTTGTATCCAATGCTAGATATCCATGAATGAGTTAACTGTTTTCTCTGTGATTGAAATTAGATACTGGTTGTGCTAATCAAGTGTGTAGTTTTAGTTAATAGGCCCAATAAAAGATCTGTAACTTTCTGAATATTTTTAGCAAATCTTTCTATGAAAATGTATTTACAAATCATCACACTCTCCATTTTTCTATTAGTAGCATTATTTCCTAAAAGCGTGAAGTATAGATAACAAATATTTACTTAGCCTTAGAGTTTAATAGATTAGTACTATAAAAATGGAAATAATTAAAAAACATCCCTGCCTTACCCATTATTTGATTTTAATTTTGTATCTTTTATGTGCTGTATCCTGTATGTTTATCTTCATTATGAACATCCAATGTGTAAAAGATTATATTATTATACATTTTGCAGATGCTATGGTTTTCTATAAAATTTCTGAACTTATTTATTTGTGACAGTTATTGGATTTTCTATTTTTGTGTGTGTGTATTACTGTGGTCTTAATATTGTACAGCTCTCGAAGAATTTGCACACTTTAAATCCTGGTAGTACAAATATTCTCTTCAGAAGGAAACTCAGTTTTAAAAAACGTTAAAAGAAACAGTGTTAATAGCAAATCTTATGTTTAGTTCCAAAAAACATGTAACACAACAACCTTTAAGAATGGCTGGACAAAAGGCAACTTCCAGCCAAGATGGAGGTATAGGTAGACACGCTTCACCTCCTTGTACAACGAAGGATCACAAATAATCTAAAAACAAAAAACAACCAGAACTGCCAGAAAATCAAACTGTATGGAAGTTTGACAACCAAGGATTTAAAGAAGAAATATTTATCCAGATGGGTAGGAGGGGAGGAGACAGGGAGCCAGGGCGGAGAGGATACGGTATGGAGGGGCAAGATGGTAGCAGCAAGGCAGCAATGGCGGTTGTGCAGTGGGCAGTCCTACATTCATGTGTATTGGATAAAAGCCCAGAGGGACAGCTGGGAAGGGATCCCAACCCCAGGCCAGGCCGCTTAGCCCGGGGTTCCGGCACCAGGAATATAAAGCCTCATAGTTTCTAGCTGTGAAAACCAGTGGGGTTTGGGATGGTGGAAGATACTGCCTGTCTCTCAGGAGAGTGTTTAGAGAGTTCCCATGGTCCCAGAATGTACAAATTCTACTCTGGGAACCACCACCAGGGTAGCAGCTAGAGGGGCGCCATTGCATGCAGTAAGTGGGTGAAGGGACTAGAAAAGAGGCAAGTGCTGAGCAAATGGCATTGTTCCCTCTCTGACCCTTCCCCCACATACAGTGCCATCTGTGGTGAAATAGATTGCCCTGCACTGACAAATACCTAAAACTCCACACCTTAAAATATAACAGGTGCTCCCAGGCAAAGAGTCAGAGCAACGTTACCTAACACACAGAAACAAACACAGGGAGGCTGCCAAATTGAGGAGACAAATATGGCCCACATGAAAGAACAGATCAAAACTCCAGAAAAAGAACTAAGCGAAACATATATAGCCAACCTATCAGATGTATGTAGGGTTCAAAACACTGGTGATAAGGATGCTCAAAGAACTTATTGAGTATGGCAAATGTATAAGGGAAGAGATGAAGGCTACACTAAGTGAAATAAAGAAAAATCCACAGGAAACCAATAGTTTAGGGAAGGAGGCTGGGGTTCAAATCAATGAATTGGAACATAAGGAAGAAATAAACAGTCAACCAGTACAGAATGAAGAAACAAGAATTTAAAAAATGAGGAGAGACTAAGAAGACTCTGGAACATCTCCAAAAGTGTGAACATCTGAATCATAGGAATGCCAGGAGGCGAAGAGGAAGAGCAAGAAATTGAAAACTTATCTGAAAAAATAAGAAAAGAAAACTTCCCTAATTTGGCGAAGGAAATAGATATACAAGTCCAGGAAGCACAGAATGTCCCAAACAAGCTGAAACCAAAGAGAACCACACCAAGACACATCATAATTAAAGTGCCAAACATTAAAGTTAAAGAGAGAATCTTGAAAGCAGCAAGAGAAAAGCAGATAGTTACCTACAAAGGAGTTCCCATGAGACAATCAGCTGATTTCTCAAAAGAAACTTTGCAGGCAACAAGGGGCTGGCAAGAAGAATTCAAAGTGATGAAAAACAAGGCCTACAACTGAGATTACTCTATCCAGCAAAGCTGTGATTTAGAATGGAAGGGCAGATAAAGTGCTTCCCAGACAAGGTAAAGCTAAAGGAGTTCATCGTCGCCTAGCCCTTATTATATGAAATGTTAAAGAGACTTATTTAAGAAAAAGAAGATCAAAACCATGAACAGTAAAATGACAACAAACAACTATCAACAACTGAATCAAAAAAACAAAAACAAACTAAACAGACAACTAGAACAGGAGCAGAATCATAGATATGGAAACCATATGGAGGATTATCAGTGGGGAGGAAGAAGGGAGAGAATGGGAGAAAAGGCATAGGGATTAAGAAGCATAATTGGTTGGTACAAAATAGACAGGAGGGTGTTAAGAATAATAAAGGAAATGGAGAATCCAAAGAACTTATATGTAAGATTCATGGACATGAACTAAGGAGGGGATTGCTGGAGGGAAAGACAGTACCATGTGGAGGAGGGCAATAGCATAATCAATAAAATATACTTAAAAATAAAAATTAAGAAAAAGAAAAAGAATGGTTGGCTGTAGGACAACTGTAATAGAATAACAATTAAAAAAAGAAAAAGAATGGTTGGCTGTGGACACATGGACCCAAAGGCTACCAACTGTGTCCTATCTTGGAGTCACTGAAGTTCTTAGAATCAGTGAAGTTCATGGTGATGCTGCCAGTACCTGGGCAGTGTAGGGTCACTCAGAGGCTTTAAATGACTTCAATGAGGTCAAGGAGTTGAGTATTAAGAGTACCTCAGGAGCTGCTGCTATTCCACATCACCCTGAGGCACATGAGGTTCGCCATCAATAGCTCATGATGAGTGCAAAATCAGAGAAATAGAATATTGTATAAATTCCAAGATACAGAAAACATGACATTAAAGCCTGAAGGAAGATCTCTAGGAATAAAGAAGCCTTAGATAATGCAAAATAAATGATGACTAATGAGAGATTAAGAAACGACTAGTCAAAACATGGTCCAAACATACTACTTAAGAAGATACCTTTCTGGTCTAGAACATTATAAATTTCAGATTACACTGAAGATGTGATTCAATTAGGCATTTTAGGAAGCCTAGCTTTCAAACTCCAATCCAGGATTGAGAACTATAACTTGTCTATATCCACCTTGATTTCTCTGCATATTAAAACTTGAGCAACATTGTAAGGGGATTTAAATCCATTGATGAAAGATGCTGATGGTAGTGAAGAGACCGAAATTTTGCCACCCTGAAGCTGCTTTTTGGGATATTGATTTTAAGCTATTTTTTTAAGAAACAAAAGGCTCAGAAGGAATCTTTGACCCTCCCCCCTTTCCTGCCAAAGAGATTCAGAGAAACCACCGTCAGGAAGATCTTGTGTTCCCCTTAGCCTCATTTGAATTAAGTATGGTAAACAAGAGAACTTCTGGCAGGTGCCTGTTAGCTGGATACCCTCTTTGTCTCATTGTTTCTGAGTCACCTAGCAAGGATTTTTCTGCCCTGTGTGTTTTGTCTCCCTCAACTATCTGTAAATTGAGCATTCTCACTTCGAAACCTAATAACCTGTTACCCACCGCCCTTTTCTCCTTTTTCTAAAAATGTCTTATATACCCAGTGTTGCTGCACTGTCTTGGAATTTTCTTGGATTTATTATGTCTGTGTGAATTCCCCATGTGTATGTATTATATTTGTATTTCCTCCTGTTAATCTGTCTCTGGTAATTTTGTTATTAGCCAGCCAGAAGCACTTAGAAAGTGGGTGGAAAAGTGTTTATATTTTTTTAGCCTCACCACAGTAGCATAACCTGTATTGAAATTTTAAATGTTTTGTTCAAGCTAATTCTTTATATTTTTCTTTGTTGGGATTTATACTTATTTATATACATGTTTTTAAAAACATACGTGTATCTGCGGAAATAGATTATATGTTCAGGTACAGAAATGCTTAAGCTGCTACCGAGAAACTTCTTATGCCTTGTATTTTAGGTAACTAAGCAATCCTTTCCTCCTATCAATTTAGAAATATGGTAGGCAAATACCCAAACTTGTGTTGGAATCTCTAGCCTGCTTTTTTTCCCCTTCCTACCCATAAAAGAAAAATCCACCAATAATACAGTGTTAACTAATGTTTAACATGGCCATAGTAGAAGAGAAAGGAGAAGCTAGTATAAAACAACAGGGCACGTATAGATTAGGGTCAGAGTTTAGAATTGTTTCTGTAAGTCCTGTATATCAGTAGTTCTCAACAGGAAAGGGGGAGAACTTAGCGCCCCTCCCCACTCCGAGGTACGTTTGGGAATGTCTGGAGACATTTTTGATTATGGTGACTAGAGGATCTGGGAGGGATGCTACTAGCATACAGGAGGTAGAGGCCAGGGTTGCTGCTGAACATCCTACAATACACAGGACAGTCCCCACAACAAAGACATATCCAGTTCCACATGTCAGTAGTGCTTTGGTTGAAAAACCCTGCTATGTACGAAATCTATGGATATTCACAAGGTCAAGACACTGAAGCATCATTTATGTTGGGGGGGGGGGCCTAAAAATATTAATATTTTTCTTCTCAATTTATATGTTTTTCTAGGCAGGGCTAATAATAAAATTAACAAAGACATTAACAGGAGGAAAAATCAAGTATTTAATACACGTGCATGGGACATTCACATAGTTGTGAAAATTCCAACGACAGTGAGGCCTCATTGGATATGTAAGACATTTTTGGACAAAAGAGAAATGGAGGGTATGGGATGGAGTCTTAGATTTTAGGAGTGAGAATGAGCGATTTACGGGTAATTGAGGGAGAGCGGAACAGAGGGGTGGGAATATTCTTGCTAGGCAACTCAGAAACAATGGAACACAGCGGGTGGGGGTATCGAGCTAACGTGCCTGGAGTCTTCCTGACTAATGCTAGGGTGAAGATTCTTAAGGAGATTAAGCCAAAGCTCCCTTCTCAAAGCAGGTTTGTTTCTGAATCTCTTGGCCAGGAAGTGGGAGGGGGCGAGGTCAAAGTTTCCTTCTGAGTCTTGTTTTTTAATAAACAGTTTAAAATCAGTATCTCCCAAAAGCAGCCCCAGGGATGCAAAACTTTGGTCCCTTCAATATCTTGGGTCAGTGTTTTTCGAACTTTTCTGCTATAGAGAATTCTTGGATAAAACAAAAAGTTACCCAGGCGTTCATTAAATACAACAGGCCAAAACAGAACTTTCCTGAATGGGGACAAGGGAGCCCAGACCTTAAATGCCACAAGAATGTGATTGAAAATAGATTTCATCCTGAAATTAATTCAAGGGAAGAAGGGAAGAACGGGAGTAGTAACATGCCTTAGTACCAGCATTGCTCTAGGGGTGGCCAGCCTACTAGTTTCATGGCTTGTGGGTGCTGCTTCATGCTTAACACACTACTTTTCATGACATCTTTTCATTAAACAAAGCCACCCCCGCAGAGGACCTGGTTCTCACATCCAGGTATTCTAACATAATTTGTACCTGTACAGCCTCTTAGGTTTTATTCCCACTGACTACTCCAGGCAGCCCCTATCTCTTCATATTTCATTGCATTAAATAAATAAATTCTCTTCTAATTCACCTGTACTCAGATACCTCCATTGGTGTGGAGTTTGAATAAATTAATATTTTTAAAAAGCCTTGTTTCACTTCAGTGTCTTAAGGGCTCCTATGGGGAGGAGTTGGGTTTCTGTCAGCAGGAAGGGAGGTTTGTCCCCAGGGAAGTTCCACGTTTCCATGTCTACTATAATGTGTAGAGGAGTTGAAGGTGGGTGGAAGTATTTTGTGAAAAAAAACAAAATATAATACTATTTGGGAGGAAATGAGCAGAGGGGGATGAGATGTTGCTAAACAGGCCTGTCCCACCCTATGGCTTACCTTTAACAATACGCTCCCTGTTTACTACAAAGTTTTTTTTATAACCAAATTAGCCAAACTAAAACCTTCAAGGTAATCTTTCATAGATCAGCCCTGTTCTTTTTGAAGTTATCTGTCTACCTACCTATCCATCTATCTGGCTATCTTTTTCTGGTGGTAGTAAAAAACACATAACATAAAATTTATCACAACCATTTTAGGTGTATATATTCGGTAATGTTAAGTATACTCACATTGTTGTGCAACAGGGCTTTTTGTTTTCATTTTGCAAGTTTGAAACTGTACCCATTAGACAACAACTTCCTGTTCGCTCCTGCCAGCTTTTGGTAACTACCATTGTACTTTCTGTTTCCATGAATTTCATTACTTTAAATATCTCATATCAATGAAATCATGCAGTATTTGTCTTTCGGTGACTGGTTTGTTTCACTAAGCATAATGTCTTAAAGGCTTATCCATGTCGTAGCATGTGACAGAATCCCCTTCATGTTTAAGGATGAATAATATTTCAGGGTGTGTATGCACCACATTTTGTGTATCCATTCATCTGTTGATGGACATTTGGGTTGCAGTAGTTCTGTTTTTAAGTTTTTGAGGACTCTATACGTTTTCCATGGTGATTGAACCATTTTAGAGTCCCACCCACAGTGCACAAGGGTTCCGGTTTCTCCACATCCTTGCCAGCATTTGTTAACCCATTTACTTTTAAAGGAAAGAAGTACTATACTCATAAAATTCTGCTGAATAAAGAATACCACTGCAGTCCTTTTTCAAAGAAAGCAGATTAATGCACAGAGAGCACCAGATGTGTTCACCAGCTTGTGATTATATTCATGGCAGTGCTTTGGCACTGGACTCTGCCCATCAATTGGCATTCATTATTTGTTTTTAGAGCACAAGGTAAGACTGTACAGGAATAATAAAATGAAAACAAGGGAGATAGATTTAGAAAATTTATAAATTAAAGATAGAAGAGTGCTTGCTATTATACACAATGTTTACACAAAACACTGCGGGGGGGGCACCAGAAAATGGAGGGAAAATGATCAAGAATCCTCCGTTTTCTTTAATAGACAATACAGATAATCTTGAGCTGTCTCTTTGTGTCTTTGGGGGGATTCCACATAAATTGTCATTTCTTCATTCATTTGCTCTTCTTAGTTTTTCTTTCCTCTTATTACATAATCTCGATCCATGAACATTAATCTTTTCTTTCAAAAAGAAGACTTTATCTGCTTTGAATATACTATTTAAAGGTGAAAGTGGAATTTTCATTACTGTCATCAGTTGCTCTCCTGTGTATAAAGCCTGCATTTTGACGTTAATATTGATTGATACAGCAAGTTTTGATTCAAAATTGCCTACCCTAAAGTGTAATGATTTTGGTTTTCTCTCTTTTTCTAAACTACTTTTGTTCAGAGGTGAATTACTTTTTACTCTTAAGAATTATTCTAGCCTTGGATGGATAACTGAGTTGGTTAGAGCATCATCCCAATAGGCCAAAGTTGCTGGTTCAATTTCCAATCCGGGCACATACAAGAAGCAACCAATAAACATAAATAAGTGGAACAACAAATCAATGTTTCTCTCTCTCTCAAAATCAGTAAATAAAAATTAAAAAATATATACTTTAAAAAGAACAAAACATCTTTAAAAAAGAATGATTCTAATAAAATCTACTGCAACTAGAAGAGTTGGTTCGATCTTTCCACTTATTTTCAAACACATCATTTAGGGACATGGGAAAGTGAATAGTAAGTAGCTGCAACTCAAAATTCTTAGAACTTGGGGATGTTGTTTCCTTAAAAGCATTTTCTAAGAAGCATATGATGTAATTTCTTAGTATAGTTTCAGAATCTTTCTGTGTTAGCACAGATTACTTAGAGCCACTGGAGGAAATGTGTTATGGAATTCTGTCAATGTTCAGTTTCTATTATTTGTACACCGAAGGTGGAGTAGCACAGCTCACTATTTACAAGAGCACTTAGTCATCACATAATGTGAGACTATTACAAGTGGAGCTTAATTACGATAAAGGTTAAAGTGTAATAATGTGACCAGGAAATGAAGGTGGTGGCAGAGTAAAACAAGCCCTTTACTTCTAGTAAAGACTAGAAATGTAAGTTATTTTCCCTACTGGTATTTATTGTGTATATCTCTGTTTTTCAAACCTTTTATCTCAGCACCCTTTTACACTTCAAAAATAATCACTTAATAAATAATATGGGTATAAATAACATGCCTATTAAGTTAATATTAATAACTTCTTTATGAAAAATAAATTTTGAGCTAAAAATATTAGTGAGACAAATGGCATTGTTTTACACTTTTACAAATTTCCCTAGTGTCTAGCTAGTAGAAGTGTTACAGAACAGAGTTTGTCCACCCGGCGCTGGCAGAGCCAAACACTGAACACTGAGGATTGCAGTAGAGAAATATTGGTTATTTTATGGATGAATTGTGCCACCCAGGACAATAAGGAGGTAATGCTAAAAAACCTGAACTTCCCAGTGGCAGGTAGATTACAGATTACATGGGACAAAATCACTAGACACCCTGGGTTAGGGGTTTGGTTTGAGCTGGGAACTAATTGGTTGGAATTAAGATAAGGATAATGAATCATTTCTTCAGGTCTTATGGACAGTTCTGAGGTCTGTTCCAGTGTCCTTCTGTCTGATTTAAGGGTAGAGTAGCCACGGGGTCTGTCCACCTTAGGGCTCAGGAGCTGACACAAAACTTACATCAAGATGTTAACTTTATGGAGCATCGGCCTGCGAGCCAAGTGTCGCTGGTTCGATTCCCAGTCAGGGCACATGACTAGGTTGCACGTCAGGTCCCCAGTTGAGGGCGCGAGTGAGAGGCAACCACAGAGTGATGTTTCTCTCCCTCTTTCTCCTTTCCCCTCTCTCTAAAAATAAATAAATAAATAAACAAATTAATTAATTAAAAAAAAAAGATGTTATCTTTAGCCTGCCAGAGGTCCTAACCTTGTGATCATTAGTCAGGCCTGGCTACTATCTTCTGCAGCCTGGTGGGTTTCTGACTATGGGGGTCAAGGCTAAGTCTCTGAGTGGGAGGGAGAGGGAGAGAGAGATATGATTACCAGAATTAGGATTTAAAGCTAAATTTAACAATGTCAGAAGGACCATTGGAAAAAGAAAGTAAACTTTAATGGCCTTTTCCTGATAATTGTGGCAGTTCATCCTTGATACTATACCAAATCTCAACAAATGGCAATTTCCTGCAATGTAGAATCTGAAATACATCAGTGAAAAGTAGATGCTGTTAAACTAAGTTGCTGTCTTGTGCTTTGAATAGATCTTTCTCTTATGGATGATTTTGTAACAATGCATTTGCTCATTTGGAAAATAGTAGTTCACTGAGTTCACCTTCCAAATGTTGATATGTTTTTATTATACAATATAATAAATCATGTTAGTATCACAATCATGTCATTAAAAAGTATATGGGTTTTATTTTTGTTTTTTAACAGACTTTGTGGAGGTGCCGCTGTCTTTGTTCATGCCTAACAGGACAGCACGTTTAGTATCCATTATAAGAATGAGACTCAAAGAAGTTAAAGTGACTTCAAAGATTATATAGCAAGGACATGTCAAAGCTGGCCTAAAATCTAGGTCTCTGTTTCCTAAATCGGTGCCATTTTCAAAATAATATTTTCTAGTATCTACAGAGGTCCATTGAAAACTTCAAATTCTGTCTCTGATTTTCATCCTTAAATATATAAGGAACATTTTTTAGCATTTAATTACTTTTTCTTTTGTGTTTTGTAAAAAGGTGAATATCTTTTACTTTTAAAATAGCATTTTTAAAAAGTATATTACTGTCTTCTTTCTTAGTAAACATGGTTTATATTTGACTAGTTTCCGCTAAGTTAATTTGTTATAGTATGTGAATGGTCAAGATTATTTGATTCTTCCTAGGAATTATATTCTATAGAGAAATGAAAGTAGGAAAAAATATTATTTTAACATCCGAAGTTCTCTTAGTTAGCAATGTATATATTCACAAAATTTTCAAAATATAACCATTTTCAAGGAAAATTAGGTAAAATTTACATTTAGGTGATTTAAAATGTTTCCCTTACTATATATTTTGTAAGAAAAAAATGGTCAGGAGTGATTAAATAATTTACAGTTATTTTAAAGATGTTTCAGTGTATTTCACAAGTTTTATGACAACTTGGAATGCATATTTCTTAATCTTAAATAGTATCTAAACCATTTAATGCTTGAGATCAAGATTTTATGTGGTAAAAAATAAAATCCAGAAACTCAATTACTTTCAGACCTTATCTCATTCTTCTCCCAGTGAGGATGTAAAGCATGGATTAAGAGTTTTGAAAGAGAAGACACACAAATGTGCCACTTCTGTGACAGAGAAACTCGAAGGCTATAAACATCTAAAAATTTATATAGTTTACATTTTCACAAACATGTCTTACACTTAAAAAGAAGAAACATGTCATTTAAAAAAATGTGTGTATCTCCTTTAAAAAATAGGTGTATTCAAATTCACAGAGGTACTAGCCTAACATAACCTAACTGGTTTTCAGAATGAATTTAAATTTGAAAAGAAAATAATCTCTTTCAGCAATCGAATTCCTTCTCTTCTCCAAGTGGCCATTACCTTTCCAACCGGTAATGGGGACACTGGAAAGCCCACATCAAGGAAGTATCACTTTGATCTGGTCATGGGTTTTCAAGTGGCAGTGTGCATAAGAATGTCTTGAAGAGTTTGACTAACAGGAAGATTCTTGGGACCCATCCCCAAGATTCTCATTATGTAAATAAAGGGCGTAGCCATTAATCTGCATTTTAATAAGCTCTGCAGGTGTTTGAGCCAGAGTTTAAAGGCACTGTTTTGGGGAATAGAGAATGTAGAACCTGTGATCTTTTGACTTCAGATTCCAAAACCTGAGATCCCATTTTTAAGCCTATTTCACATGTAAATTTTAACATTGACAATTCTGTGAATAGTTTTATCCCTTAATTAGCATTTTGAATACTTAAAGATGGATTTGCCCAGGAGTCCCTGGTGTGAAACAACATATATGCAGAAATGACAACATTCTCACTTTCGTGAAGCCTCAGATGGACCTAACCAAGATAGACTTTCTTTAAAATTATTTTAAAACTTAAAAAATTAAAGCAAAAAAAATACTGCAAATTTTTCTAATTCAAACTTATTTTTCCATGGATTGGACTACGATTGTTCATCCATTCATCAGTTGATGTACATTTAGGGTTTGGCTAATTTTTGGTGATTATGAATTAGATTGCCATAAACATTTATTTACACATTTTGTTGTGAACATATTTTCAATGCCTTTGAGTAAATATCTAGCAGTGAGATTGCTGGGTTATATGTTTAGTGTATGTTTATGAGAAACTGTCAAACTTATTTCCAGAGTGGCTGTACCATTTGCATTCTCCCCATCAGTTTATGAGAGTTCCAGATAATTTAGCCATAAGCTAAATTTGTCTTGATATTAGGGTCTCATCAAACGAGTTGGGAACTATCTCTTCCTATTTTGTTTTTTGGAAGTATTTGTGTAAAATTAGTATTGATATTTCTTAAATGTTTGGTAGAATTCATCAGTGAAGGCATTTGGGCCTGGAGTTTTATTTGTTGCAGAGTTTTTAACTATGATTAAATTTGTCTTTAATGTATAGAAGAAATTTTAGATTAGGAATTTCTTCTTAAGCCAGTTTTGATCATGTCTTTACAGAATTTGTCCATCTTAATGATGTTGTTGGATTTATGGGCATAGAGTTGTTAGTAAAATTTTATTACTATTCTTTTAATATTTGTTAGATCTGTAGTGCTGTCTCCTCTTCATTTCCTGATATTAGTAATTTGTGTCCTTTTTTTTTTTTGCCCTGATCATTTTGATTATGTGTTTATGAATTATAGTAATCTTTTCAAGTGAACCTGGTTTTGGTGTTATTGATTTTCTCTATTTCTTTGTTTTCAATTTCACTGATTTCTGTTCATATCATTATTTCTTTCTTCCTTTTACTTGCTTTGAGTTTAATTTATTCATATTTTTTCCTACTTATGGTGAAAGTTTAGGTAGCTTTTCTTGTTTGATATAAACATGTAATTATATATATATTTCCCAGGGGCATTTTAAGCTCTATTTCACAAATTTTGATGATATGTTTTCATTGTCATTCAATCAAAATATTTTAAAATTTCCCTGTGACTTCTTCTTTGACCTGTATGTTCTTTAGAATGTTCTGGTTATTTATAGATATTTGGGCATTTCCAGATATTTTACCAATTTCTAGTTAATTTCATTGTGGTGAAAGAACTTCATATAACTTCACAGTTTTTTTTTTTTTTCCCTTTAATTTATTGAGGTTGGTTTTATGGCTCAGATACGGTCTATCTTGGAGAATGTTTCATGTGTACCTGGGAAAAATATATTGCTCTTCTTGGGCGGAGTGTTCTATAAATGTCAATTTGGTTGACAGTCTTCTATCAACCAGGTGTTCTATATCTTTACCGATTTTTTTTTTTTTTTTTTGTCCCTTGAGTTACACAGAGAGAAGTGAAGTCCCTAGTTGTAATTGTGGATTTGTCTGTTTCTCTTTTTATTTCAATAATTATCCCTCATTTATTTTAACACCCTGTTTGGGCGCATAAACATTTAGGATTTTTGTGTTTTTTGGAAAGTGATCCTTTTATTGTCATGTTAATACAATTTCTTCAATGTTTGCATGATTTTTTTGTTCTACTTTATATATTTATGTTTAAAGTGGATTTCTTATATATTTTATCTTTCATTTTCTGTTTTTCTCATGTCTAACATTCCCATTTGACTTTTTAAAAAGTTTTATTAAGATTTAATTCACATACTATATAGTTCATCTATTTGAAGTGCACTGTTCAGTGGCTTATTGTACAACAGTCACAACAATCAATTTTTGAACCTTGTCATTATCTCAGAAAGAAATCCATACTCATAGCAGTTGATCTCCATTTTCCCCCAAACATCTTCCCACATTTTCCTTTTTGTCTTATAGATTTATTAATTTTGGGTATTTCATATAAACAGAATCATATAATATATATTCTTTGTGACTGGCTTATTTCACTTAGAATAATTTTTTCAAGCATGCTGTAACATTTATGTGTACTTACTTGTTTTTTATCACTAAATAATATTCTGTTGTATAGCTGTACATCTTACTTATTCATTCATCAATTGATGGACATTTGGATTGTTTCAACTTTTTTGGCTATTACAAATAATGCTGTTGTGAACATTTAGTGTACAAGTTTTTGTGTGCGTATACTACATTTTCATTTCTCTTGGCTATATTTAAAGTGGAGATTCTGGGTTATTTGATAACTCTATATTTAACCTTTTGAGGAACTGTCAAGTTATTTTCAAAAGTGATCATACCTCCCAGAATGGTGTAGCTCAGTGGGTTGGGTGTCATTCTGCAAAAGAAAGGCCACCAGGAGTTTTATTCCCAGTCAGGAAACATGCCTGGGCTGCAGGTCAGGTCCCCTGTTGGGGCATGCATGAGGCAACCTTTCGATGGTTTCCTGGCACATGGATGTTTTTCTCCCTCTGTCTCTCTTTTTACCTCTCTCTAAAAGGTAAATAAATAAAATCTTGTTTTTTCTTTAAAGGAAGAGTGATATTTTAAACAGTGACCACACCTTTTATTTCCCATCAACAATACAGGGATTCCAATTTTTCCACATCCTTACCAACACTTGTTAGTGCTCTTCTTTCTGATAATAGTCATCCTAGTGGGTGTGAGGTGATACCTCATTGAGACTTTGATTTCCATTTCCCTGATGGCTATTGATGTTGAGCATCTTTTCATGCACTTATTGGCCATGTATGATATGTATCTTTTTTGGAAAATATCTATTCAGCTGTTTTGTTTATTTTTAATTGAGTTATTTGTCTTTATTACTGAGTTATGAATTCTTTATATATTCTAAATACAAGTCCCTTATCAGATATGATTTACAAATGTTTACACTCATTCATTGGAGTATTCTTTTTACATTCTTGATAATGTCCTTTGATGCACAATAGTTTTAAATTTTTTATTTTGAGGTATAATTGACATATAATGTAATATTAGTTTCAGATGTGCAATGTAATTATTTTATATATATACACAATATATCCATTTAACATCCATCACCATCCATGGTTACAAACATTTTTCTTTCTTGTTATGAGAACTTTTTAAGATTTACTCTAGCAATTTTCAAATATGCAACATACCATTATTGACTATAGTCTCTGTGCTGTACATTATATTCCCATGACTTATTTAATACCTAGATGATTGTATCCTTTCATCCCCTTCACCTGTTTCACTAACATTTCACCTCTTGCCTATGGCAACCATCAGTCTGTTCTCTGTATCCATGAGCTGGGTTTATTTCTTCTTTGTTTTTTTATTTTTAGATTCTACACATAAATGAGATGGTACAGTATTTGTCTTTCTCTATTTGACTTATTTCACTTAGCATAATACCCTTACACTTCATCCACAGTTGTTTTCACAAATGGCAAGATTTCCTTAATTTTTATGGAAGAATAATATTCAGTTGCACATATATACCACACTTCCTTTATCCATCACTGGACACTTAGGTTGTTTCCATTTCTTGGCTTTTATAACTAATGCTGCAATAAACATGGGGGGTGGTGTATATCTTTCTGAGTTAGTGTTTTCATTTTTTTCAGATAAATACCCAGAAGTGAATTGTGGATCATATGCTAGTTCTATTTTTTAATTTTTTGAGGAACGTCCACACTATTTTTCATAGCAGCTGTACAAATTTACATCTCGACCAATAGTGCACAAGGGTTCCGTTTTCCTTATATCCTCGCCAACATTTATTTCTAGTTTTTTGATAATAGCTTTTTGAAGAAATATCTCATTGTGGTTTTGATTTGCATTTTCCTGAGGATTAGTGACATTAAGCATCTTTTCATATACTTGTTGACTATCTTTTTATTGCTTTGGAAAAATGTCTTCAGATCCTCTGTCCATTTTTTAATCAGATTGTGTTTGCTATTAAATTGTAAAGTCCTTTATATATTTAAAATATTAATCCTTACAGGTATATGTTTTGCAACTATTTTTTCCCATTATTTTGTTGATGGTTTCCTTTGCTGTGCAGAGCTTTTTAGTTTAATGCAGTCCCACTTGTTTTGTTTTGGGGTTTTTTTGCCTTTATTTTTGGTGCCAAATCCAAACACAAATCAACAAGACTGATGTTAAAGAGCTTACAGCTTATGTTTTCTATTAGGAGTTTTATGGCTTCAGGTCTTGCATTCAAAACATTAATCAATTTTTAGTTAATTTTTGTGTATGGTGTACAATTGTGGTCCAATTTCTTTCCTTTGCCTGCAGCTGTCCAGTTTTCCCAGCATTTATTTAAGAGGCTGTTGCTATATTTTGGGCTCCTTTATCGTAAATTAATTGACCACATATGTGTAGCTTTATTTCTGGGCTCTCTATTCTGTTTAATTGATCTGTAGGTCTGTTTTTATTCCTATATTGTTCTATTTTCATCACTACAGCTTTGTTGTATAGTTTGAAATAAGGGAGCAATGTGCCTCCAACTTTGTTTTTTCCCCTCCATATTGTTTTGGCTATGTGGGATCTTTTGTGGTTGCATACAAACTTTAGGATTGTTTGTTTTATCTCTGAGAAAAATGCCATCAAGATTTTGATAGGGATTGCATTGTATCTGTATATTGTTTTAGGTATTGTAGTATGAGCATTTTAACAATATTATATAGATATATATATAGAACATTCTATCCTCAAGCAACAGAATATATATTCTCAAGTGTACATGAGACACTGTTCAGGATAAATCATATGTTAGGTCTCAGAAGAAGTGGTAAAAGTTAAGAAGATTAAAATCATATCAAGCATGTTTCGCAACCACAGTGGTATGAAACTAGAAAGCAGTTACAAGAAGAAAACTGTAGAATTCACTAATTTGTGGAGAATAAGCAACAATGCTACGGAACAACTAATGGGTCAAAGAAGAAATCAAGAGAAAAAACAGTACTCTGAGACAAATGAAAATGGAAATAAAACATACCACAGCTTATGGGACACAACAAGAACTGTTCTGAGAAAAGTTCACAGCAGTAACTGCTTACATCAAGAAACAAGAAAAATCTTAAGCAACCTAACTTTATACCTCAAGGAACTAGAGAAAGAAGAACAAAGTACAAAGTTAGTAGAAAGAAGGAATTAATATAAATCAGAGCAGACATAAATGAAATAGAAACTAAAGAGACAATAGAAAACATTAATAAGAGCTGGTTACCTAAAAGCATAAACAAAATTCACCCTGACTGGGTGGTTCCCGTTGGTTGAAGCATCGCCCTGATGCCCAGTGGTCGTGGACTTGGTCCCCAGTCAGGCACATGCAGGAGCCCACAGGCGGGTGCACGGATGGGTGGGACAGCGGATTGATGCCTCTTTCTCTCTCCCTTCCTCTCCCTCTCTAGAATCAATAAATAGAAAATAATAAATTTAAAATTAATCTTTAAAGACATAAAGTTGGCAAATCCTTAGCTAGAAAAAAAGAGGAGAGTCAAATAAATAAAGTCAGAAATGAAGGAGATGTTACAACTGATACTGCAGAGACACAAAGAATCGCAAAAGATAACTCTGAACAATTGCACAACAGATTTGACAACTTAAAAGAAATGGATCGCTTC
The DNA here is from genome assembly GCF_987537825.1 of Furipterus horrens. Classification (NCBI taxonomy): domain Eukaryota; kingdom Metazoa; phylum Chordata; class Mammalia; order Chiroptera; family Furipteridae; genus Furipterus; species Furipterus horrens. The sequence goes on from NW_028327174.1 coordinate 158,157,876, forward strand.
CTAGAAACACACAACCTAGTAAGGCTGAATGATTAAGAAATAGAAAATCTGAATAGAAAGTAAATAAATGACCCTGGCTGGTGTGGCTCAGTGGACTGAGCATCGGCCTGCAAACCAAAGGGTTGCTGGTTTGATTCCCAGTTAGGGCACATACCTGGGTTGTGGGCCAGATCCCCAGTTGGGGGTGCATGAGAAGCAACCACACACTGATGTTTGCCTCCTTCTCTTTCTCCTTCCCTTTGTTTCTAAAAATATATAAATAAAATATATTTTTTAATTATAAATAAAAAAGGAAAATCTGAATAGATTGATTACTACTTAGGAGACTGAATCAATAATCAAAAACTCACCACAAACAAAAGTGCAGCATCAAACAGCTCCACTGGTGAATTCTACCAAACATTCAAAGAAGAATTAGTACCAGCACTTCTCAACTCATCCAAAAAAATAGAAGAGGAGGGAACACTTCCAAACTCATTTTATAAGACTGCACCACTGATACTAAAACTAGACAAGTATGCCAAAAGAAAAGAAATTTATAGGCCAATATTCCTGGTTTATAGGCAAAAATCCTCAATAAACTATTAGCAAACTAAGTTCAACAGTACATTAAAAGAATCATATGCCATAATCAAGTGCAATTTATTCCAGGAATGCAAGGATAGCTCATCATCTTCAAATCAATCAATGTGATATAACACATCAATAGAATGAGATAAAAATCATATGATCATCTTGATAGATACAGAAAAAGCATTTGACAAAATTCAACATCCATTTTTGATAAAACTTCTCAACAAAGTAAGTACAGAGGTAAAGTACCTCAACTTAATAAATGCCATATATGACAAGCCCAAAGCTGACATCATATTCAGCGGTGGAAAACTGAAAGCTTTTTCTCTAATATCAGAACAGGACAGGGATGTGCACTCTCACCAATTCTATTCAGATAGTATTGTAAGTCCTAGCTAGAGTAATTAGGCAAGAAAAGAAAGAAATGGGCTCCACATTAGAAAGAAAGAAGTAAAACTCTCTATGTGCAGATGACATATTTTTAAGGCTTTAAGAAAGTAGATAAATCACAAGTACTATTGTTATTTTGCATCTGTGAACTGTTATCTAGAAATGCTTTATAATTCATCTAAAGTTACATAAGGTAAATATCTGAGATTGAAACCTAGGAGTTTTGTTTTTAGGCTTTTTACCTATACATTTAGCTGCACTTCCTCATATTATCAAATAAATCTTAGATAATTAACAAAACTTAATACTTGATATCATTTTCCACTTTTAGTGTTAAATGTTTACAAAAGACAGTGAAGGATTCTTATCACATAATGTGTAGACCATGTGCCTGTGAACTTGAAGTTTGTGCAAAATGTGGAAAGAAAGAAGACATTGCTATTCCGTGAGTATTTATTTTATGTTTGGGTCTTACTCTTTTAGTAATTGATACGTGAATTTTATTTAAGGAAGCATTCAGTAGCTCTGAGAATCTTAAGTTGCAGTATATCACACTAACGTAGACTTTTTCTACCATACGGGAAAAAGTCTTAATTTATCGTTAAAATAAAAGTGAAACTTCATATTTTTAGAAAGTTAAAATATTTATCCATGAAGTTCATATTTATTACTCATTGCAAAACAAGTTCCTTATTATGTAACTACTTTCCTTTAATGAACATCATGCATCAATTTCTTTGAGCCTATTTTATTGACAACAGTATTATAATTCATTGAATCTTGAGTGAAATTAGTCTTCAAGGATCTTTTTCTTTATACTTATTTCATTATGCTTCTGTTAATCAGGAAAAGTAGTGTAAAGTTTTTTTCAGTCTACACAATTAAATAGTGAAAGCCTAAGAAATAAAGAGAAGATTTTCCTTCTACCTTTAGGTTTAATAAAGAACCAGAAAAGACAGAAGACATTGAAAATAACCCACGTTCCAACTGTAGAAGAAGCTGCAGAAGAAATGAAGAAGAAAGTGATGATTTAGATTTTGATATTGATTTACATGACTCAGAAGAAGATGACAAATAAATTAATATATTAAAAGTCAGTGAGAAAACATAAAATTCTGAACATTTTGACTATGAGTATTTTACAAAAAACTGTGAAATCCTAGTGAAGAATTTGGAATAACCTGTAGAAATGGCAACATTTATACATGGACAATATAAATTGTATGTGATATATGAATAATTATAAAACTTTAATTCAGAGTTTTCTTACAATAAATTTTTAAGTAGCATATGCTAAAATATCTGTCAAAATGAGTATTGGGGTGTCAAATTCAGCTCATGGAAATTATTTAGAAGAATATACTACTTAATATCAAAGTAAACAAGCTTCAGAATTGATGGTTATGTTAGAACTATCTCGTGGAAAAATCAGATGACAATGACCCACATTAAAAAAGCACCCTTACTTAAGGTTTGGTTGCTTTATAATTATTTTTTTTAATAATAAGCTTAACAATTATAGCAAGTATAGATGTTTATTCTTTGAAAGTATATTTATATACATCATCACGTTTTACCTTTTTTGTTTTGTGAAGTATACATACAGAAAATGCATTTAAGATATGTATAGTTTAAGAAATAATTATAAAGGAAACTCATACGTGTATGAAGAAACTGCTTTTAAACAATATAAATTAGCTTTATCTAATTTTTGAACTTTTTTTCTCTTTTTATTTTGAAAAATCTTAGACCTAAAGAAAAATAGTAAAATAATGCACTGAACCTTTGTGTAGTCCCACCTAGATTCATATTTGTTAACAATTTGCCATGTTTTATTTTTATTCTTTTATATTTGAATAAGTGGAAATGGAGGTAAATTTTATTTGCTGAACCATTTGAAAGTAAGTGGCAGGCATTGGTTTTGGACAGACTTATATTATGCATGTTGTTTTGTAACTCTTATTTATTTCATTATTATGAAATCAGTGAGACTGATCCAGGTTGTTGCAAGAGCTTTGATTTGTTCATTTGACATTATTGTGTTTTATTATATTGTGTTTGTGTACCACAATTTCTTTATATGCTCTATGTTGAGGGACATTTGAGTTATCTCAGTTTTCTCCTGTTAAAAATAATACTGCTGGCTATGGCTGGTGTGGCTCAGTGGATTGGGTGCCGGCCTGCGAACTAGGGGGTCACCTGGTCGATTCCCAGCCAGGGCACATGCCTGGTTTGTGGACTAGGTCCCTGTTTAGGGGCATGCAAGAGGCAACCACACATTGATGTTTCTCCCCCTCTCTTTCTCCCTCCCTTCCTCTCTCTCTAAAAATAAATAAATAAAATCTTTTAAGAAAATACTGCTGTTAGCATTGTTACATAGGTTTTTTGGTACATGTCTTGTTTCCTGGTACACATTTTTGTATACATGAGTCTAGCAGTGGTCCTGGGCATCAGGTTTATATAATGAAAAGTAGTATTATATATATTACTATGTAATGGACAGTAGTAATATATATTACTACATAATGCTAAGCTGTCTTTCCAGGATTGTTTTCTCCCTTCCCCACAACGATGTGTTAGAGTTCCAGTCTTCTGCATCATTTCCAGTTGGTATTAGACTTTTAAATTTCTGCCAACTAGATATGTGTGCAATGTATGTCTTTGCCTCATTCATTTTTATTTCTCCAATTACTATGTTTGAGCCCCTTTTTATGGACTGGTTTTTGGATATTAGATGATATTAAGGAATTGTTTTAATAATGTTATTTAAGAAATGCATACTAAATATTTAAGGAGGTAACATCAATTTACTTTAAAGTATTTTAACATAAAAAAGTAAAGACAGATGACATTACAGTGGCATCAAAAATATGTTAACAAGGAGTAAATTTTAAAAATACTCAAGAACTCTTGTCAACAAAAATACAAAATTTTATCAAGACAATTACAGAAAATGAAGACAAAAATAGAGACAGATAAAAATAAATGGAGCCCTGGCTGGTGTGGCTCAGTGGATTGAGTGCTGGCCTGCAAACCAAAAGGTTGCTGGTTCTATTCCCAGGCAGGCTGGGTTGTGGGCCAGGTCTCTGGTTGGAGGCATGTGAGAGGCAACCAATCGCACACACTGATGTTTCTATCCCTCTCTTCCTCCCTTCTCTCTCTAAAAATAAATATTAAAAAATAATAAGTGGAGAGAGGCACAATGTTCATTATGTGAAAAGTCTCAATAATATAAGCTTGCAGCCTTACTGAAAGCTTCTTTCTCAATTTGTGTGGCTTATCTGTTTGCATATAAATTTATTTTCTGGACTATGTAACTTTTGTGATTAAATAGACAACTAAATTATTATTAGACCTAGAATAATTTCTTCCCCTCTGAATAAATTATAATTTTTCAGATAACCAGGAGGGAAATTTAACAAAGAGCATCACCTAGTGACATCTACTAACATCTGCATTTCATTCTTTAGTGCTAAGAAAGGTTATTTTGCTTTCTTTTAAATAACTTCAATTTAAGTGTTGTATTTAGTTCATTTTTATTTCTTTAGGAATTATCCTTTCTAATCTAAAAAGTGTTTTTAAAATAAGAACCTAGCATGTGTCTAAATCCTGCCTCGGTCACTTAGTAGCTGTCTGACGATACAAATTAATCTTCCTGTGCCTTGGTTTCCTTCATATTGATAGAAGGATTAAATACATTAATATGTAAAATGCTTAGAACCTATAAGAGCACTACAAATTGATATTATTGCTACTATGAGTATGTATGTATGTAAATTAATGAACATCAATTAGTTTGCCTATATTTTGCAAAAGAATACATATATAGAATGCAGAATGTGTATATATGGAATCTTATTACTTGCAGATTCATGCTATCATATCTGGTTCCAGAGTCTGTGTTTTTTTTTTTTTATTTAACTACTGCCCTATAGTACCATTGTATCACATGTCAAAAACATTTCTAAAGGTAAATAGAGAAAGCTCTATTATATGGAGGACATGGCATGAACAAATTATTTGGTGACTGACAAGTCTTGGAATAATAATGGTAATAATATTCAACAAATAATCTTTGAGCCCCTATGTGTGCAAAGCACTGTTCAAGATACTAGGGGTATAATAATCAACAGAACAAAAATACCTACCCTTTCAGAGATAAACTTTCAGTGGGCAGAGGCAGACAATAAGCAGCAAACATAAGTAAGTTATATATTAGAAGGTGAAAAGTGCTATAAGAGAAAATGAGGCATGGCAGGGTGATTGGAAGTGTAAGGGCATGGATGGGGTGGGGAGGAGGGGGCATGGGTGAGTGGGACGTAGGCTGTGGTTTTTAAATAAAGTGTCTGGGGAGACATGTTGGGGAAAAGGGTCCCAGGCCAAGGGAACAGCCACTATCAGGTTTCTAAAGCAAGACTGTGTCAGGTGTGTTCAAGGAACAGCAAGGAAGGGAGCGATTGGAGAATCCTAAGAGATACGAACAGATGCTTTTAAAATATTTATGTTTGGTTTTCATGCATTTGAATGTGATTTCTAAGGTGTGAATTTCTTAGTTATGCTACCTTAGGTTTTTCTGAACTCCAATCTTTTGGTCAATGTCCTTAAACAGACTGGAAAATCGGCCGTTATTTCTTCAAATACTGCTTTACATTTTTTAAAAAAATTTATTCTCACCTCTACTTCTAGCACTCATTATATTTACTGTTGGACCTTTTGACTCTGTCTCAAGTATTTCTTATGCTCTGCATTTTTTTTCCATTCTTTTTTTCCCTGTACTTCAATATATATGTTTTCTATTGGCCTTTCTTTGCACTTATTCTGTCTCCTAGATAGTAACACACTTATTAATGTGTTCAATCTGCTTTTAAACCCATCTAATAAATTCTTAATTTCAGATACTGAATTTTGCAGTTTTAAAATGTCCACTTGATTCTTTTTAAATTTTAATTCTGTTAAAATATTTCATGTTACCTATCTTGTCCATCTTTTTCTCTTATTTTCTTTGACATTAATTATAGATATTGTGAAGATCTTGTTCACTCTTGTTTGCTTTTAACTGATTTTTTTATCTCTCGATTATTGGTCACTATCCCCTGCCTTGCATATCGAATAATTTTTATTGTATGCTAGAAATTGTGGATGATGCATTATAGAGACTTCCTTTAAAAATAAATTATTGTAGATTACCTTGATCCTGTCAAAATTTGGGCTTAAGATTTCTTAGGGGTGGTCTATTTCAGTTTTGCATTTATTTTTAGAATTCCTCATTTCTGTCTCTTTTTCCTCAAGTGTTGTCTTTATTCATAAGCATGTATTTTCTAGAGTATTAATGCCAAGGGTGTGCAGCCCAAGGCATTCCCATTCTGGGTAAGCCCTGTCTCCAGCCTGTGTGACCTCAGAAGCCCCTGCCCAGAGCTGAGCCTCTCAGCAGCTGTCTCTGCCAGGACTCCTGGGGTTGTGCCCTGCATGAGTGCAGTTTAGGAAACTGAGGAATGACCAGGGTAGAAGGAAAATCAAGAAAGGGTGTCCTGGAAAGCAAGGGGCACATGTATTGAGTGCTTAACATATCCTGGCACTGCACTAAATGAAACCCTTTACATGATAAACTCATGGAATGTTTAATATGGACTTGTGCAGTGATAACGATCATTATTTACATTTATAGAGAAGAAACTGAGGTTAAATAATTTGGCATACAGCCAAAAATGGGTAGGCCTAGGTTTGGAACCTATACGATCATCTGATCCTAGAACCTGTTCTGCACATTAGAGTTAGTGTGCGTGAGAATATGTGAGTTATTGACGGATAACTTAACTATTTTCCGTACTATTATTTCAGGACTCTGCCGACAAGCCCGCTGTCACAATTTCATTCCCGTTATTTCAGACAATTTAGAGCTTGTATTCTCTCTCTTTTTTTTTTTTATTCTGAAGAACTGTTGGGTCCCAGGCATCATTGGAGAGTACTTACGTTTTTAACTGTTGCTGATGCAGATTAATTCAATTCGCTTTTTAAAAAGTTCTTCCCTGATGACTGATGATTGCCACATATGAATCATATCCCCTGTAATAGTTCTAATTAGGTGATGTCACTTTATTGTGAGACCTATTTATATAATGGAAGGAATATAAATGTTTGTAACAATTCTGGATATGTCTGGAGCTGTATTGGACAGGTAAGTTATAGTGATTGTCTCCTAATACAGTAATAATTATTAGGAGAGAAAAAACAAAGTTTTTATATGTACTTGGCGCATATATATATATCGAATAATTTTTATTGTATGCTAGAAATTGTGGTTGATACATATATATATATATATATATATAATGATGTAAGGTAAACAACAATGTTCTGAGTAAGTATTCTGCATTTTTCAAGTGACTAAACTAAGGCTCAGAGGTTTAATAACTTGCCAAAGTAAAAAAGATAATAAATAATAAATCTGAGATTCAAACCAAGTGTTTGTGGCACCAAAGCTTATATTATTTCAATCACATGTATGCAAAATTAAAAGTATTTTATGTTCCTAAATGTTTTTTTTTCTTTTTTTCTTAAGTGAAATTTGTAATATTAACTTATACCTCCACCCCTTCCTTATGTCCCTCTTTCTAGGCCTTTTCCTTCCCTTGTATCATTAGTCCTGTACTGAATGACTGTCCAGTTCAAAAGCTACATTTAAAATTTTTTATTTAGTTAGTTTTTTATTGAATTTATTCAGGCGATATTGGTTAATAAAATTATATATGTTTCAGGTGTACAATTCTGTAATACATCATCTGTATATCATATTGTGTGTTTACCACCCCAAGTCAAGTCTCCTTCATCACCATTTCTCCCCCCTTTACCCTTTCTACCTCCCCTTCGCCTTCCTTCTGCCAATCACTGTACTTGTGGCAGAGATTTTTGTCACTCATTGTGTTCAGATTTTTAGTAATATTGAACGTTGAAGACAATTTTCCACAGTCTTTGCTAACAATCCTTATGAACTAGGGAAAGTATGTTGGGATTACTTACTCAGCTCTATACTAAGAAATTCCATAATTTTGTGAGTAATTATACATGTGAAAAAAATTATGAATCCCCAAATGTCATATGTAAGACTTTTTAAGGAGTTGAGGCACCAGTCTTTCAAAAGATACTACTACAGAAAATTACACATGAAGTTTCACCTTTTATTTCTCTATTAGAAAATTTTTAGAACAATCTTAAAAATATGTTTGCTTTTTAAGGAAGTAATTTGCATTATAAAACATAGTTCATGAAACTTGATATTAATGTGGAAGTTTTTAAAAAATATAGTAGATATAAAAATACAAATAGTACCTAAGTGTTAAGAAGTTGACTAAGTGATATAATATTTCATGAAAATTTGGTTTACAAGTTTTTGTAACCTCCAGAAACATTAATTTGAAGTATATAAATTAACTTTTCCATTTTGAAGCGATGGAAAATTAACTTTTCCATTTTATACATTGTCCATTGATGCACCTCACAGACATAATGAGCAAAATAACCCCTGGCTGATGTGGCTCGGTTGGAGTGTCATACTGTGCACTGAAAGGTCGCGGGTTTGATGCCAGGTCAGGGAGCCTACGAGAGGCAGCCAGCTGATGTTTCTCTCTCTCTTCCTCTCCCCTTCTTCTTCTAAAAAAACAATGAAAAAAATATCCTGAGACGAGGATTAAAAAAAAAAAAAAGAAAAAAATCCACATGTAAGAGATTATACACAATGAAAACTCATTTGTGGTGGCTTGACCAGGAAGGGGCATGAGGGAACCTTCTGGAGTGTTAAAAGTCACCCAGATCTTGATCTAGGTGATGCTTACATGAGTGTGGAGAAATACAAAATCTAACACCTAGGATTTATTTGCATTATTGTATGTAAATTTTGCCTGAGTTCAAAAATAATTATAATACTTAATTTAAAAAATGAATAGCATATTGTCATCAAATCCATGCCTTGAGATAAAGAAATGTCCATCTTGATTTCAGGAAGAATAGGAGACAGGCTCTCCAGGAGTCCAGGAGGCACATCTGTCTGAATCCTAAGCCTGCTGCTTACTAGTCATGTGACCCTGCTTCAATCTCCTTACCTATGTGAGGTTACCTTGTATGTACCTTCCCTCCCTGTAAAATGGGGATAGTGATTTCTACAGTATAAGATTGCTATGAGTATTAAATATACGTCATATACAGCTCCTGGCCCATAGTAGGTGCCCCATTTATGGTGTTTATTTTTTTTTAGTCTATAAGAGGTTTTTTCTTTTACCATTATGAAGAAAAATTGTGGTAACATGAGGAACAGAAATATGAATAATTGATGTAGGAAATGAGTTCGCCCTGGGGAAATTGCTAGAACCAGCTGAGGTTAGGATGTCCCTTAGCAGAGGATATTACAGCATGTCCGCAAAGACAGGAAACAAGATAAACTGACTTAAACTATTTATCCTTTTAAATCATACACACAGTATGTTTTCTGGTGAAGTGCTCTAAATTTAAAGCAATAGGTCCAATTGTTATTCTGAAAAATAAATTTATTAATAACACTGAGTGTCCTGGAAACATGGAGAATAGTGAATTTATTATCGTCGTCGTCGGCAGCCGTCCGTCTCGAGAGACGATGGTGTAGCTTCTTAAGAGTCTATCTGCACGCCGAGAATGGCTGTGCAGTCCAACTCGGGAGTGACACGGTATCTGTCTTCTCCCGTGTTGAATCGACATCTTGTGATGACGCTGGAGTGTCCTCTCCAGTGAAGCTGAAGCTACAGAGCCTGGGCAGGGTGATATGGAGGGTCTGCTGTTGCCCATGCAGCAGACCCCCCCTCTCTTCGCAGCTGAAGGATCCAAGGGAAAGACGGAGTCAATACAGCTTGGCTTCAGGTGCGCCGCAGGAGTTGCCGGTGTTGACTACAACGTCAAACCGCCTTAGGGACTCCAGCTCCGGATTTTCTGTCGGGGTTTACTCCCTTAGCCTTTCCCCTGAAGAGGTATGCCGCAAGGCAGCGGAGGTTTTTTGGAATCAGAGTTTTCCTTCTCTGGTATTTATTATACTTCACCCAAAAACATACTGACCATACTGTTTGGAAGTGCAACTAAACAGTTACACACTCTTAAAGTAGATTTCTCCTGTGTGTCTCAGTTTTGCAACACTTATGGCTATCAGCTCAATAAGGCAGGTGCGGCGTGAGCAGCATTCAGTGGACAGTGACAAAAGCAAGACTTACTGAAACAAACAAGTATTTCTTATAAATCATTTTGGAATCCATTTCTTGGCAATGGAAATAATACGTTTCAGTTCCTATCAAGCGATTGATTTATATGTGGGAAGTCCTCAGTGGGTAGTTCTGGGAATACTTAATGACATTATGCTGCTGTCATAAAGTGGAGAGGATATCCTACAGAAAATGGAAATCCCAGGGGAAGGAAGCCACATTGGGGCAATTTTTCTCTGTGTATAATGCTGGACATATAACGGAGGTCATAAAACTTCCTTCCTTCTTATGATCTACTTGTCAAGTACATTTTGCCCACGCATGGGACATACCATTAGTCCAGAAGTCAATCATGTTTTTGCTGGCTGTAAACTGGCTGCAGAGATGACTAAAAACACCATGGAATTGGACTTAAAGTAGTAATTTTGCTTTTCTTTGTTCAGTGTTGCTTTAGGAAGCAAAAGGATCAAACCTACAACCTTAGCATGTGGGGACGACGCTCTAACCACCTGAGTTACCTGGCCAGGGTATTCACAGTATTCTTGAAATTATGTATTTCTTGAAATGATGTATTTCTTCAGTTTATACTAAAGGTTCAATTCAAATATGCAGGATTGTCACTGTTTTTGCTGTTAAAAAGGGGACCTTGGCCTGGGAATGGTTGGGAACCACTGATAAAAATATTAGCCTTCATTGTGCTGTAAATTCTGTAAAATTCTGACTTCCAGTCAAGATGGAGGCATAAGTAGACATACTTCACGTCAGGAGTTAATCACCACCAAGCCATTATTACAGGAAATGTTAAAGGGACTTATTTAAGAAAAAGAAGATCATAACTATGAACATTAAAATGGCAACAAACTCAAACCTATCAACAACTGAATCAAAAAATAAATAAATAAATAAGCAAACAACCAGAACAGAAACAGAATCATAGGTATGGGGATCATTTAGAGAGTTATTAGCTGGGAGGAGGAAGGAACGATTGGGGGGAAAGGTGCAGGGATTAAGAAACATAATTGGTAGGTACAAACTAGACAGTAGGAAATGGAAACGTCAAAGAGCTCATATTGCACGACCTATGGACATGAACTAAAGCAGTGGGGGAGGATTGCTGAAGGGAAGCAGGGTACCTGGTGGAGCGGGGCAAATGGGGGGAAAAATTGGGACTTCTCTGATAGCATAATCAATAAAATATACTTTTAAAAATTCTGTAAAATTCTATAAAAACCATTTCCACAATGTAGTGATAATTGTCTATACTTTTTAAATGCTGAGGTATATAATTTATATGCCATAAACATCACCCATTTTAAGTGTGTAATTTTATGATTTGGTAAGTTTACAGAGTTGTCCAATTATCACCGTAATCCTGTTTATTAGAACATTCCCATTACCTCACAAAGATCTAGCTTGCTCAGTTTTAAGTTGCTGTCCATTCCCACCACCATCCCCAAGCAACTAATCTTTCTTTGTAAATAAAATTGCTTTTTATGAACCTTTCATATAAATGAAATCATAAAATATATAATTGTTAAGTCTGGCTTCTTGCACCCAACACAATTTTGAGATTCATCCATGTAACATGTATAATCAGTTTATTAATTATATCCTTTATATATATATATATTGCTGAATGGTATTCCATTGTATGAACATACTGATTTTGTTTATCCACTCAAATTTATTTTTTAATGGAAGAATTTTTTTTTTTTAATCCTCACCTGAGGACATGCTTATTGATTTGAGAGAGAGGGAAATGGGGAGAGAGGGAGAGAGAAACATCAACTGGTTGCCTCCCATATGCACCCCAACAAGGCGGGAATTGGACCTGCAACCTAGGCATGTGCCCTGACTGGGAATCAAACTTGCGACCTTTTTTTTTTTTTTTTTGGTGTGCGGTTGGCACTCCAACAAACTGAGCCACCGATTTGGGCTACCCACTCAAATTTTAATTGTTTCTACTTTGTGGCTATTATAAGTAATGCTACTGTGAACATTTGCTTATGAAGTCTTCATGTGGACATGTTTTTATTCTTCTTGGATATATATACCTAGGAGAAAGATTGCTGTATCATATGGTAAATTGATGTCTAATTTTTAGGAAACTACTAAACTGGTTTCCAAAGTGGCTGCACCATTTTACAAGCCTACCATCAATGTATGAGGCTTCTACATTGAAGAGGTGGAATCCTCCACCAGTGCTTGTAATTGTCATTCCATTTCAATTGTTGCTCTTCTGTTGGGTGTCCAGTGTCATTGTGGCTTTAATTCATATATCCATAATGACTAATGGCGTTGGATCAGCATCTTTTCATGTGATTATCATACAATGGTATATCTTTAGTGAAATGTCTGTCAGATATTTTGCCTGTTTTTAAAATTTGGTTGTTTTATTATTGAGTTCTGAGTTCTTTATATTCTGTACACAAATCCTTTACCTATATATTTCTAAACTTAGAAATATTTTTCTGCCAGTCTGTGACTAATTTTATTTATATGTATATAACATGATAAATATGCCTCAACTTAAAAATAGTATGCTTCATATTAAGAAATTAATAGTGTGGAGACATAATAATCCCTCTGGTAGCCATGAACTCTTGGAGTCCTGAAGCCTGACAAATATCCACGGCCCTCTCCCTCCCCCGCCAGCTACATGCTGCATCACTTATGAAGCCTTTAGAGCAACCGTGCATGCAGTTTTGCTTGAACAGATTTTTGGAATGGAAGACATGTAGTGACCACGTAGTCCAACACATTTCATCAAGAAGTAAGTTAGTATGAGATTTTAAGTGGGGAGATGTTGTTTTCCTCTGTGGTGGGTATACTGTGGATGTGTCCAGGATGACTCTGGGGAGGGGAGAAGAGCACCGCCCCATGAGAATGTGAAGAAATGGCCTTTGTTACCTTTGAGTCAAAGTGGGACCCCAGTAATTGAGTACACATGTATATATGTGTGTTTGTGTATGTGTGCAAATAAATAAACATGGTTGGAGGGAGTAGTTCAACTAGGGACTTTATTAAGGAAACAAAAGACTAAGAGGACCTACCTTCCATAATGAAAACTGTATTTACAGCAAATGATAAAAGTCGTAATATGAATTCCCATATTAGCCTCTGATTCCTCGCAAAATGGTGATATACCCACTGTAGTGGCAAGAATCATTTTGGTCTATTCTAGATCCTCTTTTTTTTTTTTTAAGATCTATTTATTTATTTATTTTTAGAAAGAGGGTAAGGGAGGGAGAAAGACAGGAAGGGAAACATCAATGTGTGGTTGCCTCTTGCACGCCCCCAACTGGGAACCTGGCCTGAAACCCAGGCATGTGCTCTGACTGGGAATCGAACCGATGACCCTTTGGTTTGCAAGCTGGCAGTCAGTCTACTTAGCCACAACAGCCAGGACTAGATCCTCTTTTTGATGTTTTTACCCCTAAGTTCTTTTGTTCACACCTGGACTGAATGCTTTTTGCTCCACATCAGGGAGTCTTTCAGTCTTAACTATTTCTTTATTTAAAAATGAGTATGTATCAGTCATTTTATATAGAAAACATTTTTTATATTTTATAGGCAAATGTCCTGCACCTGCAGTCTGTGGCCAATGCATTTTGCTTTCTCTCTTCTCTCTTCCCATTTGGTAGAATGGGAATCCTGCTAAAAATATTTTCTCCACTTCTCAGAAGTATGAATACTGAAAATCACTGTGTAATGTCATTAAACTGAACACCACCACCACCACCCGCCAAAATAATCAGCAACTGAGATAAATAATTACTCAATAAATACCTGATAAAAAATTGGACTGTGGTCCCCAGACCTGGATTCTATTAGAATCACTTGTGTATTTAAAATATAGACCCTCTGGCCCCACAGGCCAAGCTCTTCAACTGCATGGCTATCTGGCAGTTCAGGGTGCCCCTAAGGCAGGTCAAAACAGCTCAGCAACAAGTCCAAGCTGTCAGTGCATTGTCATAACAACGTGCTTAGCACAGCTAGGAGGACGGGCTCACGGACACCGGAGATGCTCAGGCACAGAGTTGTCTAAACCTCAGGTTTGGGCCATAATTGACAGGGACAAGCCGGCCATATTTGCAGAAATTCTATTGCAAGGGGCAAATGTGGGTGAGATTTACAAGTCATAGGGAAATGCAGCAACGCTGACTAAATCTGGTGCTATGAGAGATGTGGAAGAAACAAACAATTGGCCTCCCGAACGGGTGACTTGTGACCATGTGGCCCATTTGATTTGCAGCAACTCAGCCTTCATGGGGAAGCTGAAAGAGAGGACTGAGGGGTGCAGATGCACCCTTCTCTGAGCAGGGGGGACGAGTTCAAGCTGCCCGAAGGAACCTCATCGCCTGCCTTTCCCACCTCTCCTGTCCTCAATTCCTAGTCTAGTGTAAATGATCTTATCACTTCCTCAGAATGCTTACATTTTTGCAAATACGTTTATAGAAAAGAGCTACCCTCACCCACTCCTTAAATATTATTATTATTATTATTTATTTTTTTTGGTGAGGGGATGTGGTCTCTATTATAGCAATTCTTCAGATGAGTTAATAGAGCTATCTCATCTAATTTTGTGTCAGATGAAAGGGAAAGTGATTGTGAGGCTTTGTTCTAATTATAACTTTGTCACTAACTGGGTCGATGACTCCATCAAATCACTTCAGCCTGCTGGCCTGCAGGTTCTCCTTGTTTAAAATAACAGAGCTGCTCTAGATCAGTGATTCTCAGCATATGGTCAGTGGACCAGCAGGATCAGCATTATCTGGGAATTTGTAAGAAATGCAGATTTTGCCGCGCCAGCCCCCACCCCCCAAGTCCTGCTGAAACACTCCATGATAGAGCCCAGCAATCTGTGAACAGCCCTCCAGAGGGTCTGAGAGTTGGCAAAAATTGAGAACCATTAGTCTGGATTAGTTCTCAGCTTTTCAGCTCTACCTGCCAAAGATTCTGATTTTTAATGATGTCTAGTGGAGCCCAGGCATTGTTACTTGGTTCTAATGAACATCTAGATACTGTCTGAGGTCTATTACATCTAAAAGTCATTGTTTCCAAATGTAAATGCTCCTATATGTTAGGCCATTACGTATGCAGTAATAGAGAAGGAAAAGCATTTTGAAAACTTTGCCATTGGATATGCAGAGGAAGAAAATGTATTTCTTCTCATACGCTCTGTGATTTATATCTGAGTACAATTTGTTAAATATTCATTTGCAGTCTGTTTGATTGTATTAAAAAATTAAATGACCCTCAATGATAGAATGAATAAATAAATTGTGGTGTATACATACACTAAAATACTCCTCAGCAATAAAAATGAACTAGCGAGGTCCTGGCCACGTAGCTCAGTTGGTTGGCACATTGTCCCAACATACAAGGTTGGATGGGTTCTATCCCCAGTCAGGGCACATACAGGAATCAACCAATGAATGAATGCATAAATGAAAAACAAATCGATGTCTCTCTCTCGCTCAAAATCAATATGAAAAAATTTTAAGGTACACAGTGACAATGCTGAATCTCACAATTTAATAATGAGAAAAAAATTGGACACAAAATAGAAATGCTATATGATTGCATTTAAATGAAAATCAAAAACAGGCAAAATCAATCTACATTGATAGAAGTCAGAATAGTGGTTGTCATTGGAATAGGTTGGTAATAATGAAAAAAGAGCCCGGTGGAACCTTCCAGAGTGCTGGAAATGTCCTACTTCTTGATCTAGTGATAATTACATACGTATATACACATAAACATATACATGTATATACACTCTACACATTTACATATTGAGCTGTACTCTTAAGATTTGTGCACTTTACATATATACGTCCTCAATATTAAGAACTTACAAAATTTGAAATTAATCCTCAAGGAGAGTAATTGGCACACCAGCCCACTATCGCTCAGACTATTTGTGCTCTCTGTAGTCACCAGAAATTAATGTAGCACTTTGATTTTATGTTGCTATTAAGTTAAAATGTATATATCAATCTATACAGTCCCCAAGCTGAGAATGTAATGGCATGGTCTGTTTATATGTGGAGTCCTGATTTTCTTGAATGTTTATGTGTCCAGGACACAGACTGCAGCAATCCACGAGAGTGAGTGATTCTCTTACAGCAACCCTCTGCTATTGCTTCCTTATTCTTCAAATCTCGTAATAGAATCTGAGAAATAAAACTGCCTCTTTTTTTTAACTATCTGCAGAAAAAGACCTCACCACTTCTTTTGTCAATGATAGATTAAATGTATCCTAACAAATCAAGGTGAGATAAAAATCAATCTGTAGCAGAGAGAAACAAATCCTTGCAAATTGTATTAAGCCACCGATTGTCAAAACAAGGTATATTACAAGGACATTCAGGGAAGAAAAATGTGTTGAGGAAATGAAAATCAGAGTCACTTGGAAGAATTCACAAAAACCCATTGGAAAGGGAAACTTATCATAATATAGAGGGGAAGTTGCCGACCATTACTCAGCTATCACTTTAAAGCCACACACTGGGTGATGTGATTTCATCTTAAGCCCTGCTAATCAAAAGCACAGGCTGGACTGGCTGACGCCTGCCTATGAAATCACTCAAGGAGAGCTGAAATCATTGTTCAGCTGGGACTATATTAAATGCTTTCCAAGTTTTACCTAATGCAGTCATTTTGAACTGCTGTGCTCTATCCCATTATATTCCAATCACTTTGATGTCCTTCCATCAGAACTGGGTAGAATATATAGGGCAGATTATTGCTTTAGATAATTTTTTAAATCATACTTTGTAACTCGCTCTATGGACACGTAATGTAGCTCTGAACATTGAAGTACTTTCATGAATTCATTCGTGACAAACTATCCCAGGTGCTGTGGAAAGATCCATGGTAGGGTAAGAGTCTGCTCCAAGGGGTTTATAATCTAATTGAGGGAACTGAACATAAACACACAGAAGTTAATTTTTAAAAAATCACAGGCGATCTTCTATTTGTCCCTAGATTCACTTTCCATCCTGTTGCATCCTGGGAGGCTGACCTTATGGGTTACATTCTCCGATGTCCTTGCCCTTTGGCTTCCAGTTGAATTCATTCAATGGGAATTCCCCAAAGAAGAGTCCAGGTTATTCCCCTTGCTTCCTTCCTGTGGGGTCACCATGGGCAGACAGATGAAAGTGGAGAGATGATCTGGTTCACTACATACAGTCATCTCTGTCTTCCAGTTCTAGAAGGACGTTCTCATTGCTCTTTCAGGTCTAGGGGGGTAACGGTGCCATGCTGTTCTCAGCATGAGGGTACTGTACCGTGTTGTGTGGATTCCCTAAACCTTACTCACATCCTTGTAAATAGTTTCTTTATAAAACTGTCTTTAAACAAACCAATTCTAGTGTATCATCTGTTTTTTTTCTGGGATAACATAAAAATTCTTATCACACGTTGCGTAAGGAAATGGATACTCAAAATGGGATTCGGGCTTTGGCTTACCTATCTATTTGAAGAGCAAAGAGAGAACTTATTTGCTAACGGGAAATAAGACACATCATCCCCAGTATACAACAGCATCATGATCATTCAGCTTATCACTGTGTGGGCATGAAATGAAGTACAGGAAGAGGGCAAGGCACTGGGAGGTCAAGTAGCTGTGGCATTGTCATTATGGTACTAATAATGATTGAATAGATCATGGAGCCTCCTGGCTCCTTTTGACAGTCCTAGAGAGTGTACAAAGGATAAAGGAGAAATGAAACCGAGTTTCCAATTGTAAGTGGATAATCAGAAAGACTGCATCACAGCTTTGGAGAATGAGAGCATCTCCTGTAGTCACAGAACAGATGACACTATGGTTACTGTTACAGAAAGGGTCAAGTGGAAACTCCGGAACTACACAACTCCCACTTCAGGATGGTAAGCCAGAAGCAATTCCCCATCCCTAGGGGACTTGCAGAGGTTGGTGTCACCATCAAGCACTTGAAAGAGGCAGTAGTGTGATTCTGTCACATCCCCATTGGATTTGCTTGTTTGGCTAGTGGTCATATGGATTTTGGAAATTATTATATATTACTGGAAACTTAAATCAGATGGTAATGCCAGTCATAACCACGACTGAGATGCAGTATCATTGCTGGAACAAATCAGTACAACCCTATGTATCTGTTTACAGCTGTTGCTCTAGCAAATGATCCCGCCCCCATTCTTATCATTAGTTAAAATCAGAAACATTTTGAAGCAGATTGCTTTTTCAAGGAAGGGCAACAATGTAACTTTACTGATTTGCTTCTAGACCATGTGAACTCTCTGCTCTCCATTATAAAACAAACCAAAGGGATTTCCATCAACTCAATAACTGTAGTCTAATCCACTACAAAGAAAATGATGCCCCTGGCCAGATAGCCCAGCAGATTAGAGTGTCATCCTGCTACGCCAAGGTTGCAGGTTCCAACCCCTGTCAGAGCACATACAAGACTTGACCAACAAATGCATAAATAAGTGGAACAACAAATCAATGTTTCTCTCTTTCTCTCGAGTCAATTATAAAGAGAGAGAGATTTCTAATTGGAACTGGGGAACAGGTTGGGCCAGGTATGCTAGATGCCTTAGTAAGTTACACTTATGCCAGAAGGTAAGAGATAGTCCATGAAAGTGAAGGGTCCTGCCACATGTGTGATGATTTGAGGGGTGCAGCAGCCATAGTCATGTCACTCTTAAGTAAAAGGAAAGTTGCTGCACCTTGCAATGACCACCACAAAAAGGCACAGTATGTGTTGGGTCTCTAAATTTTGGAGGCAACATATGCCACATCTGAGCATCCTCTTCCAACCCACTTACCTGACAAGCTGCGAAGCTGGCAGTTCTGAATAGGATCCAAAGAACAAGAAAGTGTTCTGAAGCAAGTGCAGGCTACACTGCAAGTTGCCCTGCCACTTGAGCCTCATGACCCAGCAGACCAGTGATACCCAAAATATCTGACCCACAGAATGACTTATGGAACAGCTGTCAATCTCCAGCAGGAGACTCATGACCTGCTGGCAACTATTGCCATTTGAAAGCAGCTCTGGCTTGTTCCTGTGGCCTGGCAGAGCTCAAAAACCTTACCATGGGCCATCATCTGTCTCTACAACCCAAACTCCCTGCCATGAACGGGCATCGCCACTGAACCATAAAGCTGTGTGTGTGCAGCAGCATTCCATTATAAATGGAAATGGGGTAAGTGCGATCAGCCCCATGCAGATCCAAGAGTCAAGTGAACTGCCCAGCAGGTGGCTCAGCCTCATGCATTGCCCGGTCCCCTGCATCACCGCCCCCCTCGCCTTGTCCACGTGTCTTCATGGGAAGATTTCTATGGCCTCTTGATGGAGGAGTGTGGGCCTGGTTTACTCATATGCGGCCATCTGTAGTATACCTTTATTCAGGGGTGGTCCTGAAAGACTGGTGAAAGGAAATCCTTCCCGTGGGCAGAACTCTGGACTTACAATGGTGAGCAGCAGTCCGGTTTATGGAGGCCCTGGACTCCAGAATAGAAAGTTGGGGTTTGGTCCCATAGACTGTGGATCTTAGTGAACAGCAGGACTGACTTACCCATTAGGCAGGAGGCACAGTGCCTAAGACCTATGTGCATGGTACTATGGTACTATGTTTGAATTCTGACCTATCTCAAAATGAGAAAAAATAATGACTAGATAAAATGACTCCAGTTTGGTTTATATTCATCTGTATGATCACACAGTTGTAAAATATATATAATTTTTTCTTAAAGGGAAAAGTGCCTAGGGTACACAAAAATTATAATGTGGCTCTGGATAGGAGTAGGCAGGATTCAGGGGTGACTTCAAAATGTGAAAACTGAAAAGGTTAAACCAAAAGCCTAAGTATGTTATTGACTGAGATGGCAAAAATCAGGAAAAGCTGGTTTAGGGGAAATACTGATGTTTTGCTGAGTTGGAGGCTATAGCAGAAGCTCTGGTATGAAGTGATAAGGACTTTGACCAGGGAGGTGGCTTTTTGAAGAGCAGAGTGTCTTTGAATTGGTGTGTAATTGGACTGGGAAGAGAGGATCGAATATAGGAAACCACCTCAGGAATTTCCCATTTCACCACCTGCTGGGTGATCCAGGCTTCCGCTTCATGCCCTGAGGGGAAGGAAGAGGTTGAGAGGTGGTTCTCATCAAAGGCTGTGCTGGGTCACAACCTCACACTGTTAACTGTAGCCTCCCTCGTGTTTCCTTTACCCCACCACTTTCCCTGCGGTCCTGTGTACTTATGTAGATCACAACATCATTTTCAGAGTATTTGACCTTAAGTATAATGTGAAGAGCACAAAGTCATAATAATATAAGCAATCACAATTTTTACCTGTAGGACATCCCCAGAGATAGGAAAGACAGATGATTTGATTTCCCAGCTTACAGATGAAAAAGCTTATCAGAGGTTTCAGCCTTTGGTAGAACTGGAATCAATGATCATATCCCTTGACTCCAGTTCTCCTTCAACTCCACGCTAACAGTCAGCTTAGATTTGGTTTAAAGGAAGTCGAAGCCTTCACCAGTCTGCAGGTTTCAATTCAATTTTAAAATACCAGAAACTTCTTTATGGACAGCCTCAATCTCTCTTGCCATTCATCTTCGAGATACGTCCCAGCCCCTTGCTCCTAGTGTGTAAACGACCTCGAAGTAGTTTATTCTCCTCCAGTATATGTTCTCCCCCTTTATTCTTTCTGTTCTAATCTGGCCCTAAGCACCCCCCCCCTTTGCCCCCGAACTCTCTACTTCCTCTCTTCTCTCTCCTTTTCTTCTTCCACCCACTTCTCCTCTCTCCCCTCCTCCCTTTTTCTTTCTCCTTCCTTTTTATGTTCATACCTTGACATCATCATTCTGTCTCCTGCATCTACATCTAAATATCCATAATAACATAAAATAGCCTTGTCACATTTCCAAAATTAATTCATAAACTTTCTACAAGTATACATTCAAACACAGTATTCTTCTAGAGCATTTTTATTTTCCCACAAAGGTAGATTCTTATTTTTTTCCCCCTTTTATATACGCAAGGTAACATGCACACTGTTCTGCAACATGCTCCCCCTGCCCCCTATATCTTAGAGATATTTTCGAATTGCTTGTAGAATAATTCTTCATTGACCCAGCTGGTGTGGCTCAGATGGTTGGGCATCATCACTATATGCACCTAACCAGTCCCGTTATTGATGTTTGGGTCCAATCTTTTGCTGTCACAATAATACAGTGAGTAACTGTATACATATGTCATTTTAAAGGTGTGCACTTAGAGATACAGGAGGATTAAAGGAATCTGCTTAGTAATTCTGATAGTGACAAGGGGCTTCCCACTAGGTTTTTGTCCTTTTAGTTTGCAGGCTGGTGCTCAATCCACTGAGCCACACCAGCCAAGGCTAGGGTTGTGTCCATTTAAAGTCCTACCAGCAATAAGCAAAGTGTCCATCTTCCCATAACCTTGTCAACAGAATGTGTTGCTACATTTTTGCATTTTTGCCTATCTAATAGACGAGAAATGGTATCTCAGGACAGTTTTAATTTTCATTCTTTCATTGTAAGTGGGGTTAAGCAACTCTTTACAAATGTAATCAATTGTACTTTCTTTTTCGGGAACAATTTATTCATTCTTTGCCCTTTTTTTTTCTACTGGTTTGTTGCTGTTTCTCTTTTTGATTTTTAGGAGCTCTGTAAATATCAGGGAGATCAGCTCTTTTTCTGTGGTATTAATTATAAATATTTCTCCTGGGTGTCATTTATTTTTTACTTTATTTCTGATTTACCCCCACATGCAGAAGCTTTTCTTTGCCTTTTTTTTTAATGTAGTGGAATTTAGCAATTCGTCATTTTTTAATGGCTACTAAACATAGCATGATTTTAATGACTTGAAATTATAAAAGAATTCCCATATGTTTTCTTTTTAGAACTTGTATACCTTCTTATTTTAAATCTTTGATCTACTTGGAATTTTCTTGAAGTAAGTTGTAAGATATGGTTCCATCTTAATTTTTTTCCTGATTTTAACCAGTTATTCTACATATTTGTGGAGTAAACATTTCCCCCACACAGATGAGCTGTATTGCTTACTATAGTAAAAATCTGCCATGTATTTGGACCTATTTATAAACTTTCTATTCTGTTCTGTTGCTCTGTCCACCATACTGTTTCAGTTATTGAGGGGTTTTGGTATGCTTTAATATCCTATAGGGTTAGCCCCTGCTTACTGCTTTTCCTTTTTAAAGTGTTTCTATAATTTTAATATTGACTTTAGATTTATTAGTCTAGTTCTAAACAAACAAGCACCAAAACAAACAAAAACCATCTTGGTTTGTTCAGAGATCACATTAAGTTTATAAATTCATGTGTGAGAAAACAAACACATTTTGATGCTGTCTTCTTATTTGTGAACATTGTGTCTTTGCACTTGGGCAAGTCTTTCTTTCTGCCCTTCAATTATGTTTTAAAATATTACTCATATAGCCCTGATTTGTGTGGCTCAGTGGATTGAGCTCCAGCTTGCGAACCAAAAGGTCGCTGGTTCAGTTCCCAGCCAGGACGCATGCCTGGGTTGTGGACCAGGTCTCTAGTTTGGGGAGTGCAAGAGGTAACCCATTGATGTTTCTCTCCCACTCTTTCTTCCTCCTTTCCTCTCTCTCTCTAAAAATAAAATAAAATAAAGTAAAATAAAATAAGATAGACTCCATGTATTTCTTGTTAGGTTTCTTCTTAGATGTTTTTTTCCTGTCATAATTGGAAATTTTTATCCAATCATATTTACTATATTGTTGATTGTTTAAGTGAAAACTATTTATTGTGTGGATATAATTTCATCCTATACTATTTTGCAGAATTCGATTTTTATTTTTAATATTTTCAGTTGATTACTTTGATTTTTCTACTATAGAAACATTTATTTGCAACTAGTGAATGTTACACCTTTTCCTCCTAAGTTTTATGTTTTTCTTCACCAAATGTGTTAGATAATACCTTTGGTACAATGTTTAACAAAAGTAGTAATAATGAGCCTATACTTGTCATTTTCTGATTATAGGGGGAATGCTTCTAATGTTTCTTCTTTCAGCACAATGTTGGTGCTTTTTTGCTGAGATAGATACAATTTTTCATGTTAAAGATATCAATTAGATCAACTTCATTATAGTGTTGCTCAAGTACTCTATTCTTACCGATTTTTTTTTTTGTCTGATTTTCCTAAAAGTTATTGAAATGTATATTTGGGCTAGGCAAAAATTTATTAAATAAAAAAATCATTTTACATAAACTGGATAACATAGATTGATAAATTGGACTACAATTAATTAGAAAATTCTGTTTATCTCAAGACACCATTAAGAAAGTGAAAAGGCAAGCCACAGGTAAGAAAAGATATTTGCAATGCTTATACCTGTATATAAAAGGAACACAAATAAAGTGTTAATGAAAATGCCCACCAATATAAAAATGGACAAAACACTTGAACAGTTGTTTCACAAATGAGGATTTCAAAATGGCGATTAACATCAACATATGCTCATTAGCCTTCAGGGAAATTCCCATTAAAATTACAATGACAATCTGCCATTATAGTAAACTGAAGAAGACTTCAATACAGAATGATGGTATTGATATAGAGCATGTAGAACTCTCATCTGTTGGTGGTAGTGTTACAGTCGAGTGAGTAGCAGAGGGAGATGAGTTTCACCCGCTAACTCAGCAGCCCTGGGCCTGGTCTGATAATATTGCCAGGTGTTCCAGTATCACAAGAAACACTACATTAGCACAGGAGGAGAAAAGTCCTTGGAATTCTATGCATTGTTTCCACTATCTGGGAAGGAAAGCCTTTGAAACTGTGTTTATATCCCTAGGCCTGAAAGGCGGGAAAGGGCCCATAGGGCCTAAAGAAAGAAGCCAATTAACATTGGGTATTCAAGCCACAGTCCTGGGAATCTAGCACCACCTTTAACTGTCAATCAATATATAACTTCTTCACCCCCACCCCACCAACTATATAAGTCCTCAGGACAAGGGACTCACCCTCATAGCCCTCCTGGCTCTCATGGCGCTCTCGGTGCTCTTGGCCTTCTGGCCGCAGGGCCTCTGGCCACCCGAGGGCAAGCTTGCCACCCTGGCCTTTGGCCACCCTTGCTTTTGCTCTTCCACTCATTAATGAACTGCATGCACACTAATAGGCTCACTGACCTGTAATTCTTTATTGCATTGGCAAGAAGAACCAGGGTTTCTCCTATAACAGTAATAGTGTAAGCTACTTTGCAAATATGTATGACAGTGTCTTCTAAAACTGAACGTCATATATCTATGGCCCAGAATTCCTCTCCTGAGTATATATCAAACACAAATATGTGCCAGAAAGAGGTGTACAAGAAATGTCCAACAGAAATAAGTAAATAGTAATATATTCATACAATAGAATATTATGTAGCAATGAAATGGATATACTACTGTTATTTAAAACGGATGAATCCCAAAGTAAAATGTTGAGTGAGAACAAAAACAGACAGAAAGCTTATGAATTGAATAATTATAAAATATTCAGACAGGCAAAACTAATCCATGTTATTAGAAGTGAGGACAGTTGTTACCTTTGGTCAGGTAGGAAGGGCAGAACAGGTGCTCTGGAATTATGTTTAGTGTTGATCATGGTGATTGTTACATTCATTTTAACTTGTGATAATCCACAGAGCTGTAGGCCTGTGATTTGTGTGCTTTTTCTATGTTATATTTCAGTTAAAATATATTAAGAAGAAGATGATTGCCTTTCTCTCAAGGATCCCTTTGGTGCCTGGAAAGGACTCCCAACTGTGAGCCACCGTCAGTAGAAGCATGGCTGCTCCATCAGAGCTCTCCCTCCTTGCCTTCCCCAGCAAGACTCTTCGGAAACCTTCCTGTCAGGATCTGTGTGCCAGTTCCTGGCTCCCTGTAATAGGGGCCAGAATTCTGGTTCTTCAAATTGTTCTCTTGAAACACTTCACCCCTCCACACCACCCTTGCTCAGGTTGGGGTAGAACAAGCACCTCTTCCTAGAGAATGAGAACTACACAAAGATCTGATGACAAAGGGATTCTCGCTTTGACTCTGACTCCAAAATTGCTGTTTTCTTATACTTTATTGCCTTTGAACTTGAGGCAAATGATTCCCTTTTTTTTTTTTCAGTATAAGGTAAAATTTTCTCAACAATTATTTTCTTTGCAGCTTGACACAATGGTTCTCTTGCTTTTGTGGCAGAATATTTCCCTGAAAAATGAGATTTTTCCAACCCTGAACCCAGGAGAAAAGAGACCTGCCCTACCCCCTCCTTCCTTGAGGTTCCCCAGAAGGAGCCACTATTCTGAATTCATGCTCTATTGTTCTCATGCACTTCTTTATAATTTTCTCATATGTCTATCCCTAAGCCCTATACACATGTATGTAATATATATTATTGTTTTGCCTGGTTTTATACGTGATAGAAATGATATATTGCACACATCTTTCTATAACCTACTGTTTTTACTCTGCTTAATTCCTTTTCCCTGCTCTTAGAATATTATATGAGAATACCACAATTTCGTACTTGAAACTTTTATCAGCCTACTGAATTTCTTTAACTTAATAACATTTTTGCCTTAACTTCTATTTTGCAGACATTACTATAGCTACAAGAGCTTTTATTTTAGTTATTATTTATCCATATTTTCAGTTCTTTTACTGTCAGTTTTCCTATGTCTATGTTTTAGGGTTTTCTCTTCTACAAAAAATATGACTGGGTTTTAAAATTTCCTAGTCTGACAGTTGCAGTCTTTTAACTGGTGATTGGGTTTATTTATTTTTTGTGTGTGACATCTAATGTATTCAAATTTCTTTCTAACTTATCTTTTGCTTTTTCATCCTGCTTTTACTATAGTCCTTTTGTCCATATCACTTTCTCCTGAGTTCATTTATTTTTTATTTGACTTTTATTTTCTTCTGTTTTGATGGACCAGTCACATCAGGCATCACTGGAGAAACTGTCTGAAATGAAGAATCCCAGGCCCCACCTCAGACCTACTGAATCAGAGTCTGTATTTTAAAAAGATCCTCAGCCGGATTCATGTGCACATTAAAGTGTGAGAAGCGCTAGTTTAATGAAGGCATATCTCCTGTATTTAACAAATGTTAACATTTTGCTATAATTGCTTGATATGCATATATTCATTTTTATTTACATATTTTAAAGTAAATTGGAGAAACTATGAAATTTATATTCAAAATAGTTTAATAAGGATCTCTTAAAAATAAAGATATTTCTACATTTCATAAAACCATTATCACACTTAGCATTAACTATTATTTGCGAATGCTAGTAGCTAATTAGTGTTAAAATTTCTCCATATGTTTCCAAAATAGCTTTTATAGTTACTTAGGGTGTACTAGGATCCAATCTTGGTTTATTCATTGCTTTTGGTCATTATGTTTCCTGTCTCTTAGATGTCTTTGAATCCAGGCTACTCCCCTCCCTTCTCCCTCCCACACAACTTTTCTCTTTAGGACATTGTCTAGTTAAAAAGACTAGGTCAGTTGTCTTGTAGAATGTCTCCATTCCTGCAATTGTCTGATTTCTTCCTTGTAATATTGTTTAAACTGGTTCTTTTAGCCCCTGAATTTTCTGTAAACTAGAAGTGAGAGCTGAAGGCTTGATTAGATTCAGGTTAAATATTTTTGGCAAGAATGCACCCTTGACAATGTTGTTTATTTCCCATTACATCAGTCAGGAAGCACATTATGTCTCATTCCATTTAACAGTGATGTGAATATTCATCACTGGGGTCAGATGGGGCAAGCCTGATGCCAACATTGTCATGTTTGGCTTTTCCTCTTGTGACTCACAAGTCACCTGTGGGGTGATAACTTGCTACTTTGCAAATATTCTGTTCCTCATCAGCTTTTCACATGTTGGTTTTAGCATTGATTGGTAATTTTTTTTTTTTTTTCATTAGGATCTACAAAATGGTGGCTCTCTAATTCTTTATTCCTATTGCATGTATTAGCTGGAATTTTTTGACAAGGAAGAGCTTTCTTTTGGGGGTTACTCTTAATTGCAGTTCTTACTTCAAAGACAGTATGAAGGTTTAATTATTTCGTTTTAAGCCTTAAAGTTTTAATATACATGCTTAACAGAGTCAAAGTTAATATAGCTACTCCCTTACCCCCAAATTCAGGACCCTGGAATTTGTCTTACAGCCTATTTTTGTCAGGGTTTTAATGCTGTCTTCTTTTTGCTTTTTGCCCCCAAATTAGACTTCATTATTACTGATTTATATTGCTAGCTTCTATTTGTTTCTACTTACCAGCATGTTAGCCAATTTCTCTATCCCTTCCTTCTATCTCATTTGATCATTTTCCACCTTCAGGAATGTCTTTTATTTCTCTAGTGAGTGTCTTTGGTGGTAAACAATCTTAGTCTTTGTTTTTTTTTAATAAGGAAAAGAGTTTTACTGAGTCTGTCATTGTAGGTTGATGGTTATTGTCCTTCGTCCTCCCTGTCCATTGTGAAGGGCTGGTCTCCAACCTCCACTCAATTCCATGACTTCCTTTTGTAGTCCTTGTTTTCTGCCTCCTTTGTTGTGGTTGTTATAACTCCTTTATTTTGCTGAAGCACACTCTACAGTGGCTTCTTTTAAAAGGGGCATGTGAAGAAAGCTTTGGAGCCCTTGCATGTCTACAAATGTCTTTTTTCTACCTTCACACGTAATTTGTAATTTGATACAGAATTTGTCAGGCATGCTTCTTTAACTGCTTTGAAGTAATTGTTCTAACAGCTTTCAGTGTTGCTGTTGAGAATTAAATGTCCTTTCTTTCTCCTCTCTGAAAGTGGTTAGCATCTTTACTTTGTTCCTCCAAAATTTTATTATGGTATGCTGAGGGGTACGTCTTTCTTATTTATTTAAATAAGGCAATTGGTAAGCTCTTTCAAGCTGGTGACTTGACTTATGTTCTTCTATTCTGGATTTTAAAAATATTAGTTCTTTGGTAATTTTATTCTTTTCATTTTATTGGTTTATGTTTTTTGAAACTACTGTTAGTTACTTCATAGGTATCTTTTATTTCTCCTCTTAATCTGTCTTTTGTTTCTTATTTCCAGCTCTATATCTTTTATAGTTCTACAGTCTGAAAGATTTACTTAGTTTTTATACTCCTACACATCTATTGCATTTTTAATTTTGTTGGTCATATTCTGAGTTGGCCAGAACTTTTTAAAAATTCTTGATTCCTTTTTCATAACACCCTGTTTAGTTTTTATGGACAAAATATTTTCTGTTGTCTCACTGAACATCCTGATATGCCAAGGTTGCAGGTTCAATCCCCAGTCAGGGCACATAGAAAACTCAACCAGTGAATGCACAAGTGAGTGGAACAACAAGTCAATGTTCTCTCTCTCTCTCAAGTCAATACGTAACTATTAAAAAAATCTTAAAAAATAAATAATGACAGTTTTAAAAAATGTATCATTCTGTTTTGCTCATTATACTTGTGTCTTCTGGATTCCTTTAGTGTGTTGGTTTTGGGCCTTTATTTTTTTCTACTTGAAGTTTTCAGTGAAAGTCTGGCTATTCTTGTGGTATAACAAAACATTTTATGAAGGGAGTGAGAGGAATTAATGGATAAAGAGGGCGCTTTGGCTGCTGTTATTTTTGAACTA
Organism: Furipterus horrens; assembly: GCF_987537825.1. Taxonomy (NCBI): domain Eukaryota; kingdom Metazoa; phylum Chordata; class Mammalia; order Chiroptera; family Furipteridae; genus Furipterus; species Furipterus horrens. The sequence goes on from NW_028327174.1 coordinate 158,186,722, forward strand.
AGCATCACATTCCTGGCAGTCATCTTTCTCTCAACTTTACATATTATTGTCTTTGTAGGGAAAAAATATCCAAGGAACTGTGACTTTTTTTTTTTTTTAAATAACAAGACTTTTCTATGAGTAACTGTAAATTTAGCATTACCTTGTATGGGACTTTTAACAGTATTGTCTGTAGGAGATATATTTCTTTGTTTTAAACATTGAGTGCCCACATTTTGCCCACACATACTTTCAAGAACACTAGACCATGAGTAAGGAGGACTGGGGTTCTACTTCTTGGTTCTTGCTGTGTGATCCTTGGTATATCACTTTCCTGCTGTAAACCTCAGTTTCCTGATGTGTAAAAAAAAGGTCTATTTCCCTCAGTGGGCCATTATGGGGATCAAATGTGACAAACCATTTGTCTTTACCCATAAGTCATCAGTTTAAATGCTTTTTAAATTCTTCAGATCCACAAAGATCTGCAAGCATGACACTTGCTCACCAAGGTGTTATTCTTTCAGAAAAGATTAACTTTTGACTGAGGGCTGCCCAACAGCTGCCACATTTTAATTTCTTTGTTTTTGTTATTCCAATCTGATCTAGTTTCAATTGTTTGAATCTGGATAAGAATCTTGGGGTCATATGTATTTTTTTCAGCCTCTCAATAGTTTTCTAAACACTAACATGCCTACAAGCAGTTGACGTCACTAATTTAATGTCAGAGAAATAACTAGTCCTTTAATTACCTTGGGTGGATAAGACAGGTGGCCACTGAAAGTATAAAGGAATAATCTACGAGTGACTAAGGCTAAAAGCAATCCTCTTCAGAACTAGGTCAAGCAGTTTATTTGGGGATTGGGTGGTGACTCAGCCTGTAGAGGCTCAGACTTCCAGGTTGAGGGACTCTTGAGGTGGCTTTGAGTGTGCGTGTGTAGCTTGGTAGGGAGAGTGATTCATTCTTTTAGAAGAGTTTCTCTACATCTCTGTCTCTATGTCTTTTCTTTTTATTTTTTTGATCTGTGATTTTGTTTTTAATTATCTCAAGCCTTATGATGATATAATTTACAAATTTGGGCTGATGGTTTATTCTCCTATACTTTAATCCTTCTAGTGAGTTGACAAAAGCACCATTACCAATCATACCTATATGATAATTCCACAGCTGTGTTCTTGAATAGCTGTTCAAGACAATCCTGAATTATAACTTAGTCTGACTTAAAGAATTCATAAACAAAATTTGCTACTATGTCTTGTCATGCTGAATTTTAAAAGCATCTGACATTATAGTTCTTCTATAAAATGTGAGGTGTTAAATAGCTTTTATTTGATATTATACATACACTAAAATGCCTTTTTTAAGTAAAAGGCAACAGTTTAGATACAGGGGATTTGTTTTTTAAAGATATTACTTATTTATTTTTAGAGAGAAGGGAAGGGAGGGAGAAAGAGAGGAAGAGAAACATCAATGTGTGGTTGCCTATTGTACACCCCCAACCGGGGACTTGGCCTGCAACCCAGGTATGTGCCCTTACTGGGAATCAAACCAGCGACCCTTTGGTTTGCAGGCTGGCACTCAATCCACTGAGCCACACCAGCCAGGACTAGATATAGGGAATATCTAAGGAAATTGGCATAGTTAAAACCAAAAAGATAAAGTGGACACTGACAGCTTATTTTCAGCCTTTGCTTTTTAATAGGTTAATGAACACAACTTGAATCACAAGCAAGTCTTGCTGTTCTCAGAGACAGTGATGGGATTTCCTCAGTATTTAAACATATTAATATAAACAGTTCTATAAATCTAAATATAAAACCAATCTCCTACAGGTTTGAGATGGCACTCACCATCTTTGTGAAAAGTTGAACATTGTGAATCAAATATGATCATATTTTTAGAAGGGGGAACTGATAGCACTTGTTGAACTAAAATTACTATCAAAGTTCAAAAAGCTGATCATATTCATTTAACCACAAGCTAATATTATTTAAAATAGGACTGTCCAAAAGAAATGTTTTCTAGTCAGCCATGAGCACACAATGCAATGTGCAGATGACATAGTGTAGAATTGTACACTTGAAACCTATATAATTTTATTGACCAATGTAACCCCGAAAGAGTCAATAAGAAAAGAAAACAAAAAAACAAACAACATAAATATTCTATCGGCCATTCATGATTTGAATTCTGGTGTATGAGATCAATTTAAATATGGTATACATTTAAAAAGTCACAAGACATTTCTGTTTTGTAATAAATAAAGCAGTGTCCAACTGTTACTCATTAGTAGCTTTCTTGAGATAAGTTGTCAAGTCTGCCCTTTCTGCACTCTTCTTAATGCCAACGAAGATCATTTTTGTTCCAGGGATATGTTCTTGGGATTCTCCAAATACTCCATCAGTGCAGTCTCTCCCCAGGTGATGCTTTTGTTCTTGTTGGCATTAGGGTAAGAGAATCTAGGGGCTTGACCTGCCTTTTGCCCAAAAAGGTCATAGAGATTTGTCCTGGTCTAGTGCTTACCTCCCTTTTCCACAGTATGGCACTGAGCACACTTTTGAACAAAAATCTTCTTGCCCTTCTCAACAGCACCTGTTTTTAAATCGCTCGTTTGTCACATGACACAGAGATTCCCACTCGCAAGCCAGACATCCTGCTCTCTGTCTCTGTCTTTCTCAATCTCTCTCTCTCTTTCTCTCTTGCTTTCACTTGCACTATCTTCCCCTCAGTCATTTGTTCTAGCTCTCGCACTCTCCGGAACTCTCTTTTGTTCTTTCTCTCAGACCCGCTTTAACTGCTATTTCTTCCCAACAGATCATTTTAAGTCATTTAAAAAATTTTTATTTATTGAATTTATTGGGGTGACATTGGTTAACTAAATTATATAGGTTTCAGGTGTACAATTTTATAATAACTATATTTTTTAAGTCCTGTGTGAGGCTTTCGCCTGAGACATGAGAGGTCTGTGGAGGGAAGAGGACTGGTGAGCCCGTGGCTGGCGCTGCTGGAGGTTCAAGTGCACACGTTCTGTTCCTCTTCCCTTCCCTACCCTGTCCTTTGTTTGGAACCTAATGAAGTCGACAGAGAAGTTGTGATGGAGATTCAGTTGCTCTCGTCATCTCCTCTCCTCACTCCTCATTTCCTTCTACTCCTGTTTGAGTCTATGTTTTGAAGACTCCCTAGGTCTTTGGAAATATTTATGTGTAAGAAATCATGAGGGAACTTTCCTGGTACTTCATCTGTTAAGGGCACCCAACCACATATAAAGTAGATAAAAATATCTAACCACCACGTTGTATACCTGAAACTAATATGATATTGAATGTCAACTGTAATTAAAAAAAATTTTTAAACCCTGGCTGAGTAACTCAGTTGGTTAGTGTCATCCCAAAACACCAAGGTTGAGGGTTCGATCCCCGGTCAGGGTGCATACAAGAATCAACCAATGATTGCATAAATAAGTGGAACAACAAATTGATACTTCTCTCTCTCTCTTCTGCTCCCCACAAAAGTCAATGAAGAAAAAGAAAAAAAATTTTTTTAACTTTAAATAAATAAATAGCACTGACTAGTGCCACTCAGTGTGTTGGGTGTCATCCCACAAACTGAAAGGTCACCGGTTCAATTCCTGGTCACGTACATGCCTGAGTCGTGGGTCAGGTCATCGGTTAGGGGTGTGCAAGAAGCAACTGATTGATATTTCTCTTGCACATAAAAATTTCTCTTTCTTTCTTCCTCCCTTCCCCTCACTATAAAATAAATAAAATCTAAATAAATAAATAATTGCAACATGGAGGGCGTTTAAACACACAAATACACGCAAGAAGGGAAGATAGTGGTGAAGTTTAATTTTAGTTCCCAATAGGATAATAGATGGCATTGAATGGTAACTAGTCATTGATTAGCTTTAAGGGGGAAATTTTATATATTTTTTTCTTCAAAGGCAACCCATAGTCATGACAAAGCAGGACACTGAGATAAATTCAAGACTAGTAATTAAGCATAGGTTTCTAATATAATGGTCCAAGGAAGACAGTATAGAGATAAGGAGCAATAAATCTGTATTTGTTCAGCATGTCTACCATCTGGAAAGCTGTGAAAATGTTAAAAATAATAAATGATTAAAAAACCTTTGAATAAGTATTGCTGGATAAGAACAAATGAATAACATTGGTAAAGTAGATTGTGCTTCGATGCATAAAGAGATATTATAAGCCATAACTCAATTCACTTCACACATCTACTAGCTACATACCATGGACAAAGCTCTGCTATAGGAATTGAAGAGAACTACAAAATACACTATTCTGTTAAGAAAATGAAGACTTCCTGCTGTTTCATGTGTATTTCATTCCTTCAGACAATGCAGTTCTGCTGTTGTACTCTGTGTGATGTTCTTAATTGGTTTTGTTCTTGCTAAGGCTGTGGGGTATAACTTATTCTTTCTACAAGGCATGTGCATCTGCCCTGACAGGAAGCCAGAACTCAGAGGGCTCTCTGAACTCAAAGCCACAAGATATAAGCCACGTTATCTGGTTGGGTATAGCTTTGTTGTTGTTTGTTTGGTTGTTGTTTGATTGTTTTCCTCCTGAGCTTTTAGTAAGATCTCCTTTCAGGGTCTGACTTTGTTTCACCTGTGCTTTTGAAAGACACAAAGAACGATTTTAGATCCTTATAACCAGTGGTTCTTGGAGTGTGTTTGCTGCGACCAGCAGCATTAGCATCTACCTGGGAACCCATTGATCCTGCAGATTCTTAGGTCCCCACCTCAGAACTAGGAGGCAGGAGTGGGGGTGAAAGGTGATGTGTACCAACCTTCCAGGGGATTCCAAGGCTGGCTCACTGTTGTGACCACTTCCTGACCCTGAGAATTGAAGGGGAACAGCGCCCTCTGGAGGTCATCTGGTCACAGACGCCATGGAAAAGCTAAATTCAAGGGAAATCTGTCCCTTCCCACACAGAGAGGATGGATATAATTAAGGGATATTGCTGTTGTCTTTCTAAAAGTCCATGGTCTCAAACTGAGTCGATATGGGTGAATTAAAAAATGAGTATTTTATTTACTTTTCCTGTTTCTGGTGTTCATATCTCCCTTATCCTAAAACCTTCAGTACTTGGCTAAACAGCTTTCTGTTTTCAATGCCTCTGCTGTTGGTTCCATTCTTGCTCTCAGGTTATTGCTCACTTCTTCTGCACATGGAAAAATGTTTTTCTTTCTGTGTTCAAGTAATTCATGCTACAACAGCAACTATCACAAGGTGTCAATTTACAGGTGTGTCCCTCTCTAGACTGAACATCTTCAGAACAGGGGCCACATTCTATTCCATTTTATCTCCAGCATTTATCATAGTGTCTGGTTAACAGTAGGTGGTTGGAGAATAGTTTTGGTGTGAATAAATGCATGAATCTAACTTGTGGTCATTATGGAGTACTCCTTGCTGTCCATGGGACTCCCCAACTAAGTCACACTGTTCCTAGGACAGAGGGCATCCATAATTTTTTTAAAAATAGCACAAATAATAAAAGTAACATTAATCCATAATATTAACCAGTTATATTGATTGAGTTCTTATCATGTGTCAAGTCTTGAACTCAGCCTTTTACATATATTATTTTATTAATTCTTAAGTTAGCCTATGAGAAAAGTATTATTTATAAAATAATAGATGAGAAAATAGAGGCACAGAGGGTTAAATAATTTGCCCAAGGTCATATAGCTATAGTCAAAGCCAAAATTAAAGTCAATGCTCTTAACTTGAAGCTAAATAGATCACTGACAAAATACATAAATATCAGCGACCTTGATGATGAAGAATCATGAATCTAAAAAGACCAGCAAAACCCCAGACTCCTCTGCCATTCAATGCATATTTATTGAGCATCTTCTATAGGACAGGCATTGTTCTAGGAATGAGAGGATATAGAGGGTGAATAATAGGGATGATCCCTGTTCTCAGAGAATTTACTTTCCAGCAGGAAGAATATTTTTGAGGAGATAATATTTGGGCCAAGCCCTGGATGACTAAAAAGAGTAGGCATATGAATATTTGGGAAGAGGCTCTTCCAGGCAAAAGGAAGTAAGTACAAAGGCCCCGAGGCTAGGAAAACTTGGAACCAGCAAACCACAGAGTGGAATTGACCTTGGGTCAAGTTTTTCAGGCATAGGTTCTAAAAGAGTAGGTATCAAAACCAGGTTGTGATTGGCCCAGAACTTGAAGGCAAGCATGGAGTCACTTAACCTATATAGGAAGAAGGACTGAGCTGAAAGCAGATCCTGTTACTACTTCCTTTCTTTAAAGTATATTTTATTGAATATATTGTTACAATAGTTCCAATTTTTCTCCTTTGTTCCCCTCTACCCAGCACACCCCCTCCCCCAGCAACCTCCCCCCGCCCCGCCCCCAGTCCACACCCATGGGTCATGCATACAAGTTCTCTGGCTTCATCCTTTCCTATATTATTCTTTTTAAAAAATTAATTAATTATTTTTCATTACAATAAAAGTAACAATCCCCCCCTCTCAGACTTAAGACCCTTTATAGTCTTATAAAGGACAATGGGCGAAGGTCTCGTGCTCCTCTAGCTGCTTCAAACTGGACATGGTCATTGTCCTACCTACACTTGGGTCCATAAATCCCTAGTAAGAATGGGGGTGTGGAGGGGAGGGTGGCCTTCCCACATGGGGAAGGATCTTGCAGACTCTAGGTCAGTTGGCTGTCCCTGGACCATGGCGTACTTGGTTTAACAGTCACAATATTCTCGGTACCTAAAAATGATTCAGATTTGTATATGATTTGGGGGCATAAGCAAGCATCACCATTAAATAATATTGGCACCGATTTTAAAAGATCAATAGTGTAGGAAGGACCTTCTTTTCAAAGGCTGGATTCTGGATGCCAGATCTCTCCTGACTTCATTGCCTTTTCAGAATAATTTTATTTATTTATTAATTATATTTTATTGATTATGCTATTACAGTTGTCCCAATTTTCTCACTTTCCACCCCTCTACCTAGCACCCCAACTCTCTCAGGCCATCCCCACATTATTGTTCATGACCATGGGTCATGCGTATAGGTTCTTTGGCTACTCTGTTCTCTGTACTGTGCTGTACATCCCCCATGGCTATTCTGTAACTACCTATTTGTACTTCTTAATTCCATCACCTCTTAATCCATTCCTCCATACCCCCTTCCCATCTGACAACCATCAAAGCACTCTCCATATCTATGATTCTGGCTCTGTTCTTGTTTGCTTAGTTTGTTTTTTAGATTCAATTGTTGATAGATATGTATTTATTGCCATTTTATTGTTCATAGTTTTATCTTCTTTTTCTTAATTAAGTCCCATTAACATTTCATATAATAATGGTTTGATGATGATGAACTCTTTTAGTTTTTTCTTGTCTGGGAAGCTCTTTATCTGCCCTTTGATTCTAGATGATATCTTTACTGGGTAGAGCAGCCTTGGCTGTAGGTCCTTGCTTTTCATGAGTTTAAATATTTCTTGCCAATCCCTTCTAGCCTGCAAAGTTTCTTTTGAGAAATCAGCTGACAGTCTTTTTTAAAAAATATTTTATTTACTTATTTATTTTTAGAGAGAGAGGAGGGAGGAAGAAAGAGAGGAAGAGAAACATCGATGTGATAGAGAAGCCATTGACTTGTTGCCTCTCAAGCCCCCAACTAGGGCCTGGCCCACTGCTTTTCTCTTGCTGCTTTTAAGATTCTCTCTTTGTATTTAACCTTTGGCATTTTAATTATGATGTGTCTTGGAGTGGGCATCTTTGCATCCATCTTGTTTGGGACTCCTTGGTCCTCCTGGACTTGCATGTCCATTTCCTTCACTAAATTAGGGAAGGTTTTTTAAAATTATGTTTTCAAATACATTTCCAATTTCTCGCCTGTTCTTTTCTCCTGGAACCCCTATGTTGCAAATGTTGAAATACTTGAAGTTGTCCCAGAGGCTGCTTATACTATCCCATTTTTCTGAATTCCCTTTTCTTCTTGTTTTAATTGGTTGCTTTTTGCTTCCTTATGTTCCAAATTATTGACTTGATTCTCAGCTTCATCCACTCTATAGTTGTTTCTCTTTAAGTTGTTCTTTATTCCAATTAGTGTATCCTTCATTTCTGACTGGATCTTTTTTATGCTTCTGAGGTCCTCACTACGTTTCTTGAGCATCCTTATAACCAATATTTTGAACTCTGAATCTGATTGATTGCTTATCACCATTTTGTTTAGCTCTTTTTCTGGGGTTTTGATCTGTTCTTTCCTTTGGGCCATGTTTCTTTGTCTCCTCACTTTGGCTGCCTCCCTGTGTTTGTTTCTATTTATTAGCTAGAGCTGCTGTTCCTGTCTTGGTAGTGTGGCCTAATATAGTAGGTGTCCTGTAGGGTCCAGTGGCATAGCCTCCCCTATCACCAAGCTGGGTACTTGAGGTGCACCCTTCATGTGGGCTGAGTACACCCTCCTCTTGTAGTTGAGACTTGACTGCTGTTGGCAGGTCAATGGGAGGGATTTACCCAGGCCAATCAGCTGCAAGAATTGGCTGTGATCACTGACCACCAACCTCTGCCCTCCGTGGAGGATCAGCTGTGCAGAGACAGGGTGGTGGTGTTCTGATGTGGCCTTTCACTGTCTACTGGACGTGCAGGCTCTGCCATTTCCCCGGTGGTGCAGACCAAGGTCAGCCCCCACCTGTGCTCTGCCTGTGCTACCTTGCCTGAGCTATAAAGCAAGCTGAGATGGCTGCTACTTTTGCTGGGCTTGGAGATTCCCAGGTGAAGCCAAGCTGTGAATCTAGGCTGGCTGCTGCTAGTGCCAGGCTAGAGACACTTAGCAAGAGGTATGGGGGCTACGGACTTTCTGAGGGCAGCTGTTGCTTGTTTGATAGGATTTAGGAAGTTGTCAAGCATGAGCCAAGACCAGCCATTCATATCTTGGGTGGGCCTGTAAGTTAGGTGGGACAGAGTCTCAGGGGATCTCCAGGGTGGGAAAACAGTGTTAGCCAGGTTGATGGAGTCTCAGATATGGCACCATCCTGCTGACTCTGTAGCTATGTTGGGGGAGGGTTCAGAAAAGGGACAATGCCCTCTGTCTACCTTTCTGTCTGGGGTAAAAACTGTCTCCCAGCTCCAGCCTTGATTCCAGACACTTCAGTTCCTCCCTGTATGCCACTGGTGCCTTTCTAGCTGCTACCCTGGTGCTGGAGCTCAGAGGGAGCGAGTCTGAGTAAGTTCCTGTGTGGGTTCTTTAAGGGGAATTGCGTGGGACTCCAGAAGCTTCTTCCACCTACTCCTTCCCCACTGGTCTATGCAGCTAGAAGTTATAGGGACTTACCTTCTTGGCACTGGAACCCTGAGCTGGGGGTCTGGTGTGGGGCTGGGATTCACTGGTCCCAAGATATCCCTCCTGAATTTTTATCCACCACACATAGATGTGAGACCAGCCTATTCCATGTCTCCGCCCTTCCTGTCAATCTTAATGGATGTGGTTTCTTTAATTCTGTAGTTGCCAGGCTTCCATTCAACTCAATTTCTGGTGATTCTGGCTGATGGTTGTTTTATATCTTAGTTGTAATTTGATGTGGTTGTGTGAGGAGGCAAGCCGTGTTTACCTGTGCCACCATCTTGCCTTTTCAGAGTAATTTTATAAGGATCAAATCACATTCTCTCTAATGCTCCAATTACAAAGGCAGGATTCAGTGTACAGTAGGTCCTCACTTAATGTTGTGGACAGGGTCTTGAAAGTGCGACATTATGCAAAATGACACATAGCGAAACTAGTCTTGCCCTAAGCTAATTGACATCGATGAGTTGGTTCTTAAGGCATATTTCTGGTTACAAAAACATCACTAAAGTTCTAAATAAAGACCCCCAAACCGTTATGAGATTTAAACAATGAAATAAATGTGAGCTACATACATTTAATTAAGATTAAGAAAAACAAGGAAGATAATTCTTTCCCAATCCACTTATTGCAGTTCTGGGTCTCTGTAGCTGGAACCTCTCCTGTCAGCTCAGGGCACAAGCCTGGACCCACCGTGGACAGGGCACCCTCCCAGGGCAGGTACACTCACATCCACACCTGCACTCACTTAGACTGGGATAATCTAGAAGTGCCTGCCCACCGCATGTGCACATCTGTGGGATGTGGGAGGAAATTGGAATACCCAGAGAAAACCCATGCAGACTGGGGAGAACATACCCACTCTTCACAGGCAGTGGACTTAGCTGGGAATCATTTTTTTCCCCCTCGTCAATGTTATAATGAAATGACATTGAAAGAAATGATTTTTTTTTGAGGACAGTTCTATATACAGTTATATACAAAGTCAGTGATAAATTATACTGGTATTTTCCTTCTGGGGCAGACCATTCCCACAGTGCCCCCCTAGCATGTTGCTGTTCCACTAATCTAGTTTATGATGCCCTTTTCCTCCATCCTCCTTGACAGCCTACTTGATGTCCTCTGTGTGGTCTCTCCTGGGTCTAGCTTTCCTCCTGAGCAGTTGTTGTCCTTGTATCGGTGTGATGAAGAGATGAGGAGCTCCCTGCCTTGTTTTGGGGCTCACAGCACTTCTCTTCATGAAAGGATTTCCCTGCACCATGCTGCTTACCTGCTCTTGTCTAAAGTGGTGCTTCTTTCTGAGCACCCCAGAGGGAGAAGGCCTTGGGGACTTGCTGGGCTGTTCTGCTCTCTTGGCCACAGCTCTAGCCAGTTACTGCAATACACCCTCCAAGACACCTGCATGCTTACTTACACTTTTGTGGAGAATGTTCACATCCATTTATGCACAATTATTTAAGGAGCATCTCCCATAGGCCAGGTGCTATCTAGACACTGAGGGGACAGTGGTCAACCAGACATCATCCTTGCTGTTAGAGTAAATTGTTAAACAAACAAGTGAACAAAATAATTTCAGATAACGATAAGTGCAATGAAGAAAATATGTGATAGCAACTGGGGTGGTACCATTTAGACGAGGCAGGTAGAGGAGCGTCTTGGAGGATGAATATTTGAACAGATGGATAGGCAGCCCAGCGTTAAAAGATCTGGAGGAAGAACATTACAGGCAGATAAAACACAAGAGCAAAGTTGCTGAGCTATGAGTATACATGGTATGTTTGACTAATGGCAAGAAGCTAAGGTACATAGAGCAGAGAGAGGGGAAGGGAGGTGTGAGATCTGCCAGGCGAAGGTCATGATATGAAGTTTAGATTTTTGTTCTAAGAACAAAGGAGAGCTAGTGAACAGGTGAGTTACCCAATTTGATTTACATCTATACAATTTATACTGCTTATCTCATTTAATCCTCTCAACAGATAGCAAGGAAATTAGTACTTAAAGGCTCATTAGTGCTTAAAGAAAGGAAGATACAGAAAAGTTATATGGTGGATTCAAAGTTCACCCCGCGGGGGTGGAGCAGAGCCTGAAATGTGGATCTTCACATGTCCAAGTCCAACACTGCTCTCTGGGCACCAGCTGAGTTAAAAGTAGGATTAATGACAAGGACAAGGGTGTGGATGTGGCATTTTATTTGCACATATCCCAAGTCTGTGATTAAAGAATCCGGGAATGGGGGTGTCCTGGAGAAATACATTTCTTAGTGGATTAATATAGGCAGCAGGAGTTCAGTTAGCTTTGTAACAGGTTAAAGACTTCTGGAGGACAGAAGAACTGGTTCTGGAAGAGCCTGACTTCAAGATTTTAAGAGTTCTGCAGGGTATAGGGATAATAGTTATATCGTAATAGCTTAATCTTATGGAGCACTTACTATATGCCAGGTACTGTTCTAAATGATTCACACACACACATGCACACGCACACACACACACACACACACACACACACACAGAAACCAGTTTTTAAAAGAACATTTCAGGCAGGGGAAAAGGCAAGGACAAAGTTCCTGAAATACTAATAACCTTGTCATGTTTGATGATTAGAAAGAGGTCAATGTACTAAGATCAGTAATGCTTTTTATGCTGACAACAAGCCACTGAGGAAGGGATTGTTATTCCAATGTTGCAGGTGAGGAAACTGAGGCACGGTGAGGCAATAATTTGCCCAAGATTACACAACAAATAAGTATCAAGACTTCTAGGAACCACACTTTTTAATCCCATAACAAACTGCTACTTTTTGAGTGGTCCATATGTACAGGAGCTCTACACAAATTGTTTGTGACCCATCCCTGAAAGGTGGCTGTTATTTGTTTTCTCATTTGATATTATAATAATTATTTCCTCAAGGTTGCTCAGGGAGCTGGGATTCCATGCTCTTTGCTTTACACTCTGCTGCCTCTTAGGATCCCTAACTTAAACTGGCCTGAATAGCAGGCCTTTACCAACCTAATGTGCGATGCTGAAACCTGGGGTCAACAGCCTTTCATGTGCTTGTGTTATGAATGCACTGAGACGGTTGAATGGGAAAAACAGTAGCCCCAGAGTCTTGCTGAGAGGGGGATTATAGGATTTAAGGAACAGGACCTTATTAAATGTCATGACCAAGAATGTGGCTTCAAAGCATAAAGCCACAACTCTTCCCACAGGGAAGAGCTGGATAAAGTGGCAATTACTAGAGGACTGGGAACGTGCATGAATGACTTCAGGGGAGCCTCAGCCTATACCTTTTGCAACAGACTTGGTAGCCAGACTTAAAAAAAAAGAAGTTTTCTCAGTGACCTGATCCATTCAATACTTACTACCTTTCACATCTCCCAAGAGGCAGGCATATGGTGATGTAAGTTTTAGCCAAGAGAATTCCACGTTGGTGGATATATAAAAATTTTTCCATTCTTATTTCTCTGAATATTTTATTTTATTTTTATTCTTATCTGAGGACCTTATTCATTGCTCTTAGAAAGAGAAGAAGTGAGAGACGAAGGGAGAGAAACATCGATGTGAGGGAGAAACACCCATTGGTTGCCTCTTGTATGTGCCCAAATAGGGGATTGTATGTGCCTAGACTGGGGATTGAACCCTCAACCCATTTATATGCCCTGACCAGGAATTGAACCCTCACCATCTTGGCTATGGGACAGCACTCCAACCAACTGAGCCACATAGGCCAGGGCTCTGAATATTTTTTCATATTCTTCATTAGTCTTAATTATTTCTTATGATTATTTTCTAACAGTCAATTCTTCCAAATATATTATTAAATGCAATTGTATGTGTACGTGTTTGCTGTTGAAGGGACTTTTTTTTTCTTCGACGTATCTTTTTTTAAATTCAAATAAAATTCAGATCACTCATGGTCCAAGAACATTTGAACAATAAACCAAAAAGAAACAGATGTTAAAGAATGGCCTTCAAACATTACAGCCAACGATGCCCTGCTTACCATGATCTCGCCAACGTAAAACCATGTCCTCACCTCGGTGGCCCCCAAACCGTTCAGTAGAGCTTCCTTAACTGTGAGCTGTTTGAAGCTACCAGTTTGAGCACTATTGACTCTTTTTTTTTCAAGCTCCGAATAGCAGTAAGGATCTCACCAGAGGTCAGAGAAAGCAGTTCAATCTTGGCATAGTGCCAAAATGTGCCCAAGCAAAGTTTTGAGCTAGTCACTGCAGTGTTTACCAGCGCCGGGACCTTCTATTCAAGGTTACTGACAACTTGAGCCCTGGTTCTAGGATGGACATTCTGCGGCCCCTGAAGGGCCCACTGAATGTCAGTGAAGGGACTATTTATCACAACTACTGTGTGATTATGTTCGATCCTTACTATAACATTTAATAATTATGAAATTTGTACAGGAACAACCTTATGAAATCAAAAGTTCAGTGCCAAGATAACATTTTGAACAATAAAGTTAAGATATATAGACCTATTATAAGCTTAGTTAAATTAGTGTCTATATTTAATCTTGCTAAAAATTCACTGCAAGTTTCTACTGCCTATTTTTCTAGAGCTTTCTAGTTCATAAAAGGAACTAAAACAGCTTTAAAATGGTCTATGTAGTTAACAGGTGGTGTTGCCATGAGTAAATTGTAACAAAACCCCAAAACTTCATGAACATTATCTGTAAGCCTGTGATTACAAGGGTCTTTTTGGTTAAAGAAAGGATTTATATCCATGGGGCTCAGAATTCATGAGGTTATATTGTTCTTGCAGACTATCACTTTAATATTCAAGGGTTAGCCTGCCAACTGCAGCCTAAAACCAAGGAGAGTTAATGGTCTCAGGAGCAGTACTCAACCAATGTGGGAGGGAGCCAGTGAATGAATGCCCCAGCATCCAGCCTTCAGGGGGACAATTCTACTTTCCAGAAGGTACCAGAGGAATCAAGTAGAAGTGACCTTGACAATGCACACTGATATTGGCTTATCTTTCTTCCTCAATTCACTTTTACCTCTCCCTCCCTTCTCTTTCCTGGACTCACCTCACAAATAAACAATCTGCCCTCAAGTCTTAGTCTCAAGTTCTACTTTAGGGAGAATGTAAACTGAAACATTTGGTACCAGAACTAGTGCTAGAAAACAGACCACTGGAATGGACTTTATCTCCCTCACTGATGAGATAACTGATGGTAAGTAGGTTGGTGTTAACCCTTTGCATGCTTCAACATCACAATTGCTAAGGTTCTGGGTGTGGTGGGTTGGGATGAGGTATACCTGAAAGAGGATGCACTGAATTGTTCAGAAGCTCAGCACCTGAGTGCTGTGGGGTAACAGTCATAAAGATGGTGGAGCTGGCTGGATGTCTGCCTTGGAATCTTTGAAGGAAAAGGAGAACAGATGCAAGTCAGCCAATTACTGGCATAAGTGAACCTGTCAAAGCCAGAGGCTTTCATGGCAGCATATAAAGAGAGTCTTGCTTCCTGAAGCTGTAGGGCACCCAGTGCTAAAAACTAGGCCCAAGATTTAATAAGGTGGCAAGACCACAAAGAGCTCTTGAATACACAGCCTTCACCATCTCCTATCCTAAACTCAGGGCTCCAGGATGAAGTAATTTGCATGAATGCGTCTAAGAACTTTGAACCCCTCCCCATATTCCTCTGAACACCCCTAGTGGCAGAAGCAGCAGTTCTCCCTGCCAGAGGGGAGAAAGCCTCCCTTGGAGACCATGCAGAGATTCACTTGAGGTGCCTGTGTTGAAAGATGTTTGTTCTCAAGATTTGACATTCCCATCCCCACCCTCCAGCTCATTACCTCCAGATCAATTACTAGAGTCAGGTCTCAGCATAACCCAAGAGGAGGTTGAATACCTGCTATGGTAGAAATAGGTACACACTAAAAAAGTTACAGGGTGTGGCTTAGGTGTATTTGTACAGAACCAGTGGAGTATGCACAGGAATGGATTTTGAGAGTATCAGGATGGGTGAGAGGGTGGAGGAGGAGGATATAAAACTGGATAGGGCAGAGTGAAATGACCCTGGAACATCCTCCCATGACTTGGGATTAAAAGTCCTGGCAAAGAAACGTGCAGCTGGTCTGAGTGTGCTGCTGCAATGGCTCCTTGAAGCTTGGCCATGATGATGGTTTTCAGCAAGTGAGGTGGAGATGCGGGACTGGTGAGAAAGCACGTGGAGGAGAGGGTCAGTCTGCACAGGAAGGTGGCCCAGCTAGAATGCATTTATTCCCCAAGACCAGAGAAGCCCTCTGCTGACTCGATTCTCAAAGAGGGTCCAGAAGGCACTCCTTTTATTCAAGTGAAAAGCAATGCACTAGGGAAGCTCACCAGAATCACTGAAAACTTAGTGGTGGCTGTTCTTGTCAGCTGGGACTGGTAGTAGCAAGTGCTATTGCAAAATTGCTCTCCCTGGTGTCAATGGGGACAGGAAGATTTCAAAATAACAGAGGCCAGCAGCAGCACTTAAGCATAATTGTCATAATTAATACCAAGGATGGAGTGTCAGGCACAGCACCTGACCTGCAGGGATCTGTAGTGATAGTGTTCTTAGGGGTGAGACAGATGAGTAATCAACCAGGGTGATGCTCAACTTGTATAACCAGAAAAAATTAAGAATTCGTGAGCAAAAGCTGATGTTAGTCTCCACTATACATAATCTCTGTCCCTGTTTTCATATTTCAGTAGTTCTTAGACCCAAAGCCCAGTGCTTGAAGGGCAAGATAGATCCCTGAAAGTAGGCTTCTGCAACTCACCAGCACAAGTATGCAACACATATTCATACAGTTCTTACCTTCACTGGGGAAGTTTCTGTGTAAGCCCTGTCTATATAGATACAGTGTCTGAGCTCAAAATCTTAAAGGATCCTCATTATATCCCTATTCAACTCGGCAGTGACCTTTTAAAAAGCCAGTTGGATTGTTGCAATAAAAGTCAACTATAGGCTTCATTTACAGCTGCTGCACTATATGTGATATCTTTAGTGTTACAGATCTGGCACTCAGTATATGACTACTGGTATGGGGAAGGCTTTTTTTTGTTTGTTTGTTTTCAATTCTGTGAATAAAGGTTATCAAGAGTTCTCATTAATGCGAAAAAGACAGTAATGCACATTTACTGACTAGAACCAAGGCTATGTCGACTCTCCTGATCTCTGAAATAAAATAGTCTCCAAGGGCCTTGATCATTTGGACATTTTGCAGCATGACATGCTGGTCTATTTATGTCATTAATATTGTGTTAATTGGATATAGCTAATTGTATATAGCAAATGCTATGGCTGCTTTAAACATATGTAGTCTAAAGGATGAAAGATAAAGTGAAAAAGATTCAAGGGCTGCCAATTTGGTGAAGCTATTAAGGGTCCATTTGTCTGGGGTGAGCTGGCACATCCCACTAAAGGAGAAAACCAAATTATAGCACCTTGTACCCTTGACCACTAAGAAAGAGACTCAGTGCTTTTTGTGCCTCTTTGGCTTTTGGACATAGCTAGTGTTGAGTGGAGACAAGAGCAAAAAAGGACTTTGCAGCAGGTTTGGGTTGCATTGCAATCTGCCCTGAAGTTTGTGCTAAATGATGCAGCAAACTCAATGATGCTGGAGGTCTCCATAGTGGAAAGGATGCTGTTTGGTCTTTGATAAGCTCCAATAGGAGAATTGCAGCACGGACTCATAGGGTTCCAGACATTGTCAAGCCTTCTGCATCAGGAAACCACTCACTCACCATAGGAAAAGAAGCTTCATGAAGGCTACTGTGCTATTGTAGACACTGAGCACCTGATCATAGGATACCAAGTGACAGTGAGAATAGAGTTGATCACTGTGTGTTGGCCATCATCATTATCATTGATTCATAAGGCGTTACCACAATTCATTGTGTGACAAAAAGTGGCTCCTTAGAATCAAGCCTACCCCTGGCTGGATAGCTCAGTTTGTTGGAACATTGTCCCGATACACCAAGGTTGCAAGTTTGATCCTCATCAGAGCGCATACAAGAATCAATCAATGAATGCATAGATAGGTGGAAATACAGACTGATATTCTCTCTCTCTCTCTTTTCTTTTATCCCTGTCTCTAAAAATCAATAAAAAAAAAAAAACTACCAAATTGACCAAATTGTTTTATTTTATTTTTAAAAAGATTTTATTTATTTTTAGAAAAGGGGCAGGGGAAGAGAAAGGGTTGGAGAGAAACATCAATGTGTAAGAGATACAATTGGTTGCCTCTTGAGCACTCACAACTAGGGACCTGGCCCACAACCCAGGCATGTGTCCTGACCAGGAATCAAACCAGCGACCTTTTGGTTTGCAGGCTGGTACTCAGTCTACTGAGCCACACCAGCCAGTGTCAAAATTGTTTTAAAAAACATATATATCTAAAAAAAAAGAAAAGAAAAGAATCAGGCCCAGGCAAATTACAGGGTAGCACTAGTGCCTCTTCCTCAATTCATGCACATGACATCATAGTAGCTTCCATATGATGGAATTTAGATGGTGGACTTCTGGTCTGGTTCACATGTGGGTTTGATCAGTATATTGTGGAAAAAATAAAATGGACAGTTTTTACTTCATAGTCCTTCAATATTGACCCTCAAGGACAGTATGAGGGGAAATCCTTTCAGTGGACAGAGCTGCAATCTGCATGATTGGAAAAGAGTCCAGAAACACAGGCTTCAGGGCAGGTGGAAATGGTGTGTTTAGTTGGTCAGGGGCATGAAACCAGAAAGACTAGAAGATTAGAGGGACATATATGCATGGAAGTAGGCATAGTGTGAGAGAGCATCCATTCCAGAGAAGATGCTCAGTAACCAGATGGACAGGATGACTTACCCAGTGAATATCAGCCAGTCTCTCTCTCAGGCCAACCAATGCTTAAGCAATAGACCTATAAACAGAGTAATCATACTGGTAGGGATGGAAGCTATGCATTTGATCAACAGAATGAGCTGCCTCTCACTAAGGATGACCTACTGGCTTTTGGCTATTGCTTTGCTGAATGTCCAACATATTAGTACCAGGAAGTGACATTAAACGCTCAGTGGAGGACATTGGCCAGCTATTTGGTGATAGGTTCATTATATCAGACCTTTTCAACCTTGGAGGTGGCAATTTGGATCATATGACAATTTATATCTGGGAATCTATTTTGTTTGAGGACAGATATAATACTTTTGAGATTATAAACATAAAAAGAATACATAAACTCCTTTGAGGTAGTTCTGATTTAAGCATAATTACTGGCAAATCATTTGGACTCATTTCCTCTGGTTCTTCCTTTAGAGGATATGAAACAGGACAATGAGATGTTACTATTCTCCATTGGAGAGCCTTTTAAAACTTAAGAATTTTAAATGGTTTATCCATAAATAAAAAGTCCCAGTCCCAAGTTTTCCCTCAGGATCTCTTGAATATCTACACCCCCTCTAAAGATCTAGCATTGCCCTCGTCCCACAAGCATATGGATATAATAAGAGTTTACTTAGTCTTAAAAAGGATTCTGACATTTTGAATCAGCTCTATAGTAACATTAATTGAAGCAACCAATGACTGAGGACTTCCTGCTTGCTAGAAACTGGTCTAGGTATTTTTCATAAGGTAGTCTATTTGCTTTTCAAAATGACTGCACAGGGTAAATATTACAATCATGGTGTTGATAAGGACACCAAAGAGCAGAAAAATTAAGTAACTTGCACTCATTTGGTCGGTTGTACATCTAGGATAGAATTCAGCTGTGGTTATCAACAATGCATGCAAGATTCTCACTTGCTTTTTAAACTTCAGAGCTACATAATCCACTTGGTCAATTTAATTTACTATGCCCCAATAATTACTTTCCCTCTTTTTTTTAATCCTATATTTTTTATCCTATATCCCCCTTTGTCAGACTTCAAACCATCTCCACAGGCACTGTTACAGGTTTTTGATTCATTTACTTGCCACAGAGACCATTTTGCATACATCTTGATAACTCATGGTTGTTGCTTCTGCATAACTTGGTGCAGGACACTGTGACCTAAAGAGATAATAAATAAATAGAGCATCCTGGCTTGATGAGTCCAGGAAAGAGCAGAGCAGAGCAGCCTTTAGGCTAGACCACAGGGTGCAGTTACCATTTCTGGCCACAAGATGGCAGAGGCACTCAGGGCAGCGCGGCAAGGAGGCTACAGATGAGGCTTCCCAAAGGCCTGGGAGCCAAACGCAGAAGGGTTTGGTAATAGGGTTTTCAGCAAGGAGGACCGGTTGTTTAGGCAAATACAATTTAAAAAGCTAAAAAACGGGATTCGTTGGTGAGTTTCAAGTAGGCTCACTTTGGTTCTGACAGAGATTTATGCCAGGAAAATGAAATCTAAAAGAGTGTGTGCATGTGTGTGTGTTTTGGAGTCGGGAGTTCTTGAATAGGATAGTTTCAAAGAAACAAGGTCAAAACAAAACAAAAGATAAACAAAACAGAACAGGCTGGACATGATCACAAGGTAGGATACAGAAAAAGTGGTTAGTATTTTAGAGTGAGGGTTGAATGTGAGTGAACTTCAGTTATGATGAGGTTCTTGAAGGGGTATCTTAATTTTTTTTTTAACACTATGGACTCATTTGACAAGCTGGTGAAGTGGATGGCCCTGTGGTAGATTATACTTTATAAAAATGGCCTTAACCAATTTTGGGTGTCATATTTTTCTAGAAACTCGGTACTTCCCCAACAAGGTGATGACTTTATGCTCTCCCCATGAACCCGAGTGGGCTTTTTTGACTGTCTCAACTAGTTTAGTGGAAGTGACGTATCTGATTTTTGAAGATAAGTCATAAAAGTCAGTCTAGTTTCTGTCAGGCCTTCTCTCTCTTGGGACACTGAGCTGCTGTGTAAGAAGTCAGGCTACCTTGATACTGCCATGTTAGAGACACCACGTGGAAAGGTCATGCAGAAAGGTCATACTGGATGAGCCCCACCTGTTCCAGCCCCTAGCTAGACAAGTCAATGGATAAGTTCAACCCCAACTCTCCTCTGACTCTAATTCCAGGAGAAACCCCCAGTGGGAATTGCCTAGTGCAACCTAGTTGGTCCCATAGCCAAGAGAAATAATAATAAAATGATTGTTGTTTAGCCTTCCCTTGCACCATAAATGATTCACTATTGTATCCTCACCAACTCCATTATACCTGACATGTGAGAATTGCTCAATAAATATTTATTGGATTAATGGGTCCCATATGCTTCAAATTTCTACTGTCATTGACTACTCTTCTTTCTCTCTCTTTACTCTCCATAATCAGAATGGTATCTCAGCCTGGCCATGACGCTTTTGTTCCAGATCTCTGAAATTTACAATGTGCCATAAAAGAAAAAAAAAAAAAAAAAAGATCGTGCAATTAATTCAACAGCACATGCACATAGTATCACTAAGCTTAATGCCTAGTTAGCAAGAATAATTAGTTAAAATAGGAAGCTACCAGATGGTAAGTATCATCAATAACACCCATATGTGAGCCAAGACATGAATTACAAAGTTAATTTGAGGGCATGTTTTATGCTTGCCCTGGCACCAAAATTGCTAGTTAGAGCTCTGCCTGGAAGTTTCACTCTACATAATAATTTCTGATGGCAGATCTATTAACTCTGTTCAGTGTGTGTGGAGATAAGAAGGAAGAAAATATACTCACATTAGTAAGTTATGGGAAGGATAGATTGGAACATTAAGATTTGAGGTTCAGTCAAAAAGAGGTTACAGCATTACCAGTGATGATTTACAGAGATCAAGGAAATATGCAAGGTAGGAGAAATGTGTCCACCAGTAGGTACAGTCATCTTTAATGGCTGTACTTTTAAAATTTGCAGCCATATGGATCAGCTACTGGGAGAGAAAATGTGAACTACTCTGAACAGACAGTGCTGAGATGGCCCCAGGTCTCCCCAAAGATATGGTTGTTGTACCATGTCTCCAGCACTGGACATCAGTCTGCAGTTTTACCTATAAAGTTCTTCACTGCAGAAAATCAAATTAAAAGATGGATCCCTGTTTATGCAGCCTGCAACATTCAGGGAGTCCAACTTTTCTCCATCATTATCTAACTGAACATTTCTTTCTGTCTAAAGTCCTTGGCCAGACTCAGAGTTACTTATGAAGCTCAGGGATCAGTCATCAACCATCCCATTTCCTTCTATGTCTTTGCTCCTATACTTCTTTCAAGGACTCCTAGTCTCATTTCTCAGAGATTTGAAACATATGCTAAGGAGTCAGGGTCACACCCTTCCATAGCTTCTTGCCCACCCATGTGATGCTCCTAAGGGCTGGCGTTTGTGATGAAGATCCATGGTATGTCACCAGAAGTTATCACATTACTACCTATGAGCTACGTGGGTTTAGCCTCCTCATCAGTAGACTGGGAAAGCAGAGTGGACTTATCAGTTATAAAATCTATGCTCCCTGCAACTTCAGAAAACCTTGTAACTGAGTATTAGCACAGCGAAATGTTCCATCTCTCCTTTGCTAATAGAATCATGTTAGTCTCTTCTCTGCCACATCCTCCAAATGCCCCACTTATTGATTACAAAGACTTATCTTTTAAATGAATTATGGGGCATGAACCACAGAAGTTTCTATTTCACTTGGAGAAAAGAAAAGAAAGAAAGAAAGAAAGAAAGAAAGAAAGAAAGAAAGAAAGAAAGAAAGAAAGAAAGAAAGAAAGAAAGAAAGAGAAAAAGAAAGAAGTCAACAAGGAAGCTAACCTTGCATTCAGAGGATCAAGGCAGGTCCCGAAATTCATTAGCCTTTTCTTCTGATGTCTTATGCATAGAAATCACATATCACTTTGTCTTTCGGTGTGAGGAATAGGAAAAGAATAAACTTGTTAGCCAAGGAGATCTTGAATGGATAAGGGCTTGAGTGGGAGGTGTAAACTAATAAAATGTGATTGCATGTCTGTAGACCATCTGTGTGTTTCTAGGGAAATTATGACCGAGAAATCATTACAATGAAAGGAAGACAATTATGATACTGAGATATGTCTCTTGAAATCAGAACCAATGTAAACCAAGGGTTGGATGTGTCAGCCTTGGGGGTAGAAGAAATTCTTCACCATCCCATTCCTTGCGTGATCAAATGTATTTGTTTCCGATGGCTGCAATAACAAATTACCATGTTAAAAGAAAGCAAAGTTTTTTGTAACTATATATAGTGATGGATCTTAATTAGACTTATTGTGGTAATTATTTCATAACATATACAAATATCAAATAACTATGTCATACATGTAAAACTAATATAATGCTATATGTAAATCTTATCTAAATTAGAAAAAAAACAAATCTACTCTCTTACCATTCTGGATGTCACAAGTCTAAAATGTGTCTGCAAGGCTACAATTCTTTCTAGGTGCTTGAGGGGAGACCCTGTTTTCTTGATTTTTCTAGCTTCTAGATGTTTTCCACATCCCTTGGCTTGTGAACTCTCCCCCTACCTTCAAAGCCAACTGCTTAGCATCTTCAAATCTCTCTCTGACCTGCTCTTACTTCCCTCTTGAAAAGGCTCTTGTGGTCACATTGGGTCCACTGGAGTCATTCAGGATAATTTCCTAATCTCACATCCAGGGATTAGAACATGAACATCTTTGGGGGTCCATTATTCAGCCTACCACATCAAGGCTGTGGATGTTATTTCTTGTTCCTAGTTTTGGGTAAAACTGGCCTGCACATGAACTGCTTCAGTGATGGTCACTGCTTGCATTTCTTCTTTCACTTCCCTGACATATACAGAGCTGGGGGAGCATTAATCGTAACAACCAGGGCCTATTTTATGGGCTGTATTCAGCACCAACTCTTCTTTTTAAATCTAAGAAAACAACAGCAAAGAGGTGTTGGTCAATGTTGAGTCATAAAATGTTAGGATTTGAAGGGATCTGTGAGGTCAGGTGATCCAATCCTTTTCCTCTTATATGTGAGGAGAATGAAGTGAAGAGAGACCAAACTGACTTGCCAAAGTCAACAGCTAGTTAGTGACACAATAAAGTAGCACCTGCTTCCTAATTCTTTTATTATATCACTGGGACTGCAAATTAAGTTTGGAAAGCTCTGTGGAGTTATTCAGTGATTATCTGATCTTGTTATGTTTTCCCCATGATATAGTATAGGAAGAGAGAGAGAGAGAGAGAGAGAGAGAGAGAGAAGCACTGATTTGCAAGAGAAATATCTATCTGTTGCCTCTTGTACACGCCCACAACCGGGGACCTGGCCCACAACCCAGGCATGTGCCCTGATTAGGAATCAAATTGGTGACCTTTCAGTTTGCAGATTGACACCTGACCCACTGAACAATGCCAGTTAGGGTAATAAGGTTATATTTATAAATAAATAAACAGATAAATAAATAAATGGAAACTCACCATGAAGTTCACTGATTTTGGGTAACCACTGTTTACCAATGTGCCTAATGCATAAAGTGACAGAATAATGGCAAATGGATTTAAATCTCAGGATGAAGGAACTTTTTTCTTAGTGAGTTCAGAAAAATGGTTTAAGAAATATAGCTGAAATGAGTGTGGAAGAAAATGTCTAGTTTCCTCGGGCTTTTTTTTTTTTTTTTTTTTTTTTTTTTAGTGCTTGTTTTTCTTTGAAATTTATAGAAAAGTATTTGTTGGGGGCCCACTGTGTATGAGAATCTTAGAGTCTGAGAAAAAGACAACAAAAAAAGGTTTATTGAGATTTATTATTTACCATTTGAATTTCTCAAACTCCTGAAAATACAGAGAAAAACAATTTCAATTTTAAATTAAAATAATCTTGAAGTAATAAATAGGGCATTGAATGAGAATAATTGAATAGGTGGCATATTAAGAAATGTGAAATGCAGTTCAAATTAAAAAAAAATATTTCCTTGTGGATGGGAACCTATCCTCCTGCTTAAACTGAATTGCTTAATCTGCCAAAATTAGACAAGCCAATGAATTTAAGAGTAGTTAAGGTATGGAAATCATGAATTTGGACAAATTCTAATGCATTTGGAAGAAATAAATGTCAACCTTTGCACCTGCTTTGAGCTTTTTGCCATTTGGGATCATAGTTCTCTCAGGTCTGGTTTGCTGATTTACAACTTATTTTCCCTATGGTACAATATTTGTTAAATCGGTTTTTTCCATACCAACAATTACCCCAAAAGAGCAAAGCAATTTCCTTTGGAAACCAAATGAACACTTCCTTGTCATTTGGTATCTCGTGATCTATATATAGTTCATTAGTAACTTATTATGGACAATGGAAATATTTAGGAAAATTAGTAAACTAGAGATGATGTACATACTTTGAGTCAGGAAATCCCTCCCATTTTTACCTCTTTGTAGCCTTGAAATTATTGGAAGAGGAAATAAGCAGAAAGAGGACAAGAGACAGTGTGGAAAAGGGTGTTTCTGAGGTGAGTTGGAACTGGTGGGGCAGAAGCTGGGCACCTTGAAAACCAAAATCAGCTTCAAATCGGAACTCCTTACAACCTGCAAAGGTCTGCTGCTTCTGTCGAGGGCTGGTGGGTGGTAGCTGTTGCCTTCCGATGGCCAGGCCAGGCTTTGCGATGGACTGATCAGTCAAGCAATTTGGACAAGAGCCATTGGTTCAGAAATTGCACAAAGGACTATAACAGCAGTGAGTAAACCGAACAACAGAACGTGTCTGAACTTTCTTGAAGCACTCCTCTGAGCTCTCTGCGCAGCCTTGAATGGAAAACCAGTGAATTCCACCTAAGGGAAACAAAGAGGCAGAGGAAGAGGCAGAGAAATCCCCTGGGAGATGCAATCTACTTGGCCTCACATAACAGGTTAAAAAAAGTACAAAGCAAAAGTCTAGGTTTATCAACATACCATCATCTTGTGTTTAAGAATTCCCACCTGAAAGTATTCTAGTTGGTGACATGGCAATACAAAAGCTTTGAAACTGTAAAACAAAATAGCTTTCAAACTCAAATCATAAAACACATGTGATTGCCATTGATTATGTAAAATTTTTGAATTATTAGATATTCGGAAGATTCCTGATATCATTCCGTAGTTTAACCCAGGTGATGAACTAGTTAAAGGGTTGAATCTTCAAAAGGATCATTTGAGATGTGTGTTTCTCAGAAATGACTTGTGTCCATGACCTCACTTAATTTTGTCCCTGATTATAGAGGTTATGCATGTTTGTTATGGAAAATGTGAAAAATACACAAGAGTGCAAAGTAAGTGAGAGCAGCATCTGAGCTTCATTTGGGAGAACATGGAAAAGCAATTCCCCAAAGGCAGCAAAATATATGATGGTTGGAAATTTGAGCAAACAGTAGTTCTCAACTGGGGCGATTTTGCTCCCTCAGCCCCAGGACAGAAGATAATGCCCAGAGACATTTTTGTTGTTTCAACGTGGAAGATATTACTGGCATGTAGTGGGTAGAGGCCAGCCATGTGCTAAACAAACATCCTACAACATGCAAGATAGCCCTGAATAACAAAGAAGTATCCTGCCAGTGTCAACAGTATCAAAGATGAGAAACCCTGTTGATAAAACTATCAAAAGAGTAACTTCCAGTTCTATTTGTTTCACATCATTGTGACATGGCAACGTTTCCAAGTCAGGAAAATGCTCTTCCCACAATATTGTAGTCATTCTAGGTCTCTGACCACCAAGAACTATTGTCAATACTGTGCTGTGTAAGCTCCTGGGCTCTTTTTTTACGTGCAGGGTCCTTTAGTACCTGTTCTGATGTCAAGCTGACTAGATGTCTATCTGACTATACTCAGGAAGAGAAGGGATGGATGCTCCAAAGACGCTTGGCACCTTTCAACTTCAAAAGGAGGGGACCCTGACTGGCAAAGTTGCAAGTCACAGGCACCTCCGGGGTTAGAGAGGGAAACTAGGCTAGACAGGTTGAACAAAGTTCAAGTAATTATAATCCCCAAGCCCCAGCAGATAATGGCCCCAAAATTCTATTCCTTTTTCCCAACTAACTTTGATCTTCTCTAATTTTTATTGTTCTCTTCCAATTCCATAGAGAAATTTAGAGTTTTGTGGAGATTTTCATTCATAAGTTTTGTAACCTTTTTTCTTCTCAACAGTGTTTTAGAGATTTTCCCATGTTAATAAAGGGATCTAGTTCTTTCTAAGTGTTGCCTAGCATTTCATGGTGTGAATGTGTCATAATTTTAAATAACACCTATAGACAAATATCAAGGTCATTTCCATTATTTTACTATTAAATATAAAGTTGCATTGATAATCTCGATACATGCCTTTTTGAGATGCATGTAGCTATTTCTCTGCAGTATATACCAAGAAATAGAATTGCTCTGTAGAAGGCAGTGCTCATTTAAAATTTTAATGAGGTTGTTTAAAATGCTAAATCAATCTAAACTCTAATTGGAAATGTATGAGAGTTCTCATTTCCCGACGTCACTAAACCGCAATATTATAAAACTTTTATAATTTTTACTAATTTGTAGGTTAAATATATATTATTTCTGTAATTTGCATTTCTTTGATACTTACTGATGAGTTGAGCAGCTTTTTATATTTTTAGATCTGGTCAGTTATATTTCCTCCTTTGAAAATTGCCTTACAATTCTCTTAACAAGTTTAATCTTTTCTGATTGTTGGCCTACTTAAAAATTGTTTTTTAGAAGTTCTTTATTCTGGATAGATAGTAATATTTTTTCTGTTGTTTATATTTCA
Organism: Furipterus horrens; assembly: GCF_987537825.1. Classification (NCBI taxonomy): domain Eukaryota; kingdom Metazoa; phylum Chordata; class Mammalia; order Chiroptera; family Furipteridae; genus Furipterus; species Furipterus horrens. The sequence continues at coordinate 158,213,725 of NW_028327174.1, forward strand.
AATATTTTCATCTATTTTATTCCTTATCTTTAAAATGTTGGGTTTGCCATTCTGTTTAAAATTTTAAAATATTGATATATTTAAATTCATCTATGATTTTGCTTATAGCTTTTGCCTTTTGGATGTTAAGGAGGCCTCCTCTCTTTCAAGTTTAAGGTATATTCTCTAGTATTTTCTTCTAATATTTTCTTCATTTGGATTTTTACATTTAGCCTTTTAATTTATGCAGATGAGGCTGGCTTTTGGGGCATGCAACCTATGCAGTTGCATAGAACTGTGCTTAGAAGGGCCAGGAAGTTATATATTTATTTATTGTGAGGGTGTGAGTGATGTGGATGAGGCAGTGTATAGATTCATTAGGAGTGTGTGCTCAGAAGTCAAAGTACTTGCCTTTGAATATTGGCTCTGACATTCATTAACTTCTATTTCTCATGTTTAAAAAAATGGAAAGTGACAAGATGCAGCTCATATCACTGTTCTGTTTTGTTGGTATAAAATAATCCAGGTAAAACCCTTCATATAGGGTGTGGTATGTAGTAAATGTTCAACGAATGTGTTCATTTTGATTTTTTTTTTTTTAAGTGTCAAGACTTACCTTCAGCAAAGACCCGTTTTATACAGAACTGACCAGGTTTTGCTTCGCAGGTTCCAAAGTCTACAAGACATCCATGGAAGGGGAGTGAAAGGTTGCATGATCTGCAAATCAGACCTCCAACACCTCCAAGCACAGGAGAGAAAATATAAGGAAAAAAATTAAGATGAAGACCAGAGAGGAAAAAAAAAGGGGGAAAGAGAAAGAAATAGAGATCCAAAAATAAAGCAGTGATTTTCAACTTTTAAAAGTAAGCAATATTTTAAAATTTTGACTTCACATATGCAACATTCATGAATTGGAAGTACTCTGAACTGATACTAATTAGAAATGAGGCCAGGTGGTCTAAACAACTTGGTTAAAATGTATTCAGTTCCTTCATGCCTAATTAAATCAAACCAAAGTTACTTAGCCAGAAAACTTAATTTTAGCCATATAGTCACTATTAGGCCTTCATTTCAGTGTCTAAAGCAGTGCGTTATACATAGTAAGTTCTCTGTGAATATTTATTGCTTGATTCATGTTTATATATTACTGAATTCAGGACTCTCCATTATGTTAACCCCCGCAGGGAGCCTTGGCTAGTGATGGAGAGCTCATCACTATTAAAAACAGCTCAGATTATTAAAAGATTCTCCTGAAATTGAGCTAAAATTTGTCTTAGTGTTCATAGTTCCTATCTTTTAATATACGAAGACCATTGCCAAGTCACTCCTATTCATTGATAACCTCAAAGAAGAGCTTACTAGACATTTTATGTAATGTATTTTTTTAAATTCACCATTAAAAAAATATTTTATTTATTTATTTTTCGAGAGAGGAGAACGGATGGAGAAAGAGGGAGAAAAACATCAATGTGTGCTTGTCCCTTGCACACCCCCAACTGGGGACCTGGCCCACAACCCAAGCATGTGTCCTTACTAGGAATTGAACCAGCAACGCTTTGGTTTGCAGGCTGGTGCTCAATCTACTGAGCCACACAAGCCAGGGCTGTGCAATACTTGGGGTTAGAAAAGATCTCTTTTTAATAAAAAATAGTCTGGCTGATGACGCTAATTAACCTCTCAATTATTTCCCCCCAGGTTCAATCTCAACTAAAGACACTTTGGAAATTTCACATTGATAGTCTCACTATGCATGACAGATTTTCAATCTATAGTCAAGTATCAATCAACAAATATTTTTAAGAACTAAACTTATGCTGATTGATAATCCATTTACATGCACTAGTCCAATTATTCCCATAATAAATCTTTCCAGGAGGTGTTATAGTTGTCCACATTTCACATAAAAAGAAGACTGAGGCCTCAAGATTTCAAGTACCTTGCTCAAGTGGCAGAGATAGAGTTTAAAAAGGCCTGTTGGAATCCCAAACCCTTGTTCTCAGTAACCACACCAGGTCACTGGAGCTACCTAACCTTCTGACATCACTGTCTTTTTTGTCTCCCTCTCAGATGGTCCTTCCTTCTGATTCTGCACCCAATATCCACACCCTTCTTAAAACCCTGGCTCTCACAATTTTTACTATTACTAAAGAAGATGCCTTAACTTTTAGGCCTTTTACTGATTGTAATTTTTCAATTGCCTAAATACTTATGTTCTCAGATCCCATTTACTTCCTTTTAGTCTCTTATTGTCTTAAAATATATTGTTGGTTTTTACCGTATGATATATTTTGATTTGACAATTAAATTCAAAGCTTTGAATTAGTTTCTTTACATGATTAATTATGAAGTATGTTATTCTATCTTATGACTTTGTTAGTTCATATTATATTATTAATATAGAAGTCCTTACTGGGGCCTCATTTTAAGCACCTTAATTACCTTGTTTGAGACCATACACCACTTATGTTGTGATCCTGCAATTTCTGAGATAATTTTCCCTCTTTTTGATTTATGCTTTCTTAATGACTTACCACCTAAGAGGCAGGATAAGGCAAAAACACGACTGAAGGCAATTCTTCTCATTCTTCTGTTTCTAGGCAAAAAAAGATGGAAGGAAAGGTATATCTCACCGTTAAATCTTTCCTGGAGAAGTAACAAAGTTACACATTTATGTTAGCTATTATGAAAAAGAGAAATGACTTGCTAAGTTGTATTTATTTAATTAATAAAGTATAAATACATTTATTCTGTGAAGGAGGAAAAATAAGGTACCTGTCTTTATCAAAAATTAACCATAAAATGTCTCATTCCAATGAACATTTTAAGTTTAGTTGTCTTCTCATTATCAAATACCATCCCCTCCCTTGTTTCCCTGAATGATAATAGTTTAATGCAAAAATATAAAGTGAGATAGATGATGTTTCTAGGTTGATATACTGTTAAAATTCCTTTTAATTATTTTCCAAAGGGAAAGTATTTATTTATGCTTCTTTATAAACTAATGCTTTCATTGCAATGATCATATTTATAAGGAAAAGTACTCTATGATAGTTAACAGTTCTCTTCATTTTAATATGAAGAGAAAGAAATTTTCAGACTGGTTAAAGTGTAACATTTCAGTTATTCATGACTTACCTGCTTTCATCATGAGGCATTGTGGGAATTTTCTAGGAATGAAGTTGTTTAAAGAATAGCAACAAGTAAAATTCCTGATGTATTGAAGTCCGTTATAACTGAAACCAATTAAGGCAAGTCTCTGATTGACAAGATTCCAAATGGTTTAAACTGTAAAAATTGCCCAAGTAACAGAAATTTTTTTCATTTGAACACTCTGATCTACATGGAACTTAATTGCCTTACTCATGAAATTAACACGGTAAGACTAGGTAAATCAACAGTTAAACTGGTTAAGTGTAAATTTGGCTAAGGATTTCTATATTCATTATGCTACAGATTAATTAGTTCATATGTACATAGCCATGTGGGTATACTATCTGTTCATTATATAAAGTACTCAGTCTTGATTATTAAAAATATATCTTTACAGCAGAACTTGGTACATTCAGAAAACAGTATAACTTTTAAACATAATGCTTATTTCTAAATTAATATATAGTTTCAAATTAATACATTTTTCTTGAACTGAATTAGAATATTAAGAATATTAAAAATTTTAACCATGTTGCCTACCAAACCCAGTGTCTTTCTCAATGTAAGCACATTGTCAGTATGTTGGGTATCCTTTTTATTCTGTGCATTTTTAAAAATCCTTACCCAAGGGTATTTTTTATTAATTTTTGAGAGAAAGTAAGGGGGAGAGAGAGAGAGGGAGACATTGATGCAAGAAAGAAACATTGATCAGTTGCCTCTTGTATGTACCCTACTGAGGACTGAACCTGTAACCTGGATCTGTGATGTGTCCTGACCTGTAATTGAACCTGTGACCTTTTGGTCTGTGAGACAATGTTCCAACCAACTGAGCCACACCAGCCAGAGCTATTCTGTAAGATTTTATTTACTTATTTTCAAAGAGAAGAAAAGAGAGGAAGAGAAACATCGATGTGTGAGAGAAACATCAGTTGGTTGCCTCTTGCATGCCAACTGTGGACCTGACCTGCCACCCAGGCATGTGCCCTGACAGGGAATTAAACCAGTGACCTTTTGGTTCACAGGTCGGTCCTCAATCCACTAGGCCACACAAGTCAGGGCTTATTCTGTGTATTTTTATAATACACTTGTAACTTGGAAATATGAATAATATTGTCTTTTTTTTATTTTTGCAAAAACAGTATTATAGTCTACATATCATTTCTTCGCTTGTTTAAAAACATGAAAATTTATGTAAGTCTTTCACAGTAAGTAATTATTTTTCATTGCTATATAATATTTTTGGTATGGATTATACCATTGTGATTTTGATTTGCATTTCTTCGGTGACTAATGATGTAGAACACTTTTTCATGTACATGTTGGCCAACTGTATGTATTCTTTGGGAAAATGTCTATTCAGATCTTTTGCCCTTTTTTAAACCAAATTTTTGTTGTTGTTTTGCTACTGAGTTGTCTGAGTTCTTTTGAATATTAACTCTTTATTAGATATATAATTTGTAAATATTTTCTTTCATTCAGTAGGTTGCCAGTTTTTGTTGATGGTTTGTTTTATTCAGCAGAAGCTTTTTAGTTTGATGTAGTCCCCCTGTTTATTTTTGCTTCTGTTGTTTTTGCTTTTGGTGTCACATTCAAAAAATTATTGCCAAGACCTATGTGAAGGACCTTGCTGCCTATGTTTCCTTCTAACAATTTTATGGTTTCAGGCCCTACATTTATATTTTTAATCTCCTTTGAGCTAATTTTTGTGTATGGTATAAAACTGTGATCCAGTATAATCCTTTTGCATATGACTTGAATTTTCCCAGTACCATTTATTGAAAAGACTGTCCTTTCCCCATTTTATATTTTTGACTTCTTTGTTGTAAATTAATTGGCCATATATGTGTGGATTTATTTCTGGGCTTCCATTAATCTATATGCCTGTTTTTACACCAATACCCTACTATATTTAAATGATACTTAAATAATATTCTGGAAAAGGTAAAACTGTAGTGGTTGCCAAGGATTGAGGGGAAAAGGAGGGGCTGACTACAAAAAGATAGCATGAGAGATTTTTGAGGATGATCAAATTGTTCTGTATCTTGTTTGTGGTAGTGGTTACAAGACCATATGTTTGTGAATTTCAGTGAATATAAATTTTAAAATAAATTTAAAATATTAATAAGAAAAAATCCATGAGTGTTGGCAGGCAGATATACTGGGATTTAAAAGGAAGAGTAAGGGGAGATTCTAATTTATTATTTATATTGAAGGGTCAGGGAAGGCTCTGAGGAAGTAACTGTAAGCTGAACTGTAGAGGATGGTGATGGGTTGGCCAGGAGAGGGGTAGGGAAAAGAGGATTTCAGGCAGAAGAAATAGCTTTTAGAAATACTTGCTTTGATAGACATGGAAATACTTTGGTTTTCAAAAGCTAAGAGAAAACCAATGTGATTGCAGCTCAGAGCACTAGTGGAAGAGTGATGAGAGGAGGGGAAGTTCTGCATGGCATTGTGGGCCATTTAAGGCTTTTGACTTCTGTCTGAGAACAATGAAGTTTTGCTAGTGGTTAGGGATAGCATGATTAAATTTATAATTTTACTTTCAAAATAGGGCTGGAGGTTGAGAACATTGGAGATGAGGGAAAGTAGAAGTTGGAATATCTGCATAAAAAGAAATGGTCTGGGCCCTGGCTGGTATGGCTCAGTTGGTTGGAGCATCATCCCATAACTGAAAGGTTATTGGCTCCATCCCTGGTGGGGTGTGTATGAGAGGCAACCAATCTGTTTTTCTCTCTCACATCGATGTTTCTTTTTCTTTTTCTCTCCCTAAAAGCAATGAAAGAAAATCTCCTCAGGTGAGTATTAAAAAAAAAAAAAAAAAAAAAAAAAGGCTGGGACACAATCCTTTTACAGGCTGTAGTTTACACCTTCCTTCTGAGTAAAATTAGAATTTCTAATAAATCCTTATGCCAGTTTCTAATGAATTTTGATGTAATGAAGACTTGTTCTAGTCCCAACTGGTGTGGCTCACTAGATTGAGCACTGGCCTGTGAACCAAAAGGTCACAGGTTTGATTCCCAGTCAGGGTACATGCCTGGGTTGTAGGCCAGGTTCCCAGCTAGGAGTGTGTGTGAGGTAACTGTTTCTCTCTCAAACAATGATGTTTCTCTTCCCCTCTGTCTCCTTCCTTTCCCCTCTCTCTAAGAACAAATAAATAAAATCTTAAAAAAAAGAAAGACTTGTTCTGGATAACTAGTGATACACAGAGTTGTCTATCAGCTGACTGCCAATCAAGATTCTAGTGACCTTCAATCAGATTGTTCCTTCTTTCTGTATCTAATCCATTCTCTTTTTCTGGAAAATTTTCCTACTAGAAACATTTTAATTGACCTACAAAAAGCATTTTTTTTCTTGCATGCATGCAAGATTGTTATAAGATGTTGAAATATGTTAATTTTAAAAAGATTTTTAAAAAGCTTCTTGAAAAAAGGTTCACCTCCAAAAGTTAATTGCCTTCCTGATTATCATCAATAAACCACTAACAAACATAAACTCTTACTGATGTAATTTACAATAGCAATAAAAACAAGAAATTTGCAAATAAATATAACAAAAAGAGATGTAAGATCATTGATAGCTCCAAGTGTTCCTTGGCTTGTGGCTTCATAGCTCTGATTTCTGCCTCCACCTTCACATGGTCTTCTGTGTCTGTGTTGTCTCTTCTGTCTCTAATGGCATTTGCTGTTAGAATTAAGGCCCACCTGGATTATCCAGGGTGACAGATCTTGAGATCCTTAATTACATCAAACACTGTTTTTCCAAATAAGGTCACATTCGGAGGTTCCAGGGGTCAGGACATGGACATATCTTTGGGAATGGGGCACCATTTACTCCACTGCCTACAATAAAGAACCAAATAAATGGAGGAATGCAGTATCTTCAGATTAATGAAGACAAAATTTTAATGATGTCAATCTTCACCAAATTAATCCAAAGTATATCAGTTATATCCCCAAAGAATTTTTCAATGGAACCTGATGAATTGGTCAAAGAGGGACAAATAGCCAAGGAATTCACTAAAAAGAACTGGGTGAAAAGATTTGCCCGACTCGATATCAAGATTTATTTGAGCCCTGACCAGTGCGGCTCAGTTGGTTGGACATTGGCCTGCAAAGCAAAAGGTCACAGGTTCAATTCCCAGTTAGGGCACATGCCTGGGTTGTGGGTTCAGTCTCTGGTTGAAATGTGTATGAGAGATAACCGATTGATGTTTCTTTCTCATATTGATGTTTCTCACTCTCTTCTTCTCCTTCGCTCCCCACGCTCTAAAAATACACAGATAAAATATTAATTAAATTTATTTAAAAACTATACTAAATAAAACCATATGGCACTGATTAATAAACTGATGAAACAGAAATTAGCCTATATTGAAACTCGATATATGAAAGATGTGGCATTGCGGATCAGTGGGAAAAGAATATGAATTTTTAGGAAATGTTCCTGAAGCAAAAGACTATCCATACTGAAAAAATTGAAATCAGATCCCTAACTTACATGATATGTAAGCATCAATTCCAGATGTATTAAAGCCCTACACATGGAAACCAAAAATTTAATACTATTTGAAGAAAATACAGAAAATTTTCTTCAGGATAACAGAGTAGGAAATTATTTCTTAAGCAAGAAACAAAAAATGCTAACAAGAAAGTTAAAAATGATAAATTTCACTACATTAAAATTAAGAATATTTTTGTAAATAAAAAGATATTATAAAAAGAGTAAAAGGACACACCAAAATCCTAGAGAAGACATTGGAATACATACAGAAAACATTTATATTGAGTATATATAAAGAATTCCTGAAAAAAATTAACAAGAAAAAGACCAACAATATATATTCTATTATATCTATGTATTATTTTACCTATGTTACATTTATTAGATTACATTTTAATATAATATTAGGCAAAATACAAGAGCAGATACTTTAAAGAGAAATTATGAATACTTTCAGTAAGCATACAAAAACATGTTCAATATGATTATTAATCACAGAAATACAAATGAAAATGTAAGGTTAGCAAAAATTAAAAAGTTCTATTCTGTTGGGCCTAAGAAACAACAGAAACACTTGCTGGTGGTAGTAGATATTGGTACAAGCATATTTGACCCCAATATGGCATTATCTGGTAAATTCCAACTTGCCCATACCCCGTAGCTCAGTAATTCTCTTCCCAGGAGTAGACTCTGGGGCCTAGAGAACCTCTCAGACTGTGGATAGCAGACATGTACAAGATGGTCCACGGAAGCAAGACTTGTAATAACAAGTATCTGGAAACAGCCTATGCATCTATTATTAAGAAAATGGACAAGTAAATAAAGATGTAGTCATATGAAAGAACTCTGGATTACTGTGGAGATGGATGAACTACTGCTGCTCACATTAGTGTGGAGGACTCTTCAGGGCTTAATGCTAAGTGAAAAAGAAAACCATGGCTTAGAAGAATACATTCAAGTTTTATATGATTTTAGTTTTCTAAAGTTTATCAACTAGCAAAACCGAACAACATTTTCCATTTCATAAACTAGGCAGTGGGGAGAGCTGAGAAAAAGCAGAGGTTAAGTGAGGCACTGGCCTCATGAGCTAATTTAAGGGATGTCAAAAAACTCAGTAGTCAAGATAAGTCAGTTTTTGGTACTATATTAAAAAAATCAAATTGGCAAGTCACTGTACTCAGGCCAGCCACCTGTTTTTCTAAATGAAATTATACTAGAAATAAGGCGCTGAGATCCAGATGAGGAAGTATTGTAGAAGTACAGGGTCAGATCCTGTCTTTATCTAAAATTGTCGTATTGTGCTCATCGAAACAAAATATGTTATGTTTTATTTGTTTGTGCCTCTTAAGTTTTGCACCCAAAAAGAATGCCTCATTTGCCCACCCTAGTCCTCATTCTGGATGGGTTGATTTTACCATTATGCTCCATAACTTACAAAAGTTATATGTATTCTTTTGCATGTATCTACTATTTCAAAATTTAAAGATTAAGTAAAAAATAAAACATACAAAAAAGAAAATAGGACTAGGGAAGAAATTCTGGGAGGCCTCCAATTGTCAGTAATCTGGAAGAGATGGTGCAAGTTCAAGAGACCAAGAAGGAGAAACCAGCAAGAAAAAACAGAGACTGACATTTTCCAAGAGTGGGATTATTTCCAAGTCCTTTGGGTCAAGGCAACTGCTGATATAAATAGCTAGACAATCAACTGTTAAATATGTACCTTTTCAATCACTTAGATCTTGGCTTCAGAAATCCTTTTTTTTTTTTTTTTTTTTTGGCTTTAGAAATCTTTTCTAATAATAGCCTACATGTGAGAAGACATTTGTGCATTCATGCACAGGAAACATAAATTCTAATGTTAAATTATGAAATGCTATATTTTTGAGCAATCAGAAGCTTAGATATTGTCTTAAACATTTTGAGTCATTGACAAGTCATGCTCAATTCATTTGAGAGACCACTGTGCCTCTAGCTGTCCTACTTTGCTGACTGGTATATTCCTTTTATGCTTTAAGCCTCAGTTAATGCGTCGTCTCTCTTAGAAAGCTTCCTTGTGGTCAACTTTTCTTCTGTTTTTCACTGGTCATAATTGTCCCCCAGAATGATGTGGACAAAAAGGCTCTGATGCAAGCTTGGGCAGGAGAAAGGGTGAAATTGGAAATGAGGAGAATAAATACAGATCTCAGATGATTTAAGACAATGGGGCAAGCCTTAGCTGGTGTGGCTCAGTTGGTTGGAGTGTTGTTCCATACACTGAAAGGTTGGGGGTTAGATTCTCAGTCAGGGTACATACCTAGGTTGCATTTCTCTCTCACTTCAGTGTTTCTCTCTCTCTCTCTCTCTCTCTCTCTCTCTTTCTCTCTCTCTCTCTCTCTCTCACTTCTTCTCTTTCTAAAATCAATAAACATATTTAAAAAATAAAGACAATAGTGCAAGCTAAAATCCCCTGGAGGAAGAACTCGTGGTTATGTCTGAGTTAGAGCAGAAATGTTTGAAAGTATGAACCAAAATTTGGAATGTAAAAGAATGAAAGGGAAGAAGGTTATGTATAGTTCTGAGGACTGCATTCCAGTGCTGGAGAAGTCAAGCCTTCTTTCCTTTCTTCTTTCCCTCTTTCCTCCCTCTCACTTTTTCTTCAACATCTGTTGAACGTCTACTATATGCCAAATGCTGACTTAGAGGAAGAGGCTGTTAAGATTAAGACATGACCCGATATGACAGTTTAGGGGTTTGTCATATTTTGTTTATTCTAATACGTGCATTATTTTTTCACATTATATTATCTCTGAGGTTGGACTATATCTTACAAGCATATCATGGTTTGATAGTATCTTTATTACCTTTCAGTTGAAAGAGACTTAGATTTAATAAAAGACTTTTCAAACTCTGCCTGTCTGTGCCAATTTTACCTGACAGCCAGATGTTGGTATGGAGCCTCCCATATAGCTTCCACTTAGAATCCCAAATAGGGGGGTAGGGGACAAGCTCCTCAACCTTCATGATCATGTCAATTCATATTACTCTCTCCCTTTAAGTGACAGAGCTTGGAGAGAGAGCTCTGGAGTCACCATATGACCACATCACTCCGATCTCTCTCTTTTACCGTGCATCATCCAACCTAACTACAGGCAGAAAAAAAGTCTGTGGACTTTTACTTCTTTTATATCATATGATCATTGACCTTATTTAAGATCCACGATTAAACTTTAATGGTGAACATTACTATCTTCTCTAGTCTATGGGAGGGCTCTAGACTCTTGTTCATAGGAATTCTTGACATGTTAAATGGGAACCACAAGAATCTGACAGAACTTATTATCATCTGTTTTCTGCCCTGAAGTTGTCTCACAGGGTGAAAGGCTGTAAGAAACATGATTTAGGATGGGGGGTGGGGTGGGGTGGGGAAGGATTAAAGGAGGGTGCTACCTTGTAAAAATATGATTCCTTCTGTACTCATTTTTTCCGTCTTATTGCTTTATTAAGAACATTGAGAACAATATTAAATATTCCAAATGTCATTGGAAATCCATGTAGGTTTCACTTAACTACAGTCTTGACTGTGTTTTTGAGAAAAAAAGTCTTAATTATCTTAAGAATATGCCTTAGAGTTTTTATGAGAAAATGTCGTCGATTTATATTAAATGTCTTTGATAGACACATCAAATCTATAAAAATTATGAGATCTTTTCCTTTAATATGCTGATACAATACAATATGTTTTCTAAATGAATAACCATTGCCCATCCCATCGGTAGCGGTCCGTCTCGAGAGACGATGGCGTAGCTTCTTGAGAGTCTATCTGCACCGCCGAGAATGGCTGTGCAGTCCGACTCGGGAGTGACAATCCCTGCCGCACTTGTTACAGGTGAAGGCAGATGGCTGTTGTTGCTGCTGTTGACACTGCTTCCGCCTCGATCTTTTCTGGACCGCCTCCTCGTTGCACGCAGTCTCTGCGCGTGACGTACCTTGTCTGACCGCGAGCCTCCAGGCTAGGCGGTCGTCTGCTTGAACTTCCCATGTGTTGAGATTGATGGAGCATTGTGTCATGTCCTTTTTGCAGATGTCTTTGAACCGCAGTTTTGGGCGCCCTGTCATCCTCTGGCCTTCTGCTAGCTCGCCGTAGAGGAGGTCTTTGGGAATACGGCCTGCATCCATTCTTTTGACATGGCCGAGCCATCTGAGGCGTCTCTCACTAAGAACTGCATGCAAACTGCTCATGTTGGCTCGCTTCAGCACCTCGGTGTTGGGGACCTTATCCTGCCAGGCGACATGCAGGACGCGTCGCAGGCACCTCATGTGGAAGCTGTTGAGTTTCCTTTCATGCCTTGTGTAGGTGGTCCACATCTTGCTGCCATAGAGGAGAGTGCTGAGTACGCAGGCTTGGTAGATGCGCAGTCTGGTTTTCTCAGTGAGGCTGGAATTGTTCCACACTCGCCGGTTCAGTTTGGCCATAACTGTGGCTGCCCTGGCGATTCTCCGGTTGACCTCCAAGTCAACTGACAGAGAGCTCGAGATGGTGGACCCGAGGTAAGTGAAGTCGTTGACAACCTCCAGGGTGTATCCATCGATGGTGATGCATGGGGGAGTCCCCGTGCCTTGAGCCATAACGTTCGTCTTCGTCAGGCTGATGGCTAGTCCGAACTCCTTGCATGCGTGGGAAAGGCAAGTGACTAGCTGCTGGAGTCCCTCTTCAGAGTGTGATGTCAAGGCTGCGTCGTCGGCGAAGAGCATCTCACGGATGAGCACCTCTTTGACTTTGGTCTTGGCTCGTAGACGGGCCAGGTTGTAGAGCTTGCCATCGGATCTGGTGTGAATGAAGACACCCTCGCTGCAGTCCTTAAAGGCGTATTGGAGGAGCATGGAGAAGAAGATTCCGAACAGCGTAGGTGCAAGGACGCAGCCCTGCTTTACTCCGCTGCTGACTGGGAAGGCCTCAGAGGTTGCGCCGTTGTAGGACACCGTGCTGTGCATGTTGTCGTGAAAGGACATGACCACAGCAAGCAGATGTGGTGGACAGCCAATCTTCCGTAGCAAGCTGAAGAGTCCGCTTCGACTGACCAGATCAAACGCCTTCGTGAGGTCGATAAAGGCGAGGTAGAGTGGTTTATGCTGCTCGTGACACTTCTCCTGCAGCTGGCGTAGGGAGAAGATCATGTCCACTGTTGATCGGCCAGCTCTGAAGCCACACTGGGACTCTGGGTAGACGCGGGAAGCAAGGGTCTGCAGGCGGGCAAGAGCGACCCGGGCGAATACTTTGCCGACGACGCTGAGGAGAGAGATGCCCCGGTAGTTGTTGCAGTCGCTGCGGTCTCCTTTGTTCTTGTACATGGTGATAATGTTGGCATCTCTCATATCCTGGGGGATGTAACCCTCCTTCCAGCAGAGACAGAGTAGATGGTGGAGCGTCTGTAGCAGGACTGGTTTCCCGCTCTTTAGGATTTCTGGAGGGATTCCGTCGCTTCCTGGTGCTTTCCCGCAAGCGAGGCGGTCGATGGCTTTGCTGAGCTCTGCCGCAGTAGGTGGGGTGTCTAGCTCCTCCATGACTGGTAGGTCTGGGATGGCATTAAGAGCAGTGTCTGTTACGGTGTTCCTCGTTGCGTACAGCTCGAGGTAGTGCTCGGTCCACCGCCGCATTTGCTGTTCCTGGTCAGTGATGACCTCACCTGTCTTGGACTTAAGGGGGGCGATCTTGGAGGGGATTGGGCCTGTTGCCTTCTTGATACCCTCATACATTCCTCGTGCGTTGCCTATATCGGCGGCTTCCTGGATGGTTCTGCACAGGTTTAGCCAATAGGTGTTGGCACAGTGGCGGGCGGTCTTCTGGACTTTGTTCCTGGCAGCCCGTAGAGCTTGAAGTGTACTGGGAGTGGGCGTGGCCTTGTAAGCCAGTAGGGCCTTCCTCTTAGCCTCGATCACGGGTTCCATTTCTTCCCAGTGAGCCTCGTACCAGTCAGCGTTCTTCCGCTCTTTCTTCCCGTAAGCAATAATGGCGGAGTTGTATATGGCGTCGCGGAGACGTGGCCAATTGGATTCGATAATGTCATCTGCCGCCATTCCCTCGCTGAGTACATCTTCCATCCTGTTGATGCATTGCTGGGTCTTAACTGGGTTGCTGGCACAACTGGTGTTGATGCGTGGGCGACCCTTCATCTTGGAGTGGTGCAACCTCTTCGGCATTATGCGCACCTTGCTTACCATGAGGGCATGGTCCGTGTCGCAGTCTGCACTGTGGTAGCTGCGGGTGAGGAGGGTGCTGCCAATATCCGTTCTTCTGGTGATGACGAGGTCAAGCTGGTGCCAGTGGTGGGAGCGGGGGTGCCTCCATGACACCTGGTGGATCTCTTTGCACTTGAAGAATGTGTTTGTCACGCACAGGCCGTGGTGACACAAAAGCTCAAGCAGTCGCTGACCATTCTCATTGATCTTTCCTCTCCCAAAGTTTCCAAGGCAGGTGGGCCAGGCCATGTGGTCGGCTCCTACTCTTGTGTTGAAGTCTCCAAGGAGATAAAGAGAGTTACTTCTGGGGATCTTGGATAACGCTTCGTCCAGTGCATGGTAGAACTGTTCTTTCTCTTCAGTGGTGGCGCAGAGGGTTGGGGCATACGCGCTAAGTAATCTCTCTGTGCCTCCTGTGGGTGGCTCTATGGAGTTAACAAGCGTGTTCTTCACAGCGAACCCAACACCGTGCTGTCTTGGTTGGTCCGGAGACTTCCCTTGCCAGTAGAAGGTGTAGTTGGTTTCTCTGATAGTTCCGTTGTCGGCCAACCGGGTCTCCTGTAGAGCCGCAATGTCGATGTTTAGTCGTGCCAGTTCCCTGTCGATGACGGCGGTTTTCCTGGCATCATTGATCCACGGAAGGTCTGCAGTAAGTCCGGGACACATGGTCCTGATGTTCCAGCTAGCGAGGCGAAGAGCTGGAGGCTTCTTTCTTGTTGTTTGCTTGGAATTGCCTGGTGCGAGTGTTTTGTGGCCCACTTTTCAAGAGACGCCTCTCTGCTCCCCACGCACCCAGTGGGGCAGGCGAGCCATGGCGAGACGGCACCTAATTGGCTGGGGGCTGCCCAGCTTGAGGCGGGCGGTAGCTGTCCAGTGAGGTGCGATGACCTCTCCCACCGTCAGAGGAGACCCCTGGCGCTCGTTTCCTTCGCCAATCGGATGAGCTTATAACCGGTAACTGTCTCCTCCCGTGTTGAGTCGACATCTTACGATGACGCTGGAGTGTCCTCTCCAGTGAAGCTACAAAGCCTGGGCAGGGTGATATGGAGGGCCAGCTGTTGCCCATGCAGCAGACCCCCCCTCTCTTCGCAGCTGAAGGATCCAAGGGGAAAGACAGAGTCAATACAGCTTGGCTTCAGGTGCGCCGCAGGAGTTGCTGGTGTTGACTACAACGTCAAACCGCCTTAGGGACTCCGGCTCCGGATTTTCTGTTGGGGTTTACTCCCTTAGCCTTTCCCCTGAGGAGGTATGCCGCAAGGCAGCGGAGGTTTGGAGTCATAACCATTGCATTACTGAAATAAACATTGTTATAGTGTATTATTACTTTAGTATGCATTTGATTTTGTGGTGTTTTATTTTTGCTTTTTCCATATATATTAAGTAAAATTAATCTACATGGTGTACGTGTCTCTGAGTGTGTGCTATTTTGGTAAGGTTTGCTGTCAACCATTATGGAAGTTCTTAAAATAAATTTAGAAGTTTTCCATATTATTTTAGGTGCTGTGAAGTTTCAAATTCACGCTCTGCCTCTTATAAGATGTATAACTTTAGGCAAGTTGCTTTCTTGTTTTTAATTTATGTTGTAAAAGATTGAGTACTCAAGTTTTTTCCACTTTTAAGTAGTTTTTATAATTTGTATTTATTTATATATATTTATAGTTTACATTTTCCATTATAAATTTCAAATATATTACTAGACACATACTGAAGACTTTTAAACAAATTACAGGTCTGACAAATCTGTGGTAAATTTTGCATATAAATTTTGCAATGTGACTGGTAATTTTATATATTTTGCTTTTAAAAATATTCTGTTGTTTAATCTTTGTAGTAATTTGTCTGTACAATTGGTCTTCTAACAGCCTAGCCCTTAAGTTAACTTATCAAATATTTTCAGTTTCT
Organism: Furipterus horrens; assembly: GCF_987537825.1. NCBI lineage: Eukaryota > Metazoa > Chordata > Mammalia > Chiroptera > Furipteridae > Furipterus > Furipterus horrens. Next base: position 158,229,472 of record NW_028327174.1, read on the forward strand.
CCAATATATTGGTGTTAAATATTTAACTTTTAAAAATATATATTTTATTAATTATGTTAGAGTAGTTCCAATTTTTTCCCCCTTTGCTCCCCTGTGCCCAGTACACACTCTCCTCCCCAGCAATACCACACCCCTTAGTTCATGTCCATGGGTTGTGCATGTAAGTTCTTTGGCTTAACCCTTTCCTATATTATTCTTAACTTCCCCTGTCTATTTTATACCAATCGATTATGCTTCTTAATCCCTGCACCATATCCCCATTTCTCCCCCTTCCAACTGATAACCCTGCAAATGACCCCCATACCTATGATTCTGTTCCTATTCTGGTTTGCTTAGTTGGATTTTGTTTTTGTTTTTTTTTGATTTAGTTGTTAATAGTTGTGAGTTTGTTGTCGTTTTAGTGTTCATAGTTTTGATCTTCTTTTTCTTAAGTAAGTCCCTTTGACATTTCATATAATAATGGCTTGGTGATGATGAATTCCTTTAGCTTTACCTTGTCTGGAAACATCAGAGAAGGAAAACTCTGATTCCAAAAAACCTCCGCTGCCTTGCGGCATACCTCTTCAGGGGAAAGGCTAAGGGAGTAAACCCTGACAGAAAATCCGGAGCCGGAGTCCCTAAGGCAGTTTAACGTTGTAGTCAACACCGGCAACTCCTGCGGCGCACCTGAAGCCAAGCTGTATTGACTCCGTCTTTCCCTTGGACCCTTCAGCTGCGAAGAGAGGGGGGGGTCTGCTGCATGGGCAACAGCAGACCCTCCATATCACCCTGCCCAGGCTCTGTAGCTTCAGCTCCACTGGAGAGGACACTCCAGCGTCATCGCAAGATGTCGATTCAACATGGGAGGAGACAGATACCGTGTCACTCCCGAGTCGGACTGCACAACCATTCTCGGCGGTGCAGATAGACTCTTAAAAAGCTACACCATCGTCTCTCGAGACGGACGGCTGCCGACGACGACCTTGTCTGGAAAGCACTTCATCTGCCCTTCCATTCCAAATGATAGCCTTGCTGGATAGAGTAGTCCTGGTTGCAGGTTGCCTTTCATCACATTGAATACTGCTTGCCAGTCCCTTCCTGCCTGCAAAGTGTCCTCTGAGAAATCAGCTGATAGTCCTATAGGCACCCTCCTGTAGGGAACTCTCCACCTCTCTCTTGCTGCCCTCAGGACTCTGTCTTTATCTTTCACCTTTGGCATCTCAATCATGATGCATCCTGGTGTGGTCCCCTCTGGGTCCAGCTCGTCTGGGACCCTCCGTGCTTCCCAGACCTATATGTCCATCTCCTTCACAAAATTTGGGAAGTTTTCCTCATTTTTTTCAATTCTTGCTTCCTCATTCTGCACTGGTTGACTGTTTTTTTCTTCCTTATGTTCCAAATCATTGATTTGAACCCCAGTTTCCTTCCCTTCACCATTGGTTTTGTGTGGATTTTCCTTCGTTTCACTTAGCGTAGCCTTCACTTCTTCTCTTATGCATTTGCCATACTCAAGCATATCTGTCAAGCCTGTGAGCATCTTTATCAGCAGTGTTTTGAATTCTACACCTGTTAGGTTGGCTATCTCCTTGTTGCTTAGTTCTCCCACTGGAACCTTGATCCATTCCCTGCTTTGGGTCATACTTCTCTGTCTTCTCATTCTGATAGGCTCCTGTGTCTGTTTGCCTCCACATCCCAGGTAGAGCTGTTGCTCCTGTTAACGTTGTAGGGGGCGGAGTCTTAGGGATTCATCAGTACAGGGCGACCTGTTTTACCACGTTGTGGCGCTGTATGTGGGGGAGGGGTCTGAGAGGGAACAATGCCACCTGCCCAGCATTTGTCCCCTTTCCAGGTACCTCTCCCACTTCTGCACCGTACTGGTGCCCCTCGAGCTGCTGCCCTGGCCGTTGTTCCCAGAATGGGTGGGTCTGTGGATGTTCTAGGACTGTGGGGACCCTTTAAGCAAGAGGACTCTGCTGAGAGATCTGCAGTTTCTGCCTCCACTCCAACCCCCACTGGTCTGCACAGTCAGAAGCAATGAGGCTTGATTTTCCCTGATGCTGGAACTGTGAGCTGCTAGGTCAGGTGAGGAGCTGGGAACGCTCCCCAGGTGTCCCTCCTGACTTTAAAATGTGTGACTGAGCTTTCTGCTGGCTTGCCACTGCTGCCACTGCTGCTGCCACCACACTGGGTCCTCTTCACCCCGGCTCCATCCCTCCTACCTGTCTGGATGAGTATTTTTTCTTTATATCTTTGTTTACTGGACTTCCATGCAGTTTGATTTTCTGGAACTTCTGGTTGTTTCTAGTTTTGAGGTAGTTATATTTCTTCTTAGTTGTGGCGGGAAACACAGCGTGTCTGTCTATGCCTCAGTCTTGGCCGGAAGTCTAAATATTTAACTCTTTTAAACCGACTGTCAGCTTTATCATGCACATATTAGATCTTCTGGGTTTATTTGCTACATCTCCTATCTTTTTTTCCTCCTTTAATTTCCTTCTTTTCCCAGGTTGTGGAAAAACTGCTTGGGGCTTGAATTCTAATTCACTGATTTGTTTGAAACTTGGCAACAAGGTTTTCTATTTTCTCAGGGTTTTCTGATTTCAAATTTTCTCCTTTTTAAAAAATATTTTATTTATTTACTTTTAGAGAGAGGGCAAGAGAGGGAGAAAGGGAGGAAAAGAATCATTAATATGTTAGAGAAACATTCATCAGTTGCCTCTTGAATAACCCCAACTGAGCACCTGGCCTGCAGCCCAGGCATGTGCCCCGCCCAAACCTGTGACCTTTGGGTCTGCGGGAAGGTGCCCAAACCACTGAGCAACACCAGCCAGGGAAAGATTTTTCCTCTTCTTACTTACTGCTCATTCTGTATCAACATATAAAATTCTCTTCAACTAATCAGAGATTTTCTAAACTTTTATACAGAAGTATTTAATCTCATTAAATATCTTTTGATTTGTATTCTCTTTCCCCATTTTCAGTTATTTACTGAATTAAAGAGGAAGATATCCATTTGTTCAGTATTGGTGGTTTACATTCTTACAGAGATTTTGTGGCTTTCAAGTGCCAGGCCACCTAAGCCTAAGGTTAGTTGGGGCAGTGACCCAATTATTATTATTGTTGTTGTTGTTGTTGCTGTGTTGTCAGAGTTGCCTTCATTTGGAGAGAGCTTTGGTGGCCTCTTTGTTCTTTTCCCAGCACAAAAGCTCATGCTCAGCGTGTCACGGAGATGTAAAACCCAGCATAGAGAATATAGCCAATAATATTGTAATAACTGTGTATGGTGTCAGGTGGGTACTGGAAATATCAGGGGAAACCTCTTGGAAAGTAAATTATTGTCTGGCCATTACGCTGTACACCTGAAATTAATACAAAAGAATATAGAATGCCAACTGTAATTGAAAAAATAATATTTGGAAGGACTCCAGGATCGCTGCTCCTTGTGGTGCCACTATGCAGCCCACCAGGCCCCAGATGTGAGGACTGATTTATAAATGCTCCTCACAAGGTCACCAATGGCCTCTTGTTACCTCTGGCCCTGGCTAGTGCATTGAAGCTTATAGTCAGATTTTGCTGAGGTCTTTTTAAATTTAATTTTAAAACTTCAAAAATACCTGGGGTGATAGGGCTTTTCTACATGGTCCTATATTTCTAATATTTAGTAAATATTCCTTCTTTTTTTAATTACCAGATTTGCTATGTTTCCTGCTTATAACATGTATAGGTTATTCCAACAGTTAATTTGGATGAAATAAAGGGTAGTTAAATGTATCCTCAAGTCACCATTTTTAGCTAGAAACCATCTCTGGCTTTCTGAAATCTGGGAGAGCTACCAAATTAACACCCACATGTACTAGTAATGGCTGGTTGAGTAGGGAATTGGGGGCAGAAGATTTATGCTATATACTTATTCCATTTTCTCAGTCATCGCCTACCAGGAGATGTCTTCTACAAGAACATCACTTCAGTGGCCAAGAGTATCTCAGAAAGAGGAAGACAAAATGTTTTCCACAATGCTTGGTCTCCCAGTGCTTTTAATATTTCAGAGTCACCAGATCAATTAAATGTTCTCTCTACCGTGTTCCCTCCCTCTCTCCTATAACCAGCTATTTAAAAAGTGACACACCTTTTCATTGTTTTAATATATATAATTAAATATATACATATACAGTAATTATTTATTTGGACCTTTGAGCTTAAGTCGGGTACAGATGAGTACAGTTGAGTCAAAAACCTGTGGGAACAAAAGGACTACCCAGGTGGGCTCTGCTCAGTCCCTGTCTCACAGAATCATGAGAAACAACAAAGCATTGTTTTACATGCAGTAACTGTGTTTTGAAGTAGTGTGTTATACATCAATAAACAGATCATACAACAATATATCCTGGGGTTCATGCTATAATAGTGTATAGAGATATGCAATCAACTTGATCACAGAGATACTCTCTATGGAGAAGTGACATGAAAATATACCATTTCCTGGTGTAGGGAAAAAGAAATAATTTCCCTCTACCCTTCCAAATCCTTGGTTGAGACCCTTTGTAATAAAAGCTTAACAAAGGAAAAACAAACAAGTTTATTAACATATGTATCTCATGCACACTTTCAAGATAGCCAGGAAAGCTGAGTAACTCCCCACAATGGCGCAAGTCACCACCTAAATACTACCTTTAGCTAATGAAAAAAGACTACCCTTCCAAACCCTTTGGCTGGTCTAATGATTATGTAGACACAGGACAGATTAATAGGAGAAAAAATAAATTTAATTCCTACATATAGCGGTCTCATAAATATGAGACTGAAGAAATGAGCAAAGCTGGCATCTTCTCTACTTTTTAGACAAAGAAGCCTTACTTGGTAAAGAATTGACAAGACAAAGAAACTTAGGCTTGGGTACTTAATTAGTGAAGAATATAAACAGAGTTTGTTTGTATCTTGGCCCTAAACTTCCTATCTCTGGCCACAAGGATGTTGCTCTACCTCCTGGTGCAAAGAGGGCACCTTTCACATGAGAGATAGATGTTCTGCTGTCTTGAGACAAATGATGGTCATAGTGTCCTTTTTGCACTGGCTGTTTCTGAAGTGACTTTAATTTATAATAATCAACATGCCTAACTGGCATACTTTTAGGGTGGTCTGCCTTGGGCCACATCAGTATCCTTCTCCTTGGCATCCTGGGTGATGTTTCCCAATTTACTTTCTTTTCTTTGACTCTCTGAAAACAATATGCATAAATCAAAATTCAAAGCAAAGAGATTATTGATCATTGAATGTATCATGCCTTCTGTTTGAGAGTGTTTCTTGGTTCTTGCCAGCACATCCTAAGTTAAATAAGAGCATTACTTCTCCTAGCAGGACGCTGGAATGACTCAGCTAAGAATTGACCCAGTAACAGACAACTTAATTTATGATGATACAAAAAGCCTCAGCTTCAGAACATCCATAATTAGGAAGAATCCAACTGAGATTGAGGTATGCTAAAATGAACATTCTCCTCTCCTTTCTTTGTGCAATGCACAGACACACACACCTGTTTTCTTCATAGATTCTCACAGCCAGAATACTCTGTAAGAGATTATTTGGTCTAGCATGTGGGCTTTTAGGCTTGTTGAATGAATAAAATATCCTGAAACTGTGACAGTCTTAAGGGGTGAAAATACACCAACAGTCCTTGAAAATTTAGAGGACCTCCAGAGAAGAGAAAATAGACTCTTTAAATACAGACGTTAATGGCACTGTTCCTATGCCGGCACGTTTCCAAATGGCAAAAGGAGCTCAGTAATAGGAGTCCAGCTCCTGCCGCTGCTCCCCAGGGACCTAGCCCTCCTTTCTGAATCAGTTAAGGTTAACTTAAGTTATGAATGACACAAACCCCCACATATGAATGATTAAATAAAGATAGAAATTTATTTCTCATGAAGACAAAGTCCTGAGGTAAGCAGCCTAAGGTTGGCCTGATGAAGCCACTGTTATCAGACACCTTGACCCCTTTCATTGCTTTGCTATTGTCAAAACGCAGCTTTTCTCCCATGCTCTGAGGAGGCAACTTGAGTTTCAGGAAGCAGGTCCATAATCTGACCTGCATAAAGGAGTGGAAGAGAAGAAGAGTACAACCCTCTTTTAAGTGACACAATGTTGACTAGAACTGAGCTAACACATTTGCAAAGAAAGCTGAGAAATGTCACTTTATTCCAGATGGCCATGAGGTTAGCTATAGGGTTCTATTACTAAAGAATAGCTGAAGAACAGATAATGGGGAACAAATGATTGTTTTCAGCCCATCCATCTCTTTATAGGCAACCATTGTTACCAGTTTCTTGTGTAGTGTTCAAGAGATAGTCTATATAAATATACAGTATATATGTGTGTGTGTATATATATATCTATATCTATATATATACACACACCCCTCTATTTTTTAAACCATTAAAAACCTACAAATTATACTTCCCTTTTTCTTGTTTGTTTTTAATTTTCCTCTATATAAAATATATTTAAGAGATCATTCTATATTTGTCAATATAGATTTATCTTATTTTTTTAATGACTAGAGTTTCCAATTTAATAACTATGTGATCATTTTTCCATTGGGACATGAAATATTCTCTTATTTATTCTCTTATTTATTCGATATCTTCATGTTTTGAGAAAATTACCACAGTGAAGTGTTTAATTTGCATGTTTTTAATATATCAGTAGTCTCTTTAATATCTTCTTGGTTTTGTTTCTTGCTTAGAAAGGTCTTGCCTACTCTATGCTTATAAAAACATTCTTCCATTTTTCTTCTAGTACATTTTATAGTTTCCTTTTTTTAGGTTACTTGTTTTTTATGTCTATAATTAATTTCCTTGTAAGAAATGAGGAAGGAATCCAATTTAACTTTTTGCCAGTTGGTTAAACAATGTACTGTACCATCATTATTTATTGAATAACCTATTTTTTCCACATTGAATATAAATGCCACTTTTATCATATTCCAAATTTCGATATGTATCTCAGCCTATTTCTGGGCTCTCTATTTTGTTCCATTGATCTGTCTATTCAGGCACCACTACCAAACTAAACTGCTTTAATTACTTGTAGATTTAGACTGTTTTTTCATATGCAATATAAGCATTAATTTCCTTTTATAAATAGACCATTCTCTCATGTATTTACAAATATAGAAATAAGGCTATCTGTATTTCTATACCTGTGTGCATTTCTAGATCCTGATATTTTTACTGTTGCAAATGTGAAATGTTGTTTGCTAGCTTTTCTTATACATATATTTCTAACAGTACTTATAAATGCACCTCAGTCTACTTAAACACTGCAGAGCAACTCAGTGTATGGAGGGGCCATATCTTTTTTAACCCACTGCAGTGTGTGCTTCTGCAGTCATCAATAATGAAATGACTCTTCCTAAGTTCACTAATAATCTTCATATCTTTAAATCCAATGAGTTCCTTTTTAAAACTCTCTTCTTATAAGGCCTTTTCTTGCCATCATCTTCTTTGATGTGTTTTCTTTGATGTTTGTATTATCATGAGTATATTTTTTGCTTCAAGTCACACCCATTTCAGACATGATTTTAAAATAATTAGAAAATGTGATAAATTCAAAGTCAAATTGTGATACAAGATAGAACAAGATTTCTTTTTCATGTTCCTTTTTAAAAACCTTTTACAAAGCTGTTTGCTCCTGAATTTTCTGTAAGCAAGAAAAAAACTCTCAAAAATGTTTGACTTGATGTTGGCAGAAGATACCTGCTAATTACAGTTTGTGCAAAATAAAACACATGTGGATTACAGCATTCTGTATTCTTTGCTGACACTGAGTTCACTAGGCTATTATTAGTTGAAAATCATGTGGGCAGGATATAGATGGGGATTTTAACAATGAAGTGAAAAGATACCTTTGTCTCCTTTCAATGTTACTACATATTATTGTCTTTTGAACACCAGTTTTACTTAATTGAAATCATTTTAGGAGATTTAAGAATGTTTATGTTGAGTTTTTATTAACCTATTTAATTTGGGGTTGCCACTTGTGTCTAAGATTACAAAGTATAATGTTTATATTAGTTGAAATGCAAAAAAGTGAAAAACAGGCTAAGCCATCCTGTGTCTTAGCTTGAGCTGCTATAACAAAATACCATAGACTGAGGGTTTAAATAACAGGCATTTATTTCTCACAGTTCTGGAGGCTGGACAGTCTGAAATGAAGATGCCAGCATGGTTGGATTTTGGTGAGGGCCCTCTTCCTGGCTTGCAGATGGCAACTTTCTTATTATATGGTGGAGAGAGGAACCTCTGACATCTCTTCTCCTTTAAGGACACTGATTCCATCATGGTGCTCCACCCTCATGACTTCATCCAAACCTTTATTACCTTCCAAAGGCCCCATCTACTCATACCATCACATGGAAAGTTAGGACTTCAAGATATGAATTTGAGGGGGAGGAGACACAAACATTCAGATCACAATATTGGGTTATGTGTTTTTCTACATATTATCTGTGTGACCTTGGTCATGACACTTAACCTTTGTTTTCTCATCTGTAAAATGGAAATCGTATTTCATAATCTCATTTAGCTCTTGTGAGAATGAAAGGCGATAATGTTTCTGAAGTATTTGATGAAGTGCCTTTTGCTTAGGTAGATGTTATTAGACTCTTCTATGAGTAAAAAGTGTTAGTTACTCTTTACTACCCCTACGTATGATGGTGATCAGTTGTGTTGGACAAAGAGGCTGTTAGTCAGACACAGTGGAATGTGACCCTATTAATTGTGCCAGCAAAGACATCTATTTGGAGTGATGATTTGTCAACTTCGAATCCATCTATACTTGCTGGATTCTGGTGAGGTTTAGGGATGTACTGGGGATTCATGTAATGCTAACTGACCAGCAGATAGGTCAAATTCATGGACTTTATTTCATCAGTATCATACTTTGACACCCATAGGGAAATACTGCTCAAAGCCACAGTTCTGAGGCAAGAGCTTTTAACCTAGGTTGCCACTGCATCCAGGACTGGGGGAATGGCTGAGCTTCAAATGTACTAATGCAAACAACTTGATCTGCACAGTAGCTCAGAGGGTTCTTAGAGTTTCAGAGCAGCTTTGGACCTACCAAACTTTAAGAACCTCTGACCATACATTTCAATGTTTTCTATAGCATCCTCCTTAACTAAATTTCCTATGCCCCATACTTTCTAATGAAAAACTTGTGTAACTTTTCTCTAGGCTGGAATACTCCCCAGTGCTTGTTTATTTGCACAATTATTCCTAGCCTTGGGCACTTTTAGCTTTACAGTTTACCTGCCTGGAATGCTCTATTCCTTTCTTTTCAGAAATTGATCTAACTCCTACTGACCACATGGCTAATGGCCTCATGCCTCTATGAAGTTTCCCCAGCTTTCCTGTCTTCCACGATCTCTGATTTCTCAGAACTCTTATCTTAAGTGGAATAAAAATTTATTCATACCATTATTTAGTTTATGAATACATGACTTGTCTCCTCAAATGATTTCCCAATCAGAGTCTGGAGGAATTTTTTACTCCCCGCCAAAGTGAGGAAAATAAGGATAAAATGCTGGGTTTAAAAAATAAATTAATTAATACAAACTGTAAAATGTTTTTCATGGGAGTATGTCTTTTAAAAAAATGTTAAAATGACTTTCCTTTTATAAAATGATACTTTGAGATACACAGAACAACTTCTCTGTCTGTCTGTCTTTCTCTCTCTCTCTGTCTCTCTTCCAAATGAAGAAACTGAACTCAGAAAGGTGAAGTTACGTGTAACTTCAGATTAGTATGTAAGTTCAAACTGAAGTGTCTAGGTCAGGATATTTTAGGGTGGTTTTGGTTTCCAGGCAGCAGTCACTATTCTAGGTCTCATAGCCGACATGCTGGTATTTGACAACAGGAGGCGACATGGTCTCTATCTGTGGTTATCTTTTGTAAAAGTGAGGAAATCTTTCTCAGAGGTCATCCAGCAGATTTCTCTCTCAATTCATTGGCTAAAAGTGTGTCACACGCTTATACCTAAACCAATCACAGGGGCAAAAAGATGGGATAAACATGATTGGTTAGTATGTACCAAGCAGTTGTGTTTAGGTTGATCTTCCCTGAAGAGTGGAAAATGGAACAAAACTGGGTTTTGCAAACACAAAAGAAGGGAAAAAATGGCTGTCAATAAACAATCATTAAGGTCCACTATGCCAGACTGACTTTAGGGGTCTTCCTACTGCATAAAATACTACTTGAATGAATAGAATTGAAAATATATATGTAGGAGAAAACTATTAAGAATATAAACTCAGGCATTAAGAGAAGGGAAATATATTTCTCTTTCCTTTTTTAAGAACCATTAAACACCTTTAAATTAATGACAATATAATTTGTATGTACCATATTAAAACTCCTTCCTTCATTCTTCCTTATGGTGTTATAAAGATAAATGAGCTCTATAAAGTCATACACCATAAATATCAGTTTTTATCACAATATTGATTATTTCAACTCTTTGTTTCTTAATTTTTATTGAAGTTATTGGTGTGACATTGGTTAATAAAATTATATAGGTTACAGGTGTACAATTCTATCATATATCATCTGTATATTGTAGTACTGTGTTTACCACACCAAGTCAAATCTCCTTCCATCTCCATTTATCCTCCCTTTACCCTCTTCTAGTTCCTCCCAAGCCCCCTTTTCCTCTGGTAATCACCATATTGTTGTCTGTGAGCTTGTTTTTTTCCTTTATGCTTAGTCCCTTCACCTTTTCACCCAGTCCTCCTATTCCCCTTCCCTCTGACACCTGTCAGTCTGCTCTTGGTATTTGTGAGTCTGTTTCTATTTTGTTTGTTAGTTTATTTTGTTCATTAGATTGCATTTGTAAGTGAAATCATATGGTATTTGTCTTTCCCTGACTGGCTTATTCCACTTGGCATAATACTTCCAGTTCCATCCATGCTGTCGCAAAGAGTAAGACTTCCTTGCTGCCATCCACAGTGGCTGCACCAATCTGCATTCCCACCAACATGATGGGGCTCCCATTTCCCCACTTCTTCATCAATACAGTACTTGCTGTTTGTTGATTTATTGATGATAGCCATTCTGACAGGTGAGAGGTGATATTTCATTGTGGTTTTATTTTGCAATTCTCTCACAATTAGTGACGTTGAGCATCTTTTCATATATCTGTTGTACATCTATATTCCTCTGTAGAAGTGTCTATTCAGGTCTTTTGCCCATTTTTAATGGGATGTGTGTGTGTGTGTGTGTGTGTGTGTGTGTGTGTGTGTGTGTATGTGTACTGAGTTTTACAAGTTCTTTATAAATTTTGGGTATTAACCTTTTATCTGATGTATCATTGGTGAATATATTCTCCCATTCAGTGAGCTGTCCTTTCATTTTGTTCATTGTTTCCTTTGCTATGCAAAAACTTTTTAGTTTGATGTAATCCTATTTGTTTATTTTTTATTTTTTGCTTCCCTTGCCTGAGCAGATATATCAGAAAAAAAATATTACTGTGGGAAATATCTAAGATTTTACTGCCTATGATTTCTTCTAGTATTTTTTGTTTTCAAGTCTAGCATTTAAGTCTTTAACCCATTTTGAATTTACACTTGCATATGGTGTAAGAAGGTGGTCTAGTTTCATTCTTTTGCAATATCTGTCTAATAGTCTCAATGTCATTATTGAATAGACTGTCTTTACCCCATTGTGTGTTCTTGTCTTCTCTTACAAATATTGACTATAAAGGTGTGGGCTTATTTCTTGGCTCTCTATTTTGGTCCATTGATCTATATATCTGTTTTATGACAGTATCATGCTGTTTTGAATACTATGGGCTTGTAGTATAGTTTCATATAGGTAGCATGATTCCTCCAACTTTGTTATTCTTTCTCAGGATTGCTGTTGCTATGTGGGGCCTTTTGTGGTTCCATATAAGTTTTTGAAATATTTCTTCTAGTTCTTTGAGATATGTCATTGGAATCTTGATAGAAATTGCACTGAATCTGTAGATTGCTTTAGGTAGTATGGACATTTTAATGATGTTAAATCTTCTTATCTCTGAACATGGTATATGCTTCCACTTATTTGTATCTTCTTCAGTTTCTTTCTTCAGCATCTTATAATGTTCCAAGTACAGGTTTTTTACATTCTTGGTTAAATTTAATCCTAAGTATTTTATTCATTTTGAAGCAATTGTGAATGGGGTTGTTTTCTTAATTTCCCTTTCTGATAATTCATTATTGGTGTATAAAAATGCAACTGATTTCTGGATATTAATCATATATCCTGCTCCTTTACTGAATTCATTTATCATTCTGGTAGTCTCTTGGTGGAGTCCTTAGGATTTTCTACCTACTGTATCATGTCATCCGCAAATAATGAAAGTTTTACTTCTTCCTTTCCAATTTGGATGGATGCATTTTATTTCTTCTTCTTGTTTGATTGCTGTGGCCAGAACTTCCTGTACGATGTTTAGTAAGAGTAGTGAAATTAGACATCCTTGTCTTATTCCTGATCTTAAGGGAAATGCTTGTAGTTTTGCCCCTTGAGTATGGTGCTGACAGTGGATTTGTCATATGTAGCCTTTATTTTGTTTAGGTATGTTCCTTCTATAACCACTTTACTGAGAGTGTTTATCATAAGTGGGTGTTGGATTTTATCAAATGGTTTGTCTGCATCTATTGATATGATCATGTGGTTTTTATCATGCATATTGTGGCGTATCATGTTTATTAATTTGCAGATATTGTACCAACCTTGCATCCCTGGAATAAATCCTACTTGATCATGGTGTATGATCTCTTTCATGTATTGCTGGATTTGATTTGCTAATACTTTGTTGAGGATTTTAGCATCTATGTTCATCAGGGATATTTGCCTATACTATTCTCATTGTAGTGTCTTCATCTTGTTTTGGAATTAGGATAATTCTGGTAAAATGACCCTAGGAGTCTTTCCTCTTCTTGAATTTTTTGGGAATAGTTTGAGAAGGATAGATGTTAATTCTTCTTTGAATGTTTGGTAAAATTCACCTCTGGAGCCATTCAGACCAGGACTTTCGTTGGCTGGGAGTTTTTTGATTATTGCTACAATTTTATTAGTTGTAACCTGTCCAGATTTTTTTATTCTTTCTGATTCTGGTTTGAAAGATTGTGTGTTTCTAGAAATTTATCCATTTCATCCAGATTGTCAAATTTGTTGGAACATAGTTGTTCACAATATTTTCTTACAATCCTTTGTATTTCTTTGGTGTTGGTAGTTACTTCCCCACTTTCATTTCTGATTTTAATCATTTGGATCCTTTCTCCTTTTTCGTGATGGGTCTGGTTAAAGGTTTGTTTATCTTTTCAAAAACCAGCTCTTGGTTTCATTGATTTTTTGTATTAATGCTTTGACTATATTTTACTTATTTCTACTCTGACTTTTATTATTTCCTTTCTTCTTATCACCTTGGGCTTTGTTTGTTTCTCCTTTTCTAGTTTCTTTACATGTAGAGTTAGATTGTTATTTGAAGATTTTTCTTTTTTTGAGATAGGCCTGTAATGCTATGTATTTTCCTCTTAGGACTGCTTTCGCTGTGTCCCATAGATTTTGGGTTGTTGTGTTCTCATTTTCATTTGTTTTAAGGTACTTTTTAATTTCTTCCTTAATCTTATTGTCTAACCCATTTGTTGTTTAGTAATATGTTATTCAGCCTCTATGTCTCTGTGTGTTTTCCAGTTTTTTTTTTTTTTTTGTGATTGATGTCTAGTTTCACATAATTATGGCTAGAGAACATGCTTGATATGATTTCAAACTTCTTAAATTTATTGAGACTTGTTTTGTGTCCTAACCTGTATTCTATCTTAGAAAATGTTCTATGTGCACTTGAAAAGAATGTACATTCTGCTGCTTTGGGATGAAGCACTCTTCTAAAGATCTGTTGAAATTTTTTATAAAGGAAAATAAAACACTTCAGAGATGCAAAGAAAAAAACAAACCATTGCACAGACTTAAAATATGCCAAAGCAGTACAAATATGTAAAAAGGAAAAAAAAAAAAAAAAGAATAGTTCAGCTTCACTAGTAATCAAATAAATGCAAATTAGCAGGAGAAACAGCTTCACCCATCAAACTGGCATTTTCTCCCCCTTAGGCTTAGTATTAAAAGCTAGTGAACATGTGAGGAAATTGACACTGTTATATAGTGATGGTGGGATTGTAACTTGTTTTTTTCTTACTGACTGTAATTTTAACAAAGTGTGACAAAGTGTTGTTTATTTTCTGTTTTCACTAGACTTGAGGGTCATTGATTACAGGTACTGTATTTTCCCACCTGAGTATTCCTGGTGTCTGGACTACTGTCTAATAACTCAATAATAAATATGCATCTACTATTTATTAAATGGGAAGTAAACATTTTTGAATTAAAATAGATGTTTTAAAAAGTAAACATAACCTTTAAACTGGCAATAAAATTTCTAGAAATATACATGAAAGAAATAAAAGTTATGTACCAAGAATTCTCTGTAAAGATGTTTATCGTATTTAATTTATAGCATCAATAAGAAAAAATCAGTAGAGGAGAAAATATTGTTTAGTAAAAAGAATTAGTATTCTACATGTTAGAAATTCAGATGACACCTAATAAAAAAATTGCAGATTACTTAATAATATTGAAGATGTCCATAAATGGACATTATAAAGTCAAAAAAGATTTCAAAATAGCATGACCTTTTTTGTTAAAAACATGGATATGTGGAAATGCTTAGAAAATATTAGAAATATATACAATAAAATGTGAACTGGTTATTCACTGTGATGAGAACATAGCTGATTACTTTTTATCTTTTATACTTAACATGTATTGTTTTTATAACAAGGAGGAGAAGAATAAATGCTCTTTTCTTCGAGTGTATGATCTGAAAAAAAGTTCTCTCCACTTGATTACATCTGATCAAATATCATTATTTTATTTTGGTAATGATGTCTTGATAAAGATAAACACTTTGTCAACGAAACTAAGCATAAAGAACCAATTAGTGGTATTTTTGTGACAGACTGTGGGGTGTTTTCCTACTGTGAAAGTGGGATGTTTTTCTACTTTTCTGCAGTAAAGATACAGGTTTTTAAATGATATTGTAAATATTATTAAAAAGAGTCGCAAATTTCTGTGTTGATTATAGAATCACATTCTTTAGTTCTGACCTCACAATTTAATCCCCATTTGAATTTAAGCCTCAACCTTGTATATCTCATATGTAAGAATATCAACTTAATGTTTTAAAAATCTACTTACTTGCTTCTCTCTCTTTGCCAGTGCTATTTAAAGAGTGGTGTAAGCACACTTAACAATAGGATGTATGAGTCACAGCAATAATTATGAGCAACAGCAATACTTTTCTCAAAGATGTGCACCATCATTTAAAAAGTTTAAGCAAAATGGCATCTTTAAGCAACTGAATAATGTGAGAGGCTGTTTTGAAGCAGTGGGGTTTTTTGTTGTTTTTGATCAATCCATATCATTGTAGGTGAGAAACAAATCAAGTGACTCAGTAGACATCAAACATGGCATTTTTAACATGACCCATGTGATGCATGTAATATTGGGTATAAACACATTGTCCTAAGACAAGTTTATCAGCAGCCTCCAGGTAGCTTCCTGGGATCTCCATGGTGAATATTTAAAGTTCTTTCTGCTTTTCTTAAGCCTGTCCTTCCATCTCCTGCACCTTAACACATGACTTCAACCATTGCATCATTCAGCGAATAGAAGGCACCAGGCAGAAAATGACTTTTCTTTGATCCACCAAACCTACAAACTTACCTACTTTGGCACCCACTGATCCCGTCTTCTTTCTGTAGTTACTTCCTCTACTGGGGCTTTGGATCTTATCTTCTTCTGCCTTCTCAGGGACTGTACTCCACAGATTAGACCCTTTTCCCATATCTTCAGTTTTTTGTTTTTTTACTTCAATCATAAGCCTTTCAACATCCTTTTGAATAATATATGAATAGAATTAATAAACTGGCAATTCCCATTTACTAAGCATTTAGTCTACAGTGAACATGAAACTAAAAGCTTTTAAATCTACAAAATTCTTTTTTTTTAACCTGTTTTTAAGGTTGATGCTGCTTTCCATATTATGTAGTTGAGGAAACTGAAGCTCAGAAGTGGTAGGCACTGGCTAAGATTACGCACTATGTTGTGGCAAAGCAAGGATTCAAACCACTCTGTCTAATTACAAGATTATATCTTAATTATTACATTATCCACCCTTGTTCACCTCTGAAAAACCCTCTCTTGGACCCAGTCTCTAGTTTATCATAGACAAAATCCCTGAAAGATTTATGTTCACTTTCTATCTCCACTTAACTTCTCACACCTCAACCCACTGCAGCTTGCTGTGTGTCCCACGATATCACTAAAACCAATCTGGGCAACATCACCAATTATCTTCTCACTTCTAAAACTGAAGACTCTTGAGTCCCCCTCATAGCTTGACTGATAGCTAGCAGCCCTTGATTCTGTTGACAGCTTGTCCTTGAAACGTTGTCTTCCATAGACTTTCATAAAACCTATTTTGTTAATTTTTCTCCTACTTAATCTTTGGGGTTACAAGTTGCGTCTTTTTTCTCTATCCATTCTTTATATGTTGAAATTCCTCAGATCTGTCTCTTTTCATTACAAATACAAATACTGTCACTACAAGTACTGTCCTGGAGCCCTGGCTGGTGTGGCTCAGTGGATTGAGTGCTGACCTGGGAACCAAAGAATTGCTGGTTTGATTCCTAGTCAGGGCGCATGCTTGGGTTGTGGGCCAGGTCCCTTGTTGTGAGCACATGACAGGTAACCATACATTGGTGTTTCTCTTCCTCTTTCTCCCTCCCTTCCCCTGTCTCTAAATATAAGGAAATAAAATCTTTAAAAAAACAACAACAACACAACAATGAATACTGTCCTGGAGATCCCATCCACTCCTATGGTTTTACCTCCATTTGCTGATAAATCTCTATTTGAAGATTTACCAGCATTTCTATTTGGAGCCCAGGTTTGTATCCTGACCTTCAGACCTAAATATCTTCTGCCTTTTTCACTTCTGACTTTGCATATTTTACAGGCAAGTAGTGAGAGCACCCCATCTAGATTCAGACCCCTGGGTTTGAATCCTGGCACCACTCCCTTGAGCCATGTACCTCTGGGCCTGCATTTCCTCACCTCACCTGTACTTTCTGAGTACACACACACATACACATACTTTTCTCTTTTTAAGAAAAACAGGGCTTATACAAATACAGATGCTATGCCATCATAGGTTATTTTTCATAATTATTATGTAGGCCACTCCATCATTAACTGAGAAAATGTTTTTTATTTTAACATTCAATACCCTATTTATTATGGATAAATGAGAGAGAGAGAGAAAGAGAGAGAGAGAGAGAGAGAGAGAGAGAGAGAGAGAGAGAGAGAGAAAGCAGGAAAGATAATGCTTGAAATAAAAAGAGAACCTGAATTTTCACAAAATTTTACGCAAATAAGAATTAATGGTATTGTTCAAGGAAACTAGTATAATTTATTCACTAAGAGGAACTTGTTGCACTGAGGCAGGTAAGTACTCAGTAAACAATAATCAAGAGTAGTATTTCTTGTCCTGGCTGGTGTGGTTCAGTGGGTTGAGTGCCTGCCTCTGAACCAAAAGATTGCCGGTTCACTTCTCCCTGTCAAGGCACATACCTGAGTTGTGGACCAGGTCCCCAATTAGGGGTATGTGAGAGGCTACCAGTCAGTTTCTCTCTCACATCATTGTTTCTCTCCCTCTCTTCCTCTCTCTCTAAAATAAATAAAAATAAATAAATAAAATCTTTAAAAAAGATGAGTGTTTCTTCACAATGTGTGAAGAAACACAGACAGATTATGTGTTATGGAATTGTAATCTTAACTTATATAATTTTATTAACCAATGTAACCCCGAAAAATTCAACACAAATTTTTAAAAAGGAATAGTGTTTCTCAAATCTGGTGATATCAGAATCATTGGAGAACATTTGAAATATATGGATGTGGACATCTCTTCAGACACTGAATCAGAGTCCCTGGAGATGGGAGCCAAGAATATGTATATTTTAAGGCTCTCTGCTGAGCCTGGTGATCAGTTTTATTTGGAAACCACTGATGAGCAAGTTTTAACCTCTAATATAATATAATGGTCATTATCTTTTTTAGAACAAATGAAACCTATTTTTAGTGCTGTCTGACACTTCATGTTTGAATGCTGGATAACTTGAGAGAGGACTCAATGGACTCATTGTTAGTGGTGTTGATTTAGATAAAGACTACATTTATCAATTTCTGTTGCAGTGAGGCATGACTGTGCGATTCAGTTCTGCCAATTGGATGACCATAGACACGAGGTGTGCAAATTAGGGTCTTGCCTTTCAAGCAGTGGTTTCTCGTGGTTTTTGTTCCACAAATCCTTTTGGCAGCCTGGAGAAGCCTAAGGACTCCTTAAAATAATATTTGTATATGCATAAAGTAAAATACTTTTTAGAATTACAAAGGAGACCAATTATATAACACACTTATCAAAATATTAAAAGTATAAACTTGTGATTCAGTGATAGAGATGTTTATCAACACATTGAACAAAACTTATCAGCAGGTTAAGGGCAGAATTATGAATCTTAGGGCAGCTTTGGGTGAAGGTGGGAGAGATATTTTGATGTGGGTAATGTCTCAGACTGAGAACATTTAGATTTCTCTGGCTTCCTAGATTGAATAAACCCCATGCTTATTTTTCCCAGTCCCTAAAAACTTCTGACTTTGTTCCCATCTTATCCAAAGCCTGATCCTCAAGAATTACTTAGAGGAGAGAAAAAAAAAAAAAAAAAAAAAAAAAAATATATATATATATATATATAATGGATGTGCCTTTTCAATGAATTAAGAAAGTATAGGGTTGGTTCAAGATTTTTTTTTTTTTTTTTTTTTTTTGTGGCTTAAAACAATGCAAATTTATTCTCTCACATTTGTATGGATGAGAAGTGTGACACAGCTTCACAGGTTTCACCAGGCTAAAATGAAGATGTCGGTAGGGCTGCATTTCTTTCTAGAGATTCTAGGAGGAAATTTGCAGCTTCTAAGGCTGCTCACATTCCTTAGGGCACACATGGTCCTCTTCCTCTGTCATCAACTCCTCAAATCACATTTCTCTAACCCTTCTTCTATCTTCCCATCTACTTCTGACTCTGACCTCACCTGGGAAATGCTCTCTGCTTTCAAGGACTCATGTATTAGGTTGGATTCAGGAATTTTTAAAAATAAAGACAGGGACCTTTTAGAGTATTCTGTTCCTGGTTTAGTGGATTTTGTTAACCTGGCTGAAAGAAATGATGTTTTCCTTATTGGGCTCTTCAGTACCTAGTTCACTCATTCATCTATCCAGCCTTTCAACACACATTTTTTGAGCACCTGCCATATTCTAGACACTATGCTGGCTATTTAATAAATGTTGGTGACTCACAAAGTTGCCAGATGTGGAGTAGTGGTCATGACCTGTAGTGACAGACAAATGGCATCTCAACCACAACTGCTTGGCTAGTTAGAACTAATTAGAAATGGCGTTCACAAAAACAAATAAAGGAATATTGAGGAACTGGTTAGTTTTTTGCTTCATATTTCAAGTTTGTCCTGTGACTGCCCATTTTTTTCTGAGAGCATTTGGGTCTCTATTCGAGCAAACTGCCAGTCTGCAATAAACCCATTCAAGGAGAGCAAGCAAAGTCATTCCTAGGAGACATCCCAGAATAAAAATTTCTCTGTGACCTTAATAAAAGCCATCTGCCTGGTTCAAGATCATTGAGGAATCTGTTGTATCCTAAGTTTCCCTTTATTTATATCTGACTTAGCCTGATCTTTTAAAAACTGAATGACACTTCCTATATTTTATGGGCTATTTAACTTCGACTAGAGTAGAAATTATATCTTTTTTTTTAAAGCTTTTGAATGAGATTGAATCAAAACCAATTTTTTAAAACTTAAATTGAATGAAAGGAAAATAAATCTCTTCTGAAATGAGAAACAACAATATGAAGGTAAGCTTTTCCTAGAAGAAGCTACAATATATCTGTAGGTTTAGTTGTTCTTTCCTTTCAGGCTAATCCTTGGGCATCCTCTCTGGTTATCTGCCCACATTGCCATTTTGAGGATCAAATGAATAGTATATGAGACAGGGCCTCTTAAGCTCTACTGTTGTTCTTTGCAAAAATAAGTTATTGTCACTACCAACTGATGACCTTCGAAGTCATTTCCTCCAAAAGAGGTTTTTATGTACCTGTTTATCTTTTAGTTTTGGCCTCTTTGTTCTTGTTCTTATCTGTATGTGACTGTAAACCAGTTATTAGAGAGGACTTTGAATTCTATCTCAATCGACTCAACTATTTTGCTTGGTTTCACTTGAGCCAAAAGCTTACAGATTTTTCTGTTTAGTGGTTTACTGGACTTTCATTATCAGTTACCCACATCCCCAGAGAAAAGGATATAAGTAGGAAATAATTCCCTATTAGAAGGAAATAAATGTAACTGGTATAGAAATAAATAGGTAAGATAAATGAGAGTTGTATTGTTGCTTTTATACAGAGCTGTTACCACTATATTATCCCTGATGCATTTACAAAGCTGTCTGTATAACTAAGTGAATGGAAAATGGCACATGTGTTCATTCCCATTGTATGTTCTCTTTCTGTTTTTTAAAAAAAGATTTTATTTATTTATTTTTAGAGAGAGGGGAAAGGAAGGAGAAAGAGAGGGAGAGAAATATGGACGTGTGAGAGAAATATCTATTGATTGCCTCTCACATGTGCCCCAACTGGGGGCCAGGCCTGTGCCCTGACCAGGAATCGAACCAGCAAACTTTCAGTTTATGGGATAACAATCCCTGAGCCATGCCAATCAGGGCCTACATTCTCGTAAATAAGGGGCTCAAATACTAGAATGATGGTGTTTTGGAAAGGGGACTGGCCTAGAGCGGGTCTGCCTCAGGCTGGCCTGTAGTGTGTGGGTTCTTGACTTCGTGCAGGAAGGATTTCACAGTACAAGTCCAGGTGATTTTGAGAGGACTTTTATAAAACTGGGGACAGTAACACAAGGAAGGGCCCAGGATAGAAGAAGTGACAAGAGAGAGACTAGGCAGGGTAGGTTGGCTCTCTAGAAACCTTATGGGAAAGAAGTGAGCCACAGTGGGTCTGCTGTCAGCTCACTGGGGAGTCAGAGGAAAGGGAGCCTTGGGGACAGGCTCAGGGGATTAGCCTCGGACAAGCTGCCACTGCCCATTATTGCCCTGGTTGCAAGTCTTGTGGGGTTTCTTAGGGTTTAGGAGATGCAGGCCTGTAGGGAAAGGAGAGAGGGAAGGAAAGGCGTGTGTGCGTGCTCCTGGGAGGGAGAGCACATGTTGGGTCCTTTGTCTTGAGGGTTTAAGGGCCTGGGAGTTTAGGAGAGGTCTTGGGAGAGGGGCTCAATAGAATATTCATCACGTTTTTCAGGTGCATTCTTTCAGGGTTGTGGTCTCCACTGATGGGTCTGCCCTAAGGCAGGGGAATTTAGTCATTGTAGTTGGTCCTGGAATTGCCAGCTGGGTTTTCTGCTTTTCTGGGCCTGGAGCTGAAATACAACTGAGGCCTAGATATTATGTCTAGGGAGGAAGGGCCAAGAGGGTCTAAACCACATGACCAGCAATATGAAGAGTCAGGGGGCCTAAACCACATGGCCAGCAATATCCCAGGGGAGGAAAGGCCGCCTAGGGGTGAGATCCAGCACCAGTTTTGCCCATCGCTAGGCACTTGGGTCCTTCCACCCTGGTGACCTGCATCTGGCTATAAATTGCTCCGCTAGTTTGTGCCACTTGCCAGGGCATTTTCCTAGCCCCTTACCATCCTGCCTCAGCAGCATGTGGAAGAGTGGGAGTGTGTTGGGTGGCTTTCTCTGCATTCTTCTGAAAATTAGCTTCACGGTGGCAATCTCTCTGCTAATTGTAATAGTAATAATGATCATTTTTGAACAACTGCTATCATTTTGAGCACTTACTATGTGTTAGGCATTTCATATCCTTTGTCTTCACAATAACAATGGAAGAAAGATTCTATTATTCACTTTTCAATGCTGATATACAGAATATCATATAATAAGCATTTAATATTGATAAAATTAGAATGTATTATTTGCATTAAGATTTTGACAGGTCTTTGTAGGAATTCTTTACCAGTTTTCAAGCCAGCTCTAAGCACTCACAGAAGTCCTCTGAGAAAGGCTGGCATCTGGCATCTTTATATAGGCAGGGCTTGATCCTGATTTAGTTTTTTTGCCTAGCACCTAGCTTATCTTTAGAATGCAATACATGGTAATAAAAATAAAACAATGAACAACAATGTAGTCAAAGCAATGCACATTTACTTCTCACGTTGGGTGGGGTCTTACCGGAGTTGCTCTCAGGGTGTCTGAAGTATGTTCCTGCCTGGCAATGAGAGATAGAATAAAACTACTCCAATTTTAGTTTTCTTTTGATTAAACATCATGCAAACTTTCAACAGAATAGGTCAGCAGCCTCTCTCCACGTGTAAGTCAGAGAATAAACAAGTCCCAGCTGAAACCTTCTCGGCCTGCTCCACTCCTCTTGGCCTGTTAGCTGTGGCACACTGAGCTTGTTCTCTCCACTCTACCTCCAGAACCCTGGGCATCCTCCAGCTTCGTCAACAGCCCTCAGTGGGCATTAATCCCCACCCCTCTTGCTTCCAGACCAAGTTAGGGCCTGTTGGTAGATGGGATGAAGTCAAAGAGTCACTGCAGGAAAATTATTGATGGGGACTCAGTCAAGGCTTAAGGCATCAGCTGCAGGATATTTTTCTCATCCCATATTCTGTCCTTCTGTCTTACAGCTTCATGAATGTGATATTGTTCGGGTCCCAGAATTTCCAGACACAGGGAGACAAGCTAATGCTCACCTAGCTCATAACAGTCTCCATGTAAAAACCAAAATGCTAAGGTATTTAACTGACTATGAGAAAGTTAACTGTTCCCCTCCACCCCCAAATTCTCTGTTAGTGAAATCTAAATGTTAATCAGAGGGTTGCTTGTTAAGCTTGAAAGTAGGGCAGGGGAGCTAGCAGGATGAGTTGAATATTTAAAGGTACCAGGTTACATCAGCATGGAACCAGGACTGAGGTGGGAAAGGCGAATTCTTGGACCAGAGCATTTCTTCTCCTAGAAAGTTCCTGCTTCATAGACGGCTTGTGCCTGCGGGAAATTGTTGGATGACAGTGGAAATATTTCCAGGCCTCTGGTGCCTCTCGCCAGCACACTGCAATAAGCAGGCAGTGAGAGAAAGATACTTAAATGACAAACGCCTGGAGCATATAGTCCTAGAATTGACCTTATTCTAATTCTGCATTCACATTAGGAAGTGACCATCTTTCTGAAATAAGATGCCAAGTAGTTTTCTTTTATTCATCTACTGAGAGAATAAAGGTGGTAGGTTAGATAAGCCAGAACAAACAACAACAGAACCAGAAGTGAGTGGGTGTGGGGTACATATCCCAAATCTCTTTCAATGTCATTTAATGGCTTATTTATATAGAGAAGAACTGTTTCAAGAAACAGATACTCCCAGGAGGTTTAAACCTACCTAATTTTGATAATTCAGTACGCTTAAATGAATAATACTTGATGATATCTAATGCGTGATTTGTATAAAATGGTGATTAAACACTTTACATAAGAAAAACTAACACCTACAGAGCTCAAGACACATTGGTTAGAGACAGAGGAGAGGCAAAGCTACATTGCTTCTCTTAACCCTCAGTCCAAACTTTTGGGCACAATTAAATATAGCTTATTTTTCTCTTATTATACAGTTGATATGCTCCAATTAAGGAAAGAGAATTTTGGTTTGAGAGAGAGGGGGAAGGGAAGCTTTTTTGAGAATGAGACATTGGTTGGGGCAAGCAGGCCTAAGTAGAGCCCAAAGGAAGGTGTAAAGAAGACCATGATGGACATCTCCATTTCTGCAGTTTCTCCAGAACTGGCTGGCAGCTCTCACGCCAAATAATTTTTGGTATATTTTTGCTCTAGTACTTCAACTACATCAGCTTTGTAAAACATAAAACACTCACCATCAAGTGAATGAGGGGAAAGTAATGGATTCTGATTAATGGATAACTTATAAGCATGTGGTGTTGATGTAATAAATGTTTAAAGCTATACGGAATTTTTATGAGTTTATTTGAGCCAAACTAATGACAATTGCCCGGAAGCAAAATCTCAGCAGATTGAGAAAATGTTCTGGAAAATGGCAGTTTTGCAGCTTATTATATATAGTAGAATAAAAGGGGGAGATGGAAAGAGGGTTACATGAAATCTACTAATGGTAGGTTAAAGAGATGGGAGCAATCAAAGCAGGGAAATCTCTGGGATTGGATACAAATAAAACAGAGAGACACATACTTCTTTCACATTGGTGGGCACAGAATATTTAATAATTAACATTTACAGGATATATAGAGAGTATGCTGGGAATTAGATAACAATGAGGGGTTCTGTGCTCTCATGCTTTCTTTAAGGGGGTTGTGCCTTGAAGAGTCTGGAAAAAGAGATTACTCTGACATTGCAAAGGTATGTTATCTTAGATACAAAAACAACAACAAACAAGCTCACTTAAGGTGAAGATTGACTGTATGTTATCTTAGATACAAAAACAACAACAAACAAGCTCACTTAAGGTGAAGATTGACTGTATGTTATCTTAGATACAAAAACAACAACAAACAAGCTCACTTAAGGTGAAGATTGACTGCTACTGGGAAACTACAGTTCTAGAATGTTATTACTGCCATTACTCACTTTTAATTAGGAATTTTTATGTTCAGTCCATCCTATCTGGTTACTGTCAGTCTCTAAGTTTGTAAGGTCTGCTGCATGCCTTCCCTGAGCTTGTCAGGTTTAGCATGTGGCCCCTTTTTCATCCATAGTAGCAACCTTATTTTGTTTCATTCAACATTTATTGAACACCTGTGCTGAGATATGTACTCGTCCTAAGCCAGAGGACACAAGGATGAATAGTACACAGTTCCTTCTCTCAGGAAGCCACAGCAAAAGAGAGGAGACCTTCACTGAAGCAATTTACAGTACCCAATGATCCAAGGGTACTAGGCATGGTGATAAAATAGAGATAGGAGAGCATAATTTTATTGGGAGTAGCCAAGGAAGGCTTCTCAGAGGTGATCTATGAACTGGATTTTGAGTAATGAAAATGGCAGTGTGAATTTAAAAAAATAAAATAAAAGGAAAATACTGAGTCATTGAAACTTACCACCATATAACACATGCTGTTGCTGGTAACAGAGTTATCTGCCTTAGTATTTTTCTCTAAAACTGTCTCCAAATATTGAATCTAAACTCCTTATCTTTATGTTCCTGACCTTCCATTAATTCTCAAATACATAATCATTTATTGAAATCTACTATGTGCTAGAGCTAAAAGACAAGTTAGAGGTGATAGTTTTCCTGAGGAACTCTCAGTGTACTACTGTGATTCTCAATCCTGGCTGCAGTTTAGAATCATGGGGAGCTTTTATTTTTAAATTTTTATTTACCTTATTTTATGACTTAACCCCAGTAATTGACCTGCAGTTGGGAGGGGAGATAATAGAGATCCTAAAGAGAATGCATGTCTTGCAGAGGAGAGACCTCTGCATTAAATTCAAGCATGAAGGCTGTGTGTGCGTGTGTATCTAGCCCTTTTTTAATTGTTATTCTATTGCAGTTGTCCTAATATTTTCCCCTTTGCCCCACTCCACTCAGCTCCTGCCACTCCTTCAGGTAATTCCCACACTGTTATCCATGTCCATGGGTCATGCATGTATGTTCTTTGGCTACTCTGTCCCCTATGCTATAGTTTACATCCCCATGACTATTCTGTAACTACCAATTTGTACTTCTTAATCCCTTCATCTTTCTCACCCATCACCCAACACCCCTCCCATTTGGCAACCATCAAAGTGTTCTCTGGCCCTGGCTGATGTGGCTCAGTGGATTGAGAGCTGGCCCGTGAACTTAAAGGTTGCCGGTTCAATTACCAATCAGGGCACATGCCTGGGTTGCGGGTCAGGTCCCCAGTTGGCGGCACATGAGAGGCACCTGATTGATGTTTCTCTTCCTCTGTTTTTCCCTCTCTTACCCTCTGAAAATAAATAAATTCTAAAAAGAAACAGTCTCTGTATCTAAAATTCTGTTTCTGTTCTTGTTTGTTGATTTTGTTTTTTAGATTTAATTGTTGATAGATATGTATTTTTTGCCATTTCATTGTTCATAGTTTTGATCTCCTTCTTAAAGAAGACCCTTTAACATTTCACATAGTACTGGTTTGTTGATGATGAATTCCTTTAGCTTTTTCTTGTCTGAGAAGCTCTTTATCTGTCTTTCAATTCTAAATGGTAGCTTTGCTGGGCTGAGTAATCTTGGTTTTAGGTCCTTGCTTTTCATCACTTTGAATATTTCTTGCCAATTATTTCTAGCCTGCAAAGTTTCTTTTGAGAAATTAGCTGACAATCTTATGGGAACTACCCTGTAGGTAACTAACTTCTATTCTCTTGCTGCTTTTAAGATTCTCTCTTTGTCTTTAACCTTTGGCATTTTAATTATGATGTGTCTTTGGGTTCATCTTGTTTCAGACTCTGCACTTCCTGGACTTATATGTCTATTTCTTTCACCAAGTTAGGGAGGTTTTCTGTCCTTATTTTTTCAAATACATTTCCAATTCCTTGCTCTCTCTATTCTCCTTCTGGTACTCCCATAATGGAAATGTTGGCACACTTGAAGTTGTCTCAGAAGCTCCTTACATTATCCTCATTTTTTGGATTCTTTCTTATTCTCGCTCTTCTGACTGGTTGGTGGGTTTTTTTTTTTGTTTGTTTGTTTGTTTTTTTTTGCTTCCTTACATTCCAAACTGCTGATGTGATTCTTCGCCTCAACCACTCTACTGTTGATTCCCTGTGAATTGTTCTTTATTTCAATTACTGTAAACTTTATTTCTGACTGGTTGTTTTTTATACTGTTGAGGTTCTAAGTTCATTTAGCACCCTTATAGCCAGTGTTTTAAACTCTGCAGCTAGTAGATTGCTTGTCTCCTTTGTTTATTTTTTTCTGGAGTTTTGTTCTGTTCTTCATTTGGGCCATGTTTCTTTGTCTCCTCATTTTGGCAGCTCCCTGTGTTTGTTTCTATGTATCAGGTAGAGCTGCTTTGTCTTTTAGGCTTACTAGAGTGGCTTAAAGTAGTAGCTGTCCTATACAGTGCAGTGGTACAGCCTCCTCTATTACCCAAGCTGGGTAGTCAGGGTTTGCCCACCATGTGGGCTGTGTACACCCTCCTGTTGTAGTTGAGCTCTGATTGCTGTTGGGACCTCCAAGGTCAGCCACTGCCTGTATTCTGTTCAGGTTCACACAGCATAAGGTACAAAGCTTCTTCAGATGGCTACTACTTATGCTGGGCTTGGAGGTGCCCAGTTGAGGCAAAACTAAACCAAGACCAGCTGCTGCTTGTACATGGCCTGGGGCAACTTAGTGAGAGGTAGGGGGCTTGTTGAAGCCAGATGCTGCATGTTTGAGAGAATTTAGAAAAATTTGAAGCATAGGCCAAGACAAGCCATTCATATAGAAATGCCACTGAAAACAGCTTGGGTGTTTCTGAAAGCTGGATGTGAAGGACCTCAGAGAATCACGATGGTGGGACAAACAGTGTGAGCCAGGTTTTTAGAATCTCAGATATGGCAACCGCCTGCTGGCCTTGGGGCTCTGTGGCTCTGTAGGGGGTGGACTCAGAGAAGGAACAATGGCCTCTGTCAGCACTTCTGTCTGGGAGAAAGCTGTCCCCCAGCTCCTGCCCTGATGCTGGACAATTCAGTTCTCAACCATATGTCTCTGTTGCCTTCCAATCTGCTGCCCCAGTGCTGGAACTCAGAGGGAGTGAATCTGAGTAAGTCTGCACACAGGTCTTTAAGAGGAACTGCTGGGGACTCTAGAAGTTTCTGTCTTGCATAGCCTCAATTCATGCTTATTTATACAGCCAGGAGACTTATCTTCCTGGTACTGGAACCCTGGGCTGGGTGTCCTGGTGTAGGGTGGGGACCACTTGCTTGTAGATATCCCTTCTAATTTTTATCTGACACACGTGGGTGTGCGACCAACTTGTTCCACATCTCTGCCCCTTCTACCAGTCTCAATATGGTCTCTTCTTTAATTCCATAGTTGTAGGACTTCCATTTAGTTTGATTTCTGATAGCTCTGTATGATGACTGTTCTACAGTTTAATTGTAATTTTGATGTGGTTGTGTAAAGAAGAGAGCCATGTATACTTATGCCACCATCTTCTAGAATCATGGGAGATCTTTTAAAATATATGTGTGCCTAAGTTCCACTTCCAAATGTACAGCTGAACTTGAAGACTACTGGTCTGCTGAGACCAACATATAAGTGAGACAAATGATTAGGTGTGGTTATATATGGTGAAGGTTCCTAAGAGGTAGTGGGCATAATAAGATAGGCACCCAATCCAGCCTAAGGCTGGGGAGAAGGTCTATGAAGTTTTTACTATGATATTCAACCTTGCTTGAGCTAAGTTGTGAAAGGTCAGTAGAGTTTAATTATGGAAAGGACATGGGGAAAATGTTCCAGGCCAATAAAAGTGCCTGGGTAAACACTCAGAGGTTTTTAAAGTTTCCATCCATCATCCTCCTCACCTCCATGCCCACTCCTAACCATGGCCATAACCTGTAACCCCATCCCACTGCACCCCTGGCTTCATGAGCCCTGTGCTGTAGTTCTTTTTCTTTTTTTAATGTTTTATTGATTATGCTGTTAGAGTTGTCCCAATTTCTTTTCCCTCTGCTTCCCTCCACCCAGTGACCCCCCCTTAGTCTATGCCCATTGGTTGTGCATATAGTTCTTCTCAACATCTTCCTGTCTACTCCACTCCCTCCTACTATGCTTCTTAATTCCTGCATCATCTCCCTCCCTTTCCCCCCTTCCCCCTCCCCGCTGACCTCCCCCCAATATGTTC
Organism: Furipterus horrens; assembly: GCF_987537825.1. Lineage (NCBI taxonomy): Eukaryota > Metazoa > Chordata > Mammalia > Chiroptera > Furipteridae > Furipterus > Furipterus horrens. The sequence goes on from NW_028327174.1 coordinate 158,258,530, forward strand.
CCCAAACCTATAATTCTTTTTTCACTATCGTTGCCTACTTAGTTTGCCTTTGTTTCGATTCCCTAGCTTCTGTTGTTGGTTGTTGTGACACAGTCTTCATTTTAATGTTCATAGTTTTGATCCCCCTTCTTCTAAACCAGCCCCTTTAACATCTCATATAACAGTGGTTTGGATCTAATGAACTCCTTCAGTTTTACTTTGTCCTGGAAGCACTTTCTCTGCCCTTCTATTCTGAATGACAGCTTCCCTGGATAGAGTAATCATGGCTGTAGGTTTCTGATTTTCATTACTTTGCATATTTCTTGCCAGTCCCTTCTTGTCTGCAGAGTCTCCTTTGAGAGATCAGCTGATAGTCTAACTTGGACCCCTTTGTGCATAATTCTCTTCTTCACTCCTGCTGCTTTTAAGATTCTCTCTTGATCCTTGATTTTTGACATTTTGATTCTAATGTGTCTTGGTGTGGTTCTCCCTGGGTCCAGTTTATTTGGAACTCTCTGTGCTTCCTGGGCCTGTAAGTCTATTTCCTTCCCCAAGATAGCGAAGTTCTGCTTCATTATTTTTTCACATAATTTTTCAATTTCTAGTTCTTCTTCTTCACCGTTTGAGTACTTGCTAAAAACCAACCCCTGAGCTAAGCACTTTAATTTATAACTTAAGCTTCAGAACACTCGGTATTTACTCTCTTTTTAGATCAGGAAACAGTAATATAACTCACCATTGGTAACAGTAATTTGTAGTAGGACCCTGACTTAAATCTAGAAAGTATGACTCCAGAAAGCAGGATCTTCAAAAGCACCACTAAGCTTTTAATGAGAAAAGAAAGTCTTGATGCTGCATTGCTGTTGTCTAAATGAAAAGATTTAGGTAATGTTATAGTGTTAACTCTTATTCTAACTCTAAGATAGTAGACAATTTTCTACTGTAGTTTACAGAAATTAAGTTTCACCATCGCATATTAATATTTTGTTGAGTCCTCTCCCCCCAAATAACACTATTTTGACGTCAGATTTCATTAAAAATCTAAAAATACTGCTAACTTACCTATCACTGCATGTTCTATTTATCTTTTAAGATAGTCACGTTAATTTCTCCCAGTTCTAAGCACTGTATCTTCCAATCTGGTGTCACATACAATATAGCTAATGTGCTCCTTACTTTGTCAATCCTAGATCAGTAATCGAATCAAGCCTCACAAGGCATCATGTTGGCCGACTCTGAGACAACTCTAATGACACCCTGTAGTAGTGGGCATTATAAGTGGCAATTGAAAGATTACCAGCATAGGTGCCAATACACAGGCAAGGACATTTGCCTAAATGAGGCCACCTCTGCTTTTAAGAGGGATGAGTGTCACTGTGTCAGTTCTACATCAAATGTAAAAAAAATGGTGGCATGGAAATGACAAGCTGCAGGACAACATGAACTGTGTGACAAAATATCAGGCAATGTGTAGCTTCCAAGACAGTGGAAACAGAGGAGGCCCTCAGGGGACAGACCACTAGAGAAGGGCCTGCTCTCAGGCATAGAGCAAGTCATGCCTTCCCAGGCGCCCTGACGTCAAGGTCCCCATTCAGGCTTTGAATAGGGTCGTTGTGATTTAATTCTTAGCCCTGTCCGCGAAGCCATTCTGGCACAGTTGGCGGATTGTTCAGTGGCACGGGATGCTTCTCACAGAGCAGATGAGGTCAGTACGAAAACCTGCGTGATGGCCTCCTGCTTAGGAGGCGTTATCTCAGGCGTAGGCCATTACCTGCGGCAAGCCGGCCCCGTGTGGTGTCCCTCGGAGGACACTTCTCTAAATGTATAAAAGAGGTGTTCCCGAGGGACGCCAAACAAGAGAGTCAAACATCTTCTACAGAAAGGAAATTGAAGACTCAGACAAATTTAACCTCAAAGACTGATAGTTTTATGACACCTTGTAGTGAGGTAGATAATAAATATGAACTGTCAGAACTTCAACATAAGCAGGAAACCGCTGCTTACAGCCATCTATTTTAAAAAAGAGACACAAATCAAACGTTTGATAAACTGTTCCAAAGCAGAAATTACAGAAGACACAGAATGCAACTGAGTGCTTCCATTCTGGAGGTGACTCTGCACCGCAAACCGTTGCCTCCGCCACCCAGGCTCATGACACCACCCCTCCACCTGCTGATGGTCAACATGCACTTCAAGATACCAACATGCAAATAATGATTGTTCGTAAGAGACTCAAGGAAGTCAACCATAAATTTCAGCAACTGCAGAAAGCCTCCCAGCGCTTCCATTCTGGAGGTGGCTCTGCACCGGAAACCGCTGCCTCCACCTTCTGACTACTGAAAAAAATGCTTAATTAGAGAATGTGTGGAGTTAATCGAAATAAAGTTCATATGTATTACCTTTTCTTTTCTCTCTGTGTGACTACCGATTGTTCTTGCCCTAAGTTTCATAGAGCCTTCTTTAAAAATATCTCTAAATTCATTTCCTCGAATATTTTTGGTTGTGTAACTGATCCAGGTGCTGTTTTATTTCCATTCCCCAGTGAGCATAAAGATAAGGCAGGCCCAGTCAAAACAGTTTCTGAATGTATAATTTATTTTTGAAGAACGATACCTAGCATTTAAAAATTTTGAATTACCCTTCTATTGTGTTTACCTCCTATATCTTCTAATAAAAAATGGTTGAGAAAATTAATAAATTTTTGAAGGGTTCCAAAGTAGTTAATACAGCATTTGACCTGACCCAGTCAATTCTTCCAGCTTAATTCAGTAACCAGCTTCCACCCTTTACCACATTGAAACAGCCAATAGTGTTCAAACATAAGGCGTGTTATGTTTTCAAGGCTTGCAGAAATTTTACAGCTCCAGCACAGCACAGTAAGTGTCATCTCCTATGTAAAGCCTTCTCAGGTCCTCATCCTCAGACAGAACTGTTATTTTCTGTTGACAGCTATGACTCTTAGTTTAACCTCTATCATAGCACTTAGTAGAGTGAATTTATATGAGATGGAGACTCTCAAGCTCTTGGTTTGACTAAGGTAGCAACAGAATCATGTGTTTATTACAGTTTTACATATAAAGGGAAAAGAAAAACATTATGAAGATCTTCATGCTTAGTGAAGAAATCCTGTAAATATTTATACATTTAAGAAAGGTTATTGTGAGATGCAGGAAGATGGCGGTGGAGTAGGTAGCAGCGTTGTCCCCTTGCTCCCATCGCAGAAGGTCTTGGAGTACAAACACGGAGTGGAGTGAGTGAGTGCAGATTTCAGATAGGGCAAACGGGGAAGGGAGTGTGGGAACAGCGTGAAAGAGGGCAGAAAGCTCGGCCTGAGCTCTCCAAGTGGAATTGCTGGGCTTCACAACACAGTGCGTCTGCTGCACCTCAAAGGAGCAGCTGCTGACCAGCTCATTAGCCGGGATCTGCTTTGAAGCTTCCCCCGCCACAGGCGCTCTGACCAACAACGTCCCAAAGAGAGTCAGCAAGAAGGTTTGGTTGAAACAGCTAGAGGTGTGAAAAGACAATGAACAGCCCAGACTGTGAGAAACTGTATGAACTGAGTCTAGGTGGGGACTCCCTTGGATGGCAACCATAGGCTGGAAACCCTGCACCCCAGGCGCTCACACCAAGGCTCCATCAAACAGAAAAGCAGAACTGAGCCAGGGAGAGGGGCCTATACGAGAAAGCTGTGGCAGAACTTCAGGCTTGGTAGGGACCCCAGGCAGGCAAGTGGCACACAAGCGTACAGGCAGGAATGCAGGCCGGTGCTGCAGCTTGGAGGCAACACAGAGACTTTTTTGGAGGAGGAACGGAGACAGGACCCGAGGCTGGGCAGGGACTATTGGCATGCTCACTGGCTCACCAGAAGAATAGCATTGCTAGACAAGCCTGAGGAGGGCCGGAGGATGCTGCAGGACCAGGGTGGAGGGGACTCAACTAAGTGCGGCTCATAGCAGAGATGTGGCAGGCCCACAAGTGAGAGAATAGCAGCCTCAGGATCCAGCTAGATCTCCTCACAGCCAGCCAGCTAGAAAAGACTTGAAAGCCATGTGATTTTGTCCAGGGGTGGATCCAGAAAAAGAAGACAGCACCCAAAGGTTGTACTGGGGAAAAACTCTTTCTTTAATCTGTTTCCTACCTTCTCTCCCTCCTATTCTTCTTATTTACTTTTTTTGTTTTTGTGTTCTGTTTATCCTCCCTCTCACACTAAATATATAGCATATAACTGCTATATAAAACTAATACTATACACTTCCACTTTCTCACTTCATTCTGCATTCTTCCCTCCCTTTTCAACATACAATGTAAATATTACTTACTGTCTAGCATAGCCTTGACCCTACTTGCTACTATTATTATTCTACCATCCTCCCTCTCAAAAATCATCTTTCTTGCAGTTAAAACAACTCTTATTTGTTTTTTTCTATAGTATAATAGTCTTAACATCTTTACATTTATATTAATACTGGCTCATTTCCTGTTCATAGTATGATTTTGGGTGGGGGATATTTTGGAGGGTGTGGGTTTCCTGCCTGGGTTGTGTATCTGTGTTTTAACAGCATCTCCACAAAAGAACTCCAGACAAGGTGGGCAGAGTGACTCTCAATCAACTAGCCAGAGTGAAGGATCCCACCAAAGAGCATCTGAAATATAACCAGACAGCATAAACAAACAACATAAAGGGCATCCCAAGAGCATCAAGCTCAGGAGATCAAAGAGACTGCACCACTGAATCCCCCAGTTCTCCTATAAAGAATCTCATACCATGAAGGTGGGAAATCAAAGCAGACAAATCTAAGACACAAAAACAAACAAGAAGCATCCAACATGGAAGACACAGAAACAACCTCCCAATACAAGGAAAAGAGGAATCCCCAGAAAGAGAGCTAGATAAAACAGAGGTAAGCAAACTATCAGACATGGAATTCAAAAGAATGGTTATAAGGAACCTCAATGAACTTGACAAACTCAGAGAAAACTACAACAAACTCCAGGGGAACTACAAAGAACTCCAGGGAAGCTACAAGGAACTTATGGAGAACTTCACCAGCATAAAAAAGGACATAGAATGTATCAATGAGAACCAGGAAGAAATGAAGAATACAATTTCTGAACTTAAGAACACAGTAGAATCAATCAAAAGCAGGCTAAATGAAGCAGAGGATCAGATCAGTGATTTAGAGGACAATGTAGAAAAAAATTCCAAGACAATACAACAAAATGAAAAAAGACTTAAAAAGAATGTAGAGTGTGTTAGAGAACTGCTGGACAACATGAAACAAAAAAATATTCGTATCATAGGGATACAAGAAGGTGAAGAAGAAAAGCATGGGATAGAAAACCTGTTTGAAAAAGTAATGACAGAAAGTTTTCCTAACTTGATGAGAGAAAAAGTCATGCAAGTCCAGGAAGCACAGATGGTCCCAATGAAGATGAACCCAAAAAAGGCCCACTCGAAGACACATCATAATTAAAATGGCAACATTCAAAAACAAAGAGAATTCTAAAAGCAACAAGAGAAAAACAGCAAATAACATAGAAGTGATCTCCGATAAGGCTATCAACTGATTTATCAGCAGAAACACTACAAGCCAGAAGGGTTGGCAAAAAATATTTCAAGCAATGAAAAACAAAGGGCTACAACCAAGAATACTCTACCCAGTAAGGTTCTCATTCAAAATGAAAGGTGAAATAAGGAGTTCCCCAGACAAAGTAAGACTAAAAGAATACATCTACACCAAACCAGCATTGCAAGAGATGCTAAAGGGAATGCTTTAAGGAAAAGAAGAAGAAGAGAGAGGGAGAGGGACACAGGTACAAAGAGAAATGAATAAATACCTGTCAATAAATAACCTTAAATGTAAATGGATTAAATGCTCCAATCAAAAAACATAGGGCAGTAGAATGGATTTGAAAACATGACCCACATATATGCTGTCTACAAGAGGCACACCTCAAAACAAAAGATATATACAGACTGAAAGTGAATGGATGGAAAAATTATTTCAAGCAAATGGACATAAAAAAAAAGCTGGGGTGGCAATACCTATGTCAGACAAAACAGATTTCACAGCAAAGGCCATAAAAAGAGACAAAGAAGAGCATTTCATAATACTTAAGGGAACAGAACAATCCATCAAGAAGATATAAACCTAGTAAACATACATGCACCCAACATAGGAGCACCCAAATATATAAGGAAAATACTAGAAGATTACAAGAAGGGTATCAACAGCAGCACACTCATACTAGGGGACTTTAACACCCCATTATCAACAATAGACAGGTCTTTGAAGCAAAGAAACACCAAGGATATTGAGGCATTGAACAACACACTAGATCAAATGAAATTAACTGATATATATAGAACTTTTCACCCCAAAGAAGCAAAATATACATTCTTTTCAAATGTACATGGGACATTTTTCTTTTTTTTTTTCCAAACTGTTTTCCACAGTGGCTGCACCAGTCTGCATTCCCACCAGCAATGCACCAGGGTTCCGATTTCTCCACATCCTCTCCAGCACAGGTTGTTTGTTGATTTGTTGATGATGGCCATTCTGACTGGTGTGAGGTGGTATCTCATTGTGGTTTTTATTTGCATCTCTCTGATGGCTAGTGATGTTGAGCATTCTTTCATATATCTATGGACCCTCTGTATGTCCTCTTTGGAGAAGTGTTTGCTCAGGTCCTTTGCCCATTTTTTAATTGGGTTGTCTGTCTTTTTGGTGTTGAGTCATATGAGTTCTTTATATATTTTGGAGATCAATTCCTTGTCTCAGATTTCATTGGCAAATATATTTTCCCACATGGCTGGTTCCCTTTTCATCTTGCTGATGTTTTTTTTAGCTGAGCAGAAACTTTTTAGTTTGATATACTCTCATTTGTTTGTTCTTTCTTTTATTTCCCTTACCTTAGGAGATATATCAGTGAAAATATTGCTACGTGGGATATCTGAAATTTTCCTGCCTATTTTTTCCTCTAGGACTTTTATGGTATCATGGCTTACATTGAAGTCTTTGATCCATTTTGAGTTTATTCTGATGTATGGAGTAAGTTGGTGGTCTAGTTTCATTTTTTTGCACGTCCCTGTCCAGTTCTCCCAACACCATTTGTTGAAGAGTCTCTTTTCACTGCATTTGATGTTCCTTCCCCCTTTGTCAAATATTAGTTGACCATAGAGACCTGAGTTTATTTCTGGGCTCTCTATTCTGTCCCACTGATCTATATGTCTGTTCTTATGCCAGTACCAGACTGTTTTGATTACCGTGGCCTTGTAGTATAGTTTGATATCAGGTATTGTTATTCCTCCTACTGTGTTCTTCTACCTCAAAATTGCTGTGTCTATTTGGGCTCTTTTTTTTTTGGTTCCATATAAATTTTTGAAGTATTTGTTCTAGGTCTGTGAAAAATGTCATTGGTATTTTAATAGGAATTGCATTGAATCTATAAATTGCTATGCATAGTATGGACATTTTAATGATGTTGATTCTTCCCATCCATGAGCATGGTATATGCTTCCATTTATTTGTATCTTCTTTAATTTGTTTCTTCAGTGTTATGTAGTTTTCTGAGTACAGGTCTTTTACCTCCTTGGTTAAGTTTATTCCTAGGTGCTTTTTTTTGTTGTTGCTATGGTAAATGGGATTTTTCTTTCAGTTTCTACCTCTGAGATTTTATTGTTGGTGTACAGAAATGCCTTCAATTTCTGAATGTTGACTTTGTACCCTGCTATTTTGCCAAATTCACTTATTATGTCGAGTAGTTTTTTTGTGGAGTTTATAGGGTTTTCTATGTATACTATCATGTCATCTGCAAATAATGACAGTTTTACTTCCTCTTTTCCAATTTGGATGCCTTTTATTTCTCTTTCTTGTCTGATTGCTGTGGCTAGAACTTCCAAGACTATGTTGAATAGGAGTGGAAAAAGTGGACATCCTTGCCTTGTTCCTGACCTCAGGGGGAATGCTCTCAGTTTTTGCCTATTGAGTATGATGTTGGCTTCAGGTTTCTCATATATGGCCTTTATTATGTTGAGGTATGCTTCCTCTATTCCCATTTTTCTGAGTGTTTTCATCATAAATGGGTGTCGTACTTTATCAAATGCTTTTTTTGCATCTATTGATATGATCATGTGGTTTTTGTCTTTCATTTTGTTTATGTGGTGTATTATGTTTATTGATTTGCAAATATTTAACCATCCTTGCATCCCTGGGATGTATCCCACTTGATCGTGGTGTATGATCTTTCTAATGTGTTGCTGGGTCCGGATTGCCAATATTTTGTTGAGGATTTTAGCATCTATGTTCATCAGCGATATTGGCCTGTAGTTTTCTTTCTTTGTTGTGTCTTGACCTGGTTTAGGAATTAGGGTTATACTGGCTTCATAGAATGAGTTTGGAAGTCTTCCCTCTTCTTGGATCTTTTGGAATAGTCTGAGGAGGATAGGCGTTAGTTCTTTCCTAACTGTTTTATAGAATTCACCTGTGAAGCCATCCAGTCCAGGGCTTTTGTGTGCTGGGACTTTTTTTATTACTGCTTCAATTTCACTAGTTGCTGTTGGTCTATTCAGGTTTTCTGCTTCTTCTTGATTCAGTTTGGGAAGACTATAAGTTTTCAGGAATTTGTCCATTTCCTCTAGGTTGTCAAATATCTTGCCATACAGTTGTTCGTAATCATTTCCTACAATTCTTTGTATTTCTGTGGTATCGGTTGTGATCTCTCCTCTTTTGCTTCTGATTTTATTTATTTGGGTCCTTTCTCTTTTTTTCTTGATGAGCTTGATTAAAGTCTTGTCAATTTTGTTTATCTTTTCAAAGAACCAGCTCCTACTTTTGTTGATTTTTTGAATTGTTAGTTTAGTCTCTATGTCATTTAATTGTGCTCTGATCTTGATGATTTCCTTCCTTCTACTTGATCTGGGCTTTGCCTGTTGTTCTTCCTCTAGTTCTTGTAGCCGTAGGGTTAAATTTTTTATTAGAGATTCTTCTAGCTTTTTTAGGTAGGCCTCTATTGCTATGAACTTTCCTCTCAGGACTGCTTTCGCTGTGTCCCATAGGTTTTGGGTTGTTGTGTGTTCGTTATCATTAGTTTCCAGAAACTTTTTGATTTCTTCTTGATGTCATTGTTAACCCATTCATTATTTAGTAGCATGTTATTCATTCTCCATGGGTTTGAATGTTTTTGAGTTTTTTCCTTGAGGTTGATTTCTAGTTTTAAGCCATTGTGATCTGAGAAGATGCTTGATATAATTTCAATTTTCTTGAATTTGTTGAGGCTTGTTTTGTGTCCTACCATGTGGTCTATCTTTGAAAATGTTCCAGGTGCACTTGAAAAGAATGTATATTTTGCTTCTTTGGGGTGAAAACTTCTATATATATCAACTAAGTCCATTTGATCTAGAGTGTTGTTCAGTGCCTCAATATCTTTGGTGTTTCTTTGCTTCGAAGATCTGTCCATTGTTGACAATGGTGTGTTAAAGTCCCCTACTATGCGTGTGTTGCTGTCTATATCTTTCTTGGAGTCTTTCAAAATTTTCCTTACATATTTGGGTGCTCCCAAGTTGGGTGCATATATATTTATAAGGGTTATATCTTCTTGATGGACTTTTCCCTTAAGTATTATGAAATGTCCTTCTTTGTCTTCTTTTATGGCCTTTGCTGTGAAATCTGTTTTGTCTAAGTATTGCTACCCCAGCTTTATTTTATGTCCATTTGCTTGAAATACTTTTTTCCATCCCTTCACTTTCAGTCTGTGTAGATCTTTTGTTCTAAGGTGGGTCTCTTGTAGACAGCATATATGTGGGTCATTCTTTCTAATCCATTCAACTACCCTATGTCTTTTGATTGGAGCGTTTAATCCATTTGCATTTAAGGTTATTACCGATAAGTACTTATTTATTGTCATTTTCCCCCTTTGTGTTCATGTTCCTCTCTGTCTCTCTCTGTTTCTTTATCTTCTTAAAGCAGACCCTTTAGCATCTCTTGCAATGCTGGTTTGGTGGAGATGTATTCTTTTAGCCTTCTTTTGTCTTGGAAACTCCTTATTTCACCTTCCATTTTGAATGAGAGTCTTGCTGGGTAGAGTATTCTTGGTTGTAGGCCTTTGTTTTTCATTGCTTGGAATATTTTTTGCTATTCCCTTCTGGCTTGTAGTGTTTCTGCTGAGAAATTTGATGACAGCCTTATTGGAGCTCCCTTGTATGTTATTAGTTGTTTCTCTCTTGCTGCTTTTAGGATTCTCTCTTTGTCTTTGAATGTTGCCATTTTAATTATGGTGTGTCTTGAAGTGGGCCTGTTGGGGTTCATCTTCATCGGGACCCTCTGTGCTTCCTGGACTTGCATGACTCTTTCTCTCCTCATGTTAGGGAAGTTTTCTGTCATTAGTTTTTCAAAGAGGTTTTCTATCCCTTGCTCTTCTTCCTCTCCTTCTGGAATTCCTATGATACGGATATTATTACGTTTCATGTTGTCCTGCAGCTGTCTTAGAACCTCTTCATTCTTGTTCAGTCTTTTTTCATTTTGTTGCACTGTCTGGGAGTTTTTGTCTACGTTGTCCTCCAGCTCGCTGATCCGATCTTCTGCTTCCTCTAGCCTGCTTTTAATTCCTTCTACTGTGTTCTTCAATTCAGAGATCATATTCTTCATTTCCTCCTGGCTCTTACTGATAGCTTCTATGTCCTTTTTCATGGTGGTGTAATTCTCAGTAAGTTTCTTGTAGTTCTTCTGGAGTTCCTTGCAGTTTCCCTGGAGTTCTTTGTAGTTTCCGCTGAGCTCATTCAGCTTCTCCATAATCCATGTTTTGAATTCCATATGTGATAATTTGCTCCCCTCTATTTCATTTTGCACCGTTTCTGGGGATTCTACCTTTCCTTTCGATGCGGGATTGTTTCTCTGTCTCCCCATTTTGTGACTCCTATTTTTTGTTGGTGCTTCTTAGAATCCACATGGGACATTTTCAAAGGTGGACCACACAGTAGGATATAAAACAAGCCTCAACAAATTCAAGAAAATTGAATTTTTTTATCAAGCATCTTCTCAGACAACAATGCCTTGAAACTAGAAATCAACCTCAAGGGAAAAACTTAAAGACATTCAAACTCATGGAGAATGAATAACATGCTATTAATAATGAATGGGTTCACAATGACATCAAGGAAGAAATCAAGAAGTTTCTGAAAACTAATGATAATAAACACACAACAGCCCAAAACCTATGTGTCACAGCAAAAGCAGTCCTGAGAGGAAAATTCATAGCAATACAGGCCTACCTGAAAAGGATATAAGAATCTCAAGTAAAAAATCTAACCCTACAACTACAAGAACTAGAAAACAACAACAAACAAAGCCCAGGGTGAGTAGAAGGAAGGAAATCATCAAGATCAGAGCAGAATTTAATGACATAGAGACTAAACAAACAATTCAAAAGATCAACAAAAGTAGGAGCTGGTTCTTTGAAAAGATAAACAGAATTGACAAGCCTTAAGCCAGGCTCGTCAAGAAAAAAAGAAAGGACTCAAATAAACAAAATCAGAAATGAAAGAGGAGAAATCATGACTGATATCACAGAAATACAAAGGATTGTAAGAAAATACTACAAACAACTGTATGCAAGAAACTTGACAACCTTGATGAAATGTACAAATTTTTAGAAACATATAATCCTCCAAAACCGAATCAAGAAGAAATAGAAAGCCTGAACAGACTGATAACAAAGGGTGAAATTGAAACAGTAAACTAAAAACTTCTCACACACAAAAGCCCTGGACCAGATGGTTTCAAAGGCGAATTTTAGAAAATATATACGGAAGAACTAACGCCTACCCTTCTCAAACTATTCCAAAAAATTCAAGAAGAGGGAACACTCCAAAACTCTTTCTATGAAGCCAGTATTACCCTAATTTCAAAAACAGGTCAAGACACAACAAAGAGAGAAAACTAAAAGCTAATATGGCTGATGAACAAAGATGCTAAAATTTTCAACAAAATATTGGCAAACCGGATCCAGCAACACATCAAAAAGATCATACACCATGATCAAGTGGGATTCATCCCAGGGATGCAAGGATGGTTAAATATTTGCAAATCAATAAACATAATACACCACATAAACAAAATGAAAGACAAAAATCACATGATCATATAAATAGAGGCAGAATAAGCATTTGATAAAATACAACACCCATTTATGATGAAAACACTCAGAAAAATGGGAATAGAGGGAACATACCTCAACACAATTAAGGCTATATACAAGAAATTTGAAGCCAACATCATATTCAATAGAAAAAAACTGAAAGCATTACCCCTGAGATCAGGAACAAGACAAGGATGTCCACTCTCTCCACTCCTATTCAACATAGTGCTGGAGTTCTAGCCACAGCAATCAGACAAGGAAAAGAAATAAAAGGCATCCAAATTGGAAAAGAGGAAGTAAAACTGTCATTATTTGCAGATGACATGATAGTGTACATAGAAAACCCTATAAACCCCACAAAAAAACTACTCGACATAATAAGTGAATTTGGCAAAATAGCAGGGTACAAAGTCAATATTTAGAAATCGAAGGCATTTCTGTACACCAAGAATAAATTATCAGAGCTAGAAACTTAAAAAAGAAAAAAGAAAAAAATCCCATTTATTATAGCAACAAGAAAAATAAAGTACCTAAGAATAAACTTGCCCTAAGAAATAAAAGACCTGTACTTGGAAAACCACATAACTCTGAAGAACGAAATTAAGGAAGATACAAATAAATGGAAGCATATACCATGTTCATGGATGGGAAGAATCAACATCATTAAAATGTCCATACTGCCCAAAGCAATTTACAGATACAACACAACCCCTATTAAAATACCAGTGACATATTTCACAGACCTAGAACAAATACTTCAAAAATTTATATGGAACCAAAAAAAGATCCTGAATAGCCAAAGCAATCTTGAGACAGAAGAGCAGGAGGAATCACAATACCTAACATCAAATTATACTACAAAGCCACTATGATCAAGACAGTCTTTTACTGGTATAAGAACAGACATATAGATCAATGGAACAGAATAGAAAGCCCAGAATTAAACCCAAGTCTATATAGTTAACTAATATTCGGCAAAGAGGGAAGAAACATAAAATGGAGTGAGAAGAGCCTCCTCAACAAATGGCATTGAGAAAACTTGACAGAGACATGCAAAAAAATGAAACTAGACCACCAAGTTACATCATACACCAGGATAAACTCAAGATGGATCAAAGACTTAAATGTAAGCCGTGACACCATAAAAATCCTAGAGAAAAACATAGGCAGGAAATTTTCAGATATCCCGCATAGCAATATTTTCACCAATACATCTCCTAAGACAAGGGAAATAAAGGAAAGAACAAACAAATGAGACTACATCAAACTAAAGAGTTTCTGCTTAGCAAAAGAAAACATCAGCAAGATGAAAAGGAAACCAACCATATGGGAAAATATATTTGCCAATGATACCTCAGACAAGGGATTGATTTCCAAAATATATAACAAACTTACACATCTCAACACCAAGAAGACAGACAGCCCAATTAAAAAATGGGCAAAAAATCTGAACAAACACTTCTCCAAGGAGGATTCACAGAGTGTCCATAGACACATGACAGAATGCTCAACATCACTAGCCATCATAAAGATGCAAATAAAAACCTCAATGAGATACCACTTTACACCAGTCAGAATGGCCATCATCAATAAATCAACAAACAAGTGTTGGCAAGGACATGGAGAAATGGGAACCCTAGTGCACCGTTGGTGGGAATGCAGACTGGTGCAGCCACTATGAAAAACAGTATGGAATTACCTCAAAAAACTAAAAATGGAACTGCCTTTTGAACCAGCGATTCCACTGCTAGGATTATACCTGAAGAATCCTGAAACCTCAATTCAAAAGAACTTATGCATCCCTATGTTCATAGCAGTGCTGTTTACAATAGCCAAGTGCTGGAAACAGCCTAAGTGCCCATCTGTAGATGAGTGGATCAAAAAAACTGTGGTACATTTACATAATGGAATATTATGCAGCAGAAAGAAAGAAGGAACTCCTGCCATTTGCGACAAAATTGATGGAACTAGAGAGAATTATGCTTAGTAAAATAAGCCAGGCAATGAAAGAAAAATACCATATGATATCACCTAATACAGGAGATTAATCAACAACACAAACAAATGAGCAATATTGAACCAGGGTCATGTAAACAAGGAGCAGACTAACAGTGACAAGGGGGGAGGGGGAAGGGAGAAAGGGGTAAGAAGGGGAAGGGTCTAGTAAAAGAACATGTATAAATGACATGGACAACTGGGTAGAGAATGACTGTGGGAGAATGGGTAGGCAGGGAGTGGAGAAGCAATGGGGAAAAAAGTGGGACAACTGTAATAGAAAAACAAACAAACAAAAATTTTTAGTGGAGGGAAAAATGAAAGCAAAATAAATTAATAAGTGAGCAGCAAATACCCCCTCCCTCACCAAAAAAATTAAAAACCTCACATGTGGGAAAGTAAACAAACAAACAAAAAAAGTAAAGTATGGAAAAGCAATTTCAGTGAATATTAGAAGGACAAGGATTTTCCTTCACACTGTATATTTTTCTCCCTACCTGAATCTCTCCAGAATTTGGCATTCTGAAGAAGTAAGTAATGACATAAGTTTCTTTGCATAAAACTAGTAGAGGTTTTTTTGACCAAGACTTTGACTGGAATATCATGCCTAAGGCAGGGATGCTTGGGCTCTGGTTATTACCAAAAAAGCCATGAGGAAATGGGATTGACTTTCAAAGGTAATAAAAGCCCATGAGAAAAAAGACCTGGAAGCTTGGTTGGTCATGTGGTTCATGGCAATCTTTCCAGGGAAGGAATGAAAGTTGCTTTTCTGAAAGATGGATAGAAGGAACCTTAAGGCACAATGGAAAACCCAAAGGACTTGGAAAAGACAGGTGTTTACAGGCACGGCTGAATGACAGGTATGTGGCTCAGCTTCTGTGCCCTGAAGGGCAGACTGAAGGTCACTTTAAAGCAGCAGTTCTCAACCTGTAGGTCACGACCCCTTTGGGGGTTGAACGACCCTTTCACAGGGGTCGCCTAAGACCATCAGGAAACACGTATATAATTACATATTGTTTTTGTGATTAATCACTATGCTTTAGTTATGATTGGGGATGACCACAACATGAGGAACTGTATTAAAGGGTTGCAGCATTAGGAAGTTTGAGAACCACTGCTCTAAAGTTTCTTTGTGTAAGTTCCAGAAAAGTGGACATAAAGATTATATGTGATCATATGCTACTCTTATTGTTTCCATGCAAATAAATAGGATAAATTAAAACTGGACATAATGCAGTCCCTTTAATGACTAGGAGGGTAATCTTAAGCAGAAAAGTTGCGATTCTAGGAAAATCACAATGCTCGGTGGTAGACAATAAACTAGTGCAGCTAACTGTCTTTAAAGTTTATTTTCATTTAAAATTTGTTTTCATTTGAAAGTTAAACTAGGTCTGTGGCATCACCAAAGGTGCTTAATTTACAGGCAAGAAGAATGCCAAATGCCTTGCAACTGGATGTCTTCCCAATAAGACAGTCTTGCAGATTTAGAGACTGGTTCGTGGGTTATGTTGCATAAATCAACATGTGCTTTCTGTTTTCAGGTGATTGTCTGTACCTATAGGCCTCACTTAATCCTGTCTGCATTGCTGCCTCCTAGGATTCAGTGGAGTGGCTGAACTAAGTGGCTGGAATACAACAAGGATGCCAGCCTGTTAAACCAAGCACTCCATTGTCCGGGGAGAGCCAACTGACCTGGAGTCTACAAGATCCTTCCCCATGTGGGAAGGCCATCCTCCCCTCAACAACCCCACTCTTACTAGGGACTTCTGGATCCAAGGGTAGGTAGGACGATGACCGTGCCCAGCTTGAAGCCGCTAGAGGAGCACAAGACTTTTGCCTATTGTCCTTTATAAGATTATAAAGGGTTTAAGTCTGAGGGGGAGGGTTGTTATTTTTTTTAAGTATATTTTATTGATTATGTTGTTACAGTAGTTCCATTTTTTCCTTTTTGCTCCCCTCTACCCAGTAATTCCCCTTCCCTTCAGCAATCCCACCTGCCTTAGTTCATGTCCATGGCTCATGCATATAAATTCTTTGGCTTCACCCTTTCCTTAACATCCCCCTATTTTGTACCGATTATACTTCTTAGTCCCTGCACCATTCCCCCATTTCTCCCCCGCCCCATTCCAGGCTGATAACCCTCCAAATGATCCCCATACCTAGAATTCTGTTCTTATTTTGGTTTGCTTAGTTGGATTTTGTTTTTATTTTTTAGATTCAATTCTTGATAGTTGTGATTTTGTTGTCATTTTAGTGTTCATAGTTTTGATCTTCTTTTTCTTAAGTAAGTGCCTTTGACATTTCATATAATAATGGCTTGGTGATGATGAATTCTTTTAGCTTTACCTCGTCTGGGAAGCACTTCATCTGCACTTTCATTTCAAATGACAGCTTTGCTGGATAGAATAATCTTGGTTGTAGGTTGCTTTTCATCACATTGTATATTGCTTGCCAGTCCCTTCCTGCCTGCAAAGTGTCCTCTGAGAAATCAGCTGGTAGCTGTATAGGCACCCCCTGTAGGCAACTCTTCGCCTCTCTCTTGCTGCCCCCAGGACTCTGTCTTTATCTTTCACCTTTGGCATATCAGTCATGATGCATCCTGGTGTGGTCCCCTCTGGGTCCAGTTCGCCTGGGACCCTCCATGTTTCCTGGACTGTGTGTCCATCTCCTTTGAAAAATTTGGGAAGTTTTCCTAATTTTTTTCAATTCTTGCTTCCTCATTCTCCACTGGTTGACTGTTTTTTATTCCTTATGTTCCAAATCATTGATTTGAACCCCAGTTTCCTTCCATTCACCATAGGTTTTGTGTGGGTTTTCTTTCATTTCATTTAGCATAGCTTTCACATCTTCTCTTAGGCGTTTGCCATACTCAAGTATATCTGTCAAGCCTGTGAGCATCTTTATCACCAGTGTTTTGAATTCTTCGTCTGTTAGGTTGGCTATCTCCTCGTCACTTAGTTCTCTCCCTGGAACCTTGACCCGTTCCCCCTTTTGGGCCATACTTCTCTGTCTCCTCATTCTGACAGGCTCCTGTGTTTGTTTGCCTCTGCATCCCAGGTATAGCTGTAACTCCTGTTACATTGTAATGGGCGGAGCCTTAAAGATTCGTCAGTACGGGGTGACCTGTTTCACCACGTTGTTGTGCTGTATGTGGGGGAGGGGTCTGAGAGAGAACAATGCCGCCCAGCACTTGCCCCTTTTCCAGGCACCTCTCCCACTTCCACACTGGACTGGTGCTCTTCTAGCCGCTGCCCTGGCCATTGTTCCCAGAGTGGGTGGATCTGCGGATGTTCTAGGTGCATGGGGGCCCTTTAAACAAGCAGACTCTGCTGAGACCAGCAGTTTCTGCCTCCACCCCAACGCCCACTAGTATTCACAGTCAGAAGTAATGAGGCTTGATTTTTCCTGGTGCTGGGACTGTGGGCTGCGAGGTCCGCTGAGGAGCTGGGAACACTCCCAGGTGTCCCTCCTGACTTTTTAATATGTGTGACTGCGCTTTTTGCTGGTCTGCCACTGCTGCTGCTGCTGCCGCCACTGCTGTCACCACCACACTGGGTTCTCTCCACCCCTTCTACCTGTCTGAATGAGTATTTCTTTTTTATATCTTTGTTTTCTGGACTTCCATGCAGGTTGATTTTCTGGAACTTATGGTTGTTTCTTGTTTTAAGGTAGTTGTATTCCTTCTTAGTTGTGGAGGGAGACACAGCATGTCTGTCTACACCTCCATCTTGGACTGAAGTCCCTATTTTTTATTGTTATAAAAAAATAATTAATTAATCATTAAAAAAAAGAGAATAATATGGAAAATGGTGAAGCCAGAGAGCTTGTATGCACGACTCATGGACATGAACTAGGGGGGCAGTGGGATTTCTGGGGGAGAGGGGTACTGGGTGGAGAGGAGCAAAGGTGGAAAAAAAAGAAACTATTGTAACAATATAATCAATAAAATATACTTTAAAAAAAAGAGAAAGTTAAACTAGGTCTGTGACATCATAAAAGATGCTTAATTTAGGACTTCGGCCAAGATTGAGGCCTAGACTGACATGCTCTGTCTCCCACCACAACTACAAAGGACTATAACTACTGCAAAACCAGAAAATAATCAGAAGTTCTAGAAAACAAAGGTACATGGAAATCCAACGTATGAAGTTATAAACAAGTGGTGTTCATCTGGACGGGTAGGAGGGGTGAAGCTGGGGCAGAGAGATCAAGCTGTGCTGGCACCTGGGGCGCACCTCTGGCTGCAGACCAAACCCTTCAGCTCGCGATTCCAATGTCAGGGAAGGCTGATCCCCATGGCCTTGGACCGTGATGCCCAGAGGGTGTGGGGACGCAGGAGGAGGCTCCAGGTCTCTCAGCGGAGAGTGAACAGCAGGAATCTATCTTGGGACCCCACCCCCACACAAAGTGCCACAGTGTGGTGAGAAGGGTCGCCTGGTAGTGACAAGTGCATGAGGCTCCACCCACTATAGCGTAGGAGGTATGACAGCCCTGCCCAAGAAGGAAAGGTAAAACAAAAACCATCAGGATGTCAGGGATAATGATAGAAATCCCAATCACACAGCTGACCAGAAAGCAAATACATGAATTAATGGATGAACAGATAGATAATCTTTCTGAGGCACAGTTCAGAGCTATAGTTATGACAGCCTACAGAAATAATAGCAGGACTTAATCAAGATGGGGAAGGAATGAAAGCTAGTCCTGCTGAAATGAATGAAAACATGTATAAAACAAATGGTGAGGGAAGGAAAACCAGGGATCAAATCAACAAATCGGAACATAGGGAAGGAACAAACAGTCAACCAGTGCAGAAAGAGGAAACAAAAAGTGAGGAAAATGAGGAGAGGCTCAGAAACTGCTGGGACAACTATAAGAGAGTGAACATCCAGATTATAAGGTTGCCAGAAGGTGAAGAATAAGAACTAGAAATTGACAAATTATGTGAGAAAAGAATGAAGCAGAACTTTCCTAACTTGGGGAAGGAATAGACTTACAGGTCCAAGAATCATGGAGAGTTCCAAATAAACTGGACCCAGGGAGAATCACACCAGGACACATTAGAATCAAAATGTCAAGAATCAAGGATCAAGAGAGAATTTTAAAAGCAGCAAGAGAGAAGAAAAGAATTATGTACAAAAGGGTCCCAATTAGACTATCAGCGGATTTCTCAAAGGAGACTTTACAGGCAAGAAAGGACTGGCAAGAAATATGCAAAGTAATGAAAATTAAAAGCCTACAGCCACAATTACTCTATCCAGTGAAGCTGTCACTCAGAATAGAAGGGCAGAGAAAGTGCTTCCAGGACAAAGTAAAACTGAAGGAGTTCATTAGATCCAAACCACTGTTATGTGAGATGTTAAAGGGACTTGTTTAGAAGAAGGAGGATCAAAGAAGGAAGATCAAAATTATGAACATTAGAATGAAAACTGTATCACAACAACCAACAACAGGAGCTAGGGAATTGAAACAAAGGCAAATTAAGTAGGCAATGAGAGTGGAAAAAGAATTATAGGTATGGGGAACATATTGGGGGGAGGTCAGCGGGGAAGGGGAAGGAGGGAAAGGGAGGGAGATGATGCAGGAATTAAGCAGAATAGTAGGAGGGAGTGGAGTAGACAGGAAGATGATGAGAAGAACTATATGCACAACCAATGGGCATGGACTAAGTGGGGGGGGACAACTGGATGGAGGGGGGTCACTGGGTGGAGGGGAACAAAGGGAAAAGAAATTGGAACAATTACAGTAGCATAATCAATAAAACATATATATAAAAAAAGATGCTTTATTTACAGGCAAGAAAAATGTCAAATGTCTTGCAACTGGATGTCTTCCCAATAAGGCAGTCTTGCAGATTTAGAGACTGGTTTGTGGGTTATGTTGCATAGATTAACATGCGTGTTCTGTTTTCAAAGGGAATAAGCCTATGATCTCATTACCTGAGTGATTGTCTGTATGTAGAGGCCCCACTGCTTTTGTCGCTGCCTCCTGAGACTCAGTGGTTTGGCTGAACTAAGTGATTGGGTTGGTGAAGTATGAGATGGTGTTTGGGCTTCTCTTTAAAACTGGTTTCTCTTGGCTGCTGTGGCTCAGTAGATAGAGCACCAACCTGTGAACCAAGTGTCTCTGTTTGATTCTCAGTCAGGGCACATGCCTGGGTTGCACGCCAGATCCCCATTTGGGGGTGCACGAGAGGCAACTACACATTAATGTTTCTCTCCCTCTCTCCATTACCCTCTCTCTAAAAACAAAAAAGTAAAATCTTAAAACAAACAAACAAACTGGTTTTTCTTTTCTATCCTAATGGCTTGGACAGAAAGGACCCAGAGGTCTGAGAGGCGGGAAACCTAAACTATTTCCCTCAGCCCAAACTAAGTATAATGGGCAAAAGGGATTTGGAAAAGTATAATGTGCTTTGAACACCTTCCTCTAAAGAAGCCTTTTTTTTTTTTTCCCTAATGTGAGACATTGAAAAATTAATCCCTGCCTTTTTTCATTTAGTGGTTAAGGCTTTAATGATGCCTTTTAACCCTGTTGCCAAATCTATTTCTCCCAGAATACAACAAAAATGCCAGCTTGTTAAACTGAGCATGCGATTGCCCAGGGGACATCCAACTGACCTAGAGTCTGCACGATCCTTCCCCATGTGGGAAGGCCACCCCCCCTCCATACACCTACTCTTATTAGGGATTTCTGGACCCAAGGTAGATAGGATGACAACCATGTCCAGCTTGAAGCAGATAGAGGAGCACAAAACCTTCGCTCATTGTTCTTTATTAGATTATAAAGGGTTTTAAGTCTGAGAGGGAGAAATTGTTACAGAGTGGGGATTTCCCCCCAAAATAAATAGTTATAAAATATTGGTATGCAGTATATATGATTATGTGCTATTCTCTAATCATGCTATGAAAATATTATGCCAGCACTATGAACACTATTAATTCCTGCTCTTAGAGGTAAGAAGAAAGACTAGTGTAATTTGCTTATGGGTAGGACAATATCGTTTTCATACATTGTTATATCCGCAGTACTTAGCATAGTGTCTATCATACTATAGAATTCCAATAAATTTTGGTGGCATGAATAAACAGAAAAAATATATGGGGACTAGGACTAGACTCATAGTCTCATAAAAATTGCCTAAATGAGGATTGAGCCATCTCTCTAATACTAGTAAAGGCAGAGGTGAGGTACACAAACATTAACTACTACTACATAAAGTAATTTGTGGGGTGGGGGTCAAGAGTACTCCTGTGATGGGTACACAAACCTGTATTCTCACCTGAGAACTAGAAAACTGAGATCATTATGATTTTCGATCCATTGAGGCTTCCTACTCAGAAGAACACAATTCTAAAATGAATGCATTTATTCCATCTCAGATTTTTGACGTGCTTTTTTTTCCCTCTTAAAGCCTAATGAGCTTGTCAGAGTTTCCATGGTGAACATGGGGCACCATGGAAACTGATAGATTTAGCTACACAAAAAGAATAAATAAAATAGGCAGGCATTTATTTCATGTGCAAAGACAACGTTTCTCCTGGATGAGAGAGGAAAGTGGCTTCTCATTGAACCTGCCTGTGCTTTATTCTCTGTGCCTCATGAGAACATGAGTTATTTTCACTACATTGTTTTACTAACTGTTTTGCTAATTGGATTGTTTATCTCCTTGAAGTCCTACTTTTATTCCTACTTTGGTTTTATTTGCTGGTGGGTCTGGTTGTCATTGGCAGTGATTGGAAAACCATGTACAATGTAAAAATTGTAGATAACAACCCACAGTGCAGTGACCAAGAGAGTCATGAAAAAATTGAATGGAAAATTCTTTGCAGTCTACAGTGATGAGACAATGTGTGAGAATAACTGGAGTCAAGACCCAGGTCCATCCTATACTAAGTGACGGGCAAGCCAATGCCCCTGAACCTTAATTTCCCCATCTCTGAAATGAGTAAAATACAACCTCTTCTGATTTCATAGAGCTGTTATGTGGCTCAAAGTGAGATAGTAGAAGAGAAGGCCTTTCAAAACAGGTCAAGTTTTTATTAGCAAGAGAGACTGACCAGCTGCAGGAATAATTACACCAATAAGGTTGCCCAAATGTCAAAACTCATTATACTATGGTCCGGTTCTTTGCTTCAGACAATTAAATATTCAGAATATATTGGTCCTTCCTAGTATTTGGGGAGTTTTGAAACCACTTGTTCCATCTGAAGTAGGGAGAAATGTGATCTTAAGAACTTTTCAGCTTTCCTGTATGTTTGAAAATTTTCATAATAAAATGTTGGAAAACTAAATCAAGGAAATAAAGCTCTTCTTAAAGCTCTAGTCCCAATGAAAAGCTGAATATTAACATACACTTACTATAGCTCCTTATGCTTTCACCGATAAAATAAAGGCAGTAGAGCTATCTCTTGAAGTTCAGCATTTATATAAGTCTGTTGAGCAGCTCCTCTTGGCCAGGTCCTGTGTTATGGGATACAGAGAAAGAAAGGAAAAAGTGAACAGTTCTCTAGGAGACTGCAATCTTCTAGTAGAAACAAATTAATAAAGGAGCAGCACTTAACACCTGAGAGGAAAAGGAAGTGTAAAGATTTCCTGGAGGGGGGTGGAGGTGGGCAATTAAGCTGGAGGATTTGCTCAGGGGAGAGTGGGTAGTAAAATGAGGCAGGTGCTCTGGAAGGTGGTAATAAGGCCACTGCAGGCAGAGAGATGTGAGCAGAGCAGAGGTGTAGTGTGTGGTGGACAGGAGGGAGAAGAAGCATCCATACAAAGGAGAGTCTCTTTTCTTCAGAAGGAAGTGAAATGTGGGATCGGGCCGTGAAAGTGCACACTATTGGTGGATTTTTTTAATTTTTATTTTTTGTGAAACCAAGTTGGTGAGAGTTGAAGAGTCATTACAGACAGTAATACTAGAAAATAACAGTGAAATGCACATTGAATAATAATCCCTAAGGCTCTTTCAGTTCAAATATTTGCATGAATTTAAGCATGGGGTATAGAAAAAGCTGAAGAATAGAAACTGCGATTTCCTTGAGACTTTGCGGCACAAAATATACCATTTGTTGCATACTTTGCCTTGGTCAGAATAACCATATTAAACAGAACCTGGCTTGCGATGTGTTTGGGCTAGGTTTCCAAGGTGAGTATCAAAGCTCTGCACTCCTTTCTTCCTCCAAATGTCAGTAACCTTGAGGACATTTCCCTGGGGAGACCAGGATGTGCTTCAAAATTGCAGGAGGACCAACAATTTAAGAGTCTCCAAGTCTGAGAGTGGAGAAAACGTGAGAGTCATCAGGAAGCCAAGCCTGTGCCTGAGCTGAGGACGCTGGATCCTGAGCAAGGAGTCTACAAATGGGCTGGGAATGGAAGCAGAACTATGTACTACATGGAAGAGTGAGCACTTAATTGAAGAATGCAAATGCCATGTCACCTGGAAGGCCCATGGTTATTTCTTCTGTTTAAGGTTCACTTTATCTAAAGCTCCACAATAATTACTCATGCTATGAGCCACAGACAACAATGTCGGTAACGTTCAAAATTGCCTAGCAATTCCATTACCCAACAGGATGGTAACCATTGCTTGGTATACCTTTTCAAGTTTAGCTATTATTTCTATAGGTGTTTCATGATTTTAACCAAGCATAAATGACATTTTTAAAAAACTTAACATTTTATTATATGTAATTCCCATGTGGCTACATATTTCCCCTCATTGTTTTTAATAACTTCATAATATCCTATTGGGTAAATACATTCTTTTGTGTTTTAAAGACTTTTTTTATTTTTAGGGAGAGAGGAAGGGAGGGAGAAAGAGACAGAGAGAAACATCAATGAGAGAGAGAAACATCAACTAATTGCCTCTCTTACCTGCCCAGACCAGGGACTGAACCCACATCCTAGGCATGTGCCCTGACTGAGAATTGAACCAAGAACCTTTCACTTTGCTGGATGATTCACAATCAACTGAGCCACACCAGTCAGGGCCTGGGTAGATACATTCTAATTCGCTAGTCTCAATTGTTGTATACTTAGGTGGCTTTCCTTAAGAAATATATTAGCTGTATCCGCTTTAGGGAACCAGGACATCTTTTAAAAGCATTCGATTGACTTCTTTTTACAATAACAGCCAGACATTTTCTTCACTTTTCTTTCCTAGGTTTTTGTGTATACAGGCCTAGGTCAAGAGGTTGTTTTCAATGTTCTGGCTATTGGGACTGCAAGGAGGGAGTGTGGTCTTTAGAATCAGGAGAAAATGACAGGGAGAAAGGGTTAATGTCTCCGCAAGGCAGCACAGTACTCTCAGCTTCAGGGCTTCCTTATTTATTTGGCAGGGTGACCAAGTACCTTGGTGTGTCTGAGACTTAGGAGTTTTCTGGATTTTGAGACTTTCAGTGCTAAAACCAGGAAAATTCCCCATTAACTGATGAGTTGGTCACCCTAGACATTAGGGGGAGTGAAGGAATTGGGAAAATGAATCATTTGTATAGGCTAGCCCTACATTATAAAAGCAGCAGTTCAGAGGAAGCCTGCTCATGCACTGCAATGGAACTTTAATTCTTTATGTAGAAGCTAAAACCAGATATTTATCTCAGGCTATTGCTCTGCTCCCAGAAAAATTATTTGTTCGTTTATTGAATAAATTGTATGATGCACCAGGCCCTGTTCTAGGCATAGGACCCTGTTCTTGTAGTACTTCTATTACTCTGTGTGTGTATTGGGGGAAGCAGAAATAAATGGAAAAAATAAAAACCCGTGAAATACATGAAGATGGATATGATAAATACAATGATATATATAAGATGGATTAATGGAACAGAAACTTCAGGGTACGAGGTTGCTACTAGCTTGGTGGTAGAGGAAGATTGCTCCAAAGAGCTGACAGTTGAAGTAAACCAGTAATAAGAAGATCCATGTGAAGACCCACAGGAGGCAGTAGGGGCAGAAGGAGCAACATGTGCAAAGGCCCTGAGTGGAAACCAATTGGTTTCCTTGGAGGAACTTAGTCAAGGACTTTGTGGGTACAGTGTAGGGCAGGAATACTAAACTAGAAGCAGTCTTAGCAAGCGCCCAGTCCAAGTTCCATTTTCACAAATGAGGATGTTAAGGATGCTGAGGCCTACCTGCGTTGACCATAGTCTCATGGTTCCTAACCCAGAGTTTTTTTCACTAAGCCATGTCACACTGCCATTCCTAGCTAGTTGGCTTGAGTATTTAATTTTCTCCCCTGTACAATTGAAAATAAATCTAAGAAATTAATTTAGGTATGAGAAAAAAATTAATGGGAATTGTTTGTGGATAAACAGAAGGGCCAAAATAATGACTTCACAGTAAAGAGAGGTACTTTTGGGTCCAGATTAACCTCCAGTGGTGGGACCCCCAGTAATTCTGTAAGACATTCTTCCAAAACATCTGGTTAGGACACATTCTGCAGCTGGAAGAAGCTGGAAATGAAATTTGTCTGTTAGGTTGGCAGCCCTAAATGACCTTTCACTCATGGCTGAACTTGTGCCAGTTCAGGCCCTGAGGGTGCTAAAGGTTGAAGAGTCCCGGGTTTGGCCACAAAGAGCCCGAAGAAGTTAAAGGACAGAGAAAATAGATGCAACTCCAGGTGTGCCAACTAAAGAAAGGTGGAGGAACTTGGGGAACAGACAGCAAAAGCAAATTTGGTGACTAATTCAAGGTCTGGGCTGGAATCCTGACTCCTCCAGTTCCTTCCTTCATTTCCCGTTCCCTTGGTGGGTGACAGTCAAACCACCACGGATTAAAAGAACTGCCACGTAGGAGGTGATTAAAGACCACACCCACGGGAGCGGGGAGCTAACTCCAGAGAGGAAAATCCTATCGGCATCGAGGAGGCACGGAGCCAGCCGCTGGGCGCGGCCTGCACGGGGGTAGGTGATTGCTGGGGAAAGCAGGGCCAGGGCCACACCAGAGCTAGTGCCCATTCAGCAGCCACCCGCAGTCGCAGGAGCCCTCGCAGCGCCTGCACCTGGGGCGCTCTTCTTGGCCCGCGGACCCCGCGCAGCTCTCGGCCGCTGACAATGTGTGCCGCCCGGATGCCTTCCCTGGCGCACATCTTCCGAGGGACGTTCGTTCACGCCACTTGGACCTGCCCCATGGAGGTCCTGCGGGATCATCTCCTGGGCGTGAGCGACAGCGGCAAAGTAAGTGGGCGCGGGGTCTGGCGCAGCCCGACGGGCGGACGGGCAGGTGAAAGGAATCTAACGCAGTGCCCTGCGAGCCCCGAGTTCGCTTGGTGCACAGCGAGTGCCGCGGCTCCGGAGTTGAACTTGAGTGCTTGGCTGCCGGGGACCGCAGGAAGAATCCTGGCGTTAGGTTCCTGGGCTGGCTTGGGAGTAACGTGCTCCCAGAAGCCCGGGATCCCAGAAGCCGCGAGCCGTTGGTTCGACAGCCGTCCGGGCTGTAGTGGAAGGGGGAGCAGGGCTATACCCTCGCAAATCTTGAGAGATCATTAATAGACTAAACCTTGCTTCAATCATCTTTGCATATCTGGCGCCTGGCACAGTGCCTGGCACAGGCTAGGCACTACGTACATTTACTGTGAAAGGAATAACAGAGGAGGGAAATTTGATCAGCGTTGTTTAGTTCTTTACACGCATTGAATAAGCAAAATATTGATTTCATTCATGTGATCATTCAACAGACAATGTACTTACTGATAATAATTCAAATTAGTCAGCTTGTAATGCTAGAAAGGATAGTCTGAGAGAAATTACCCACCCCACTCCCCCAATACACACCCATAGCCATTTGCATCAACGCAAACAGCTCCATTTTAAGGTGCAAAATGTCTTCTATGAATGTGTCCTCTACACTTCCTTTTCCAAAATCAGGATTTCTACAGGTGACACGGGTAACTGAATGTCTAATATTTACTGTTCCATAGTCATCGGTGGTAACTCCATCAGGAGTGGCCTGGCCAATTTGATAAGTGAAAGGCATTTCACTTTTAGAAGAAGAAGGTAGAGATGGGGATGGGATATTTTTGAGCTTTCCCTCCCTCACCAGTTTGGTTAGCAAAAAGTACAGGTACTGTGACTTGTCAGCTTGAAGCTATTTTTTCTGACTAAAGATTCTTCCGAGTCAGTGACAGTTTTGAATCGTGACTCTTGCATTTGGAGGTAACTAAACCTTGTTTTCTTGTGGTGCTTAAAAAATACTCTCTGGGCGTATTTAGGGAGCTTGCTCTTGTGTTTCCAAGATGATCAACTCTCAGGGCTCCTCTAAATTATGAGACTCTCATAAACCCTAAGATTGATGACTTATTGCCTGTGTACTTGAACCCCAAAGTTTCAGGGAACACTTAGGCCCAAAGCAAGTCCCAAGAAGCAAAGGAACAGAGATTGCTAAACTGGGGAAATATCAAAGGTGTTTGCCTAACCACAAGGAGCTGTTCAACTCGGGACTCTTTATACAAATTAATTTCCCATATCCAGAATTTTTAATATATTTTAAATCATTTTTATTGTTTTTCTATACCGTTGTCCCAATTTTCCACCCTTTGCCCTCCTCTGCCCATCCCACCGCCTGCCACCACATTTATTTCCCACCTTGTTGTCCACGGGTCCTTTATACTTGTTCCTTGTCTGAACCCTTCCCCTTCTTCTCCTTTTCTCCCCCTCCCCTCTCCCATCTGGTCACTGTCAGTCTCTTCCTTGTTTCCATGCCTGTGGTTGTATTTTGTGCATTAGTTTATTTTGTTCATTAGGTTCCTCTTATAGGTGAGATCATATGATATTTCTTTCACCAACTGGCTTTTTTCACTTAGCATAATATTCTCCAGTACCATCCATGCTGTCACAAATGGTAGGAGTTCCTCATTTCTTTCTGCTGCATAGTATTCCATTGTGTAAATGTACCACAGTTTTTTGGTTCACTCATTTACTAGTGGGCACTTCAGATGTTTCCAGCACTTGGCTATTGTAAGTAACGCTGCTATGAATATAGGGGTGCATAGGTTCTTCTGAATTGGTGATTCGGGATTCTTAGGGTATATTCCCAGCAGCAGAATCATTGGGTCAAAAGGCAGTTCCATTTTCAGTTTTTTTGAGGAAATTCTATACTGTTTTCCATAGTGGCTGCACCAGTCTGCATTCCCACCAACAATGCACTAGGGTCCCTTTTTCTCCACATCCTCACCAGCACTTGTTGTTTGTGGATTTATTAATGATGGCCATTCTGACATGTGTGAGATGATATCTCATTGTGGTTTTAATTTGCATCTCTCTGATGGTTAGTGATGTTGAGCATCTTTTCATATATCTATGTACCATTTGTATGTCCTTATTGGAGTAGTGTCTGTTCAGGTCTTTTGCCCATTTTTTAATTGGATTGTTTGTCCTCCTCTTGTTGAGTCATATGAGTTCTTTATATATTTTGGAGCTCAAACCCTTGTCTGATGTATCATTGGCAAATATGTTCTCCCATATACTTGGTTCTTTTTTCATATTGATGATTCTTTTTTTTTTTTTTTAAGCCATGCAGAAGCTTTTTAGTTTGGTGTAGTCCCATTTGTTTATTTTTTCCTTTATTTCCCTTGCCCCAGGAGATATATCAGCAAAAATATTGCCATGTGGGTTATCTGAAATTTTCCTCCCTATTTTCCTCTAGGACTTTTATGGTATCATGACTTATATTTAAGTCTTTTATTCATTTTGAGTTTATTCTAGTGTATGGTGTAAGTTGGTGATCTAGTTTCATTTTTTTGCATGTATCAGTTCAGTTCTCCCAATGCCATTTATTGATGAGGCTATCTTTACTTCATTGTATGCTCATACCCCCATTGTCAATTATTAATTGACCATAAGACTTGGGTTTATTCCTGAGTTCTCTACTCTGTTCCATTGATCTGTGTGTGCTCTTATGCCAGTTCCAGACTGTTTTAATTGCAGTGGCCTTACAGTATAATTTGATATCAAGTATTGTGATCCCTCCTACTTTGTTGTTCTTTCTTAAGATTGCTGAGGTTATTTGGGGTCTTTTTGGGTTCCATATAAATTTTTGGAATATTTGTTCTAGAACTATGAAATATGCCATTTTACTAGAAATTGCATTGAATCTGTAGGTTGTTTTGGATAGTACAAACATTTTAATGATGCTCATTCTTCCAGTCCATGAACATGGTATATGCTTCCATTATATCTGTATCTTCCTTAATTTCTCTCTTCAGTGTTCTATAATTTTCCGAGTACAGGTCTTTTACCTCCTTGGTTAAATTTATTCCTAGGTAATTAATTTTTCTTGTTGCTATAGTAAATGGGATCCCCCCCACAAGTTTCCCTATCTTATATTTCTTTGTTGGTGTGCAAAAATGTCCTTGATTTCTGAATATTGACTTTGTATCCTACCTTTTTGCCAAATTCACTTATTAGGATGAGTAGATTTTTTTTTTTTTTTTGGTAGAGACTGTAAGGTTGTCTATGCACACTATCATGTCATCTGGGAATAATGAGAGTTTTACTTCCTCCTTTCCAATTTAGATGCCTTTTAATTATTTTTCTTATCTGATTGCTGTGGCTAGAACTATCAGTACTGTGTTGAATAATTGTGGTGAAAGTGGACACCCTTGTCTTGTTCCTGATCTTAAAGGGTAAACTTTTTGTTTTTGCCCACTGAGTATAATGTTATTGGTAGGTTTCTCATATATGGCCTTTATTATGTTAAGGTATACTCCCTCTACTTCCATTTTGCTAAATGTTTTTATCATAAATGGGTGCTAGATTTTATATCAAGGGCTTTTTCAGCCTCTATTGATATGATCATGTGATTTTTGTCCTTCATTTTATTTATGTGGTGTATTACGTTTATTGATTTGTGAATATTGTATCATCCTTACATCCCTGGGATGAATGCCATTTGATCATGGTGTATGATCTTTTTAATGTATTTTTGAATCCAGATTGCTAATATTTTATTGAACATTTTAAGGTCTGTGTTCATGGAATTGGGATGATACTGGCATCACAAGAAGAGTTTGGGAGTCTTCCCTCTTCTTGAATTTTTGGGAAGAGTTTGAGAAGGATAGGATATAGTTTTCCCTTAAATGTTTGGTAAAATTCACCTGTGAAGCCACCTAGTCCATGGCTTTTCTGTGCTGGGAGTTTTTTTTATTACTACTTAAAGTTTACTAGTTGTTATCAGTCTATTCAGGCTTTCTGCTTCTCTTGATTCATTTTTGGAAGATTGTGTATTTCTAGAAATTTTCAATTTTGTCCAGGTTGTCCAATTTCTTGGCTTATATTTGTTCATAGTAATTTCTTACAGTCCTTTGTATTTCTGCTGTACCGGTTATACCTTCTTCTCTTCCATTTCTGATTTTATTTAGGTTGGTCCTCTCTCTTTTTTTCTTGGTGAGTCTGGTTAAAAGTTTGTCCATTTTGTTTATCTTTTCAAAGAATGAGCACTTGGATTTATTGATCCTTTGAATTATTCTTTTCATCGCTATGTCATTTAATTCTACTCTAATCTTGATTATTTCCTTCCTTCTACTCTGGGCTTTGTTTGTTGCTGTTTCTCTAGTTCTTGTGGGTATTAGGTTCGATTGTTTATTTGAGATTTTTCTATCTTCTTTAGGTATGCATGTATTGCTATGAACTTCCATCTCAGGACTGCCTTTGCTATGTCCCGTAAGTTTTGGGTTGTTGTGTGTGCATTTTCATTTGTTTCCAGATTTTTAAAAATTTTTTCCTCGATCTCATTGTTGACCCATTTATTATTTAATAACATGTTATTTAGTCTTCATGTATTTGAATGTTTTAAAATGTTTTTCCTTGAGATTGGTTTCTAGTTTCAAATTATTGTGATCTGAGCACATCCTTGATATGATTTTAATTTCCTTTAATTTGTCTAGGTTTGTTTTTTATACTACCATACGGTCTATCTTTGAAAATATTCCATATCCACCTGGAAAAGAAAAACATATTTTGCTTCTTTGGGGTGAAAGGTTCTGTATATATCAGTTAAGTCCACTTGATTAAAATATGAAACACTTAACAAATTTGTGTGTCATCCTTGCTCAGGGGTCATGCTAATCTTCTCTATATCATTCCAATTTTAGAATATGTGCTACCTAAGTGAGCACCAGAATTTTAATTGGTAGGATAACAGACAAGAGAGTGAGTTGAGGACTGACTTTAACCAATGGAGAAGAGTAAGTAAAAGAAGTAATTTACCTAAAAAAAATTAGTTTTGCTAGGTGTTGTACAGAAAAAGAATAAGAGTGTCCCGAATATGCAATTAGTAGTTGAGTCAGAAAGTCTATTCCTAACTGAGGAACATATTGAGGTAATAAATTTAGAAAAATGCCATTTCCCTACAAGATAAAATTAACTAGAGATTGAATACAAAGGTGAGTTAATCAAGTGGTTTCAATTTATGATATAAAATGCCCTAATCATTGAATTGATAACTGTTTACTACCATGCTCCTAGGTGCAAAGTACTTGATTTCTGGCTTTGTATAAAGGGAAGATGTGTTGTATATATGTCAAGGCTTGATGTCCCTCATTTTGAAAGTGAGAATGCCTTGCCTTCAGAGTTGTGGACATAAATATCTTATTTACACAAAAAATTTCAAGATTCTAAACAGAAAATGATATCCTCATTGAAATAAATAAGTATGAAGAATCATCATGATCTTTACATTTTTACTGAGCTCTGAAAGCTGTTCTCAAACCTTGGAATGAATTAGAAACATCTAGAGGTGCTTGTTAAAATGTTGATTCCAGGGCATTATCCTCAGAGAATCTGAACCTGTAGGTCTGGTGTGGGCCCCAGGAAGTGGCATTCCAACAAAAGTCCCAGGAGATTTCAACACAGGTAGTGGGTAGATTGCATATTGGGTAACCATAGTGTATAGGTTGTGTGATGGAACCAGTTGTGTGGGCCCTTGGGAGCTTAGTTTTCCACTTCAAGCTCAGGTCTGGGATAGTATCTCAGAGAGAGAGGACATAACTATCAGAACATGGTGGCAGCGGGACCGACCACCTGAACTTTTGATGTATGCAAATGAACTATGTGCAAATTAACCTGGAACAAGCCCCAACCATAGGAAATAAAAATAGACTTTGCTTGTTCCTGGAAGAAATGTTGATGGACCTAACATGATATATTGACTGGCCTGGTGGGGAGAAAGCAGGGAGATGTAAATAACCTGCTTAATGTGTTAATGGGTAAGCTTACACTAACCAAAATGTATGTTTGGCAAAGTGTGGAGACAATGCCTGCAGATGCACAGGCAGGGGACTCATACAGGCCCTGGAGGTGGAGCAGGAGTCTCCATTCCCACTTCCCTTGCTCCTATGAGCCCTTGAGTTGGTCCAGGAGTTTTCTCTTCCTTCCAACCCCCTCCCCCTTTTCCCTCAATAAATCCATTGTTTAATTCTAGAATGGTCTCCGGGTGATTTCTCAGAGCAAGGCTACCTGACAATAACTTCCTCTGACCTTCTCCCTCTCCCTTCTAGACCTCATCTCTTATTTCATATAACTTCATTTAGGCCCAGAGAATGGTAATGACTCAGTACTTGTAAACCATTAATTAAAGCTCATTCAAAATTAGGTTAATTAAAATTAATTCTCTAGACAACATTGTAGTATTGGGCATTTTGAATTCAAAGTTAGTTTTTCTACTCAAGTGTCATGTAGCTTTCCAAAAGAAAGATCTCAGCATGTATAATTCATTTGCAGATATTTGATTAATCTTGCGACACTGTGTGCTCAAATAGTACTAAATTGCGTGATTCTTTTCACATGCCACAGGGTCAGTTTGACTTTAAGGATACATAAAGATGCTTTGGGTCTTTCAATGCACACCTATATGGAAGCAAGAGCAAGGAAGAGAATAATTTTGGAGATAATGTGCTGGGGTGGCAGGAGAAAGTCCAGTGGAGAAACAAATCCAGTCTTCACCATTTATCTTCTCTGAGACCATGGGAGAGAAATGCTTTACCTTTCAGAGCCTCAATTTTCTTATTTGTAGAATCAGGTCTCCTTTTCTAAGTACTATATAAAATAACATATGAAAATGCCTGGCACTTAGTGAATACATGTTCATTCTGTTCCATTCCCTTCCTCTGCCCCTAGTGAATTCTCTATCTGTTGCTCACTTCAGCCATTTTGCATATTTCCACATGGTGGCATCCATGTAGGACAACTGATGGAGAAGAAAGCCACAGACTGGGATGAACTATATGGGAAAGGGGAGGTCACCAGACCTAGCTGTGCAGCCTCATTGCTTATGTCATTGACTTGCTGGGTCAGAAAGATACATTTGAGAAGGAAGATCTAAAGAGCATTTGCTTCCAGGTTGGCTAGCACGTTGTTTTCAGTATCTCTTTCAGTCCTCACAATGTCATTATTCCCACTTACAGATGGGGAAGTTGAGACTCAAGAAATCATGCATTCAGAGATTGTCATGTAGCTGGCTTTTTAATTCACATGGGTCAAAGCCCATGTTCTGTTCACTGTAGCAGACAACCTTTCTGAGGCCTAGGCCCTGACCTCAAAGGATTTGCACGTTTAACAAGGGAGCTTAGCCTCAGACATGTATTAAAAGTGGACTGATTCCTGAGCCAAAGTCTGGGCTCGTTGCTGGAGACAAATTGATGAACAAAATATGCAATCTCTGCTCTGTTTTTGTGAGGTTGATACCTAATAATACATTAATAGAAAATGGGGATGGAAAGAAGGCTTTCTGAGTGTGAAATGACACTTAAATTGTGATCTTAAGGATGAATAGAAGCGAAGTGGGTAAGGCAGGTAGGATTGGAGGTGGGGAAGTGTCTTCTAAGTAGAGGAAATAGCATGTGCAAAGGCCCTGGGGTAGGAAGGAATGACAGCATCAAGGTAGTTAGAGTTCAAAGTTTTAGGAGGTATGGCTGGAGAGGTACGCAGGACAAGGTCTTGGAGGGCATAGGGAATAGTGGGAGAGATTGTGTAATGACCAAATTTTTCATTTTTAAAAAGATCATTCTAGCTAGAATGAAGAATGTGATGGAGAGGAGTTGAGTGCAGGTGAGGAGATTAGATAGAAGCCTATTGTGGTAGTTTAGGTGAAGTAGGTTGCAGTTTAAAAGAGAAGCAGTGTAGTGTATCAATTAAGATATGAACTCTTAAGTGTGCTTCTCTCAATTACAACTTATGTGAATTTGATCAAGTTACTTAACAATTCTATTTCCAAGTTTTCTCATATATAAACTATTACTATAGTCTACCTCAGAGGGCTGTTGAAAGGATTAAATGAATTAATAATTGTAAAATGCATAAGTTAATGCCTTGCATGTAGCACAAGCCCAATAAACATCAGCAGTTATTATCAGCAATGGAGATGGAGAGAGGTGGATAAAACTGGTAGCTATTTAGGTCAACTGGATTTGATGACAGGGTTGGAAAGAAGTTTTTGAATATGTTAACTCATATGGTGGGATACAGATTGGCTGGTGATAGGAAAAGCTGCTTGATGAAGAAAGCCAAAACTGAGCTGAACGTTAAAGAATAGATAGGACTTGGACATTCAGAAATGGGTTTAATAGCACTGGTGAAGGAAATAAGTCAATTTCTTTAATTCCCCAAACTCCTGGGATCTGAGACTGCATCACCATCTTGCTTTGCCAGGAGCTTTCAAGTATAAATCACAAATCTTAGTGGTTCTGTGTCAACCTTTCCTTTTACTTGGACAGGTGAAGACCCATCTTCCCACAAAGCTCAGGACCTCACAATACCCTGTGAACTTGAAGAGAGAATTTGGGGAAAGACCTCCCTTCTGAGGCTGCCAAATCAGAGATTGGCTTTCATTAGAAACATATGTTCATGCACAAATATCATGTTCTTATCTTGTACATTCCTATATTCTGGGAGGCAATTGTTTTGTTCAAAATGCTCATGGCAGGCACTGTTGGTTACCCACTCAACAGCTGTAACCCTGGCTTCCTTTTTAACATATCCGAATTTGATCTTCCTGTAATATACTTGGCTCCCAGATATATCATAGTGTAAGCCTGTCTTGGTAATCATAATCCAATTTGCTGGATATTTCTTTTCTCTGCTTCCTGGTAGCTCAGGGTGGCCAGTGATGACTTTCTGACATGCAGGAAGTCAGCTTAAGGCTTCTGGGAAATATTTTTCTCCCTCATCAGTAGAAACAGATGTGGGAAGGGAAGTCATTTCTTTTTCAGATGCTCTCATGTGAGGAGTGAAGCTGCTTCTGCCACTGTTTGAGGCAAGGAGGAAAAAGTTAAGAGGATTTTAGAGGCACTAAGCTCTTTGAACTGAATAGTTAACTCTCCCAAGAACCACTTACTTCCTTCAGACTTCTTTTGGGAGATAATGTACAATAATAACTTCATTATCAGCATCTCTGTTAATTGTAGCCCAGAGTACCTCTACTGGTTACACTGCTTTTTCAAAGAATTATATTGTTTTTTGAAGGAGTGCTAGCAGCCTTCTCTTTTCCCATTTCTACATTCTCCCTTCTGGCCACACTGTCAGTGTCTTTTGAGGCACCCACATCAGGAGTCAGACCCAGCCAGTTTTCCTCTGGGATACCCTT
The DNA here is from genome assembly GCF_987537825.1 of Furipterus horrens. Classification (NCBI taxonomy): domain Eukaryota; kingdom Metazoa; phylum Chordata; class Mammalia; order Chiroptera; family Furipteridae; genus Furipterus; species Furipterus horrens. Next base: position 158,294,203 of record NW_028327174.1, read on the forward strand.
GTGCATACCGCTTTCTGTTGCCATTGGCTCTGTGTAGGGTACGGCTCCTTGTGGTTTAGGGAATTGTAAGCCCGGCCGTGAGCCTGACTTGCCCACCCCCCGGCTTGTCTTTAAGTCTCACCAGAAGGCTGTGGGGGAGACATAACCGAAAACCATTCAGAAGGTTTCCATGGGAATTGGATTTAAAGAATGCTTATTATGCTTTAGAACTTGGTCTGCTTTTCTTATCTCTTAGTTAAGTAAAAACAATCTCTAGTAAGAAATGTATGAAACCTTGCACCTAATACCAGTGTGGCGTCAAGATTTTGATAGACCCTGACACAGACTGGTCACTCTGCCCTCTGTACTGGTACTTGTAGTCTGTTATTGTCAGCTGTAATCCAAGCGCCTAAAAGCTATTGATGATTCATAAATTTTGACCTTGTATCTCCCATGCATACCCTTCTCAATAAAAAACATGAGGAACAGAGGTCTTACGCTTTCTTCGCCAGAGGGAGCAGCCACCGCATTTTACCTTCCAGACAAAATACAGTGTCCTGGACAAGTTTGTTCTGCCATGGTCGTGAAATCTCTGCTGGACAGAGTAGTTTCTAACCAAGCCTAGGGCATGGGAGGCAGCTCCGCTTCAGCTCTGTCCAGCCATTCATTGTCTCTTGCCTAAAATATTACAGGAGGCTCCTAAATGTTTTCTCTTCCCCCTTCTAATGTCTCCTCCACATTACTGACAGTTTCTTTCTCGGAGCATATGTAGTATTATGTATCTCCTCTTTTGTAACCACGTGTCTCTCTATTGCCTCTAAGGTCCAAATGCCCCAGAAAGACATTCTAGGCATGACATTTTAATGTTTATGCTATTACAGTTGTCCCATTTTTTCCCTTTCTCCCCTCCCCATTGAGATCTGTTTTTCAAAACCTTTTGCTTGTTGAACTTAGTGCTTCTACATGTGAAATGCTAATTTTCCCCCCATGAGTGATGTATGCTCTATTACCTCAAGCCATTTCCCAGTGAATACCTACCAAATCTTCCTGGCATGGCCCAGCTGAGGATGGCATCACCTGGGTGGGACCTGTCTGTATAGTCCCAGTGCTCTTTCTCTTCTCAGCCTGTTACTGGTTTTTAAAAACTGTTTTGACAGAGTGAGCCTTCCTCAGTAAACCTCACCTAAAAATCCAAACTTGTTGACAAGCTATTGATTCATGAGTTTAAAAACAAAATCTTTCAATGCTAAAGCAATTACAAGGTAAATCTAATTTAAAGTGACTTCTTCTCGGCTTACATATGATGTAGGAATTTAAAAATCCTGAGGTTCCCAAGCAACTTACACTGACAGAAAAAGTATATAGTATGACCTTTCATCCCCCTCCATGGACACATAAAACATATTTCTGGAAGGCCATATTAAAATTAAAAACCTAAATAATACTTAAGGGTTGGGGAGGTCGAGAAGAATTTTTACTTTCACTTTATAACTTTTTTGCTTGTTTTGTTTTAGTTTTGTAATTTAACATAAAATTCACCATTTGAAAGTATACAATTTAGGGTCATTTATTACATTTGTAATGTTGTACAACTGTCACCACTATCTGGTGCCAAAATATGCTTATCAACCCAAAGGAAAAGCCATTAGCCTTGAAGCAGTTATTCCCTATTCCTCCCCCTACCGCCATCCCTCAGTAACCACTAATTTGCTTTCTGTCTCCATAAATTTGCCTTTTCTCAATATAGAGCATATAAACGGACATGTACTATATGTGATCTTTTGTGCCTATCTTTTTTCATTTAGCGTGATGTTTTCAAGGTTCACCCATATTGTGGCATGCATGAGAACTCCATTCCTTGTTATGGCTGAATAATGATCCATTCATCGTACAGATATATTTTATTTTATTTATTTTATTTTATTTTTTACATTTATCAAGCTTTTTATTGCAGCTTGGTTTGAAGAGCGCAGGCTTGGCAACAGATGAAATAGACAGTGTCCATCAGCAGGGGTCTGGTTAGAATGAGCAACGCTGTGTCCAGACAATGGAATACAAGACAGCTGCAAAAAGAAATAGGCATGCCCTCCATGCACTCCAAGGATCTCCAAGGGTCTGTTGCTTCAAAACAACATGTTTGCTTAAAGCCAACAAAGATACTAGCTCACTTGCCCTGGATGAGAATTTAGGTAAAGCTCAGCCTCTCCCATCAGCCTGGAGTTGAGCTGCTGGCTGGGGTCATCTCAAGACCTGACTGGGAAGATGGAGGGTCTGCCTCCTCTCCTAGTCTAGTCCTGTCACCGTTGGCAGGTCTCAAAGTTCAGTTCCCATGCTCACACAGTGTGGGCAGGCCTCGGTCCCTCTCCTGCCCAGCCACTCTGAGTGTCCCCAGGACACGACAGCTGGCTTCCCCAGATAAGGGATTCAAGAGAGAGAAAGAGAGCTCCTGGGACCAAAGGGGAAGTTTGTTTATAACCTAATCTCTGAAGTGACACCCATCTCTGTGGTTGTTTCCTAGTTACTGGAAGCAAGTCACTAATTCCAGCCCACAGCCTGGGGGAGGGCTGTTCACCTTTTTTTTTTTTTTTGGTTTTTTAATCACAGTTGTCCCATTTTTCCCCCATTTTTCTCCCCCACCCAGCCCACCCCTTCTCCCACAATCATATCCCTCCCCATTGTCCATGTCCATGAGTCATTTACATATGTTCTTTGACTAAACCCTTCCCTTACTTATCCCCCTTCTTTCCCTCTCCCCTCCCCCCTATTGACTGCTATTCTGCTCTTTGTTCTATTTAGTTCATTTGTTTGTGTTGTTCCTTAGTTTCCTGTATTGGGTGATATCATATGGTATTTTTCTTTCTTTGCCTGGCTTATTTCACTAAGCATAATTCTCTCTAGTTCCATCCATGTTGTTGCAAATGGCAGGAGTTCCTTCTTTCTTTCTGCTACATAGTAGATATACTATATTTTATTTACATATTCACTAATCGATGGACATTTAAATTGTTTCCACCCTTGTCTATTGTCAACAGTGCTGCTGTGACCTTCCATGTACAACTTTTTAAAACTAATTTATTCTTTAAAATCTTTTTACGGCTTTTTATTGCTTAACTATGGGATAGAGTCTAGGCCTGGTCTTGTTGTTTGCCCAGGCTTCTATATTGTTTATGCCTCTGTATCTTTAAAATCTCTGCTCTTCCTTCACCTTTCATCTGCTGGGTTAATACCTTTGAAGACCAATTAAATGTCATGTTCTCGATGAGGTCATCACTGACATCACTTCTGCCCTTCTATTGACAGGCAGAGCTAAACCTGGGTGTCTTTGTGCCCCACTTTCTGCTTGGAACCTCTTTATCATATGCATCTTACCCACGAACCTAATTTGGAGGCAGGGGCTATGACTATTATTTTTGGATCCACAATTCCTAGCACATGGTAGGTACTCAGATGAATACTTGTTAGATAGATGGTCCTTGGATGTTTTTCACAACAAGATAGCCAGGTTGGAAAAATTCACTTTTGGAGTCAGCAAAATGTACAGCCAGCTAAAAATATCTTCCAAATAACCAATTATTAAAATAAGAACTCTGAGTTTTTCTAATAGGGAGCTTAATTGAACGTATTTGGCCACTGGGAGCTGTTATTAATTTTATGTCCTCATGAATAATTAAGAACCCTGGAGAGGAGACAGGAGGGAGAAAGAGAGGGAGAGAAACATCGATTTGAGAGAGAAACATGGACTGGTTGCCTTTCATACTTGCCCCAACCTGGGGTCAAACCCACAACCCAGAGATGTGCCCTGAGTGGGAATCAAACCAGTGATCTTTTGGTTTGTGGGATGATGTCCAACCAACTGAGCCGCACTGGCAGGAGCTGGACTTGGCTATTTTGAGGAGATAAATGCTGCTATTGGGTTGGCCAAAAATTTTGTTTGTTTTTTTTCCTTAAGGTGGTGTCAGTAGCGCTTAGTTGTCTTTATCGTCAAAATAATTTTGTTAGATTGTATTGTGACAGCTGTCATATCAACGTGCATTAAAAAAATTATCAAAATTGGTGAATTTTTGTGTAACTATTTTAATATTGAATATGGAAGAAAATAAGCAACACAGTATATTATGACTTATGAAGGTAAAACACAACTGAAATACAAAAAAAATTTTGTGCTGTGTCTGGAGAAGATACTGTGACTGATCAAATGTGTCAAAAGTGGTTTGTAAAGTTTTGTGCTAGAGATTTCTCTTTGGATGATGCTCCACAGTTGGGTAGACCAGTTGACATTGATAGCAGTCAAACTGAGACATTAAGTGAGAACAATCAACATTCTACCATGTGGGATATAACCGACACACTCAAAATATCCAAATCAATAGTTATTGGTGAAAATGAGTCTTTTATTTTTTACAGAAAAAGCCCTATGACTTCTTAGCCAACCCAATATTTGAGCTGAGTCTGAAGGTTAGATGGGAGTTGACTGGGCAGAGAAAGATAGGGGAAAAGCTGTACAAAGACCCAGCAACAAGGAGGAACTAGGAACAAGTGTGGGATGCTGCAGAGGATGGAGGAGGAGAGGGTTACATGAAGCCAGAGAGAGGAACAATGGCCATATCAAAGTCTTTGTAGGCCTTTCCCCTTATCCTAAGGGCAATGGGAAGCCAACAAAAGATGTTTGATAGATAACACTTGTATTAAAAAAAACACCACACATATTAATTGCAGAGTGGAGAACAGACTGGGTAAAGGCAAGAGTAGTTGCTGGAGGAGATGAGTTAGAAGGTAATTGTGGTAGACCACTGAAGAGATAGGTAGGTGGTGGTAGAGTTGGAGAGAAGCATGCACATTTGTGAGACAATAGGGAGGTAAAAATCAGTGGGATGTGGTGAACAGGTGGATGTGGAAGGAAAGGGGCAAGCTTCTCCTGGGTATTGGGGCTTATACAACTGGATAGACATGGTGACCATCACCAAGTAGAGAACAGAGGGAGAGATCCACACATGTAGGGCTGAGCCAGAGGTCTGTTTTATCCTGAGTCAAGGTGACCTGGTGATATACATGTGGAGATGCAAGTAGGTGTTAGCTTGCAGGTCTGGAGCTTAAAGGAGATATCTGAGAGGGAGATATAAAATGTGGAGTAAGGGTTAGAAGAGACAGGAACTAGATTCATCCCAGGGGTTGAATTTGGAGTAAAAAAGGATGAGTAAGATGAAAAGGGCAAATCAAAAGTCAGAGGAGGGTGGTGTCATAGGAGGCAAAGGATGGGGTTACTTCAAGATGGAGGGAGTAAAGCTGATGTCACATGTTACTGAGGAGTAAAAGTAAGAGAAATAATACTGGAGAAATGTGCAATGGTTTTAGCAAACCTGAGATTATTGTTGACGTTAGGAAGACTCATGTTGATGGAGAGACAGGGTGACAATCAGCTTGGTTTAGGTTTTGGAATGGGGAGAAGATTAGGATATGCAGGTAGTGACCACAGATACATCTTTTGAAATAATACATGTTTTTATTTTTCATATGAATAATAAAGTGCCTTCCAGAATAATAAAATACAAATACATTACTTATGTTTTATTTCCCTAGTTAAGTTATTGAGGACTTTAATACAAATGTTTGCACTGGAAAAAGTTATGTGAGCATGCTGATATTGCCCATTTGCAAATATTTGAGGAAGCCAAAGCACTGGCAATCTAGATGTGATACACCAGAATTAGTTGCAGCCTTCTCAAAAATCATTTTTTAAGTATATTTTATTGATTATGTTATTACAGTAGTTCCATTCTTTTTCCCCTTTGTTCCCCTCTGCCCAGTAGCCCACTTCCCTCCAGCAATCCCACCCCCCTTAGTTCATGTCCATGGGTCATGCATATAAGTTCTTTGGCTTCACACTTTCCTATATTATTTGTGACTTCCCGCTGTCCATTTTGTACCAACTGATTATGCTTCTTAATCCCTCCACGATTTCCCCATTTCTCCTTCTTCCCCCTCCCAGCTGATAACCCTCCAAATGATCCCCATACTTAGGATTCTATTCCTATTCTGGTTTGCTTAGTTGGATTTTGTTTTTATTTTTTAGATTCAGTTGTTGATAGTTGTGAGTTTGTTGTCATTTTAGTGTTCATAGTTTTGATCTTCTTTTTCTTAAATAGGTCCCTTTGACATTTCATATCATAATGGCTTGGTGATGATGAACTCTTTTAGCTTTACCTTGTCTGGGAAGCACTTCATCTGCCCTTTCATTCTAAATGATAGCTTTGCTGGATAGAGTAATCTTGGTTGTAGGTCCTTGCTTTTCATCACCTTGAATACTGCTTGCCAGTCCTTTCTTGCCTGAAAAGTGTCTTTTGAGAAATCAGCTGAGAGTCTTATAGGCACCCCTTTGTAGGCAACTCTCTGCTGTCTCCTGCTGCTTTTAAGATTCTTTATCTTTCACCTTTGGCATTTTAATCAGGATGTGTCTTGGAGTGGTCCCCTCTGGGTCCAGCTCGCCCAGGACTCTCTGTGCTTCCTGGACTTGTATGTCTATTTCCTTCGCCAAATTTGGGAAGTTTTCCTCCATTCCTTTTTCACATAAGTTTTCAATTTTTTGCTCTTCCTCTTCTCCTTCTGGCACCCCTATGATTCGGATGTTAGCGTGTTTAAAGTTGTCCCAGAGGTTCCCAAGCCTCTCCTCATTTTTTTCAATTCTTGTTTTCTCTTTCTGTACTGGTTGACTGTTTTATTCTTCCTTATGTTTCAAATCATTGGTTTGAACCCTGGTTTCCTTCCCTTCACCATTGGTTTTGTGTGGATTTTTCTTCATTTCACTTAGCATAGCCTTCACCTCTCTTATGCATTTGCCATACTCAAGCATATCTGTCAAGCCTGTGAGCATCTTTATTACCAGTGGTTGGAATTCTGCATCTGTTAGGTTGGCTATCTCCTCGTCATTTAGTTCTCCCACTGGAGCCTTGATCTGTTCCCTCTTTTGGGCCATAGTTCTCTGTCTCCTCATCTTGACAGGCTCCTGTGTTTGTGTGCCTCTGTGTCTTAGGTAGAGCTGTCTCTCCTGTTATGTTGTAAAGGGTGGAGCTTTAGGGATTCATCAGTACAGGGCAACCTGTTTCACCACGTTGTAGCACTGTATGTGGGGGAAGGGCCTGAGAGGGAACACTGCCGCTTGCCCAGCACTTGCCCCTTTTCCAGGCACTTCTACCACTTCTCTATGGGACTGGCGTCTCTCCAGCTATTGCCCTGGCTGTCGTTCCCAGATGTTCTAGGACCGTGGGAGCCTTTTAAACAAGCAGACTCTGCTGAGAGACAGGCAGTTTCTGCCTTCGCCCCAACACCCACTGGTTCGCACAGTCAGAAGTAATGAGGCTTGATTTTCCCTGGTGCTGGGACCATGAGCTTCATGGTCTGGTGAGAAGCTGGGAATGTTCTCCAGGTGTCCCTCCTGACTTTTAAAAATGTGTGACTGCGCTTTCTGCCGGCCTGCCAGTGCTGCTGCTGCTGCCACCACCACATCGGGTCCTCTCTGTCCCAGCTCCGCCCTCCTACCTGTCTGGATGAGTATTTCTTCTTTATATCTTTGTTTGTTGGACATCCGTACAGTTTGATTTTCTGGAACTTCTGATTGCTTCTAGTTTTGGGGTAGTTGTATTTCTTCTTAGTTGTGGAGGGATATGCAGCTCTGTCTGTCTGTGCCTCTATCTTGGCCAGAAGTCATTAATAATCATTTTATATCTTATCTCAGAAGTATAATTTAGCATCTCAGTGCACTGAAAGTCATGGCATTTAGTCAGAGTGAAACTCTTTTCATTTTACTAAGATCAAACAGGAAAGATGATTTTTTAATAAATTTGAGACTGTTTTGAAATTAAAGCAAATAAAACCAGGTAAGATAATAGAACCAGATGTTTTCTGTATTCACAAAGGCAGTTTGGTACTAGGGTATTATTTTGGACTTCTGCATTTTCTGAAGAAATTGAGAAAACCTCACCGCTCCCTACTTGCTAGAAAAACAACATATAAATGACTCACATCCCGAAGAAAACTGCACCTCTTATATGTATGAATGGAAGCCTGTACAATCATTCTCTTTTTTTTTTTCTTTCTTTGTCTAGACAACCAAGTAGGAGAAAAAAAAGAATAAAAGCAAGAAGACTAATTCTAGATAGGAGTGGATGCATCAAAAATGCCAACTCACTGGGTAGATAGAGCAAGAAGACTGTAAAAAGAAAAGATGTGGAGAGGCAATGATGTGACAATTATGGCAATAGAACCACATATCAATTTACATTTTTTTATGTGTTTGGGCTTCTCATCTTTTTGTTCACACCCCGAATACCATTATCCCTTATTCTCCTCAATATATTCCTTATCCATAACATCCTGCAATGAAAAAGCCAACCTGATTTCTCTAGTCCTCACTAGAAATGTTCTTCCTTCTCTGGGTTTTCCCAGCTTAGTCTGTGATACCAATTTGGCTGTTAGAAAAACGTCACCATTTTATTTCCTCAGCTGGAAAATAACATTTGAAAGCTGAGGATTATTTATTATACATTTATTTAAATCCTTAGCAGTTTGATGGCATATGATGCACATTTAAACAATATGCACTTCCTTGAATTGTTATCAGTTGAAATACATTATTGAACATGACAAAGGGTAGGCCAAGAAACACGTTTTTGTTTTTGTTTGCACATTTACTGACTCTCTCTGTTTTTATGGAAACAAGGGAAGACAAGTGCAGACATCATGAGTTTCTTCAGCTTGCTTCTGCTAGGTTAATGGCACGTTCCTACATAACCACAATACCATTGTCACGCATTAGCCAATTAACAATAATTTCCCAATGTCCCGTAAGGATCCATAATTTATGTTCAGGTGTTCCCAGTTGTCCCTAAAATGCCTTTTTAGCTTAAAATACAAACCCGAAGAAACAGAATTCAATCAAGGTTCGTGAATTTTTTGTTATGCTTCTTTTGTCTTTTTGAATTTAGAAGTCCCTGCTTTTGGAGTGTGTATCTTCCAAGAAGCATATTTTAAGCAAGTTTCTGCCAAATCTTGTGATTTCTCCCCCCAGCTTCCATATGCAATAATTTGATTGGCGTGCATCCTGTCACAGGCCCTTGGCACGCACAGGTATGACTTAACAGATGACCTGGAATATGCTTGCAGTTTTGGGAGGTGGATGTCATGATTCTGCCCATGGGAGTGCTAGTTAGTGTCACTCAGCCAGCCGGCAAGCTCAGCTGGCCTGTCAGCATTGGCAGCTCCACAATTTCTTATACTTTTTGTATACACAGTAACTCTCACGAAGTAGCTGAAAAACAACCAAAACTTAGCATTTTTATAAGATGTTTGTAAATGTTCTTGGGAAATTGGTGAGCAAGTGAAGATGTGTGGGTATCAAAGCAGTTTCTTTTCACAGCTGTGTCCCAATGACCAAATGGGGTGAAGAGAGATGAATTGTAAATCACACAGAGAGAATGAAGCATAAAGATTTTTTTCTCTTTAAAATTAGGGGATATGACATCAAACACCATTCTCTGTTTTCTATGAAAATATAACCAGAAAGTTGGACTAGTCCCCAGGTTTGACTAATGAATGCTATGCTCCTGAAAACACATAATTTTCCCTGAGCTCTTGAAATGAACCAATGGCAGTAGCTTTTCGGGGAGGGGTGTCATTTGCATATATTAATTTTAAAGATAGAATCCAAGTTGGCAAAAATGACTCTCCTTGTACTATATAAAGGATACAGCAAAAAAGGAAGGACTATATATAAAGACCAACATAAAAATAAATAAAAGTTCATTGCTGTCTTTATTCATCACAGATCTTTCTTAAAACGTCATAACTAGACTTTTGAGGAGTTGTATGTAAAGGAGATATTATAAATTAAATGTTATGAAAAAATATATTGGGCCAGAAGTCAAGATACCAGAACTAAAGAAAGGATTCTGTTGCTCAGAGGACTGGGTGATCATGGGCTAGTCAGTGTCCTTTGTGTGTCTTTCTTCCTCACTCATCTGGGAAATGGGTATGGGATGTGGTCCTCCAGAAAGGACTTTTATTTATTTTTATTAAATATTTTATTGTTGTTTTATTACAGTTGTCCCGATTTCTCCCTCTTTGCTCTCCTCTGTCCATCCCACACCCTGGTCCCATAGTCAATCCAGGACTTTTTTTTTTTTCCTGTTGGGAGCTAGGGACGGTTGGGGTCACTATGCATTTCGTCTGAGCTTAGTATCCACTTCTCTTCTTTCAGCCCAGAGCCTCTTTTTAGTTCTACCTTAAACAAAAACAAGAACAAAAACAAAAAAGAAAATGAAACCTTTATACTTTCCCTATGTTCTGCCAGTGCTACCTAAAACATCTCATGTAACTTATAGTTGTTTTGTAGCTGGAAGGCCCTTTAGAGTATCTGCCCACAATATTTATGAAGCAGAAATCGCTAACATTATTGAATACTTATTCTATGCCAGGCATTTTTTGAGCATTTTACTTGTGTTATTTAATGCCCACAGCAACTTTACGAGGAAGGTTGTATTTTTATTCCATTTTATAAATGAGGAAATGGAGGTCCAGTGAGATTAAGTAATGAGTTGCCAATATTATACAGCTGATAAGTGTTAGAACTTGGTTTTTAAAAAAATACCTAAAAAATAATCTATGCACATGATGGGAAATTCCAAGTGCACAGAAAGTCCCTTTCTGGGTTCAGTCCCCAAAACATGACATTGCCCCTCTCAGCAGACAACCACTGTTACTAGTTTTTTTGATAGAGATAGTATATTTTCCTAGCAAGAGTATACAAAATATACAAGATAATATGTTATATATTAAAATACTTATATAATTTTATATACTCGTTTTTCCCCACAAATGGTAGTACACTAAATGTGCTGTTTAATGCTTTGCCACATGATACATAGATATAGATGTACATTAATTTATCTTGGACATTCTTTCATATCAATACATAAAGATTTGCCTCATTTTCTCACTCTTCCATAATTTTCCATTGTAGAGATGGACCAGAATTTATCGATTCTCTCTTGATGAGCATGTAAATGATTTCATTTGTTTTGCTATTATAAATAACATGGTGCTAAGGTGTGAACTCAGAAAATCAGACTCTGATCTCCACTTCTTTGCCAGCTTTCTTCTTTGCTTTCTGCTAAGGCATCTTCTCTGGAAATTATGAGGAGATAGAAACATGTTTAAGTAGGGAAGTGACATGTTACCAGTGTTTTATTGTTGAAAGGTAACCGCTGGGCTCAGTGAGGAAAGCTTAGATGGAGATGAGTTTGGAAACAAGAAAATTCTCTATTCAATGATTAACACTAATTCTCACTTCCCTGTTCACTGTGTGAACAACATGATCCATAATTCTTCCATCTGCCCATTCCAGGAAACTCCGTTCTCTTTCCACATTAGCCACCAGGAAGGCCTCACCTAGAATCTTCGTAACTCTGACCACAGCCGGTCTCTTGCCTTATTCCAAGCCCCAAATTTTCATGGACCTGGGCCTTGCCCTCTTCTGTCTGGTTTTGATAGAAAAATAAATGTAACAAAGACAGAAAGTACTATTTCTTGGATATTTAGTCCATACCGGTTCCCTCACATCTGTTACCTTTAATCTTCCAAATAATTATTAGTTTTATTTTACAGATGAGGAAGTGAGCCTTTGAAAATTTAAGTAACTTGCCCAAGGATTTTCAGACAGTAAGAAGCAGAGCTTGGTGCAAACCCAGTGCTTTGTGGTTCCTGAACCTGTACTCTCAGCCCTCAGCTGATGCTACCTTTGGCTCTTCAGAGAGATTGACACCCTTAGCCCCCCTGTGCTGGTTTAGGGTGAGTGTTAGAGTTAGGATTCACCTTAGGATCTCCCCTCTATCCCTCATGCCCTGACTGGATGTGGCCTGCCCCAGTCTGTTTTGGGGTTGATGGCTGGGTGAATGGTGTCAATTGGGGATACAAAGGAGATGTTGGTTTGGAGGCATGGAAGAGGAATGATGTAGGTGGAAAAGGACCTGTGACAGAGCTGTCCAATAGCAGGTGTGGGCATAGAATCAGAGCTCCTGCCCAGGTTCTCTGCCTCCATATTGTTATTTACATATGTTTGTTTAAGAACAGGTCTTTGTGAACCAGTGCTTTTGTGGGTCTAGCACTTTGGTTGGTGCCAGAAATAAAGGCCCAAGAGTGTCATGGTCTTTTGAGATTATACTTTAGTGGGGAGACAGATATCCTAATTCCAAGTTATAATACAGTGAGTCAAGTGCTTGTATTAATTTTGTTTGGCTGCTAGTAATAAATTACTACAGACTTGGTGGGTTAAAACAACACACAGATTCTTCTATGTTTCTGGAAGTCAGAAGTCTGAAATGAATCTCACTGGGCCAAAAATAAAGGTGTTAGGAGAGCCCTGCTCCCTCTGGAAGCTGTAAGGGAGTGTCTGTTTTCTTGTCTGCTCCAGTTTCTAAAGCTTCATTTCTTGCATCCTGGGTTCCCTCCATCTTCAGGCCAGAAGCACAGTCTCTTGCTTCAGTGGTCATGCTGCCTTTCCTTCTCTGTCAAATCTCCCTCTACTAGGGACACTTGTGATTGCCTTAGGGCCCATCCTGGCAATCCAGAATAATCTCCCCATATCAAGACCCTTAATTTAGCCACATTTGCAAAATGCCTTCTGCCATATAACATTCACAAATTCCAAGGATTGGGGGCTGGGTATTCTTGGTGGCCATTATTCAATCTGCCACATGACTACTGGCAAATACATGCGAACAGTGCCAAACAAGTGGCTGACACTTCAGCTGAATTCTTAAAAAGAGCATAGAGGTGAGTGTCCATGTCATTACCTCCCAGTTCTGCCTCTCTGATTTGACCTATTACCATTCCTTTCTGGGGTCCTCTCTCACTTCCAGACTCTTTAAACTGGCTACAAATCCCAGGCTTCCCCAAATGGCCCTTCTTACCTCATCTTCTCCTCCCCAGATTATGTCAGCCTTTGACAAAGGGTTGACATTCACCTCAGCACAAATGACTCCAATCTCCATCGCCAGGCCTGGCCACCCCAGAGCTCCAGTTTTATGCCCACACCTGCAGTTGGATGGCTCTATCTGCAGGTCCTGCTCCCCCCACATCCTCCCTTCTCCACACCTCCACACCAGCATCCCCTTTGGCTTCCATAGCTCTGTCCTGTTGTTCTCATTCTCTCATTAAGATACTTAATATTTATATACAACCTCAGCTGTTCCCTCGAGATCCAGTGCACTACGAAGTTGTGTGGGCCCTTCTCTCACATTCTGCCCACCTGACACTCCTCTCTCTGCTCCTCTCTACACTGGTCATTGCCTCCACCCAGATGAATCATTCATCTGTCTCCAAACTCTCTTCCCAGAAAACCTCACAATCATTGCTCCACTTACTTTCATATGTGGCTCTTAAAAACTTGTAGAGAATAAATTTAAAACTTGTTAGTGTGACACTTTCAGGTTCTCTAGAGTTCAGGCCCTAAACTATACTTATTTATTCATTCATCAAATGTTCATTAGGCATCTCTCATGTGCTAAGACTATGGTAGGTGATAGAAGCATGAGAGTAAGTAAAAATAGACATCTCCACCCATGTAGAATTTGTCTTCTAATAGTAGAGACAGGTATAAATAAAATAATAATTATAAATATATGTGAAATTGCAACTATAATAAAACAATAGCTCAGAATTATGTAATGGCTGTGATGTGCCTGGCCCCATTCTGAGCTTTTTACACATATTGTGCCATTTAATCCTCACAACATGTTCATTACTATTATCCGCACTTTATAGAAAACGGATGCAGAGAGTTTTAGTAACGCGCCCAAATTCACTCAGCCAGATATGATTTAAGCCAGGCAGCCTGGTTCCAGGTTTTGTGTACTTAACATGATGTATTTGTTGTTTTGAGAATCATTGATAGGGTGTGAGGGCATTAATGGATGAGGGGAGGGAGGATGGGAAATTTGAGCTAGTCAGGAAAAGCTTCCTAAGGAAGGACAACTGAACTGAAATAGGAAAGATGAGTTGGGGCTAATTGGGTGAGATGGAAGGAAAGGTGCTCCATGCTAAGAGAAGTTCGTGTGTCAAGGCCCAGTGGTGGGGAGAGTAAGGTGATCGATCACAGGGTCTGAAATGGAACCAGAGTGGTGCAGCAGAGAGAGCAAGGGAGAGGGAAGAACAAGGCATGGTATTGGGCCGAGATGGGATTAGGTTGGGGAGGCAGGTAGGTGCCGGCCACTTTGGACCCAGTAGACCATGTTACAAACTTTTTTTTTTTTTTTTATCCTAAATGTGGTGGGAAGCCATCAAGGTTTTAAGCAGGAGGTAAGAAAGAGCTGTGACAAAGTTTTCTGGATTGTGCCCTGAATTAATCTAGTCTTATTCTCTAAAACTGGGACCCTGGACGGGGACTAGGTTCAGCAATAAGATCATGGACTCTGTTTTGGATGTGTTGACTTTGAAGTATCTTGTGAGAAATACAAGTAAGCTATTAAGGAAAATGTCAAATATATGGATCTGGAGTTCATACAAGTCTCAAGTTTGGGTGAGCTAATGGTGCCATATTGAAGGAAATGGTTCCTTCATGCATGAAAGCTGAATGGGTTCAGTTCTTATTTCATTGACCATTTGCAACTGAGTGATGAACATGTTGAAGGACTTCTTTCTTGCTGAAGAGACCTTTAAGACTTATTTTTGAGATCTGTGTTCATCTTTTGCAGCAGATTTGAATGCAGGGTGATAATCAGCCAGAGTGGGAGGAATTAAATTTGGATTCCTCCTCTACTTTTTACTTTTACAGCAGAATACTATTGGGTAATATTCTTCAATTGCAGGGACTAGTTTTTGGGAATTGTGGTTTGAGTCTATTAAAAGGGAACTGGAAAAAAAAAAAGCTGTGTGAGCAGGCTTCTTAAGATTGCAGTGTACCCTCAGTGTTCGGATGAAAATGGATTGTATTTGTTAGCTATTGCTGCATAAAAAAATTACACCAAAACTTCAGGGCTGGAATTAATAATTTGTATCATTACAGTTTCTTTGGCTCAGGGATTCAGAAGCAGTTTAGCTGAGTGTCTCAGGATCTTTTGTGAGCTAAGATCTTCTCATCAAGATGTTGGCCAGGACTGCAGTCCTCTGAAGGCTTGGCTGGGGCTGAGGGATCCACCTACAGCATTCAGGTTCATTTGCATAACGAGAAGCTGGTGCTCACTGTTGTTGGCAGTGATCTTTGGTTTCTCCCCACGAGAACTTCTCTCAGAGCTGCTGGAGTGCCCTCATGGTGTGACTGGAGGGTTCTCCCAGAATAAATAATCCAAGAGTGAAAGAGCCAGGTGGAAAATATTCTAAGCTAGCCTTAGAAGTCACATGGCATTGTGAAAACTTCATTCCCAGCACATCACTAAGTTTACCCGCCCCCTCAAATTTGGGGGAGGGAACTAGATTCCATCTTACTAAGAGAGGAAGGTCAAAGAATCTGTGGACATATTTAAAAGCCACCACATGTGATGTTTGGAATCATCTGTGGATGGAGCCTCCCCTTTCACCCTGTTACAGGAATTAATTTCTGTTACAACATCCCTGACAGATGGTCAGCCTCTGCTTGGCTCTTCCAACTCTGAGGAGTTCACTACATCATGAGTCACTGAGTTCCATTTATATCAATTGTTAGAAACTTCTTTTATTCATGAAATTAAAAATTCTATTGCTGAATATTCCATTATGGAAGCTAATTCTGCTGCTCTAGAATGATGCTTTTATGTGATAGCCTTTCCATTATTTGGAACAACCTCTGTCTACTTTAGACAATACTGTAAGTTCTATTCAGGATTTCCTCTGAAGTTTTAAAAAAGATTTTATTTATTTATTTTCAGAGCGGGAGCTGGACAGGCAAAGAAACATCGATAGGTTGCCTCTTGCAGGCCCCTAACTGGGGACCTGCCTGCAACCTAGGAATGTGGCCTGACTGGGAATTGAACCAGCAACCTTTTGGTTCGTAGGCTGACGCCCAATCCACTGAGCCACACCAGCCAGGCTCCTCTGAAGTTTTGATTTCAGGATTTTCACATTTTGGTCACCTTTCTGTAAAACATTTCAATTCAGTACATCGCTCTACAACCGAAAATCAGCAACTCGTACTATATCTCAATCTAAGTCTAAAAGGACATGACAAAGCAGTCCTCACTTTGCACAACAGTGCAGGTCTGAAAAAAAAAAATGACTCTGAAAACTGAAATTGTGCAAGGTATAAGCATACTTAGGAGACATTACAGCTTTGGTTCCACACTACCACAATAAAGTGAATATTCCAATAAAGGAAGTTGTAATCCTTTTACTGGTAGAAGGGCTTGCCTTTAGTGTGTAAGCATGAAAACATCTGCAAAGTTCATCAAAGACAAGCGCAATAAAATGTGGTATACTTGTAATCTAATTAATCAATGAGAAAATTACAATTAATCTGAAACCTTTAAAAACTTCTGTTAAAACATTTAAATTTATCCTTCAAATCTAAATGCATGGAGAAATGAAAAAAATAGTATAACAATTATTTATTTAGTATACTGTAATTTAAAACATTAGAAACAGAGAATTTGCATTTTATTTTTTAAAAAACCATAAAAGTAGTTTGAATAGTACTTGCCTTTTTCTTTTCATCATGTAAAATAATATAGAGTGAGCATCTTTTGTTTGCCTTGGCAGATTGTCATTCTGCTTTATAAATTTGAATCAGCTTCTAACATTTTGTCCTGTGAACTCTCAGGGTTGTGAAACATCTCTGAGATGTTTCTCTGAGAGTTCCTCTAATGGGAGTTTTTTGTTTTTTTTCTTGCTGCTGTCACGTCTGAGACATCTTCAGTCACTATTGTCATTTATGTCAGTAAGTTCACCTTTGCTAAGTTTCTCTGGCTACAGATCTGGTTTCTTGAATGGTGGTAAGGTCCATATTTCATGGTCAGCTCTTCCATAACTCCATTTATGTTAGATTCAAATTTCACTTCTGGTGTTATCGCTTTCATTTCTTTGCTGTACTTTCATATTTGTGAAGCAATTCACTCTTTCAATTATTCATTTTGTAAGATGCCACGTGGGTTCATTGCTGGGATGTGAGGAGGTGACACCACCACAGGCTTTGCTGTGGGTGTGTGAGCTGAGTAACAGCTGACAGTGACCAGTTACCACAGACTTTGGAAGAAGTGACGTGATTGGTCACTGATTACTACCTACATCTATTACGCTCATAGTGACCTGTGGACTGAAGAGCTAGAGGCCAGGTTTGTACTTTATGCAGTCACTCAAAGTTAATAGGCTATGGTAACCGATATTTGAACCATGTTGTTAAGGGACTGCTGTTATTTAACTGAACTGTGGCATATGAAATTTATGTGTATCAGAACCGTGCGAAACAAGGACTCCTGTATTTCTACAATTTGACCAACTATTCCACACAATTAATTTAGATGTATTTTTTAAAGTCCTCATCTAAAGATATGTTTTTATTGATTTTGGAGAGAGAGGAAGGGAGAGAAAGAGAGAGAAACATTGATGTGAGAAGCATTGATCGGTGGCCTCTAGCACACACCCTGACTGGGCTTGATCCTGCAATGTAGGCATGTGCCCCAACCAGGAATTGCACCCACAACCTTTAGGTGTAGGGGATGATGCTCCAATCAACTGAGCCACCAGCCCAGAACTCACACATTTTTCTTTACCTCATTAATTTGATTTTTCTTAAATGTAAATGTCAGATTTTACTTACATTCTCATTAAGCTTCATCTTGTTAGTCTTATTCTGTGGATGCCTCTTTTTAACTGGATTTTTCTATCTAAGGAAAAAGCTGCCCCTTCCAAATTGTTGTGCATTTCACATCTAAGTTAATAAGGACAGGTCTGGAGCAGAGCTCAGTGATGTGTCTCTGGAGCTCTCCAGCCATGCTTCTCTCATCCCATCAGTCAGCTTTTTGAGAGCAGGAATATAAAACCAGATATGGATCCTCCAACTCTACTGTCATATGCTTGCTGTTTCTGAGCTGGTCCAACAATGTTAATTTTCTGGTGCCACGAGATACCTTTCTGAAATCAAAGCACACCATGTCAGCAGTTGTCTCCTGAAATACCACTCTGGTTACCATGTAAGACATTAACACTCTCTCTGCTGGTGGATGCTGCTGAGTAAGCATCGTTCAAGTCTCCTTTCCTGCAGTCGTCGTATCTAAGTCAGATTCTCCCAAAGAGCTGGAAAAGCTTCGGAAGTTCTTTATTGGAGGTTTGAGCTTTGAAACAACAGATGAGAGTCTGAGGAGCTATTTTGAGCAACGGGGAATGCTCGCACACTATGTGGTGATGAGAGATCCAAACACCAAGTGCTCCAGAGGCTTCGGATTTGTCACGTTTGCCACTGTGGAGGAGGTGCATGCAGCCGTGGATGCGAGGCCACACCAGGTGGATGGAAGAGTGTGGAACCAAAGGGAACTGTCTCAAGAGAAGATTCTCAAAGACCTGGTGCCTACTTCACTGAAAAAGATTTTTGTCGGTGGTATTGAAGAAGACACTGAAGAACATCACCTGAGAGATTATTCTGAACAGTATGGGAACATTGAATTGATTGAAATTATGACTGACCGAGGCAGTGGCAAAAGGAGAGGCTTTGTTTTTGTAACCTTTGATGACCATGACTCTGTAGACAAGATTGTCATGCAGAAATACCAGCTGTGAATGGCCACAACTGTGAACTAAGGAAAGCTCTATTTAAGCAAGAGAGGGCTAGTGCTTCATCCACCCAAAGAGGTCAGAGTGGCTCTGGAAAGTTTGGAGGTGGTCGTGAAGGTGGTTTTGGTGGGAATGACAACTTTGGTCATGGAGGAAACTTCAGTGGTTGAGGTGGCTTTGGTGGTAGCTATGGCAGTGGTAGATATGGTGGCGGTAGATATGGTAGCTGTGGGGACAGCTATAATAAATTTGGTAATGATGGAAGCAATTTTGGAGGTGGCGGAAGCTACAATGATTTTGGCAATTACAAAAATCAGTCTTCAAATTTGGACCCATGAAAGGAGGATACTTTGGAGGTAGAAGCTCTGGTCCTTACGGTGGTGGAGGCCAAGACTTTGCCAAACCATGAAACCAAGGTGGCTATGGTGGTTGCAGCAGCAGCAGCAGCTATGGCAGTGGCAGAAGGTTTTAATTACTGCCAGGAAACAAAGCTTAGCAGGAAAGGAGAGCCAGAGAAATGACAGGGAAGCTACAGGTTACAGCAGATTTGTGAACTCAGCCAAGCACTTTGTGGCAGGCCCAGCTGCTATAAAGAAGGCATTTTTAGACAATACTCATGCGAATGGGCAAAAAACTTGAGGACTATATTTGTGACTGACTGTATAACAGGTTATTTTAGTTTCTGTTCTGTGGAAAGTGTAAAGCATTCCAACATAGGGTTTTTAATGTAGTTTTCTTTTCTTTTCTTTTTTGCACCCATGCTGTTGATTGCTAAATGTAATAGTCTGATCATGACACTGAATAAATGTGTTTTTTTTTAAATGTGCTGTGTGAAGTTAGTTTACTCTGAAGCCATCTTGGTAAGTTACCACAATAGTGTGAAGTTAGAATTCCTTCAGGGTGATGCCAGGTTCCATTTGAAATTTATTTACAACCTGCTTGGGCACAAAAGCTGTTGTCTTCAGAAAACTTGATGTAGTTTAATTGATAAGTTACTGTGTTGTGACCTGGAGTTCACCATTAAAAGGGTCATCCAAGCAGAGTTCTGGAGTTTATTTGGTTATTAGTGATTGTTGGCACATCCTATGCAATATATCTAAATTGAATTATGGTACCAGATAAAATTATAGATGGGAATTAAATTTGTGTATCATCCATTATCATGTGTAATCAATATATGTTTTAATATCCTCAAAAAAAAAAAAAAGAAATGAAAAGAAGTTATGTTTATGGAGAATTTCTAGAGTTCATGAAATGTTTTTGTCTTAATGGAGTTAAAAGGAGATATGGCAGATATTACCATATTTTTTTTAAAAATGGTTAAGTCAAAAAGGTTAAGGGATTTGTCTTGATTCAGAGAGCTAACAGAGAGTAAAATCTTGACTCTTTGGTAAGTCTAATATATTTTTTTCCACCTCAAGCTTCTCTGATGCGATGCCTGCAGAAAACACAAAACAAGGGTGTGTGCAGGGTCTTGTTGGTGATTTATTAGACCAGTCTTATAATCCCTCCTTCTCACAGGGTCTTCTGTTGGTTTGCGAGAGCTGCCATAACAATGCACCAAAAGCTGTGTAGCTTAAACAACAGACACTTATTATCTCTCAGTTCTTGAGGCTGGAAGTCTGAGATCAGGTGTAAGAGGGGTTGGTTCTTTCTGAGGGCCATGAGGGAAGGATCTATCTAAGCCTCTCTCTGTGGCTGGCTGATGGCCATTTTATCCCAGTGTCTCTTCATGTCATCTTCCCTCCATGCCTGTCTCTGTGTCTATATTTCTCCTCTTTATATGGAAACCAGTCATATGGGATTAGAACCCACCTTAATGACCTCTTGTAAACTTGCTTACCTCTGTGAAGACCTTATCTCTAAATGCAGTCATGTTCTGAGGTACTGGAGGTTCAGACTTTCATAAATAAATATTGGGGAAACACAACTCAACCTATAACACACCTCTAAGGAGCATTTTTAAAATGACCAAAGGGGTAAACATGTGTAGCCATTAATTTTGGGCATGCCTGCATTTTCTTACCCATAGATACATATTTAATGCAGTTTATTGAGGTAAACTTTGTGGTCAGTTGATATCACATTTCAGTTATCAAAGAGAGAGTGAGTACTTTTTCTAAATTCATTCTTAGTTGTCCACTTATTGAATTTAGTCTTTGAAGATGTCTTGTGAGGCAGATGCTGAAATCATTAGCTTATTTAATGAGATTTATGCTGACTCTGACTGTTTGGCGAAAATTATATACCTATCAAAATTTCCTTAGTCCACAAATTAGAATTAAGGAATTATGGATTTAGAAAATAAATAAATTAGGGAGTAATAATTTGTATCCCAAAGACATTCACTCTCTCCACACATATGTAGTACACATATGTAAATATACACACATAACTTTTTTCTGAACTAATTGAGGTAAGTACAGATAATGTTGTTCCAGTCTAAATACTTCAAGTGTGTATTTTTAAAAATAAAAACAAGGATGCCTTTCCAATCATCTAGATCAAGAAATTAACAGATATAATTCTACCACATAACCCACAGATCCATTCAAACTTTGTCCATTGGCCCAATATTGTTCTTGATAGCTTTTTTCCCTGTTACGGACCATGTGCGAGAACCAAACGGTCGGAGACAACCAAGTCAAAATTTAAAGAGCCTTTATTAGCCGACCAGCGACTACCCACTCTCACTCCTCACAGGGATTCAAGTGAGAGCCCCGAGCCTTAGTACACAGCTGCTTATATAGCAGAAACTCACATCCTGGGTTGCTAGCTGGGGGTTAGGAGTATAACCGTTATAATCATGGACAACGTGAATAACAAAACCACAGAGTAAAACATCCATTGTGAAGCAGGGGTGGGATAGTTATTCTACAGGTGCTACCTACGTTTAGTCGATGCATGACTTGTTTGGGGGCAACTGTCACCATGGGGTTTTGCAAAAATTTTCCACTCTAGCACATTCCGCTTTCTGGTTCAGGATCCTCTCCAGCACTACAAGTTACATTTACTTGAGATGTTTCACTAGTTGTCTTCCATCTGGAGTGGGTCTTCAGTCTTAATTTGTTTTCCATGTCCTGGATAATTTTCAAGAATCCAGGATAGGTTTTGCCTTGTTTTAAGAATGTTTCTTTATGTTTTGACTTCCGGCCAAGATGGAGGCCTAGACCAACACGTTCTGTCTCCCTCCACAACTAAGGACTACAACTACTGCAAAACCAGAAATAACCAGAAGTTCCAGAAAATAAAACTACATGGAAGTCTAACGTAGGAAGTCATAAACAAGTGGTGTTCGTCCAGACAGGTAGGAGGGGTGAAGCCACAGCTGAAAGATGGAGCTGTGCTGGAGGTGGCAGCTGCAGCAACGAGCCGGCCCTGGCTGCAGACAAGACCTGTCAGCTAGCGATTCCAATGCCGGGGAAGGCAGACCCCCATTGTCTCGGACTGTGAGGCCTGGAGGGTTCGGGGACGGAGGAGGAGGCTCCCGGTCTCTCAGCGGAGAGTAACAGCAGGAATCCATCTTGGACCCCTGCCCCCACACAAAGTGCCACAGGGTGGTGAGAAAGGTCACAGGGTTGTGACGAGTACATGGGGCTCTGCCCGATATAGCATAGGCAGTGTGACAGCGCCCCGCCCAAGAAAGAAAGATAAATAAAATGGTCAGAATGGCAGAATTAATGATTGAAATACCAATCATGCAGCTAACCAAAAAGCAAATAAGGGACTTGACCAATAAACAAACAGAGAATCTTTCTGAAGCTCAGTTCAGAGCTACAGTCATAAGGCAGCTTACGGACCTAACAGTGGAACTTAAGACAGGGAAGGAATTAAGGCTAGTCCTGCTGAAATGAACAAAAATACATACAAGACTAGTGGTGAGGAAGGGAAAGACAGGAATCAAATAAACAAATCAGAACACAGAGAAGGAACAGTCAACCAGTGCAGAAAGAGGAAACAAAAAGTGAGGAATATGAGAAGAGGCTCAGAAACTTCTGGGACAGCTATAAGCAAATGAACATTTGAATTATAGCATTGCCAGAGGGTGAAGAAGAAGAACTAGAAATTGAAAAATTATGTGAGAAAAGAATGAAGCAGAACTTCCCTAACTTGGGGAAGGAAATGGACTTACACGTCCAGGAAGCAGAGGGAGTTCCAGATAAACTGGACCCAGGGAGAACCACACCAAGACACATTATAATCAAAATGTCAAAAATTAAGGATCAAGAGAGAATCTTAAAAGCAACAAGAAAGAAGAAAAGAATTATGTGCAAAGGGGTCCCAATTTGACTATCAGCTGATTTCTTAAAGGAGACTTTACAGACAAGAAGGGACTGGCAAGAAATATTCAAAGTAATGAAAATCAAAAACCTACAACCACGATTACTCTATCCAGTGAAGCTGTCATTCAGGATAGAAGGGCAGAGAAAGTGCTTCCAGGACAAAGTAAAACTGAAGGAGTTCATTAGATCCAAACCACTGTTATATGAGATGTTAAAGGGACTTGTTTAGAAGAAGGAGGATCAAAACTATGAACATTGAAATAAAAACTGTATCACAACAACCAACCGCAGAAGCTAGGGAATTGAAACAAAGGCAAACTAAGTAGGCAACGAGAGTGGAAAATGAATTATAGATATGGGGAACATATTGGGGGGAGGTCAGCAGGCAGGGGGAAGAGGGGAAAGGGAGGGAGATGGTACAGGAATTAAGAAGCATAGTAGGAGGGAGTGGAGTAGATAGGAAGATGTTGAGAAGAACTACATTCACAACCAATGGGCATGGACTAAGGAGGGGGACAGCTGGAGGGGGGGGTCACAGGGTGGAGGGGAGCAGAGGGAAAAGAAATTGGGACAACCATAACAGCATAATCAATAAAATAAAAATAAAAAAGAATGTTTCTCAGTTTGGCTTTGCCGATGTCCTCTCATGATTAGATGCAGGTTATGCATTTTTTGGCAAGAATATCACAGAAGTGATGCTGTGTTCTTCTCAGGGCATTATATCAGGAGGAGAGTGCTATTGATTTATCCTGTTACTCTTGATGCTAGCTTTGTTCACTTGGTTAGGATGGTATTTACCAGGTTTCTCTACCATAGTTAGTATTTTTCTCTATAAACTAAGTTTTGTGAGGTAATAATTTGATATTATGTAAATATCCTATTCCTCACCCACTAGTTTTAACATTCGTTGATGATTTTTTTTGCTCATTTAAAAATTCTCTCATTCCTTCCACATGTACTGTAGGAAGAATGCTTCCTTATTTACTCATTCATTCATTCACTCACTTATTTGTGTGGACTCATGGATTTCTATTTTAATCATTGGGGTTTAATTCATTACTATTATCAGTTAATTTTACCCTAATATTAGCCCCTGTTTTGCTAATAGAAGCGTCTTAAAGGTGACACTTATGTGCTTTGTACCTCTCTCCATCTATATTTTAGCACTTCCTTATGTCTTTTTTTTTTTTTCTAATTTAATGTGTTTTATTGATTAAAATATTACATTTGTGCCAATTTCCCTTCCCTCTGCTCCCCTCCACCCGGTGGCCCCCCTCCCTCCAGTTGTCCCCCCTTTTTAGATTATGTCCATTAGTTGTGCATACAGTTCCTCCCAACCTCTCTCCGTCTATTCCATTCCCTCCTACCTTGATCCCCAATTCCTATATCATCTCCCTCCCTTTCCCCATTCCCCCTCCCTGTTGACCTCCCCCCAGTATGCTTCCCATACCCACAGTTCCTTTTCCACTCTCGTTGCCTATTTAGTTTGCCTTTGTTTCATCTCCCTAGCTTTTGTTTTTTTAAACCAGTCCCTTTAACATCTCATATAACAGTGGTTTGGATCTAATGAACTCTTTCAGTTTTATTTTGTCTTGGAAACACTTTCTCTGTCCTTCTATTCTGAATGACAATTTCGCTGGATAGAGTATTCGTGGTTGTAGGTTTTGGATTTTCATTACTTTGAATATTTCTTGCCAGTTCCTTCTTGCCTGTAGGGTCTCCCTTGAGAAGTCAGCTGATAGTCTAATTGGGACCCCTTTGTACATAATTCTTTTCTTCTCTCTTGCTGCTTTTAAGATTCTCTCTTTATCTTTAATTTTTGACATTTTGATGATAATGTGTCTTGGAGTGGTTCTCCCTGGGTCCAGTCTCTTGGGAACTCTCCTTGCTTCCTGGACCTGCAAGTCTATTCCCTTCCCCAAGTCTGGGAAGTTCTCCTTTATTATATTTTCACTCAATTTTTCAAGTTCTAGTTCATCTTCCTCATTCTCTGGCAAACCAATGATTCTTATGTTGGGCCTTTTATAGCTGTCCCAGAGGTTTCTGATCCTCTCATTGTTGCTTCCCATTTCCTCTCGCTGCATTGGTTGACTGCTTGTTCCTTCTCCATATTCCAGTTTGTTGAAATGAACTCTGGATTTTTCCTCACCTTCTATCTCGTATGCGGTTTTGTTCCTTTCGTTATGAAATTTTTTCGCCTCTTTCTTATCTTTTTCCTGCTCTTTTGTGAATTCTGTAAGCCAACTGATAACAATGGCCCAGAACTGAGCCTCTGACAGGTTTCTTATCTGTTCATCTGTCAGGTTCTCTATCTGCTGTCTGGTGAGTTGTGTCACCGGGATTTCTATAGTTGTCTGCCTCATTTTGACAGATGCGTTTTGTTTTCTTGGGCCGGCTGTCCGGGGTAGTGCCTGTGTACTCGTAATGACCCAGCGACCGGCGCCGTTTGGTGTCACAAATCAGCGACCGGCGCCTGTCCGCGACCTATTTCGCAGCCCTGTGGTGCTTTCTTTGGGGGCGGGGGTCCAAGATGGATTCACACAGTTATTCAGCTAGGAGACCAGGATCCGTCCTCCCGTCCCCCTGGGCCTCACTGTTCAAGGCGATGCGGCGGCCGCTCTCCCCAGCGCCCGGGTCGCGCACCGCCAGGGGCTTGACCGCAGCCGGGATTCCTCGCCGCCCCCCCGCTCCGGGTGCGACCGCAAACAGCACTGCCCTCTTTAACTCTTACCTGCCCAAATGGCACCGCTGGTTTATAACTTCATATGTTGGACTTCCATGTAGTTTTATTTTCTGGAATTTCTAGTTATCCTTTGTTTTGAAGTAGTTGTATTCCTCTCTAGTTGTAGAGGGAGACCTAGCGTGTCTGTCTAAGCCTCCATCTTGGCCGGAAGTCCTCCTTATGTCTTGATGCAAATTTATATTCCAGATTTATCTTTATTTAGGTTTTTAAAAACAGCTTTATTGAAATATAGTAATAATTCAGATACCATACAGTTAGTTGC
This sequence comes from Furipterus horrens, assembly GCF_987537825.1. Lineage (NCBI taxonomy): Eukaryota > Metazoa > Chordata > Mammalia > Chiroptera > Furipteridae > Furipterus > Furipterus horrens. Next base: position 158,320,193 of record NW_028327174.1, read on the forward strand.
TTTTCATATTTTCACAGTGTTCCATCATCACCACTATCAATGTTAGCACATTTTCATTATCCCCCAAAGAAACCCCATACCCTCTGGCACTCACTTCCACTTTCCTCCTGAGCCCCTCAGCCCTAAGCTCTTTCCTACCACTAATCTTTCTTTTTGTTGCTGTTGTTATTTTTGGTTTATTTTATTGTTGTTTTCTTCAAATTTATTAAAAGTGTATTCCATTATTATTTCATTTGTGTTGATAAATGGGGCCAAAGGTGCTATAGAATTGGATCCACTCAAGTGATAAAGCATTTTCTTGGAAGTTTCCTTTGCTGCATTTAAGCCCCTGAAAAATCAGTGATTTTAACTTAAGCAAGCCAATCTCTTTCAAAGCTAGGGAAATGTTTCTAAAATGCTTCTGATCTTTTAAAGTATTTTAAAATTTTGAGGATTTTTGAAATACATTAATATATTATACATGGTGTTGAGAAGGAATTGTAGTTTCTTTGCTCCAGCTCTGAAATCTCTGATTCTTTCTGCTGGCAAATTATATATAGAAACCAAGATCTGAGCATTAGGTGTGCTGAGTGTTACAGGGTGTCCTTTCTTCTAGGCCCCCTCAGCAGGTAGAGCAAGGAAGGAAACACACATATATTAATATATATAAAGGGGAGGGCAAAAGTAAGTTTACAGTTGTGATTACGTAAAACAGAGCTGATAAAGCTATTGTAATATTCATAACCTACAAGTGTTTTCCTATGAACAACTATAAACCTACTTTCGCTTACCCCTGTATCACTGATCTGCATAAATAAAAACCAAAAGTTTACACCAATACCTTTAACTTCAATGCAGTACCACAGAGTTTTTCCTAGTATTTCATATTTGAACCTCCCTTCTGAGAAGCTTGGCTCTTATTATCCACAATATATTTACATATTTGCTTATTAACCCTTTACTTCATCAGTCTCCTGACTCTGGTGCCTATCTTCTCAGCCACATCCCTGCCCACTTAACCTGCCTCCTTGACTCTCCACTTCCCCAGTGCAGTTCCCCTGGCCCTATTAGCCTTCTCAGCCTTGACCACCCCCCTTAGACTTGATTATCTTCACATTCCTGGCCTTATCAGGCCCACCAGCCTGAGCTGTATTAATGGAAGAGATGGAAAAGGAAAAGCACCAATGAGTATTTTAAAAAGAAAATGGAAAGGGAAGGGGAGGGCTGTTTTATTTATTTATTTATTTTATGTGAAAAACAGTATTATTAAAAAATGTATAGATAGCATTAATGGTCCCCAGCCTGGAGACTATTACTGTGGTTCAAATTCTAGATTTACCACCTACCAGCTGTGTAATCTTGGGCAAGGTACTTAACATCTTTATGCCTCAATTTTCTCATCTTTAAAATGGGGCTAGTAATGGTACACACCTCATAAGGTTCTTGTGAGTTTTAAATGAGTTAATACATGTAAAATGTATAGGACAATGTCTTGAAAAGAGTAAGTACATGTAAGTATTTTTATTATTATCAGACATCCTATCATTTTGGAACACATTGCTTTATTTTTCTAATAAAAAGTTACTAAATACCAGTGGGTCTTCAATAGAGATCAGGAAAATTACCAAAATTCCTGTTTTAGCTACCAAAAATACATGTTTTCTATAGCAAAGTGGGGATTGTAAGGCTGCCAGAATTAGTACTTTTCCAAGAGTATTTTATCAGGCCCTGTAGTTAAAGAAAAAATTGTTAAAAGTTATTACAAATTGAAAAAAAGTTATAAATTAAAATAACACTCCCTAGAAATACTAGTATAAGCCACAAATGATACAATTTCAATTTACATGCATCTTGTTAGGAGCTTGCATCAGAGTTTGGCATACTGTGGCCCATAGGTCAAATCCAGCCCACTGCTTGATTTTATATGGCGATTGAACTAAGTATGGTTTTTACATTTATAAGTGGTTGAAAAAAATAATATTTCTTAACAAAAGAAGAGTATATAAAATATAAATTGTTTTCTATAAATAAAGCTTCATGGGAACATAGCTGCACCCAGTCATGTATACTGTCTGTGGCTGCCTTTGCTTTCTACCATGACAGAGTTGAGGAGTATAACAGAGACAGTATGTTCTGAAAAGCCTAAAAATTTTACTGTCTGGCTTTGTCAAAAGTTTGCTGACCCTTGGTCTATATTGTCAGAGAAGCAGTGATAGAGATGTGGAAAAATCTCTGGGGAGAAGGGCCAAGTCCAGCAGATACTCCTGGCTTGCCCTGTGACATTGGACAATTCACGTTACCTGCTCTGTTTCCTCACCTGTGAAATGAGAATCTGGGACCTAAGGATCTAAGTCCCTCATGCTTCCCTTTGGTGCCTTTGTAACATGAATTTGCTAAGAGTCTAGCTTTATAGCCTGATTTTTTATTTTTTAAGACAATCTTATTTTATCTTTCTTTCCCATTAACCTGTTTCAGATGAATTAAACTAATGTGGCAATTTTCGTCTTTGTCCGAAAGCTTCAGACACCTGAGACCTCATTTTTTTAATCTGATTTTATCTCCCATTGCAGTGCCTAAGAGTGGATTTTGTGTAATAGGTTGCAATATGAGTATATATGTTACCTTATTTTGTGAGATGGCTGAGCTATTTCACAATGGCTTGAAGAGCAATTTACTCTGTTCCATAGCAACAAACCTCTTGTCCAAATTTGCCATCTGGTGTTTGAAGCCTCTATCTTGCAGATATTTTTTTTTTCTCTAGTTGATAGTCATTACTCATCTGCTTTTGGCTTTAGTATTCTTGACATTCTCATTATTGCTCATCCTAAATAGTCCCAGTTTCAAGTAAGAGAACACTTGGAGTCATTTGCTTTACAGAAGGGATTCAATTTCCTCCTCTGGAAAATAAGGGAGTCAGATGAAAAGGTTTCTGCCAGCTGGTACCATCTATGATTTTATGATTTTATGAAATTTGTATTTTAGTGAGTGCTGTGTGTGCTTGATTGCCCACCTAGACTGTGGCCTATGAAGAAGATGGTGGCCCAATAATTGACATTCTTAATAGTGAATGGTTGAATAAGTAAGTGAGTGGCTACATAAACCCAGTTGACTTCAGGTTAAAAGACCCATCACCTTACAAAGAAAACATCAATGATGTTTTGTATTTTTGCCATATTTGTTTTTCAAAATATTTTTAGAGATTTATTAAAAATAAATCTTAAAGTTGTACCATGACCTACAAAGCTACCAACTCCTCTTTCTTTTAGTTCTAGTATTTTATCCCACTGGCTTCACTGTTGTTTTAAAACATGCCAAGCATCTAACTTAAATATGCATATCAGGGACTTTGTATCAATTGTTCTCTCTGGAATGCTCTTCTCAAAATATCCGAGTGGTTCACTCACCCCCCTTCATCCAAACCTGTGCTCAAAATAATTTCTCAGAAAGAACATCACACCCCACATTTTATTTCATCCACTTACCTTCTTTTATTTTTCACCATAGTACTCACTAATATATGTAATGCATCTTATATTCATCTAATGATTTATTGTTCCTAGTCCCTGGAATCACAGTACTTCTCACATAAGGCGCACTTGAGTAGTAGTTATTGAGTGACTATATGAATAAGAGCAAGAAAATAAAATCTATGAAATACTTGATTTGTGAATTAAAGTTTTCCCCAGCCCAGTGCTTTGATGTTATTAAAGTACACTCATGTCTATAACACATCTGTAGCTTTTGGTCTT